>NC_090938.1:549479080-550100230 GCF_040938575.1 Ambystoma mexicanum | reverse complement strand
CCCCAGGATCCTCCACCTCCATCGCCCAATCCTGTACCCCGGTAGGTGCATCTTCATTGACACTACCTCATGGTACGCTATTTCCAGGGGTCCTACCTCAACCCCCTCCGCTGCCCCCATCAGGCGGGAAGAGACCCATATATAATCAATACAGAATTGTTTCTAGTGGACACTGGACAGGAATGTAAATCCCTCTTTGCCCCCCTTCACCCCTCTGCAGATATCACATAGTGCCAGGGTCTCAAACCTCTCTTGAAGGGTGACCGAGGCCACTGCCCCCTATGCATTCTACTGCCCAAAGTCCTATCCCAAACCCTATCCTAGGCCAGATTCACATCTCCGATTAGTATTATATGAAACTCAACTTTTTTATAATAATTGGTCATTTGCCACCTTTGGGCCTTTCCCATATGAGTGCAAACTTAAGTTTTGAACCAACTTCATGTGTTCTCGGATTCTAGTGGCGGTTTGCGAGATTGGGATGGGGGCCTCCTCTCGTTCTTCCCTGGTTTCCCAGAGCATGTCCGGGACATCTCTGGGCTCTCTTCCATAGAGTAACTGGAAGGGGGAGAAACCTGTGGAAGCCTTGGGGGTTTTCCTCACGGCAAATAGTGCCCATGGAATCATTCAGTCCCAATGTTTCCTGTCCTTGTCTACCAATTTCCGTAAAATTAGCTTCAGGGTCTTATTGAATCTTTCTACCAAACCATCGGTCTGGAGATAGTGCACAGAAGTTTGCAAGGTGGTAATGTGGAGTAGCCATTTGACTTCGGCCATAAGATTACTCATAAAATGTGTACTCTGGTCTGTTAGTATCTACTAGAGAAATATGGTAGAAGATGTTTAAAGATCTGCTGTGTGGTATTGTTTCGCATTGGGAAGGCCTTGGGATATCGGGTCGCATAATCCACGATCACTAGGATATAAATGTTGCTTAATTTAGATGTCTCTAGAAGTCCTATTATGTCCATACGAATTATTGAAAAGGGGACATCTATGATCGGCAATGGGTTCAGAGGGGCAGGTAGTTGGATGTGCGTGCAGGTCTTTTGGCAGATTTCAAATGTCTGAATAAAAGTTTTTATATTGGCGTGGTTCCCTGGCCAGTAAAACTTCCCACTAATATGTGCCTGGGTGTTAGCTTGTCCTAAGTGCCTCCCGGTAAGGTGGGAATGCGCGATCTCTAGCACAACCTTTCAGTGGCTCTTTGGTATTACCAACTGTGTTTTTATCAAACCTTCTGTGGAAGTTTCTCTTCTGTAAAGTAGCCCTTGCTTTAAGAAGAACAAGGGCTTCCCTTCTCTATGCCTTCCTCTTCTGGAATTGCTTGTAAAAAAGCTTCAAAGAGAGCTAGATAATTTCGCTGGGCAAAGGTTAACTCGGGATAGATGGTGGGTTCTTCTTTCATTTCTTCAATGTTAAGAGATTTATCAGCTTCCCCAAAGCCTAAATTACCTCTTTCTGTTTTATCTGGTTTGCTTTCTTTAAACTGAGGAAATAGAGCTCGTTCCAAAATTCCCTGGGAAATGTAATCTCTCCAGCGTACCTCAAAAGGGACTTCATCATGATTCTGTAAAAGAACCTTCACATCTCCCTGGAAGTTGGGATCAATAACGCCTGCTAAGACATCTATCCTGAACTAAGCCAGATTGTGGGGCTAATTGTATCTAGCACACTGTAGGGGTTATCAAAACCAAGTCTTTAGGAATCATTCCTCTTTTCCCAGTGGGCGAATAATAGCTTTCCTACTGCTACAGATATTAAACCCTATTGATTCCTTGGTAGCGATGCAAGGGTTAGAGGCTCTCTGACTAAAAATTGTAGGGTTCCCCAATTAGTTTCAATAGAGTCACATCCCACTCTTACACCATATGTAAAGAACTCATGGTGGCAACAGTAAAGACAGACGCAAATGATCACGATTGAAGGGTGTTATTTAAACAGTATGCAGGTCAGAAAAACACCTAATCTAAACCTAAATCTAAGATGGGAGCAAGCTTCGACCATCAAATGAAAAATAAGGCAGTCCTTATGGCGTCTTGTCAAAATAAAGGCCCTATACTAAGAAACACCTATTGCTAATCCTTACAACTAAATAGAGAAACAGTGTGGGATAAGGGTTTCAATAAAGAAAGACATTTTTACAAATAATAAGTCAGGATGTGATTGCCAGGGGTCTCCCATCCCCACGTTTTGAGCATGGGACAAGGTGGGTCTCCTGAGCACAGCACACACTCGAGCTCTTCCAGCATGTGCCGACAGTTTCATATCAGCTATCAGTTTCTTCGATGGTTAAGTCTCTTCAATAAAAGTTGCTTGCCTTTGAAGAGCTGATGCTTTCCAATTAACAGAATAAATGTTTGTTTCCTTGTAACACTTAGGGTGATGATTTCTCACCCCTGGGTCCCACTCTTCCGGGCGCCAACCCCTCTCGAATCTCAGCCTCCCTCCGCCGGGTTCACTATGGCTTTTCTAGCATTCACGAGTCTTAATGTCTTATAAAACAGCTCTCAGTGGACATCCCTCTGCTGGGTTCACTGGGCCTCATTACAAGGTTGGAGGTAGCCTTGCCGGTAAAACCGGCAAGGCTACCTCCAAACTCCAACCGGGTCCGGCATCCATGAATGGGCAATTACCAGGCTATTCCGGCCTAACTGGACCCGGTAATTGCCCTTTCGCGGGTGCCGGGCCCAGTACATCCCCATTCCCATTTGAGCCCCACAGGGCTCAATGGGAATGGGGAGGGTGGTAGTACCGGTACCGTTAATAACGGTACCAGTGCTACCATCATGTTCTGCTCCCGGGTGCACACGATGTGGCGCCTGAGGGCCCCTTTCTTTTCCACAGCTATTGCGAAATAATGACTCCATCCCGCACTCTCAAACTGCCTCTGCCCTCAAGTGGAGGCCCTGCTTGAATAGTGGGAACTTGTTCTTCATCACCTTATCCACCTTCCTGAGCTGCTCGAGACCCTTGAAGAGACCCTATTTTGTCAATTGGCACTAGCGCATGCAGGTACTATTCTCATTGTAGGGCTTGGACTGCCTCTTAGTTAGGTGTATTCTGAATGTAGAACTGGGTCTAAAGATTACTTGCACTGCCTGTTTTCCTCCCCCACTAGGTGGTCTACATATTTCATGCTTTTAACCCCTTACACCCCATTGGTCTTGTATATATATTGTGTTGATAATGGTGTAATGGTGTATTGGTTTACTTTAGTGTTACTGTGATTCTTTGCTATGGTCAATGTTACAAAGGCCTTGCCCCCTCGATTCACCGGTTCTGATGAACCGCTTGGCTTTCCTTGCATCTGGAGTCAAGGACAGTCTGTTACGCTCATCTGATATCCACGAGGATGCCACACAATGCTGGATGGAGGCTGTTCGTTGTCCTGGACCCTTTTCTGCTTGTTTGTATGTTGGCTGGTGAACAGGTCCTATGACAGGAGAATGGGGGTTTAGATACTGAGCCTATGATGGGGGTTCCCACCACCCACTGACCAAGTCCCTTCCCTTAGGGTTATGCCTCACCTTATTTTCTTGTGCGTGAAGCTCTTCGTCCTGCGTCTCCGTGCAGGCACGTGTGTTAGTTGAGTGTGTTCTGAGGGCCTAGTTACTTCACTGGTCCTGTGCCCTTGTGTCGGGTCCAGTCCAGCTGGGACACCGACTTGTTTGTGTGCTCAGGTGAGTGCTTTTAGTCTTTGTTGCTTCTCCTGTCTTCTTTTTGTTCCCTGTGCTTTTCAGTGTTCTCTTTCCCCTTTTTGCTCTTAATGTCTCTTTCTGTCTTTCACAGAGATTGTTGCTGAGATAAGTAGTTTAGCACGTAGCGCAGCGCTGCACAACGTGAGCCAGTTTGCTAACCTGTATTCCTTTTTCTCCTTCACGCAGGAGACAGTGCGATGATAATCCGGAATGCAGTTCGTTCGGTGACCGGCTATGCAGGTAAGTGGATAATGGTATTTTGTGTTTTTTTCAGTCACTGTTGCAGATTAGCGTAGCGCGTTGTTAGAACCCGCTGTTAATGTGGTCCTTTACTTTGCAGGTTGCAGAGCACTCCGGAGATGGCAAAGCCACCGAGCGCGGATGGATGAAGAAGCTGTTACTCACAGGTTATTGTTCCTCGCTAATGCTGTTCTCGTTCTTGCAGAGATGGGTGAGCCACCGAGTGCAGACTGATGCGCGGATGGATGTTGAAGCTACTGCTCACAGGTAAGTGTTTCTTGATAATGCTGTTCTTGTTCTTGCAGGTTGTCGGTGGAATCCAGGGATGATGCTGCAGATTCAAGCTTCCGGTGAATCAGATGACCTGTACACGGTGAGCGTTACGTTGCAGGAGTGCAGAATAAAAACGTTTGACCAGGCGTGGTGCATGGAGATGCTCACTCGGCTCCCATGTCCTGTCCTGAGGGCCGTACCCTTTCCAGTCCACTAAATAATATAACTTGTATTGTTGATTTTTGAGTCTAGGATGTCTTTAACTTCGAATTCAGGTTCTCCATTAACCAATATCGGATTTGGTGGTGTCGTAATCCGGGTTCCAGGTTGAACTGGCTTTAGAAGTGAGACGTGGAACACAGGATGGATCTGCATGTTCGATGGTAATGCTAGTTTAACCACTACCGGTTTATGATAGCCTTGATGGTGTAAGGTCCTAGATACCTGGGACGAAATGTTCGGGATCCTCTTATGGGCACATATCGAGACGCTAACCAGACTCCATCTCCAACTTGGTAGATTGGGACTCTTCGTCGGTGTTGGTCTGCGAACCTTTTCTGTCTTTCTTAGGCTTGAATCAGGTGTTCTGCCGCCTTCTTCAAAGTCTGAGTGATAGTTGTATGTGAAGTTTTTACTGCTGGCATTTCCAAGGTCGTGGGGACGTCCAACTGAGAAGTGCGTGGATTTCTTCCATACATGGTATAGAACGGACTCTCTCCTGTACTGGAGTGTAATGAATTGTTGTAGGCATATACGGCTATCCATAGCACATCCTTCCAACCTTCTTCAACCTGATGTAACATGCACCTTAGGTATTGCTCTAATGCTTGATTCGTCCGTTCTGTTTGACTACCAGTTTGTGGATGGTGACTGGTGGACAGACGGATATTGCACAACTCTTCTTTTTTTTTTAAACAATTTTTATTATTTTAAACAAACAACACTCCAAACATTACAACCATTTTGGACGTACTTTTTCACTATTAAATCATTACATTATTTGCTGCTCTCTTCCGTCCTCCCCCCTCCCTCCCCAAAACCCTGAGCCGTTGTTTCCGTGCCATCTACCTGAGCATCTTCAGGTATCTCAATTATCATTATCTCATCCTGGTCTTCCATATCATGATTAACCTGGTGGGGGTTCACCATCGAGGTCACCAGTTGCCTCCAGGCTATCAGGAGGCCTACCTCCTCCTCCCCTCCTCTAGTGACTGCTGCCCATTTTAGGTGGTCTGCCCACCACATCTCCACTCTAGGCCTGTGGGCCGCTTTCCAACACATTGCTATCCTGCGCTTGGCCAAAATATAGGCCAAGTCTTTCATTTTGCTAATATGTTTTAGGGTACGTGGCCTAGGGAAGCTCCCCAACATGCATGCCCAAGCTGACTCCACGTCAAGCACCACCACCCGGATGGCCATTTTCGTCTTCAGTTCTACCCAGAATCTCTTCACCTCTGGGCAAGCCCAGAACATATGCAACAGCCCCGCCTCCTCCTCTCCGTACCTGGGGCATTTCTGTATAGCTGAGCCACCAAACCTGGCTATTCTACCGGGGATCAAGTACGCTCTGTGGGTGATATATAACTGGATCTGCTGGAGTCTCGCATTCCGAGACACCTTCTTATGGTACCTTTGGGCTCTATCCCATTGCCCCTCTGTCACGGGTTCACCCACCTCCCTCTCCCAGTCAAGCCTCAATTGGATCAACTCCTTCCCCGCCTTCGTACTCAGTAGTTCGTATATCCGAGATATTTCGTGCCCGCCCTCCGAGACATCGTACATCATTTCTAAGGTGGCATCGGGTTCTTCTGCAAGTACTGTTTCAGGCCACCTTTCCCTCACCCGTTTCATGATCCTGGTGTAAGTGATATATTGGCCCCTATTCTCCCCAGTCTCCTCCAGCAACCTATGGAATTCCACTGCCTCCCCCTCCTGCCATTTGTCTCCAAGGGTGGCCAGGCCCACCGGTTCCCAGTATCTGCGGACCCCTTTGATCAATTGGGAGTCTTCCCCACATAGCACAACCAGAGGGACCTGCTGATAGAGCGGGTCCGGGTCCCCCACAGTTCTCCATTCTCTATGCAAGACCTCCCAGCCTCAACAGTTGCTGCATCTTCGCCACTTTTGTCTTATGCAGCCATACTGTCTCCTTTAGGAAGCATGGGGAAGAGTCACCCCGCAAGAGCCTGGCTTCCGCAGAATCCTCTGCGGACAACCATCTGGATACATATAATAGCTGTCCCAGGTAATATAATTCAAAATTCGGTAGGTTTATGCCTCCCTTGTCACACGAGTTTTGGAGTTTCCACAGGGCCACCCTGTTCCTAGAATTATGCCAAATGAAGCCCCTGCACTGGCTATGAAGTTTAGCAAAGAAGCAAATGGGGAGCAAGAACAGGACATTTACAAAAAAATGCAGCAGTCTAGGTAAAACCACCATTTTGAGCAGCGCTGCTCTTTCCATTATGGCCAGGGGTAGTTTGGACCAGAAAACCATGCTATTTTTTATGCTTTCAACAGCTTTCTCTGTGTTGTGCTTGTGCTCTGCCTCTATCTTATGGTATATGTTTATGCCTAAATATCTAAACATCTTGGTCTGCAAGGGTATCTGCAAAACTAGCAGTTTTTCCAGTGGAACAACTTTGTACCACCCTAAGGGGAATACGCTGGACTTCGAAGGGTTTACCGAAATGCCGGAGAGGACTGCATAACGGTCCATCACTTCCAGCACATATTGCACGTTCTCCTCTGGGAAGCTCAGATAGAGGAGCATGTCATCTGCATAGAGTGATATCAAATGCTTATTTTCTGTCATTTGTATCCCCACCTGCCCGTATTGCTGCCTTAGGCAAACTGCCAATGGCTCCAGCGCAAGAATATACAACATGGGCGACCAGGGGTATCCCTGCCTAGTCCCTCTACTGAGTTGCCTCTTATCAGAAATTATAGTACCCATTTTCACCCTTGCAATCGGGGAGCTGTATAACATTTTGACCCATCTAATATACCCCGGTCCTATCCCGTACCCTTTCAGGGTCGCCATCAGCCACGGCCACCTCACTGAGTCGAAGGCTTTGACCGCGTCCAACGACACAATGGCCAGTTCACCCGGGTCTTTTTCAGTATGATCGATAATGTGGTGAAGCCTCCTATGGTTATCCGTAATATTTCTGCCGGGGACGTATCCCGTCTGGTCCGGGTGTATCAATTTGCCAATTACTCGCTTAAGCCTATTGGCAAGCACTGCCGTGACTATTTTGCTATCTTGATTAAGCATCGATAAGGGCCTATAGGACCCACAGTCTGCATTCGGCTTGCCCGGTTTCAGAAGCGGGATGATCACTGCTTCACGGAGAGATTCCGGCAGCTTCCCTTGTTCGTAGGCCTCATTAAACATAGCCAGCAGTGGCTGGAGTAGCTCCTGCTTATATGCTTTATAGAATTCACTGGGCAACCCATCCGACCCAGGCGCTTTACACGTGGGCAGGTGTTGGATCACCGCATCTAGTTCGTCTGGGGTGATTGGGGCCTCCAGCTCTGCTCGCTCTGAGTCATCTAAGGTGGGAAGCTCTATATCTTCTATTGTGTCCTGAATTTCTTGACCCACTTCTCCGCCTGCGTCCTCATACAAGAATTTATAATATTTAAGGAACTGCTCATTTACTCCTTCCTGGGTGTTAGGGATCTGGCCTTCCGCATTCTTGACTTCTCTGATCACCGGAAAGGGTGTCTCATTTTTGTATAACCAGGCCAGTAGTCTGCCCAGCTTGTCTCCCCTCGCTTGTTGTATTTCTTATAATTTAGCTTACATAGTCTGTCCCAAAGTTCACTACTAGCTCTTTGTAAATCTCTTATCTTAGCGATATTCTCTCGGGAGGCCTCCCCCCTTCGCATCAAGTCCTCTAGCTCTCTCTCAGTTTCCTGCAAATCCCGCTCTATGCCCCCTGGAGCCCCTTACATTTTTATATGGCCACCCCGTGCACCACCACCTTAAATCGTACACTGCCAGTATTAATATCAAAATATTCCTCAATAGCCACCCTCAGATCCTCTCGGAATCCCGGGTCCTGTAGGGCCTCAGCTCTGAGCCTCCATGTCGGGATTTTCGCCCTGTGGGGGCGGTATCGCCTATCCACGACCAAGGGCGAATGATCCGAAAGCACTCTAGCTTTGTATTCTGCGCTCACCATTTCTCCCGCTATCTCAGCCGCAGCAAACACATAATCTAGCCTGGTGTGCAGGTCATGTGGAGCTGCGTAATGCGAGTATTGCCTGTCCGTTGGGTGCAACCGTCTCCACATGTCCTCCAGTTTGAGGTCTGTCAACAGTGTCCCAACACTCTAGCTGCTGGTGCGGGCCTTGCTAACTTGCTATCCGACCTGTCTATTTCAGGGTTCAGGGTGCAATTGAAATCTCCTCCCCACAATAATGCACCCCCTAACATGGGGCTAATTTTACCATACAATGACCTAAAATAGGATGCAGTGTCGTGGTTCGGGGCATATAAGTTAATGATGTTCACTTCTTTGTTTTCCAGGAGTCCCACCATCACCACCATCCTACTTTCCGGGTCTATCGTCGATCTGAGCAATTGGAACGGCACATGCGGTGCCACCCATGTGACCACCCCTCTTGCATATGCCGAGTATGTGGCTCCCGTGATGCTCCCCTTCCATTTTCTCCTTACCACCTCTAATTTCTCCCTGGTGAGGTGGGTTTCTTGTAGTAGAGCTATATCAATCCTCATCCTCTTTAGGTACATCATTATTTTATTACGTTTTAGGCAACTGTTGAGGCCCCGAACATTGCATGTCACGATTCTAAGGTTACCCAATTCCATTGGCTCGATGTTCTCCTACCCCCCACCACTTCCTATATCTTCCCCCATGACTTGTATTCTGGCTCAGTTCCCAGTCAACTTCCCCAACTTCCCCCTCACTCCCTTCCTCCCCCTTTCCCCCCTCCCTTCCAAACCCCAACAAATGCCCATCTCCATCCCTGGATCTCAGGCCCACCCGTGTCTGGTCCTAACTCGTGGTACCAAGGACTAGGACCCTGCGGGGCGTCACCAAACTAATAGTGACCTAACTAAGCGTAATGCTATGGGGATTCGAGGGTTGACCCCCGGGAGCTCCCTCTTGTATAAGTAGAATTATTCAGTCCAATCCTGCAAACAAGCACATACCCACACAGCACAGTCCTTGCGAGCCTTATTTACTACTATATTCTAGTCCCAGTGTCTCGCGCTTTGTCACCATGGGTGCCACAACCGCATGTTACTTATCTTTTCCGGCTCCAGTCTGGAGCCCCGATTCTTGGGGGTGGCTCTGCATATCCAGCCATCCCATAGCGTCCTCCAGCGTATCAAAAAACAGAGTTTTGTTCGTGTGGAACACCTTCAGTTTGGCTGGGTACAGCAACATATATCTATGACCTGCTTCTCTCAGTCTTCTTTTAACTGCCCCGAAGTTCATTCTGCTGCGTTGCACCTGCAAGGTGTAGTCAGGGTTTGCAGTTATTTTCACGGGCCCCCTTTCAATCGTTCCCCCTTTCCGGAAGAATTAGAGTATTCTTTCCCGGTCCCGGTAGTTCAGAATCTTTGCGATCAATGGCCTGGGGGGGCCCTCGGGGGCGGCCTCCTCATCAAAGCCCTGTGCGCCCTTTCAACGGCAAACCCGTGGGTCAGCTCCCCTCCGGTTATTTCCTGTAACAACATGGTTTCCACATATTGAGTTTGGTTAGACCCTTCCATTCCTTCTGGCAATCCAACGATGCGGATGTTGTTGCGTCTAGCGCATCCCTCCGCTTCTTCTGCTGTGTTTTCCAGGTTGCCTACTCGTTGCACAAGGGCATGGAGTTCCGATCTGTGGGCGGCGCATTCTGCTGTATTTGGGGCCATCTCTTTTTCCAGATTCCCGTTGCGCCCCGCAAGTGTTCTTACATCCTGTCTTAGTAAGTTCACATCTTCCTGGACCGCTCCCACCTTAAGATCTAGTGCCACTTTCAGTTCATTCATGGCCAGGACCAATTTGGTCTCTCAGGCCACTTTCAGGTCCGCAATTGCTGCCAGCACCTCCTGGATTGTGCCCGGGGCCTCCTCCGTTGCAGCGACAGTTTTGTCCTTGCTTCTGGCTCCCTCCGTCCCTTGGGGTGTCTTGGTGTAGGCCTCCAGGGCTGTTTGTTCTTCGGTCTTACGACTTTGTTAGACATGGTGCTGTGCTAGCGTGATATGGGCCAGCCCAGCCACGTCTCGCATGAGGGTCCGTGTGATGTCGGGCTATACCTGGTGTTTGGAGCCCCTTTCTGCCGTGTTGGGGGTGCGCACCCACAACCCACTGCGCTCCTGAGGTGGGCCGTGTCTTGCGCCCACTCAGACTTATTCCGCCGTTCTCCGCTATGTTTTCTGCCGTGTGGGGCGCACCCCTGCCACTCCGGGGTTGTGTGCCGACTGCCCTCTGCACTCCTGGAATGGACTGTGTCCTCCCTCGTATCAGGTCCAGCTCCTTGGCATATCACAGGCCTACACTGTGGCCTCCCAGCCACCGATGTCCAGGTGCATTCGCCGGTCCCCCCCACTTCTACGCCGGGACCTGACAAGGTCGCCCGGCAGTTTAACTCACAGCCGTGTCTTTCTCCCCTGCACAGGGTCCAGTACCGTGTCCAGCTACACTCTGCGTACCACTTTGAGTACTACGCTTGCCCCGGGGTGGGCTGCGTTGTTCAGCTTCTCAGCGCAGGTTGCAGTGTCTTCCCGTTTCGGGCCCCTGTCCAAGCAACCCATCGATCACTTTCCTTCTCCTGGTTAGTGAGATGAGGGCCTTCTCTCCCCGTAACTGACTAGGGCCCCGGTGTCCTCTCCTCCTGTAACCAGGCCCAAGCTCCTCGTTTTCCTTTAATGCACCCACCTTTGTTACAAGCTGCAGCTACTCCGCTGCCGAAGTCGTCCTGTTGTGTGGGGGGCTCTTGCTTCAGGGCCAGATGTATTTTCGCTTGTTTCTGTTACATGCCACCGAAGGGCTCAACTGGGCCCAAGTCTGGATGCACTCCGGCTGCCCGCTCCAGTCTCTACAGGCAGCCCTATATATCCCTCTGGTGCGCTGCCTCGCCGCACCGCCAGCTGGGGAGCCTTCCAGGATCCTCCGCGCACAGGCCTCTCAGCGGCTGTCCCCCGCCGGCCCTGACACCGTCCACCCGGCAGATCGGGCCCCACTCTCCTGGCCAATAGTTCCAGTGGCCCCCGACCCACTATAGCACTGTGTGCGGCACCGCGCCGTGTAAGACACTCCAAGGGGGGGCTCGCAATTACATCCGCGCCATTAGCCCAATGTCATTATGCTTGCCCAGCAAGGCTGTCGCAGGGCCTCGCCGGGCGCCTTGGGGCTTTAAGCGCACCGGCGCAACGGGTCCCGGGCACCCCCAATCCAGGCGCTGCACTCCGCCACCCTGACTGGGCACCGGTGCGGCCGCTTCTATAACAGCGATGCAACGCCGCAGGCTCTGTCCGCTCTCTCCCCCCCCCTCCGGCACGACGGCTACAGGAGCCACTGCTTTCCTTGGGGCCACCAGATCATGTGTCGCATCGATGGGTTCCAGGAGGTCACCCCTCCGATGCGTCCTCACTGCAGTCCGACACACCCTCGGGGCAGAAATCCGCCGGCTTCCCCGTCTGTGTCTCTGGCCACTGCTTCTCTCCTTGGTCCAGCGGGGTCTTCCTTCTCGCGAGTGCCCCCGGTTGCTCCCAAGCAGGATGCCTCGCTCCTCGGGCACTTGTCATTGGCGAGATACGCCCCGCGCTGGCCGGCTCGATCCTCCACAACCTCGCGGTCCCTTTATGGCCCTTTGTACTCTATCGGCCATCTTGGATTATTCTCCGTTGCGGACAGTTCATTTCTAGTTTCTGCTGCGGTTTCTTCAGCTTGCCTTACCACAGGCTGTATGTGCGCTCATAATGTGCTCCCAGTCTTCATGCTCCACCAGGTGTGCCGTGGACGTGCATGTCTTCATTTTTCTCAGGATCAAGAACGGATCTGTGGGAGCTCCCTAGAGGAACGTCCTTTCACGCAGCCATCCAGCCACGCCCCCTCCCCATTGCACAACTCTTCCTCCAGAAATTAGACACAAACTGACTGCCTCGGTCTGAAATCAGGAAGGAGGAAAATCTGTGTAGCTGCACAATTTCTTCCACGAATACCTTCGCCAGACTAGATGCATTTGGTAGACCCTTAAGTGGTATGAAATGGGCCATTTTTGAAAAGAGGTCCACTACCACTAGAATAGTGTTGAATCCTTGGCAGGGCGGCAGGTCGGTGATGAAATTGAGAGAGAGTGTGTGCCAGGGAGCAGGTGGAACCTCCAACGGCTGCAGAAGGCCCGGCGGTCTTTGCTTTAGGGATTTATTCTGCGCACAGATGCCACATGAAAGAATAAAATGTACGATGTCCTTTCGCCAGGTTGGCCACCAATAATGTCTTTTCACCTTGATTAAAGTTTTGGCTATCCCAGGGTGCCCTTCCATAAGAGAGTCATGATAGCCTGAGATGACTTGTTCTTGTAATGCCTTATTTCGTAGATATAAACGTCCCCTAAAATATGGGAGTTGGTCCTTGAATGTGCGATGTTCACCTTGAGCCGCCCAGCCTTGTAATGCCTCAGTGTTCATTAGGAGCTGAATTTCCTTATGAAGTTCGTCCAAAGACAATGTGGCGGTGAGACCAAGTAGTCTGTCACCCGGAATGATGGCTTCAGGGTCTGGGGTTGAGTAAGCATTTTCATCAACTCCCATGCGAGATAAGGCGTCTGCCTTACCATTCTGAACTTTGGGTCGATAGGTGATTATGTAATCATACTCAGCAAAAAATAAAGCCCACCTAAATTGACGAGATGATTGAGCTTTGGCCGACTTGAGGTATTGAAGGTTCCGATGGTCGGTGATTACAGTGATGCTATGTCTGGTGCCGAAGAGGTAATCCAAGCCTTAAAGGCTGCTTTAATAGCTAGGAGTTCTTTGTCCGTAATTGTGTAATTATGTTCAGGTGCAGATAATTTACACGACCAAAAGGCCACAGGATGTAATTGGCCGGTTCCAGAATCTCTTTGGGAAAGAACTGCCCCAATCGCCATGCTGGAGGCGTCTGTTTCTATTATATATGGGAGGTCTGAGCGAGGGTGTCGTAAAACTGGGACTGAGGTAAGCCTCCTCTTCAGTTCTTGAAATGCCTTTACTGCCTCTTCAGTCCATTGGAAATGCTTGTTTTTCTTTTGTAACAAAGAAGTGATCGGGTGTACAATCTGTGAGAAACAAATCGGCGGTAAAAGTTTGCAAAACCGAGCATACTCTGGACACCTTTCACTGAAGACGGGGATGGCCAATTAAGAATGGCATCTACCTTGTGCATATCCATCCAGACGCCTCTAGGAGTGAGGATGAAACCCAAGAACTCAACTTCGGTGACATGGAAGGAGCATTTCTCAAGTTTAGCGTATAGTTGGTGCTGACAGAGTTTTGCAAGGACGGAGCATACGTGCCTGACATGATCTTGTTTGGAAAAGCAATACACCAAGTTGATTTCAAGATGGTGGCTTGTGTAGGAGGACGCATCTGACTGTCTCTCCCCTCCGGACCGCACCATACAAGCCCATTAACAATGCAAATCGGGCGAGTCTGTGCCCAATTATAGAGAAACTGGTTGGCGATCTGACAGCAAAAGGAAGAATAAAGCACGGTGATCCTACAGAGCCCTGAATCGAACAGGAGAGTCCGAGCAGCAGGGAGCCTGCACCAGCGGGGTGGCCGCACACAGCTGGACCCTGCGGAGTGAACTCACCAGGCAGGAGACCGTTGGCGTGTGAGGCTGTGCTCTACAGCAGGAATAGCCGCATGGGGCCCCCTGTGTGGACTTGGCACAAGATGGAGCAGGGGGCGGAGATTGTGGAAGCTCAGGCAGTTCTTCAGGGATCGCCTTCGTGGAGGGCTCCGGCGGATGATCTGAGCAAGACGCAGATGGATTGCCGAGCCGGGAATAGCGCGTTCCCTGGTTGACTTCCCCACGGCCGCGGTGCCCTCACTTACCATCGGCGGGGCTGATCTGGCGTGAGGAGCTGCCTCGGGAGCCAGCGGGCCACTCCTCCTCCCTGCGCAGCCTGCCCGAGGAGAGCGCTGGGAGACCCGGCATGTGCCGCCACGGAAGTCTGCGGCCCCTGACAGCACTGGGGCCACGTGTGTGTGAGCGGAGCGCCCGGCTGCCCCGGGGAAAGAACGGCGTGGGAGAACACCATACCAGAGGCAGGTCACCCCCGCGGCTACCAGCTCTAGGAACGGGAGCATGCCCTTGGGGTCAGCTATACAGTGGCCCGACCATCTACTAAACAGGGGGCTACTTCCTCCACACCATATGAATCAGCAGTGAGGCCTCCCGAAGGGGAACTCCTTCTACCCATAAGGCAACGATAAGCTACCGCGCAGCATGGTTTTCCCACGCCATAAAATCAGAGGGACCTTCAAGCACCTACAGCCATGGCCACAGTCAGCGATGATTAGCAAAAGGCGCCTCTCCGCGCCCGTCGGTCTTCAGCCCCCAAGGGACGGATGCATCTCCTGACTGCTTCCTCATACAACAGGTGGGAGGGCGCGCTTCGCAGGTGCTTGCAACGAGGCTTTTCGGAGGGGGGACCATCTTACATGCAGAGTGCTGGCTGGCAATTACACAGCAGGACTTTCCCCCAAAACATTAAGCCAGGGACCCCCACCCTCTCCGACCACCACAGCCACATTCAACAGCTATTATGCAAAGGTGCCACTCCCTGGGGGCAAATGCACTGAATCTTAAAGAAAAAACATAAATTGCACAATGATATCCTTGGACAGACCTTCCCACTATTCAAGCTGCCTCCTAAACGAACTGCCTAGGCAATAACTGGGTATCCTCTCCAGAATTTTCACACAGCCCCTCTGCATTCTCCACAACTTAGCCCTACAAGGTCTTGTGTGGTGCATTAATTTCTAAATCAAGGGCGAAGTCCACAGCGCAGTTCCCCTCCACAGAGAAAACAGGGTAGGAACCTACGGCAGCTCTGGGATGTGCAAGAAGACTGTACTTCTAAGTCGGAAGAGTTCCTCCTACTCAGACACAACCCATCGTAAAGTAACATGGAGGGAGGTGGAATGAGCAAAGAGGACATGCAGACCTGCTTCAAAGAGCTCCAGTCACAACTGATTAGCTCTGTTCAAGAACAATTTAAAATCCTGAGTGGTGAATTGAAACAGACCATTCAGGAAATCAAGCAGGATGTAGCCAAATTGGACGAGAGGACCGATATTGTCGAGAGAAAGATACAGCAGGTAGAGGAAGACTCTTTAAAATCGTAAGAAACGTTGTACAGGATAGCCCAGACAACCATGTACCTGGAGCAGCAGTGCGTGGACCTGGAAAACAGGTCGAGGAGATCTAACGTTAGGATTAAAAATTTGCTGGAGTCTATAGAAGATGCAGATCTGATGGCGACGGTAACGCAACTGTTCACCTAGATCTTGGCTGAGGAGTTGGAACCAAGGGTGGGGATCGATAGACTCCAAAGGGTGGGTCTAAGAGATCGGCTGAGCCAGGAACGAGACCCAGGGATGTGCTAGTAGCTATAACCTCCTACGTGGAGAAGGAACAGATACTTCAAAAAGCCAGGAAAGCCCCCCCCGGTGAGAGTGAATGGCCAAGAGGTACAGTTATACCAGGACCTAGCTCAGTCCACCCTTCTCAAGAGACGGAGGATGGGCCCAGTGGTTCGTCATTTGTCATCAGCTCGGGTGAAATACAAATGGACATTTCCGTTCAGCCTCTTGTTCACCTGGGAGGGGGTACAACATAGGCCAGTACCTGTGAAGAAGGCGAAAAGATACTGGGTATATCAAGTGGCAAAGTCAGTCAAGGGTGTTAAACTGCAGCAAAAGTTTAGGGGTTGACACATGGAGGGAAAATTACATACAATTATGAAATCTTTCCTAACACCCTGCATGACACATGGCGAGCAAAAAACGGGGAAAGACAAGGCTTCACACACTACTCCCACGTATATAACTCGTTATCGAGAATAGACTACATATGGGCATCTACGGATTTAATAAGAAAAATCAAGTAGGTGGAGGTAGGTCCTATCTCCCTTTCAGATCATGCCCCAATTACGACGTCTATAGCACTCAAGAACAGGGGAAATAGGGTGTGGTCCTGGTGATTCCCAACCAAACTCAGAAATTCAGGGAAAAATTGATATGTATTTCACAGAAAACGACACGGTGGAGGCTCCGCAGGAAACAGTGTGGGACGCCTTCAAGGCGGTCCTGAGAGGCGAACTAATCGCTATGAAAGCCAGGATAGATATACAAATGGCGCAGTGGGAACGAGATCTGGAGGCACAACTGTGAGATGCACAGAAAGAGGCGGCGGCTAACCCTAGTAGAGCCAGGAAGCGGGCTATGCAGCATATCCAGGGTCAACTGGAGCTCCTTCAAACTCAGAAAGTTGGAAAATCAATTCTGAGGACCAAACAAAGGTACTATATACTCGCCAACAAGGCGGACAAACTACTCGCTCAGCAGCTCCGGGAGAAGACTAGAGAGAGGACTATTCTAGCATTGCATTGGTGGACTTCAATGCTGACCAGAAAATGACTAATGATGAAATGGGCAAGATCATGAGAACCTTCTTCCAGGACTTGTACCGTACTGGTAACCCAAATGAGGGAGAACAGAAGAAATTCCTTCAGAACGTACCCCTGCCTCAACGATCGGAGGAAGCCCGAGAGACATTAGATCAAGATATCACACCGGAAGAAGTGCTACAGGCCATCAAGCAGCTCCCCAAGAACAAAGCACCGGGCCCAGATGGTTATACTGAGACATTCTGCAAGAAGTTCTGCACCACACTAGTCCCCAGACTCACAGTGCTCTTTAGCACTTTCAAATCAAGGGGGAACATCACACCTTCCATGAATGAGGCAAAATTAGTGCTATTCCCGAAGCCAGACAAGGACCCCACCCTCCCTGGATCGTACAGGTCAATTGCTTTCATAAACTTGGATGCAAAGCTATTTACCAAAGTCCTAGCCAACAGATTGACTGTGTACCTGACCTCCCTGGTGGATGCGGACCAGGCAGGCTTCGTCCCCGCAAGACAAAAGGCGGACAATACAAGGAGAGTATGCCACATAATAGAAAAGGCGGAGCACACGAACACTAGGGCAATATTAGTAGCGCTGGACGCTGAAAAAGCATTTGATCGAGTCGAAAGGTCGCAGCTCTTTCACACGATGGAACAAATGGGCTTCGGGGAATCCTATATGAGGATGATAAAGTCAAATTATAGCAGTCCCACCTTAAGAATCTCAATCAATGGCTTTCTGTCTCAGGTTGTCACCCAGACGAGAGGAACCAAGCAGGGGTGCCCACTTTCCCCCCTCCTATATGCCTTGTTCCTGGAGCCCCTTCTAGCGAGGATACATCAACTGCATCAAATAAAAGCGATGCAGATGTGGGGGCTTGAACATAAAACCATGGCCTTCGCCGATTATATGTTGCTAGCCCTAACAGAGCCTACCACATCATTTCCTGGACTTGTGAACGAACTGGAGGCTTTTGGAGCCATCTCAGGCCTCAAAATAAATAAAAGCAAGTCGGAGATACTAAACTTGACAGCAGACCCAACAACCATAACAAATCTGGCTCAGAAGCAAGGGATGAAACTGGCAAAGAATAGTATAACATATCTGGGAATTAAAATCAACTTCACAATAGAACAACTATACATGCAAAACTTCCCAAATCTACTTACCCAACTGCGAAAACTTCTGACAAGATGGACGCCCCTCTCCACCTCATGGTGGGGGCGGATCCCGGCAGTCAAAATGATAATTCTTCCCAAGGTTCTCTACTACTTCCAGGCTCTCTCGATCAGACTCCCCAAGTCATTCCTTCACTCATTAAATAGGATGACATCTGCATATGTGTGGCAGCATAAGAAACCAAGGGTGGCAATGGCCACAATGACAGCGCAAGTGAGCGAGGGGGGAATGGCATTTCCTCACTTCAAGCGTTATTACGAAGCAGCACAACTGCGGGCGATCAAGGAATGGGTGGCGGACATCCCACAGTTCAAATGGACGAAGCAGGATATAGCAGTAGCGGGTGCCCCACTCTCAAATCTTTTGTGGTCCCACAAAAAGCACAGACATTTGAACACCAGAATAAGCGAGATAATGAGCGCCTCCCTCAATGCATGGGACTCAGCAGTCAAGAGGGGGAACCTGACAACACATCCATCCCCTTTCACACCGCTGTTTGGCAACCCTGATTTCCCACCGGGGATGGACCCTAATGCATACACCACCTGGAAACAGGCAGGCTGCACTAAGATCGGCAACATGTATAAGGCTCAATCAATTAGATCTTTCGATGAATGTGTCCAGGAACGTGTAGTGGTGAGGATGGAGCATTATCAATATACCCAGCTGATGTACTGGCTATCCTCCTTGACTAATAAAGAAGTGTGAACAAGGGACCTCACGAAATTCGAGACTTACATGACAACGGACCCAGGTACTTGCAAACTGATATAAAATTTGTATGCACACTTGAACTCGCAAGGGGAGGAGGTCGGGTGGATATATATGAAGAGGTGGGAGGTGACATTGGGGGCGCAATATCGCGACCCCACTGGGAGGGGGTACGGTGAGATGTCTCCAAATTGACAAGGTCGATCCACCTGAGGGAAATGTGGCAAAAAGTACTACTGCAGTGGCATCTGACGCCAAAGAGATTAAAAGCAATGTTTCCCAACACAGATGGACAATGTTGGCGAGGATGTCATCAGGAAGGAGATTGGAAGCATATATGGAGATCATGCTCAATCATCGCAGACCTTAGGAATGAAGTCACGGTCCAATCGGGGAAAATGGTCCAAGGGATCAAAAATCTAGGGGAAGGAATATGGCTGGTGAAACTTTGGGATCCAAAACAAAAAACATACACCAAGCGCCAGCGGAAAGTGATCATGGTCCTAGTGATAGCAGCATGGTTAGCGATAGCCCAATGCTGGAAACAACAGGCGCCCCCAACACAACTCCAATGGCTCAGGAAAGTTTGGCACTTCGTTACTATGGAGTGGATGACCTATAAAATACAGGGAGCCTCCGAGAGCTTTCAATCGGACTGGGGCCCGCTTCTTCAGTATTTGCAGAGTGACTATATGCTGCAGTGGTGTCCCCACAGAATTTGTATCCTAAACTTGTTTTAAATCTGAGAACTGTTCTGAGCAACTGTGACCAAGCGCCAAGATACAGCCGTCTTGAGTTCCAAGGGAATAAGTGGGGGGGCAATGGGGAGGAGGGGAAGGGCATGTTTTGAAGTTGAAGCTTGTTATATGTTGAAACTAATAAAAAGATCTTTAAAAAAGAAAGGAATACACCAAGAACAAGTGTTGTCAATGTACACTAGGGCACATACGTCGATCAACTCTCGCAGTACATCGTTCATGAAGTACTGGAATGAGGCAGGAGCATTGCAAAGCCCTAAGGGCATCACCTAATATTCATACAGCCCATACCTGGCACAAAAGGCGGTCTTCCATTCATCTCCTTTCTTTACCCTTACGAGATGGTATGCCCCTGTGCGGTCCAATTTGGTGTAAATTTGGGCATCTTTAACTTGGTCCAGCAGTTCCGGGATCAGGGGTAGAGGGTACCATTTTTTTACTGTTACTTGATTTAGTGCACGGTAATCAATGCATGTTCTTAAGTCTCCCTCCTTCTTGGGTACGAAGAATAGGGGCGAAGCTGCCGGGGATTTAGACGGGCAGATGAATCCGTTTCCCAGATATTTGTCCAGGTATGATTTCAGATGGAGGTTTTCCGGTTCCGTGAGTGCATAAATGCGACTACATGGAATTTGCGCTCCGGGTATTAGGTCGATCTGACAGTCATATGGCCTGTGAGGGGGTAAGGTATTAGCCTGCTCCTTCTGGAAAACATCTTGGAAGTCTTGGTATTCGCTAGGTAACGTACTCGTTACACCTAGAACCACTGCCTCTTTACCTTGAGCTGGTGTTAACGGATCAGACATTGGCGCATTTACTTGGTAGCTGTCATGACCCTTGCCCCTGGCCCTCACTGGCAAGTCAGCCTTCCAGTTAGGGCCAGGTCAAAGGCCTTAAAACCTCATCAAAAACTCTCTTGGAGTCAGTCCTGGCGCCGTTGGCGCAAGGCTCATAACCATCATGAAGCCCAAATTAGAATGGGACTATATACTTGGGACTATTTAACTTGGGGGGGGGTGTTTCAGCCAACATGGAGGCACACACATAGCTCAGTTACAAGGAACTGAGCTATGCGGTCTAGTCTTTTGGGTCTGGCATGCCTGGGACTACTTTACCTGGACTACTTTGGGTGTGGCAGGCCTGGGACTATTTTACCTGGACTACTTTACCTGAGACTATTTAAACCACACCCAAACAGCAGAACATGCTTTGCATTATTCTGCAGTGGGCAGCGTAACGCTCACCGTGTCCAGTTCTTTGATGCCAGTTTACCTGAAACCAAGGACCTGCAGAAAGAGAAAGAACACTACGAAACTTACCTGGAACAGTATCCTGTCTTCAATTCATCGCCGACTTCAGTTCCACTCACCTGAAGGTACGAACTCCATCATCCGGCACCGCATGCATCCTGGAATACCATAACCTGGAAAGAGGAGAAAGAAAGACAGCATTAGTAAGCATTTACTCACATTTCCTTCCGAATGAAGAAAGCCACACAATTCTTACCTGGGTAGTCATCTTCTGGTCAGTATCATTGCTGGAACATTACGGCGCTCGGCGAGGAACATCGCAACCTGCAAGGAGAGAAAAGACACAGGTTAGCAATATAAAAGTCGAAACAGCACCGCGCATCGCGCATTATTTACCGGACAGCATCACGCACACCGCGCTTTCACCTACCGACCCATGCTCATCTTCAAACTGCATGACAACTCCAAAATACCTTTCCATACCTAAAAGGAAAGAAGACATTATTATTTGAACTAAGAGGAACATAAGAACTGCATATAAAGACTGTAAAGCAGCAAACCTACGGAGTCGCAGCAGGCCTGGATTCCCACAGGAGGGGCTTGCACCAGTGAAGTAACTTGTCGCTGCTCGCCCCCACATCTACGTGCCCCTGCCACGAGGAGCAGGATGGAGAATCCACCTTCTACAATATTAAGGTGAGGAGAGGGCCCATGGGGAGGAAGGAGTTGGGGCCAAGGGAGGTGGGAAAACATAAAGACAATCTGGTATTGAATCCAGCTCTCCTATATTGCAGACCCATCTTTAACCAGAGGCCTTACCAAGGGACCAGGAGAAGGTTCGAGAGTGCAAATCATCCAACCAGGGCTGGGTGGCGTCCCCGTGGATACCAGGTGAGCGTAACAGTAGCAGTCGTGAACACAGTCACTGGAAAAAGTCAATTTCTTTGCATGCCAGTCGATGCTAGGATTGTGAGCCACCAATCACGGCATCCCCAAAATCACCCAGAACTGAGAGGCCTTGATATGGTCGAAGGCTATGGCTTTCCGATGTCCACCCTGGCACAGAAGCATTAATTCTGCTGTGTGTTGAGTTACAGGACCCGAAGCTATCTCTGTGCCGTCAACGGTGGTAGCCTTCTCAGTTGTCGTTTTCTGACAGAGGAGAAGTCCCATCCTTGTTGCCAGGCCTTGGTCGATGTAGTTACCAATGGCTCGGCTGTCTATCTAAGCCTCCACGGCATGCAACCGAGACGGTTGTTGGTAACTGATCAAAATCACAGGCAGGGCAAGGTGTGAGGTCTGTGGCTCTTCCTTTTCGCTCGACAAACGGACCTCTACGCTTGCCGGGCCTGGAAGTTTTCCGACTCAGGTTCTCCTTACTTTTCAGTAGCACCGACCCTTCTCCTAGGAGGCTTCAGTGGGCAATCCCTGAGGAAATGTCCGAGCTTCCCACAGTACAGGCATTATTGTTGTTGCCTCCTTTTATCTCTTTCGACCTTGGTCAATGGGCTGCGTACCCCCCCAATTTGCATGGGTTCTGAAGACTTTTCTCATGCATGTGGAATATACTCTTTGGGACGTACATACACAGTACGATTATCTGTTCTGGCCAATCGGTCTTTCGATCCTGCAGCCTGTGGTCGAGCTGCACAACAGGTTGACTAATTCATCACAGTCTCTTGGTAGGTTTACCACCTGGGCTAGAACGTCTTTCAATTCCCCACATAATCCTCGATGGAATAACGTGGTTCTTTTCTCCTCCGGCCACCCAGTTTCAACTATGAGTCTGTTAAAGGTGGCGATGTAGGTCAATAAATCTTGGCTGCCCTGGCGAAGAGACAGAAGTTCGTTGTCCAGAGCTAGACCTTGGGTGTGTCGGGCGAACAGCTTTTCCATTTCCTGTTGGAACCCTCCAAAATCTCGCAAGAGTGGATCATCCTGTTTCACCAACGGTACAGACCAATCTGCAGGCACTGCCACTCAGATAGGACAGAACAAAGGCAACCCGTGACTGATCGTTCGGAAAGGCTCCGGTTCTGCAGAGAAAATGGAGGCGGCACTGGTTCATGAACACTGCATACCTCTTTGGATCCCCAGTGAAATGTTCTGGTGGGGCCAAAGGAAGCGCCCCAGGGAGGATCACTTGCACCGTATTGACAGATGTGGCGGAAATAGGCGGAACAGTTCCTGGCAATGGGGCCTGACCGGCCTGTGTTTGGAATAACTGCCTAGCTAAATCATCGGTACGATCCTTGGCGACTATCAATTCCCTTCTAAGACCGTTGGTTTCTTGCTGGGTGGAGTGCACTTCAGCCTGTAGTTCCCCCAATAACTGGGCTAGTTGATCAGTCTCAGATGTTTCCATGATGCCCAGGTGGATGTTTTAAGGAGGCTTCGCGTTCTGCTACGCTCACCTGATATCCATGGGGACCGCACACGATGCTGGATGGAGGCTGTGCGTTGTCCTGGACCCTTTTCTGCTTGTTTGTATGTTGGTTGGTGGACAGGTCTTATGACAGGAGAATGGGGGTTAAGATACTGAGCCTGTTATGGGGGTTCCCACCACCCACTGACCAAGTCCCTTCCCTCAGGGTTATGCCTCACCTTATTTTCTTGTGCGTGAAGCTATTCGTCCTGCATCTCTGTGCAGGGGTGGGTGTTAGTTGAGGGCGTTCTGAGGGCCTAGTTACTTAACTGGTCCTGTGCCCTTGTGTCGGGTCCAGTCCGGCTGTGACACCGACTTCTTTGTGTGCTCAGGTGAGTGTTTTTAGTCTTTGTTCCCTCTCCTGTCTTCTTTTCGTTCCATGTGCTTTTCAGTATTCGCTTTCCCCTTTTTGCTCTTAATGTCTCTTTCTGTCTTTCACAGAGATTGTTGCTGTTGCGGAGCCGTAATGCCGGATAATTAAAGCTGAGAAAAGTGGTTTAGCGCGAAGCGTGGCGCTGCACAATGTGAGCCAGTTTGCTAACCTGTATTCCTTTCTCTCCTTAGGAGGCAGTGCGCTGATGATCCGGAATGCAGTTTGTTCGGTGATCGGGTATGCAGGTAAGTGGTTAATGGTGTTTTTTTTTTTTTCAGTCACCGTTGCAGATTAGCGTAGCGTGATGTTAGAACCCGCTGTTAATGTTGTCCTTTACTTTGCAGGTTGCAGAACACTCCGGAAATGGAGAAGTCACCGAGCGCGGACGGATGAAGAAGCTGTTACTCACAGGTAATTGTTCCTCGCTAATGCTGTTCTTGTTCTTGCAGGCCACGAAGCGCCCCGGAGATGGGTGAGCCATCGAGCGTGGACTGATGCGCGGATGGATTTTGGAGCTGCTGCTCACAGCTAAGTGTTTCTTGATAATGCTGTTCTTGTTCTTGCAGGTTGTCGGTGGAATCCAGGGATGATGCTGCAGATTCAAGCCGCCGGAGAAGCAAATGAGCTGGAGCTGGACACGGTGAGCGTTACGCTGCAGGAGTGCAGAATAACGCGAAGCATGAATCCCAGTTCGGGCGTGGCTTATATAGCCAGCCACACCTGAAGATTCAACCACACCCAAAACACTAGCCTGCATGCTTCAGTTCATGGAACTGAGCTGCAGGAAGTGCCTCCATGTTGGATTAAGGCCAAAAGTGGACTTGCCTTATTCTTGATAATGAGCCTGCCGCCAAAGGCGCCCGGACTGTCTCCATGTCTGCTGTTGATGGGTTCTTAAGCCCCTTAGAGTCACTGTGGGGGGGCTGTAACCTCAATGCTGTCAGGGGGCTGTTGCAATTGAGGGTGTCAGAGTTAGGGCTCATGACACGGTACCACAGCAGCAGGCGTCTTTCTCTGTCCTGCTCATCAGCGTAGGCATGCTCTGTGTACCAATGACATCTTTTGCAACACACTCTGGTTATTGTTCGCGGTCTTACAATTCCTTCCACAGAGGTTTTTGCAGATATGTGTCATAAAGTGCAAGGTCGCTTCTCTCCTTGTCACCCCTTCGGTTCTCGCCACCTTTCTCCTCCTCTTGAACTGCCATGCCTGCATAGCTGTCTCGTTGTGCGATCTACCTTGCTCGTATTGTGCTCTCATGCTCCACCTTTTATCCCTGTGGGGAAGGGAAAGCGCCATCAGGTGTGTGTGATTCTGATCAATTGTCTGACTTTGCCTGACCCTTGGGTTGGGACATATCATGTTAACAGCTTTATTGTTAGTCCATTGTCTTTCGTGTCGGGAAAGGAGGGGGTGACATGAGGAATGATATTCTTCGTCCTAGGGCGTTTGGTAAATTCAGAAGGGTGAGATAGGTAGGGTTTGTTTGTGAAACAAATGGGAATGACTGGGATTATTATCATAAAATGACCAGGGGGAATTGTGGGAATGTGTCGTGCCTATCGTACTCTGGTGTACCCTCCCGAGCCTCCTCCTCACCTCTTTCTTCGGATGAGCTGTCTTGGGTTTCAGATGGTTACTTTCGCCTTGACTTCTTGCCTTCCTTGGATTTCTTTTCCTTGATCTTCTTCTCCTTCTTGTCGTGTAAATAAGGTCTGGTCCCCCGGAGGCCACCTTGACAGGGATGAAAACCCACCCCAAAGGGAACCCTGGGAAGCCA
This sequence comes from Ambystoma mexicanum, assembly GCF_040938575.1. NCBI lineage: Eukaryota > Metazoa > Chordata > Amphibia > Caudata > Ambystomatidae > Ambystoma > Ambystoma mexicanum. The sequence continues at coordinate 550,074,892 of NC_090938.1, read as the reverse complement.
GTCCCGTACCAGGGAAAAAGCTTTGAAGCACCAAAAAACCCTGGTAAATGTTATACAAAGTGTCTCCACCAGGACAGAAGATGGAAAGTTCAAGAAAAGGTTCCGTTACAGTAGTGACAATACAGTAGCAACTTTCACAGAGAGGCTATTAGCGGTCACCGTAAATAAGCGGAACGGAACTAGCGTCATCGCACAGGAACGGGAAAGAGCACGGCGGCCATCTTTAAAAACACAATCCATTGCCATCCTCAGCAGCCAGGACCTGTAGGAAATTGCGGTGTGTGAAAACCAATCCACAACAACACTGCAATGTCCAAGGCCGTGAAAAAGGGCGTCTCCCACCATCGTAAGGAGCGCTTTAATGAAGATGAGTTAACCATGCTTGCGGAGACCTTGGAAGAAAATGCTGATGTCGTGTTTGCCCAGAGCCTCAAGAGGGAGGCCATAATCAGAAAGAAGGAGATCTGGGCACTAGTGGTGCAAAAAGTAAGCGCGGTTGGCAACACGCCTCGCACTACCAAGGACTGCAGGAAGAGGTGGGATGACTTGCGTCTGCGAGTCTGCAACATCCTCTCGGCCAACATGAGCCAGGTCATGTCAACTGGTGGAGGAGCAAGCTCTCCCATAAAGCTGTCCCGGTGGGTGGACATATGTGCAAGCCTGATCGGCATAGAGGCCATTGAAGACCTGGGAGACATGGAGTGTGGCGCAACGTCATCAGCAGACGGAGGTGAGTGTCCTAAGAAAACACAGTAATGCAGAGTCTGATGATAGTCCACCAATATATCTGTCTAAAGAGAGGCAAGCCATGGCCCAACACACACATTCCCAGCATAGTTGTTGTATGCAGCACAGACACATGCAGATGCCTGCAGCAAGTCAATGCCATACCTTACACAAACCACACTAAGATGTCAATGGCATAAGTCACAATGCATGCAGGCCACAACAAATCTGCATGTCACATAGCATATGTCAGCCCCAACATGAGTGACCCTGACGTATGCCTGCATTACCCACCCATATAGCAAGCAACGTGATCATCAAAACTCAACTGCCTATTACCCTCTCTTGTGTAGATGAGCAATAATACAAATGTATGCATGATGCTTCTCAAACCATCACTCATGCCGTCCCTCTCTTTGACCCCCACAGGCTCAGACCATTACAACGAGGCCCGGGACTCACCCCCACAGCCAACCACACCCCGGAAGACGGTCCGGGATGAGGGTAACAGGCCTTCGACCTCAAAAGCCCAACCCAAGCCTCACCATGCACCACAGAGGAAACCGCCTCCTGTTGCCACGGCACTGGTGCCGCCAAGGGCCGTCAAGACAGAACCCGCCACTCCAGTCACGTTGGCACAGGACACAGCTGAAGCTGCACTTTCAGCAGAGTCCAGTTCAGTCAGGGAGGCGGCAGCCACAGCACCCCTGGCTGAGGAGGAGGCGCAGGAAGAGGTGTGGGTGCCCGTGGAAGACGACTCCTCCGAACTGCCTCGCACACTAAGTCCGGTACCATCCCCACAGCTCACATCGGTGGACTCTGACCACGCCACCACCCTGTAGGGGGGGCAGTTCAACCAAGGGGCTATGAGTCCCATAGGGGAGCCGACAGAAATTGTTCATGACACCCAAGCACCCTCCACCTCCACAGGTGTACCAGTGGGGTGCAGCGACATGAGGAGCTAACTGCCCTGGTGCGACATTTTGTAAGTGACAATGCCCAAGCAAGGCAGGAGTGGCGTGAAAACACTGCCTCTCTGGGCAAGATCATTGCCAATAACACTGCCTCCCTGTGCAAGATCTTTGCCGAAAACACAAGTCGACTGTGTGAGGAGCGAACAGCCCTGTGTCAGGTCCTCAGCCGCATTGCTGATGCATTGGAGGCTGAGCGTCCGGCCCTCCAAATGGAGCAGGCGGCCACACCATCATCCTCTAGCTCCACACATACAAGCCCACTGCGCAGGTTGTTGCGCACCCTGCGCCGCCCGGACATGCCACCACCAGGTGCAGGGAGTGGCAGGAAGTAGACAGTCCAACATGATGAAGGCAATTGACACTTGTTTGGACATGTGTGGGGGAGTTGTGGGAGGAGTGTGAGGGGGGTGAGCGTGTGTGGGGGAGTTGTGGGGGGAGGGGGATGAGGTTGTGTGGGGGAGTTGTGGGGGGAGGGGGTAAGGGTGGTGGAGGGTTAGTACACATTCATCTTCATTGTACATTTCAATACACCCGTTGTGTTAAAAAACAACTTGAGTGGACATTCATCATTGTGCATGTGTCTTTTATTCATATACAGTGCATAGTGTAAATGTACCCCCACACCCAGTGCCCTCTGTCCAACTATCATTTCACCCTCTGCAGCCATGTGTGTCAGAAATATTGTGCAATCCCTGACTGACACACAGCACGTCCCTCCTGTGAATCGGCACCGCGATGATGTGCAGCCACATCTTCTTCATCCCCTTCATCATCACCAGGTGGTAGCAGTTCAATGTCAGGGGGCAGGGGCACGTTCCGTTGTGCAGCATGACACATGCCATGATGATCTTGGCCACCTTCTCATGCCTGTAGAGGAGTGCCCCACCCGACCGGCTAAGGCAGCGAAACCGTGCCTTCAACAGGCCAAAGGTCTGCTCAATGATCACACAGGTACAGGTCTGGGATCGATTGTAGTCCTCCTCGTGCCTGTTCTGTGGGTTTTGGACAGGGGTGAGGAGCCACGGCTTCAAGGGATAGCCACTGTCACCTGCATGGGAGGCAAAAAAAGCTATATGCCAGTCGATTCATGATGTTCAGCTGTACTAGTCACACATGCCTGCAGAATGTCGTTGGTCACATGCACAAGTCCTGGTAGCATGCACGCCATTTTTAGGCCCTCAATGTGTCTTGTGCCATTGAATAATGGCGTGGGTTGCATCTTCAAGATGATACACGGTGCGCACTGCTGTCTTGTTGGTCATCCATTGTGGACGCATATGGCTGTGTTCATGTCAATTTGTGATGTTTTGTGTTCTGAATGATATTCTGACTTGGAGCGTTGGCAGTGAGCTCTGAAATATTAGGCATTCAGCACTCATTTTTCCCATGGTGACATGCAGCATTCCTGTGGTTGTGGCGGCCCTGTGACAGAGAGTGGATTCTCTTGGTGGTTCTGTTCAATGCACTCCCATGGATGCTTGTCCTGTGTGATGATCTTACTGGCGTTGCATACCATCTGCACATTGATGGAGTGGTATTGCTTGCGATTGTGGTACACCACCTCCATCGCATGCAGGACCACCAACTCCATGTGGGTGCAGTCGAGGGCACCTATACAATTTGGCATGCCTGCCAGTGCATGGAAGCCACATTTTGTATCAAAAATCTCCTGGGGAGTCCATGGTAGGGATATGTAGTCACTTGTGTGCTTGAGGAGGGCATCCAGCACTTGCTTCAAAATGCGAGAAAATAAGGGTTGTGATATGCCATGCATGTGCCCCACTGTGTGTTGGTAGGTGCCTGTGGCAAGGAAGTGGAGCACAGACACTACCTTCAGTAGAGGGGGGATGGCAGTGCGTATTTCAATGAGGTTGAAAATGTTGTTGTGCATCATGTCCACGATGGTGGTGATGGTGTCCCGGTCCAGACGGTACAGGGTGTGGATCTGCTCTGGGGTTAGGTTGAAAGGACTGGCTCTGATGCGAGGGATAGGGGGCTGTCTGCGTGGTACCGCTGGCTGCACTGGTGGGGCATGCTGGGCTTGACTCACCCTCCTTCTCCTCCTGCGTCTCCTCTGTGGTGCCTGCTGTTGCTGTTGTTGCTGGTGTGGCAATGCAAGCATGCCCTCCAGCTCCAGTATTGCTACTACTATTGGGATCACCTTGGTGTGGGAATGGGTGTGGTGTGTGGGTGTGCTCCTTTTGTACTGGCCCAGACTCCATTGCCTCCACCTGTGCTGATTGTGTGCACCTGTGGCATTTGGGAACACTGCACACTGCATTTTACGGTTGGTTCACGATGCCGGTATTACTGGCATGCCGGTATACCCTATTAGCACCTTCATGATGCCGGTATTTCCTTGTCCGCCTGACCATTTCCTCCCATTAGCGGCATGCCAGTATTGCCGGTATGATGGGCCCCGTGTGATGTATGCGATGCCGGTAATCCTTTTTTCCATTACCTCCAACCTCAGAATGACCCCCTTTGTTTGGCACAGTATTCAGAAGAGAACTGGAGCGTTTGTTTCACCCAATCAATGATAAGGTTCTGAATTTTCAACCAGGACAAGCCAAGTATGACCCCAAATTGAGGGGTCGAAATAAGATCAAAGGTGATCCAGTCGGTATGTCTGTAGTGGACATAACGATAGGGCCCGTGTGTTCAGTGACTCGCCCCGACACTAGGCATGATCCATCCACTTGTACTACCATTGCTGCGGGTGATGAAAGCTACACGTTGGTTCGAAGAAACCGGATGTCTAATAAGCCTGACTGATTAATAGAAGCCGTGATATTAGGCTCCCCTCCGAGATTTAGTATTCGATGCAGTCTCATGATTTTTGCTGCGAGGGTTGAGGTGTACATACTCGGTTGAGGTATCCTAGGGGCCACTACTTTTGAAAATAACGGGTCCCATGCCGGTTGTTGATTGAAGAAAATGACTTGACATTATCACTAAAGTGTCCAAGTCCTCTATGAAGAATTGATTTGCCAGTGAGGATTGGAAAAAGCGACTAGCCGCGAGCCTTGGATGTTGTTTACATGTCTACACTCCCACTCTTATTCCCTTAAATACGTTGGACCTACTTGCCCCTGAAGAATTTCTGCTGAGTAATCTTAGTACAGAAAGAAACATGTTGGGTTGGGGAATTTGGTGCTGTCATAGGCAGCACTGGTAATCACTGTATTGAGCACTTTTTGTATTAGATTGCATAATTTATGGTCGCTCATTTGTGAAGATCTTGTGGTTCTTATTTGTAATGAACAAAGATTGTATTTTTAGTATGTCATTTTATATCTGTGATTTAGATGTGACAATTGGATGAAATAATGAGTAATGTCAGGCTGTTTGATTGAGTATGAATGAGGTATGTCTGATGTATGGTTTGTGGTGGGACAATATGAGAATGTTATGCCATATCAGCTAAGTCATTGACTTTTGAATTTGGCTTATAAGTATAATGATATTGGCACATTTGATGATTTCTAAAATAATCAGATCATTTTATGATGTTTTTTCTATATGTGAATAAAAATGTTTAATTATTTCATAGTGTCCTGTGATTTGAATTGAATGTTTTCATCTCACCGACTGGTTCCATATGGACACATCGCTTTCTATTTTGTGTAGTGAACAGATAATGACTGTATAGATGTGTGCATCATGTTAAAGCTCTCCACACAGAAACACTAGTTCTATGATCTTTGATGTTGAAAGAGATATACCGGTTCTATCCAGGCTAGATCATAGAACAGAGATATGCCTGGTATCCCCTGTCACTCCTGTATGTTGCTGATGATCCATCCACAGCCTGTACCTCTTCGGGCTTGACTTTTGGAAACATAAGCAACCATTGGTATTTAGCTAATTGAATGTCAAAATAATTGCAGCTAGCACCAGAATCCAACATAACCGGGCAGGAAAAGGTCACATTGGCTGAAGTGGAAAAACACATAAACAAATAAATGTGTGAAGACGGGAAAGGTCCCTCCGAACCATCCATAGGTAGGCTCATCCTCCAGGTCCGGTTCAAGGACGAGTCTTGGCGTTTCCCGCAGGCTTCAGCAGCCTTTTGGGGCATACACGAATGTAATGTCCTGACTGGCCGCAATAGAAGCATAAATTGTTAGCCATTTGCCTTTCCCGTTCTGCCTTGGTCAGGGGACCTCTCATAGCCCCAATCTGCATCGGCTCAGGATCCCCTGACGTAGAGGGAGAGGCCGGGTCTGCTTTAGGAGAACGCATGCCGGTGCTCGACGTTCACCATGTCGTTGCCGTAGCCGGGCGTCTACCTGTAGGACCAGGTCCATCAATTCAGGAAATCCTGACGGAAAGGAAGGAACAACTGACAAGGCGTCTTTTAGTTCTTCAGACAGTCCTTTATAGAACACTGCAGCTTTCATTTGTTCTGGCCAGGTTGTCTCGGCTGCTAACTTGTTGAAACAGGCAAGATAAGGCAGGAGCTCCTGCTTACCTTGATTTATGGCTAAAGACTCCAAATCAGAGGCCTGAGCCTTACACTGAGCATCAAAGACAGAATTCATGGCACGTATCAGGGTATCAAAATCATACAAGGCCGGGTCATTGGCTTCTAACAACAGGTTGGCCCAAGCTGCTGCTGTCCCACCTAAATGGGACAAGACAAATGCTGCTTTTGTAGTGGCATCTGGAAAGGCTAATGGGCGACAAAGAAAGTGTAGGCGACATTGATTAACAAATGTCCGGTAGGTCTTGGGGTCTCCCATAAAGCGCTCTGGAGGGGGCAGTGGGAAAGGCCCAGGGAGCACCACCAGCGTAGGAGCAGGGGGTTGCGCAACAGGAGGGGGTGTGGCAGCTGTAGCATCACCAAATTCCTTATCATGAGGTAGAGGCTGCACAAAGCTCTGTAACACATCCATGCGTTGATGAAGCAGTGCATGAGCTGATGCCATATCGGTGTGTAAGGCAGAAAAAGCCTGCATAAGTGCGACCATAGGATCAGCCCCAGGATCCATATCGATAGGCAAATAGAAGGCTCCTTAATCTGTCATGATCCTGTGGAGGGAGCAAAAGAAGTTTACCCCTTCTAGGAGACTGTTCACTTTCAGAATTATGTATCCGTTGAACAGTAGACCGTAGACAGAAAAATCTTCCCCCCCAAGAGCCCGCTTGCAGGACAAAAAACACCTGACAGACCAGGGGCTTGGGTGAAAAGTCAGGAGCAGCAACAGAGCTAAGGAAGAAAGACAAAGATCACAGGTTCAATGTACATTCACTAGATCAACAGATCCCTGCCGCAGCTCCATCAGCAACCCTACTCTTACCTGCTGTGGTTGGTGGTGAGGCGATGAACCTACTTGTGTGTAGAAGAGTTGTTGTTGACAAGTGATAGAGAGCAACAAGGTCCAAGGGATGAAAAGTCCCAATCAGCTAACCCGAATGGCACGAGGGCACAACTAATGTTCAAAATGCACAATCCAATGTGCAACAGATGAAAGTCCCAAAAGTTCCTCCCAGTGCAGCAAAGCGTCCCAATATACAATCCAATCAAGACAGCAGAGCATCCCAAAAGAAAGATCCACTCCAAACAGTAAAGCATCCCAAAGAAATCCTCCAAGTGAATAAACAAGTGACCCAGATGACAAACAGCAGAGCGTCCTGGGGTCACTAAGGTGCAGGGTGAAATAGGTTGATGTAGAAAAGCAGTCACTGGAATATTCTTGGTGGAATAAAAGGGCGGCAGGAGTTACCAGGATTAGCCTGCCCGCAGTCAATACAGGAATCTGTATCCCGTGTGGAACGTTTGAAATCAAGATGCAGCGGCTGCACACAGAACTGAGCAGGTGTGTGTGCCAGCTCGCGGCGTCAGTGCTGGAAGCAGAACAAATTAGTCAGGAAACACAGTAACCGATATGTGGCAGGACATAAGCAGTGTCAGGTGGAAAGCCAGGGGCCCGGTAATCAGGGGGAACAGAACGGGGCAGGAGCCTGGCGTCGGACACAGAAACAGGGCAATGCGAAATCCGTATTCGTGAAACAATCTGAGGTCAAGATACAAGAATCAGAAAAGAACGAGGCGTGACTCAACACAAAGGCAAGGCAACGGTTAAGGAGCACTGCGGCAGCGTTCTCTTCCTGTACATATAGCTGCACGGTGGGAGAAACGAGAGACACACTGCGTACAAGTCACGTGACCAGCCCTGACTTGAGGACGCCGGGGAATGCAGTTCTTTCTACATTGGCGTTGTGACAGATGCCACGGCAGTCCCCATGCCATCGTAGTAGCAAACCTCATTAACGGCGGCATGGCACGGGTTATGACAGAAAGTCTTCTTTTCAGTTGTTTAACTGCCTGGGATTGTTCTGGACCCCAGTCCCACTTGACTCCTGCCTTGAAGTTCAATCGGGTCTTACACCACTGTGCCTTCTGCAACTGGGTAAGAAAATAGCAGATTTCTGCTATATATGTTCCTCCACAATTGAGCTCTTGATCAAAACATCATCCACATAGGCCAGGTTTCCTCTTTCCCCATATCGGGCATGGACTTATGTAGGAAGATGTTGAACTCATTGCCGTAGTTGTGTGTATAAAAAGGGGGTTTGGGTCCACGTGTACTGCTGCCCCCCGAAGTTAAAGGAAAGCTTGTACTGGTCTTCCCTACTCACGAGTACTGTCCAGTACCCGTTGGTCAGGACAATGGCGGTGTACACTTTTGACCCTTGGATCTGGGCCAGTCCCTGATCGATGTAGGGAAGGGACCATCTTGACATGTGGACACATTTGTTCAACTCCCTCAGGTCTGCACATAGTCTCCATTGGCCGTTTGGTTTGAGGATCCCCAGTACTGGGTTGTTGAAGGTACTGTGGATCAGACAAATCATCCCACAAGATTCTAAATTCTTAATAATCTCTGTGAGTGACTCCCTGGATGCGAGAGGTAACCGGTATTGTTTCACAAATGCGGGAGCCCTCTCGGGGGTCTGTGGGAATGATAGTTGAATTAATGGTTGTGTGTCCACAGTCATATGAGTCCACTGAAAAGATATCTTGGAATTCCAGGAAGACCTGTTTTGGCTTTTGTCTTTGCTCCTCGGTCTCACAGGCATCAGCCAGATTGATCCTTTCCTCGACCATCTGACTGAAACCTGGAAAGACCTCAGGCTTGGCAATTTCAACGATATTCTTCAGTTGGGTGGAGAGATCTATTTTGATGGTGTTGACCAGGACAGGAGATTCGTGGTAGTGGTCCTTGACTTTGAACACTACCTCCTCCCTTCTAATGCCACATGTCACCTCTTCCACACTGTAGGGGCAGGAAGAGTGCACCAGGAAATTCCCCCCATGCCTAGTAAAAATCTTTTCTGGAGGAATACTGTTGCTGCTGTCGAAACAGTCGTTTGGGATTGGTCCCATGATTTCTTTACCCAAATCAATAGAATAATGTTGGGCATCAACTGCCATTCCAATAAAGGTGTCTGCACCCAAAGTGATACTTCGAGGGTCGCTGTTATCCACCAATATTCAAATGGTGTTGTGTTCTAGGTCTACTAAAGGTGTCGAATTTAAATATAAACCTTGTTGTTGGAGATGGGAATTTATATATATATATATATATGCGTCCTGATGTTTGAGGATCTGTCTTCGCTTAATTTTAGGGGAAGAGTAAATTGTTGCATCTGTCCTGGGATGGTAACCTCTTCTTGCACTTGAACTTGAACTGCATAAGGCAGCAATTGAGCTGACCGGAATGCTTTTTCAATGTTGTCAAAGCCCATGGGGTTACTCCCCAGTCGGGACCAGGCTTTATTATTAATTAGATCCAAATTTATTGTGAATCGGTTGAGAATGTCAGTTCCCAGATAAAAGGCGGAAGGGACATCTCTCACGACCCAACAATTATGGTCTATACTCTTGTTGCCAATGGAAATCTCTAGCATACACCTGCTAGGAAGGAGAGGTTTGGAATTTGGGGTTTCCAGACCTACCTCCCATTTGTCAATCAATTTAAATGTGGGAATGGTAGGATCTTTTGGGAGTTTCCTGAAAAAGTTCTTCACTGATGAAGCTCCTTCCATTATTCAGGCATACTCTGGCGAGCACTGATTCCTCCCCCTCATTTAACTGAATGGGGATAAACAACTGCTCGCCCTTTTTCTGAATGTCCATCAGACTTTGAGCAGATTCTTCCTTGTCTGGTTTCACAGGACTCAAGTTTTTTTCTGATTTTGGACTGGTATAAAATTTTAGGGTGTTCCCTTCCAGTGTGGCTTGCCACTTAAAACTGGGAGGAATGTTGATTTTCAAGAATGGAGACGGGTTCCCATCACCAGTTAGTTCTCTTACAGAGATGACAATGATGTCTGCGACTTGGTTATTTTTAAAAATGGAACTCTACTTTCTCAGAGCGTTGATGAAGTACGTGACAGGTACCATTCAGGCTTACATAATTGGTACTCATTTTTAATTTGATGGGGCGGTTAGTCTGAGTCCAGAGGGCCTTGTTTACACAGTCGATCAGCGGTGATAACCTGCTCAGGAGATAATTCCCCAGTAAACAAGGTGTGCCCTCTGGAGTCACAAGGATCACTGGATGTTTCAGCCGGTGCCGTCCAATTTTTATGTCCAGATCCGCAGTCTCTTTCACGGAATTATCATTCCCGTCGAAATTTTGGAGTTGTCTGGGAAGTAGTGTGAGTGGAATTTGGTGGCCCTTCCCTCATCCTGAGTTTAGTTGGTCAAAGGCTCTTTTTGACAGAAGGGTGGCTTGGTATCTAGTATCCACCAGAGCTGATAATTCACACTGACCTTTCACCTTAACCGGTGCATAACATTGGGCTTCTTTTTCCTCCAAGATGCAAAGAAAGTGTTCGTTATTTGACAGCCCGGTGGCTATTTTCTTAATATTGAACTCCGACACTGTGTGATCTTGGGCAGTTTTCTTTGTCGGAGTGAGGGAATCTGTAAAAAAAAACTTTGCAACTCGCAATGGGTGTTGTTGGGTAATCCTCTTGTTACCCGGCTCCTTGGCTGTCCCCCATTACCTGGCAACAGTTCTCAGAACCTGTTTGGCAAAAGGACCCCCCAACCCATTTAACTTCTGTTTGGCTCACATGTTTGGGATTGAATAGTTTCTGCTCCTGGGTCGGTCTCCATACTTACCCTGTCCCACTCAGGGTCTTTTGGGGCCCATTTCTTTTTGGGAGGGATCCCCCTGTTTTTGAAAGAGAAAGTCTGCTTACCTGAATCCTCCAGGGATTCTTCTCTTTAATGCAGATTTCCTCCACAAAATAGATTCTTCTTTGGCCTCTCCTGTTTACCCTTTGCTCTTTGGATTCTAACATTTTGGGGGTAGAAGAGACTCTTTCAGGCTGAGAGGTTTTTAGGGGTTATGTTTAGTTGAGAAAGGAAGCTTTCTCAAGGGCTTGGCATCTCCCCTCCATCCGGGCCCCCGACTCCGGAACCTGTGGTTTTTCGTAGGTTTCCTCCTGTCATTCCCCCCCAAGGGGAATCAGACCTGGGTGTTGGGGAATTCTGGGAAGCAGGGTTAGGTTGAGAGTTGGACTGAGCCCTCAGCATGCGCCCCAGATCATTGGTCAGTTGCTGGCCCTGTCGCTCCATTAGCGAGACCTTGTCTGGGTGATAGGGAGGGCTCGAGTCATACCTCTGCTGCTCCTGAAAGGGGTAACTGTACCTTCTCCTGGAGTAGCTCGGGTACTGGAAAATTCCTCCCATAATTTTCCATCCTGAATCTCCCTTCTCATGGGTTCATGGATCTAGTGTCCTGGAACCGGGGAGAGAGAGGAGGATTGTTTTGTAAGTTCTGGTTTGGGGGATATCTGGGAACAAGTTCAGATTGGGAGGTGGGGTAATACTTCTCTCCCGAGAGAAATTTGGAGGGAGGTTTCCTGGTGCAGTAATTACCTGATTAGTCCCCCCTTGTTCCGGGGGAGCGTATACATACCCAAGGATTGGTTTAGTACCCTTATACCTAGGACCTATATTGGTGGCAGGGTCCGAGGGATCATTGTTCTGGGCACCCACCTGACTACCATTAGATTGGGCCGGATTGGGGGGATCCCTTCTGCTTTCCATTTTGCTTGATTGCAGGAGGGTTACTTTTAGGTTCCCCCATCTCCAGATCCAATGAAGGGGTCGTTTTTACCTCTGCCACCTTTGCAGCAGCAGGGGTGTTACATGGTTTTGAGGTTTCGTCAGTATTTTTACTCTCAGCAGGCTTCTGGACCTCATAAATCCTGGTGGAGTTTTCAATCACCTAATTCAGGGTCCTATGTTCGTGAAAGTCATAAACCAACTGAATCATTATGTATTTAGGTAGAGCATGGAAATATGTAGTTATGAACTCCCTACTATGGGTGTTCACCCGACGTGAAGTCTGAGCAAATGCGCGCTTTAACTCCTGCACAAACTCCCTCTGCGCCTGATCTTCCTCACACTGCAAGTTATATGCAGCCGTACGGGTCTCTTGTGGGTCTCTTGTGTGTTCCTATGGGTGGAATTATTTTTCAATATGGCCGCCTTATAAGTGGACCATTTATGATGATCCTGGTCCTCCAGTCCTGAAAGGAAACTGGAGTACTCGGGTGAGAACGTCCATTTAGCAAATGCTATACAATTCACATCATTCCTGATCTGGAATGATGCCATCATCTGCTCATAGTTCCAGGTGCTCCCATACCGAATACTGGCATTCTTGTGATATGGGGTCATAAGCTCTCTATGGCTTTGATATGTCTTATTGGGTCTTTCACAAAACCCTTGCTCTGCTTCGCTGTCTTTTTCTTCCTCTGCACCTGAGTCCATTCACCTTCTGACTCAGAACTGCTACCGGTACTCCCTTCCCTGTCTTCTAGGTGCTCCCTATCTCTATGAGACTGGGAATATCTCCCAGAACCACGGGGTCTGTACTCCTCTTGCCTGGAGCAAAGTAAACTCTTAGGGTCACTCTCCCTGGAGATCCTTTTAGGCTTAGGACAGAACCCAGTTTCCTCATCCCGCCTACCAGGGATTCTGGGGAATTCCCCCTTCCTCTGAATATACAGAGGTTTTTAGAATGCCCTTCCTAGGCTGAGGGTCTGGATTTTCTCCTTCGGCGAAGTGGACAAGGTTGCCTCTTTGTAATCACATCTTCAGCCAATTTAACTCCCTGACTTTCTCCTCATACGAGTTTTCATGATCTGAAATACTTACCGTATTATTCCTTACTTCCCAGGACACACTGGTCCGGCCACTTTCCCTTCTGTGTGGTAGAGATGAATACTCATCAATATCATAAAGGCACTGGCTTCCCTGATCAGTTGGACTAGGCCTGGGTAATTTTAACTGCCTCATGTCACCCTGTTCTGGATAGGTGGCATGCATGAGGTCAGTTCACTTTTGTGCATGAGAGGATATAAATGACTGGCATGGCGCCCCTTCTGGGAGGGGTGCCACACCTTCATCAGTGGGTCTTGTCCCATATCTTGATTGGTCAGGGTGCCTCAGGTCCTGTTTATAATTTTCGATTTCCTTTGGTGAGTCCCTCCACCCTGCTCTGAGCTACCAACCGATCATTTTTTTGCTGCACCTCCTGCTGAAGTGATCCATTCTCCCCCTGTGAGCAATGTAAGCTGCATGCATATTCGAGGCGCTTTTCCTTCAGGAGACAAATCTCTTTCTCTTGTTCACCCCTACATTTTGCTGCCTCTAATAGTCCAGCTTCTATTTGCCTCACTCGCTCTACTAACTTATTCCTCTCTTCTCTAATTCTGCTCAGTTCCTGAGAACCTGACTGACCTTTTTCTACCTCCGTTTCCAACTGATTTATCTTCTGTAATAGGACGCTGTTATCCTGATTTAATAGGTCTTTTTCCTGAATCAGTTGTGTCCTCTGTTGTTTCAGAGTACTTACCTGCTGATATATATCTGATGAGGTCATTTTGGGAATCAACACCTTTGATAATTAATTTACTGTTTTCAGTTTTCAATTGTTTTATTTCTGATTGGAATGTGATAATGTCCTCCAAGACTACTCTATTATAAGCAGCCTGGTCATATAGTGTAACGCTTACCTTGTCTCCGCAGGAGCATAAATGATCCAACCCCTGTTAATCTGCTATACTGGTTTTGTTGGGTTTTTGCTCTGTCATAAAAAAGAGACAAAACAGGAAGGGAGAACTGTAATCATTATAAATGGCGATTCTATTATGGATTCTCCCCTGCTTTCCACCCTGACTGGCACCCCCTTTATACTTCTAAAGCCCACACTCTCCTCACCTGTGTTTTGTTATTTGGGAGCTCTCTGTCCTGCCTTCACGCAGGGTTGCGTGGGTGTTGAGGCTCAGAAGACAATAATGCTGTTAAAACGGTAAGCCTCTGAAGGTGTTTTTATGATTGGTAGAAGTCTTTAGTCAGAAAAAAGGCACTAATGGCTCAAAGAAAAAAAAAATTCTGTGGATGGAGAGAGCTCTCTTTCTGACTTTAATTAATTTATTATTTGCATTTTTAAAGCGCTCACACAGCCCAGGGGCATCGAGGCGCTGTTACAGAATTTTTTGTTGTTGTCTTAGTTGCATATTTATAATGCGCTTAAATACCCAGCGGTTTCTAAGCGCGGACCCAGGGTTCAAACCTGTGTTGCTTTGTGTTGTCTTGCTCCCAAGGCGAACACGTTGCCACTGAGCTATCCTCCCGGCTTTTGGGATTTAATGATTCTCTTTTTCTTTTGCAGGTTTTATGAAGAGAAAAACTTTCACTGAAGAATTCAGGCGTTGTCGAGGAAAAAACATTAAGACCTCTCTTGAGATATGTAGGCCTGCTCGGGTTCGTGAAAGTGTGTGGTATGAAGTACCTTCGGTACCCCGCTATGGGCTTTCTTCTTGTGGTAAGTATGCGCGCGTAATAGGATAAAGAGCGCGACACAGCATGTGTTCATTTTCGAAGCTATAGATTTATTCGGTGAAGCGCAGCATTGGAATGTGAGGAAAAAGCTTGTCAGAGCCTCAGGTACGTATACGCGTATAGTTCTTTTCCTTCACTCTTATTCTGTAATGTTCGTTAATTAACTATGGTACCTTTGTCTTGCAGGTTTTCGGAAGTCGAAAATTCTTTGAATGATGCTGGGGCCGTGGACGAAGACTGCTGACTGAACGGTGGACTTCGAAGGAAGAAATCACCTGGTGGAAGACTGCGGCTGCAAAAACTTTGGTCAGGTAAGTTTAAGTCTGTGGTCTGTGAATATTCTGTGAGCATTTCAAGTTCTTAATATGACTTTTTCTTTTATTCTGCAGGTTCTGTGAGCTGAGCGCCAGTAGCATTACACTGCTGTCAGCGGAACTAACACAAAGCGCCCGTTACAGCGTAGGCGGGGCTTATATAGCCTTCTATGCCCAATGTCTGGTTCTCTATGATAACTTAAGCAGTGACCCACAGGGCAGCCATTTTAGGGGACCTATGAAACTATGAATTTCTATGGGATCTCATGGGTACCTTGATACTGGGGAACGTGAGAATGCCATGTTTGCCAAGCTGAAACCCATCTAGAGCCTACGGATTGGGACAGAGGATCCCAACTTGCCCGGAACTCCTGAACCTGAAACCCTGGAAGTGAACATGACATTTAGCTTGTGTTACAGTGTTCTCAGATTTTCTACACACTCTTTTTGTGCATTTTTTAGTGTAACAAACTGTGTTTCACGCTCTGAACACTCTTGCTGCAGTGTTTTATCTCAGATTTGAATTGTTGAACAAGATCCTGGGCCTGTAACAGGTCTCCAGCCTGATTCATTCTACTAGCCTCACTATTTTGCCAATGCTCTTCTAGTAAAGGCAAAGGAAAATAAAACTGAGTAGTTAGCTGAGCCATTTGTATTTGTTCATCACGAGAAGTTGTGGTCATATAAAATCCCTCAAGTGCATTGTGTAATATCCCAGCTTCAAGCCAAATATCATTGCTTACTGAGGTAACGTCCTGCACAATTCCGGTTTGCCAGTTTCCTGTATCATCCTCAACCCATTCTCCTTTGAGAAATCATTTAGTTAGGAGATGCTCCCTGGCTTCTCCAATTTGTACAGTAGTCATGCACACAACTTTCTTTATACAGGAGCAAACACACCCTATTTCTGCTTGATTTCCTCACTCAAATAAATTCTTACACACTCTTAATTTTCTACCTATACTCCTCCCTGGAACTCAGGAGTCAAGTCCTAGTGGCACCTTAACAAAACAAAGATGACTTTCCCTAGACCAATGCGATTTCATCAGAAAGAATAGACTGACACAATGTACTTATCATCGGTCAGGAATAGGAAGCTGGGCCCTCACTTTGTAACGTTTTATTGAGAAGCCACCGTCAGCACGGGGAGTCCCTTCCCTTCCCACCTAAGTGGTTATTCAACAAACTGTTTAATACATTCTTTATTTAGCCCTATCTCGGACACATATCATGCCCCTTGGATCTCTCGCCCCTGAGCTAACAATGAGCCAAGAACCAGGCCAGTGAACAGTAAATATATTGGTATTTATTTCAATTAAAAGTAATAGAAATTAGCACAAACATATCGGAAACACCACTTTATATGTGGCACAACACAATCAAATTCTCTCAGCATAAATAAATTCACAAAAGGGAATTAAAAAGAACACAGACCCAATTCTTCCCTTTCTGTAAATTGTACTTCACTAAATAATTACACTGATCAATTATATCATTTCGCCCAAACTTTTGGTTTAAAACAAAGACAGGGTGATTTATCACTTTGTTTTTCAAAACCCCCCTTGCTTTGGTCTATGCTGGGAAGTCAGACAGAAGACAGAAAAATCATAATGCTTTGGGGGATTTTGGATTTCAGACCCCCCCCCTTACTGAAAGTCCTGTGTTTGGGAAGCTGGATAAAAAGGTTGGACCGATTTAAGAACAACGACACCCCTCTTCCTTAAAGAAGTCGGGGTTAGCTGGCCAACAAGGATTACCTAATTCAATTATAGGCTATAGTTTTCAGCGCACACTGGGAAGTGAGCTTTGTTAATTTCAAATTTTAACAAAATTCACTCTGTAGTGTTCTGCCAAATGGGGAATTAATTAAATTAATATGTTTGGTTACATAGGCTAAGGATCTACACAGTCCCCCCATCACCCACTATAAAGGGAAAGGATTCAAGGCAGGCAGAGTCCCCACACCTTCTGGTTTTCCAGGGCTTAGTTCTACTTACATAGCAAGCCTCTGTTTAAGTTTCAGGAAAGCCAGCTGCATCTCAGGACACTCTGGAAAGATAGGGCAGGGGTCTGGTCACTCCACTCTCAACGATGGCCTCCCGCTTTCCACCACAGGACCCAGTCAGTTGTGAGGCCTTCCTAGAAATAGACAGCTCCACCCAGATGCACTCTCAGCAATCTCCTCTGGTGTCTCCTTACAGCTGTCAGATGGTAAATTTCAGCAGCCTTCCTGTCTTTCTCCTTTTTCTGTGTCCCTGGTTTTGTGTCCTCGTTCCTAGTGCAGTCGCCCTTATATAGCAGCAATGACATCACCAATTTTACAATCTTGGGGAGGTACCCTGCAATAATTCCTGCCACTAGGATTGGACAGTTACCCCATCTCTCTTCCCAACCCTGCCTCCAAGTCAGGATTGGTTTAGTGGTCTGGAGCACCATATAGCAATTCCCATTATTAATCACCCCTTTGTTCTCCTTTCAACTTTTTGGCAAAAACTAGTTATGTTTCACAACTTCATAATTTTACTAGCAACTGGCATACTAAACATATTTTCTGTTTTAGCTGATCATGGAGCATTAGATAAACCGACCACCAAATCCGTACGATATTGCATGGCCATGTGGCACATTTCTGCATTTTCCATAAAAAGTACAACAGTTATGAATATGTGAGTTATTAAGCATATCCCTAATTTCATTTTGATGAGGAAATAAATAACAATCATGATAACGCACCATTGGCCTTAAAACAAATGAATGGCAGACAAAATGGAAATGACAGTGAGGTGACAGATCGGTGTACAACTAACAAGATTGTGAAACAACATGGTGCAATGATCGAGCCATCAATGATACACATGTCAACTCCATTAATGGTGAAGAGGAGGAGATCACGGTGTGCCGGTTTTCAAGAAACCTCAAAAACCGGTGAAATAAGAGAATTCGAAAGACGAATGGGGTTCATTAGCAAGATGAAAGCAAGAGAAACTCAGACACCTGGTAACTATCAACAGACCATTGTCGAAAAATGTTTGCACAGAAAGTCAAAGCGAAACTTACACAAGGAGAACCAAATAAAGTGGATAATCAAGAGACATCAGGAAGATTATATGGCTATGAGGAAAGACTAGAACAGCAGGAAATTGGAAACAACTTAAGCGATGAACAAGATGATGAGGAAGAGGTTAGAACAATTGAAAGACCAAAAAGCCCACAAAATGTACGAATGTCTGACTGCACTCAAAGCAGCCAGACAGGAAGAGATGAGATAACAAAATGCTTAAGGAGTACAAGTATCAATTGGATCAAGCCCAAAGAACAAAGCTCCGACCACACAAACCACAGGTAAAAATCGTCTATCCATTGCAGCAGGATACAGATTCATAACAACGTCATGGCTGCAATGACCATCTCTCTAGCACCATATACCAAGCTATACGAGATGATAAACGAGAACGTAAAGGACAACTCGACCATGCTGGCAATACTGCATTCTAAATTAGTATACCTAGAAACATTTAGAACAAAACTTGAAGAGCAACTAAATCAGGAAGCAGAAACATTAGCAGCATGGCAGAGAAGGCTATGAGACTTAGCAAGTGGTGAACAAGGGGAAAAAACGACAACCATGCACACCCTAATGGATTCCATAAAATGGATGAGAAAACTAGTTGAGGAAAAAGAGAGGGGCCAATATGGAGAATCAGAGGTCGAAAACTTAAGGAAAGCAAGAAACGCAAGGAATAACATCCCAGCACCCGATCAGTCCAACACACCTCTAACTAGCCTAAGTTCAAATGCCACTCAAACAAGATCTGTAACAAACAAAGTTGATGAACTAGAAACATCAAGGAGAACCGAACTAGAGGAAATAGGAACGCGAGAGGAAGACACCAGGGGTGGGGGGACTGACCCAAACAATTGGCAGGCAACAGCAGGAAGAAAAGGCCCCAAGTTAGTACAGAACAACAAAACCCCTAGTAATAAAAAAGGAACAACAGGATTAAGTCAACAAAACCAGGCAGGAAAACCTGGTTTATCTAGGAACAAACACGTAAATAACCCATCAAAGGTTACAGATGGGGGAAAGGAATGATCTACCCAGTCTTTCTGACAAAACAAATACAGACGACTGCAAGGAAACAAATTGAAGACACCACTGAACAGCAATCAAAAAGAAAAAAACAGGAATATGGTAGAGAATGCCAGAGAGAAAAAAAAGAATATAAAAAATGGAGTAAAGAGAAGAGTGAATGGCTCTTGGGCGTTTTTACGGAACATCCAAATGCCACCACGATCGAAACTATCAACTTGCATTAAGAACGCTGAAGCGGAGGAGCTGGTTACCAAAACCGCAACAGCAAGGAAAATTGCGATAAATCTAGATACAACAGACGAAGATTGTGAAAACAACTCAGATATAGAAGTTGGAGAGATGACAAATGACCTGATAAATGGCGCATCTTATTACATTGAATTAAATGAATCCCAAACAAAGGTGGAAACAAATGAAGGTCTTCAGACAGAGTAGGAACATTCTTACGACATTCATGAAGAAAAAATTGCAAACAAAAGTTCTTTCAGTCAAGAGGAAGAAACTGATGACGAAAGCTCTCAGGTCGAAATGCAATTTCTCAGCATGGAACATAAACGGAAATTAAGAAGTATCCATGAAAAGCATCCAAACATCACTCACGAAATAAGCGATGAACCTAAATCTAAATACTGGAATCGTAAAAGACCAGCAGAAAAAACAAATAGCTCTCAGCAAACAAAAAGGACAGAACATTTCGATGCAGAAAGTCCTAAAGAAACATTAAAAGTAAGGCTTGAAAACATCTTTAAGGAAAGGAACAACACAAACTTAAACCGAAAAAACGTGCTACACTTGTTGAATTGTGTAGCAACACTGAAGAGCATTTCATCAGACGATATTGCAGTCAGGGGTCAAGTCCTAAAAATTAAAGTGGGGGGACTCATCAACAAACACGATGGGATGTGATGTTGCCAGAAATTAGCATATCAAGGTAAAATATGCACATTTCATTAAATTGGCTTTGCATAACCACCCAAATTGAAAAGGACGAATGGCATTTGCCTTTTATAAAATCAGCAGACACACAAAACCAAGACATGATAGTTTCTTCTAATAGTGTTTTTGAAAACATTAAAAGGTGTGCATGTTTTAAAATCCAAGAACCAATACAATTGTTTTCCCTGGGACTTGCAGTAACGAAATGGGATATTTCATCTTTAGTTGTTTGTTATTTTTGATCAGGTTATATAATGCACTGGTGAAGTGTCTGGCCTACAAACCTGACGACTGTGGTTTGATCCCTGAGGTCTACATAATTTCAAAGAAGACATCCAATGTTCCTCTTTTAGCTGGGGGGGACTGACTCCACCCTCTGAATAAAGTGGGTGGACTCCACCCCCCCCCCCGCGTGTACCCTCGACTTGAGCCCTGATTGCAGTCGTAGAATACATAGACAATAAAATAGAGGACAGAGTGATTCTGCACTTTAAAAAATCTAAAGTAAAAGACCACATCTTGAAAGGAAGCTCAAACCTACTTAGACTGGGATATGAAGTCAATGGATACAAGTCAAGCCTGGCAGACAGTTCAATTCAAGTTTCCAAAGGAAAAAAAACAGGAAAAGAACTAAAAAAAGTCGAGAGGAATGGTCAAGGAGACGACGAAAAAGGCATTAAAGGTAACATTTGAGAACAAAACTTTTGGAAAAACAAACACAAAATTAAATGAATTAAAAAAAAGAACAATCATGGATGACCAAGGACTGGTCTTAGCTTGCGTCGCCCTTAAGTAATCCAAACAATATTAGCAAACTAAGAAAAAGGAGATTCAGCATAACCTTTTAATCTCATCTAATACAAGAGGCTTCCGACACTTGTTCAATCGACCAAACCAACATCTAAAGAAAGCAAAAATGATTTGCCTGCAGGAGACCTGGCTTCAGGAAATGCCAATATGTGAAAATTACAAAATATATATGAATCCAGCAAAAAAAGGAACCAATGGAAGACCTTTTGCCGGTCTGCTAATGTTGATAAAACAAACCCCAGAATTTAGAATCAGGAAACGTGGAAAACCCAACTCTTACGTACAGTGGGCAATAATTCAAACAGAAGACCATGAAGATTTAGAAGGTCCGAAAATGTTAATAATAAACACATACTGGAATCCCGAAAGAATCAACACCTTAAAGCTGGTGAGCGGAATCAATAAAACAATAAGAGAAGCAATGGCAGTTGTTACACCTTTCCAACGCTGGTCCATGGTCTATAGGAAAAAGATGCTTCATTCTACAAGACGGAGGGCTGCAGAACCCGGCAGAATGAGCCTTAGCGCTCTAGTTGATTCACGCTGTCAACGCACGTCGGCAGAGAGTCACGTGACCCTATTAAAGGATCGTTTATACTCGTCTCTAAGCGTCGCTACTGTTGCCAGAGACGCTCCGTAAGTTCGAATCTAGGATGAAACCTTTCCTAACCAACTTTCTGTCTTTCGTTGCTCACTCTCTCTCTTGTTTCCCTCTTCCCAGAGACTTTGTTCCAGGTTTTCTCACTATCAATTCTCCAACACGCCAGACTCTCCCGCGCTTCTCTATCCGTTACGCTCGTTCAAGTGTACGGTGTTCAGTAGGACCCAGAGCCCCTCTCATACAGTGAGTGTCTCTTTCTTGGGTTTCGGGTTTCTCCTCACATTCCCATACTTACTCGTTCAGTCTTTTCAGGATTCCCCCCCCCCGGCGGTACGAGATCCAGGCTCACGAGCAGATCCTTACGCCACGCTCACCCTCTCCATCACTAACGACCGTTCAAGCCAGACTCCCGTAAGGATTCTCCTTTCCTCTCCTTTCATAGTTTTCTCACTCTCCATCAGCCATCACTTACCTGTCCTATTTTCTCCCGTAGGGCTTGTGCCTCAACCCATTGAAGATGCACATGTGAAGGGATTCCATCCATCCGGGAAGCCTCCATCCGCTTAATCAGGGTTTTTTCCCCCAGAGGGTTTCCCTGGGGTTCGTGCTACCCCTCCGTGGGTATTCGAGCTGCGGGGGGGGGGGGGTGTGGAGGCTCCTCCGGGAGATTCTTGCTTTCTGCAGTTGCTGCTCCCATGTTGGCCGTCTGACCAGGTTAGTGTTATTGTGAGTTACTTAATCTTAACAGCAGTGGAGTCTCAACTAACCATTGTTTTATGTGGAGAATAAACATACAATGTATGAATAAACAAGGTCTTCCAAGACTTGATCAATTAAGAACAGGTGAGAGTGATGCAGCAAAGTGGACACAGATGGCTGAAGCTAACAATTTATATGCTGAACAGGCAAGTAAAAGGAGACATTCCACGTAAACCAACCTGGATGAATGGGTGTCATTAATCAACAATTGACTACATTTGGATCTCCAAGAACCACCTATACAATGTAAAACACTACAACATATTACCACAACATGTAAGTGACCACAACATCTTGAGGTTAACATGGATCGAAGAAAACAAGATCAACATACATGACAAAATAGGGTCCCTGGAACTCTCAACCAGGGCGGAAATCGCCTGAGACTGAGGAAAACAGACATTTTAGCAATAACAGCCAAATACGAGCAGCAAATAAGAATAGGAACAGGTGATACTTATTTCGACGCACTATTAAAGACCTGTAAAGAAAAAAAATACGGCTTCAAACTGCCACTACTAGAGCCAAAACATTAATATAGTGAGTTGGTGGTTAAAAAGAGAAAACAACAAAGACAAGAAATAAAACAAATAAAGAATATATACAGCAAGTGTGAAGAACAAACACGCCAAATCAAACTAAAGAAGCAATACTATAAGAATTGGCTGATTGGGTTTAGACAACATCAAGATCATGAACAAGGAGAAAAGATGCCCAGAGCGATGGCACAAGCAGCAACAATAGACATGTGGACGATAATTAACCACCAAACTCTAAACCAACAGGGTCGCTTCATAAGTGGAGTCTCGGAAAAAGACTGGATTAACCATTACGCCAGAGTATTCGGCAATGCAGATGATTCAGAAAATGACACCTTGGTAATATATCTGACCAATGGTATCTGGAGATAGAAGACGGTCAAATTGAGCGACTGACAACAAAATTGAAAGACGCCTGAGCGGCTGGGCCGGACGGGTTAACAAACCTAGATCCACAAAAATAGGCTGCATTGATCACCCTTATCTTTAAGAATATTGTGAAACAAAGATGTGTACCAGTATCTTGGACAGCAAGTATCATGGTACCAATCTTTAAAAAAAGGCCAGCGAAACGACACCTCGAATTATCGGCCGATAGCACTTCTTGATGTAATTGGGAAGATGTTTGCATCACATCTCCAGAGAATTCTATCAGATTGGGCAGAAAGAAATCAAATCATTGACACGCGTCAGTCAGGCTTTACGAAAGGCACCGGGACGGATCTCAATCTATTCATTCTATCAATATTGAAATTCAACGCCATCAGAGCAAAAGAAAAATTACATCTAGCCTTTATAGATCTATGACAAGCTTTTGATGGAGTCAACTGGCAAAAGCTATGGTGAAAACTATAGATTTGGAAGTGCCCTGAGGAGATATTGCAGCTCATTAAACCCTTCACGAAAACACCAGCATGCGAGTAAGGATTAACAACGAAGGAGCACTATCTGCAGACATAATCACCAAAAGAGGTGTAAAACAGGGCTGCCCAATGACCGCAATCCTCTTTAAACTGTACATTGCTGATTTACCGGAAGCTCTGATACAAACCAGGCACTTTCCTCCAAAAATCAACAGTAATGAGATCTCAATATTATGCTATGCGGACGACATAGCTCTCATAGATCAGACCCAAATCGGCCTACGACATCTATTAGGTAAACTTCAGGATTACATGGAAACTAACAGCTCATTCATAAACACCAACAAATCATAAACTTTAACAATAGGAAAAACAAACAAGGCTAGTGTAAAGAAATTTAAGTGGAAAATTGGAGGGGAGAGTTTGTAAAAGGTAAAAGCATGCCCATGCTTGGATATCAAATTCAATCAGTCAGTTGGAGAAAAAAGCTGGGAATAAGTACTTTTTTCAAAAGTAAAATTGCTGAGCTCACAAGGAGCCATACTGAACGGCTGATTTGGAAAATGTTCACGAGTCCCTCTGCGTTCATTCTACATTCAAATAGTAGTGCCTATCATCACATACGGTGGGGAAGCGGGCCTGAACTTGTCCTGGAAAATCTGGACAAAATTAGAAAGAAAGTTCTGGAAACCAATTCTAAAACTGCTGAGATGCCTCCTGTTTGCTGCTATAAGAGCCGAGCTAGGACTACAATCTCTTTACTCAGTAGTGAAATGGAAGTCCTTGGCACTACTGAGAAAACTGTCCTTGCCTGAACCAGTGATTGGCTAAGAAATCCTATCAACAAACGCAGAAGGTAAGAGTGCGGCTCTACTTAACATCTGGAAGGAAAAATGGATATAACAATTGGAACATATAGATTCATCACTGGAAGAACTAATAACGAATCCAGATAAAGTAAAGGAAAAATCAAAAAGAGATGATTGGATAAGAACTAGAGAACTAAGACTGAAATATAAATTGCAAAAAAACACAGCTAACGAACATCGAAAAAGAAACACACTGCACCAATATTTAACAACATTTCCCAGCAAACATCATCGTGAGAGGATGATGCAGGTAAGGCTAGACGTGTATCCAAACAACAAATTTAGACATAAGAGAGGGCAGTGAGGTTGAAACAAAAAACAGTGTAGATTTTGTAAAATACAAGGAACTTTGGAATCTACAAAACAGCTGCTGCCAGACTGTACATCTGTGGCAGAAGAAAGAGCACAATGTCTAAACAGCTATTTTGATTACTTTAAGACCAAAACAATAGAGGAATGGTGGACATACTTCTTACAAGGAAGAAACCCGCAATTTGCGTGTGCTGGAATACATTTTCTAGACAAACTTATGAGAGAGCAAGAGACAAATGATAAACAGACAAGCATCTAAAAGAATGGCACAGACTCACAAGAAAAGTAGCTCTAGGACTTCGCAGCAGTTAGAGATTCACCCTTAAAGTCTCCCACCTCTTCGCCTCCTTACCTGTGGTCACTTCGTCGGATGAGCTCTCGGAAGATATGCCTCTTCTTTCACGCCAGGAGTTGTTAGACTTTTCTTTGCAGGTTTTAGGATAAGCTCTTCGGGAAGCCACACTGCCTAAACGCTATAAGCCGGCAGTAGGGGCTTCCAGTGAGTCCACCCCACTTCAGGGAAAAGCCTTGCTGAGAAACCCTGATGGTATCTTGAATCCCAGGTAAATACGATCTTCTCTCTCTGTTGGTTTCCTTTCCGATCGTAGAGACTACAGTTCCCAAGATGCACTGGAACTGCTAGTGTGGATGACAAGGAGCGTATGATTCAACTGAGAGGAACCAGAGCCGCCGTGGCCAGCAGGAAGGGGATTCCAAAGGTAAGTGGAGTAGCAGATTGAGGAAGTAAGTATAGAAATATAGTAGGCGGTACCGAACAACGGTAACCGCAGTCGCTGCTGAGCCCGGGAAGAGCGTTAAAGAATAACGCGGAAGGGAAGGCTCAGGAGCAGAACGCAAAGGAGGAAGACAAAGAGGGAGGAACAGAGTAAGAACGGAGGAATGAGTGATAACGTGTGGAATACGGAGCACTCGAGCAGCGTGTAAACCCGAAGGAAAGTGTAGGGTTGCAACGCGCCAAGTGAAGCTTCCGACGCGTATTTAAACACGTCATCAAAACAAGAACAAAACACTAGTACGCTGCACTAGCTTCAATGGAAGCGGAGATGGCTCATCCCTTCCTCCATTGTTCCCATAACTTCCAGTGAGGACGATTCATGACAGTAGCATTTGGTTTATTCTAGAGAAGAGACAATGGTTTTAGGGAATTAGAGTGCATTCGAGGAAAAAAGGATTCAAAGTGTGGTATACTGGAAATGTGTAAAAAGTTTTATATCAAACTAGTTCACAATAAAAAATAAAAAACAAAAAATAAAAAAAACTAATGCCAGGCCGTTTTTCTTTCATTTTTTAAAATCTTGCTATTCATGTGAAAGGCACTTCTGTTTGGGGCCTTTAAATGTACCCCACAAAACTCAAGCAGTGCCTGCTCTTAGCTCCTATTTCCTGCAGTACCATGTCTTCTAAGTAGTTGGTCGGCTTCAGCTCTTTCTCGCCCTCAGTAATCCCAATTATTCATATGTTAGTTCTCTGTGCCGACCTGCCACTTCTTCTGCTCTGTTTACAAGAGTCCTCACCCGCTGCTTCAGTATAGAGACTTCCTGGGAATTTTCATTGCAACTGCTTGCATTTGCTTTTAACTCCTTTTCCAGCACCCGTGTGCGTTCTGACAATGCTCTGACGTCCTGTCTTATAAGTGCATCGATTTTGCATTCCAGCGTCGACTTCAGCTCTGCTATGGCCTCCAGTACTTGTTGGTCCATTCACTCCGGTGCTTCTCCTCCCTGTGCATCTTGCACTGTCGTCTTCGCGTTGTCCGTCACCTTGGTCGGTTTGGAAAATGTGTCTATTTTTTTTTTATTTTTATTTTTAACTTGTTTTTAATCATTTATGATTTTTTACAAGATTGTCATTCAAAAATAATTTTATACAATAATTCAAAATACATACAATTTTTCACGGAATTAAAATTCATCAAGTATCCATTCATACTATTTGAATAGCATTATATTTTTCTTTACAAAATTAATCATCTATTATCATAGGTAAACAAAGATTGTTCATGAAGTTGACAGAGGCAATGAGTACACTCATATTAGGTGAGTTTAGTAAACAAGACCATCTCAGACTAGGTTGGATATTAGCAACAGTGGATAGATGTTTTTTATACATGTTGTTTCTTATTGAGCATAATGCGGAGCACTCAACAATTAAATGCTCTAAGGTTTCCTTTTGAAACAAATTGTTGCAAAATCTACAAAAATTATCTGAAACAGCTAGTTGCCTACGCTGTGCCAAGATATCTCGTGTAGGCCACAAGTTCAAACGCAATTTCATGATCGCCATACGGACGTGTGGTGAGGGCGATTTATTCAAATAATTTGCAACAATTCCCAGTTTTCTGTCTGGGAAGATACAGATGTTAAAATTTTTATAACCTAAACAGATATCTTGATTAGACAACCAGTCTTTAAGATAGATTTTTTTCTTCGCTCGTTCAGGATTTTGAACTAGGGTCTCAACATCTACATCCGCTGTAGTCAGAATTTGATACACATAGCAGGTCCATCTTGCAACAAAGTTATGATTAGGTGAAAATAAGTAATTGGACAGAGTAGCTATAACAGTATCCGCAGCTATGTTTACTAAGCATTTTCTGAATAGTGCACAAAGTTGCCAATGGTATTTGGCGTGGAGTGACATAAGTCCCAATTCATATCTGATACATGAGACTGGGGTTGATTGAGGTAAATGCAATAGGCTTCGCCAATATTTAGCTTCCAATCTATCTAGATTTTTAGCATCAATGATGTCTCGTGTTTCCAGACCATAGAGGAGTGTAGGTGTCACTTTTTGTAACCAATAACATAAAACAGGCATGATGGAAAATTTGCCGTATTTGTGAAGAATTATTTTTGATTGGGAGGTTGCAACCATCAGTTTATTTTGCTGTGACTGTTGGTGTTCAATGGTTGTTGAATTTGATTCAAACTGCATTCCCAGATATTTATAATTGGATACAATATCTAAAGTAATATCTTTGACCATCCATACAAACTTGAATCTTGGTGAACATCTTGGTATATCCACTAGTATCTGGGATTTTTTGATGTTTATAGAGAGTTCATTTTCTTCAAAATAAGTTGAAAGCGCAGATATTAATTTCTGGAGACCTATAGGTGTTCTAGATATTAAAACTAAATCGTCAGCGTACCACAGTGATTGTATCACTGTGCCATTCATTTTGGGAGAATCTGTTAAGATTGAGGAAAAAACTTGTTGGACATCATAAATAAAGAAATTGAAGAGCGCCGATGCCAAAATACAACCTTGTTTCAATCCTCTAGATGTTTCTATTATTGTCGATAGCAAGCCGATGGTGGATAGTCGAACCCGGATAGACGTGTTTGAATGTAAGGCATATATTATGTCTACTATGTCTTGTGGACAATTGTCTCTGCTTAATTTTTGAAATAGTTTTATACGGGAGACAGAGTCGAATGCTGCATTTAAATCGACGCAGGCAAAGAATAAAGGGGTTTTGGTATAGCGTGCTTGCATTTTTAGGGAATTAAGAGTCATAAGATTGATTGACGTCCCTAACCCACGAACAAATCCTGTTTGATGTGGGTCTCGGCGCTTATTTTCTTTTGTCCAGTTATTAAATGCTGACAGAACTAATCGAGTGAAGATTTTTCCTGGTGCATCTAATAACGCTATCGGACGATAGTTTGATGGTATACTTCGGTCTCCTTTTTTAAATATCGGAACTATGATGGAAGTGCGCCATGAGTTTGGAATTCTCTGGGTTTGCAAAACTTGACTAAAGATGTTGTTCAAAATTTTTGCCCAGTACCATGGATATTGTTTTAGCATGAAATTGCTAATGCCGTCAGGGCCTGCAGCTCTAGATGATGAGGATTTGATGATAAGTGCCTCGATGATCACTTCCGAGCATTCTAGGTTCCAGGTTGATGAACCCTGACGTTTGTATTCATATTTTTGGAAGGATCTATCCATGTATAATTTAGAAAAGTGCAATAATCATTGGTTCTCAGAAACACCATTTAATTGAGCTGTGTCTATTGATGACTGTCTCCCTTTGTTTTGATTTGATTTGGATGTCATTGTAGTGCCCCCTTGCTCCGCACCGCTCTTTTTGGTGCTCCGGTGAACTTCGTGCAGTCTCTTGGTTTTCACAGTGCTCTGTCGGGGGGTGGGAGGGGTGTTTCAG
This sequence comes from Ambystoma mexicanum, assembly GCF_040938575.1. Taxonomy (NCBI): domain Eukaryota; kingdom Metazoa; phylum Chordata; class Amphibia; order Caudata; family Ambystomatidae; genus Ambystoma; species Ambystoma mexicanum. The sequence continues at coordinate 550,046,027 of NC_090938.1, read as the reverse complement.
CTGTTCGTATAGCCGCCCATTCTGTGTATATTTTTTACAAGGTCTCACACTTGTACTTGCTCTCCCTCTCTCACTGCCATCTCCTCTCAGCTTCCTTCGTGAGTGGGAGCCTTTCTATTGCTTGTGCTTCTCATGTTTCTGCCTCCTTCTTTGCCTCTGGGCCCCCTGGTGGGTGCTTCTGGGTTTGCATGCCTTTTCTGTCCACCACGGTTTACTGGTGTTTGCCCAGCCTCTGAGCGCTTCTCCAGTCTGCCTTGCAACTTCTGGGCGTGCCACCCTTCCCAGTTAGGTACTCCTCTTCTGTAGTTAACACAGCAGTCAGACTGTACCTAATGCATGGCCCTGCCCACAGTGCTCTTCTGCCAGGTCTGGACTGCTGTGGTGTGGGACAGTGACACCGTCCCGTTTCGTAGGCCTGCTCTGCATCCCCGGAACCTCTGTATCCTCAAGCACCCCGACAAGTTGTCAACCTTCAGTAATTCCGTTTACTTGATGATGTGGTTGCTGCAAGTCTCTGAAGCAGCTGGGGACCTTATGGGTATTGGTATAGTCGGTACTACCTCACACTTATAGACTGAGGCCCTCAGGGCCTGTCTTGTGGCAGCTGTGGTTCTACCGGGACCAGCTACAATCTTTTCAATGTCTTAGACTCTGGTATTCTACCCATTCAACAGGGATATGGCTCCCATCAGCTGTGCTCATTCCAGTCAGCCGATCTCCTTTTCGCTCACTTTTTATTGCCTTTTACAAACCCTACACAGCAACCTTATTCTGCAGTCCAGGTCTTTAATTGTCTAAATGGCCCTTCCTGTCCATGGGCTGAGCCTCCATATTACATCATCTGCCACATACCCAAGTTTGGCTCTTGTCTTCTGCTCCCTCATGCTGTTAGTGGCACTCCAGTGACCATGCCCGCCCCAGCTAGCGTTCGGCGTCCTCACAGGTGTAGTGTTTCATTTGCATAGCAAGCATGCCTGTTTTGTGCCTCTTTCCAGTGTCAGTTGTATATGCAAATCCCTTTCGCTCTGACTACATGTCAATTTCACGGTGTCGGAAGGTCGGTTCTTCGTTTCCAGCGCTTGCTACTGTATCTCCTCCCTCGCACTACATACAGTGTTCTGAACGTCTTCTGTGGGATTACGCCAGAGCGCCATATGCTTACACTGGGCATCAGGTACTTCAGTAAAATGCCTCAGTTCGTGTCCATTGTTTCCTCGGTCTCCGACTTTGCAAGTTCTATTATTGCGCCGGAGGCCGTGTGCATATGTCCACAATCTTGTATTCCTTCTAGGTGGCTCTGTATTGTTGCAAGCTCACTTTGTCGCTCGATGTAATGCACCTCACGGTGACTCTCCGGTGCCCCAGACTTGTTCTCTCGGACCTCCTGCACCTACTTCGCTGCAGTAGGGGTAGGAGCCGAATATGGCATGTGTCATATGCCAGTGACACGTGCCACTGCATGTCACCACTGCAAGTGGCACGTGCCACTGGCAGGTGTCACATGCCATGCTCCAAAAAAGGTTTCACGTGTCATGGTAAATCTGTCTCTTCGTTTTTCAAATTATAATCCTCCTTTTAAAATATAAAAATACGAAGCGCCAATTATAATCCTTCTTTAAAAATAAAATTAAGAGGCTCCATTATGGGTTCGAACTCAAGACCGCTTTCGGGCCTATGTCCATTAAATATTAGACCTCATGCTTTCGGGCCTATCTCCATTAAACACTACGCCACTACGTCTCACGTCATGAAATGGTGAACTTCTATTTCTAATGTGAACTGTCGCATGGTTCAATGATGCTCTTTTTTTATTCCATCTTAAAATAAACTGCATAGGATAGAAACAATTTACTGAAAGTATTTGCATCTTGTGCTTTTCTTGCATAATACTAAATTTAAAAAACAGTTCAATCCAAAACCTATTACTGAGTAATGCTTTAAATGTCAAACATGTATTGTGTACATGTTTTCCAAAACAGTATGGACGCAATATTAAAGTGTGTGTGTTTGTACATTAATTCATGCATTTCACACTTGACTGTATGAACTGTGATAAATACAGTACAACCATATCCTACTGATAATATTTATAACTTATATATCAGAGTATATGCACGATCATGAAATCTTCTGATTTAGGGGCGAATGCATAGAATCCAGCGCAGAAGCAAAGCAAGTGCCGCCCAACGAGAAGGAACGTGTGCCACGCGTGCACCAGCTATGGCGCAAACCAGCAATTGCGCGGCACGCGTATTCATGGATTTTCCGAGGCATCAGTAGCTGTGGCGCAATGAACACCAAGCAGCGCCAGTAACTCCCCAACACACCCCCTTGCACAGGCAAAAGCCAGTGAAATGCCCAATACGGCACAAGGCCCGCGCCATCCGTGACCCAGCACACAGCCCCCTCCCCATCGTGATAGCGTGAAAAATCAGAGCGTAACCCGCTCGCACCAGCCAAATCACGTGAAAAGGCCTGTGCGTAATCCGTCCGCGCCCCGGCCAAATCGCATAACCCTCTCGCACCAGCCAAATCGCATGGGAAGGCCCGCGCGTACCCCATCCGCACCCTATTGAACTCACTTACCCCGCCCGCACCAGCCAAATCGCATGAGAAGGGCTGTGCGTACCCTGTCAGCACCCCAGCAAAATCATGTACCCCACTCGCATTAGCAAAATCGCGTGGGAAGGCCCACACGTACCCCGAAAGCGCCCCTACGAAATCACGTACCCCGCTCGCACCAGCCAAATCACGTGGGAAGGCCCGCATGCACCCTGTGATACAGACACAACTCCCCTGGAAGCAGACACCTCCTCATGGGACAGCCAGACCCCAACAGTGGACCATACCTGCAGGCAGCCCACACCACATGGCCTCCCCATCACCGTGACCACTCCCCGCAGGCAGCCCACACCACATGGGATCTCCACCATCACCCGTGAACATACCCTGCAGGCAGCCCACACCACATGGCCACCCCATCACCCATGACCACACCCCGCAGGCAGCCCACACCACATGGGACCCCCACCATTACCTTTGAACATACCCCGCAGGCAGTCCACACCACATGGGGCCCCCACCATCACCTGTGAACATACCCCGCAGGCAGCCCACACCACATGGGACACCACCATCACCCGTGAACATACACCGCAGGCAGCCCACACCACATGGGACCACCACCATCACCTGTGAACATACCCCACAGGCAGCCCACACCACATGATCACCCGTGACCATACCCCGCAGGCAGGCCCTGCCTCATGTCCCCACCCCCCACCAGTGACGGCAACCTGCAGGCAGGCCCTGCCTCATGTCCCCACCCCCCACCAGAGACAGCAACCTGCAGGCAGGCCCCGTCACATGTCCCCACCTGTGATGGCAACCTGCAGGCAGGCCCCGCCTCATGTCCCCAACCCCCACCAGTGACGGCAACCTGCAGACAGGCCCCGCCTCATGTCCCTACCCCCCACCAGAGACAGCAACCAGCAGGCAGGCCCCGCCACATGTCCCCACCTGTGATGGCACCCTGCAGGCAGGCCCAGCCTCATGTCCCCACCCCCCACCAGTGACAGCAACCTGAAGGCAGGCCCCAGCACATGTCCCCGGCCCCCACCCCAAAACACATTGGACCAACATACAATCACGCAGCACATGCCAACTAAAATGCCACAACATGCTGCATCCCCCTGGTGCACCTCAACACCCATCCATTGGTCATGCTCCCTATGTCATGTGAATCCTAACATCACACGTGCATGCATGCGCACACACATGAACAACATTGGTGAACAGCAGGGACACACAAATGAGTCATGGAGGAGTGAAACATGCACTAAACCGTTGATACCAGATACCACTTTGATTTCAATGTCATAAAATGATATTAAAAAACATGTATATAAGTCACACACAGTAAAAACAACAAATTAAACATGCATGAACCAAATCAAAAACCAAAAGAAAGTGAAAACCAAAATCATTGTGATGTAAAAAATGAAAGAGTCAAAAATGTGGTCTTTGTCCATTAACGTATGTGCAAATGAAATCACATTTCATGTGAAAACCATTCCTTCATGGTTAAAAAAACGGTTCAAATTGAAATCCAAATATTTACAAAGATCCAGGGTCCATGGTCCCAAAACATGTAGAAAAATCCTAAAAATACAATACAAAAATAACTATATACAAGATGTGGAGCAAAGTCCAGGAACTCCAAATAAAAAGGAAAAACAAATGAAACCTACTCCTAAAGAACTGTATAAAAAGGCAGCGGGCTAGTCCATCTCCTCACCATGCTCTCTCATAGTCTCCGCCAGGGCATCATCGAACATTGTGTCCACTTCCAGTAGGCGTGCCTCGGCTTCCCCCACAAGGGCTTGCAGGGACTCCTCCATGCTCCTCTCGAACTCCCTGCTAGTATCCTCGAAGACCTCTGCCCGACGCAGTGAATTCTCCACCCTGGCCATGGTGAGGTGCGCCTCTGGTGCCCGCTGCCGCTCTGCCTCGATTTGTTGGCCCAAACACTCCAACACGGAATACATCCTTGTCGTAAGGTCCACGTTTGCCTCCTGCCTGATGGCCCATACCTGCCCCTCTGATTATGAACGCCCCGAGTCCTGTTGCATCCTACCCCTGAGCCTGCTGCTGCCAAAATGCCTGGTGCCTGCGCCCCAAGGACAGCCTCTGGGAGGATGACACCACCCGGGGCCGTCGTGCACGTGCCCTGCTGCTTGGTGCCTCCACTTCCTCCATTGCCATAGCTCCTGTCGCTGCGGTGACAACCTCTGCTGATCCTCCTTCGACTCCCGACTGTGGCAGGGATGTGATCTCCACCAGACGGGCTGCCGGGGTTGGGAAAGGAATACTGGAGGCCCTGGTGGTATCTGGGGCAGAAGACGGCAGGGAGGACAACTGACGCACAGAGGAGGAAATGGAGGAGAGGGAGTTGCAGCAGTGGCCAGCACACGTACCAGATTCGTGATCAGGAACTGAGCTAGCCAGTTAATGAGGCAACAGACCTCATCTTTATGATGTGCAAGCCCCCGATTGGAAGCCTGCACATCATCACGAATGCTGGCTGTACGCCTCGCAATACCGGCTAGCAACGGTGCCACCCTGTCACGAATTTCTTCATTCGCAGGTAGTGGAAGATCCATTTACGTGGATACATCCGCCACATGCGGATTGGTCCGGCCTGAGGCATGCCCGCAGGTGCATACTGGCCAACTTCACCCTCTTGGGCCTCCCCTCAGCAGCTGCGGCCGTTGTCGTGGACGCGGCACCAGTCTCCTCGCTACCGGAAGATAACGGTACCTGGGAGGAGGACTGGGCCCTGCGTCTGTGCCTGGTGGAGGCATCCCTCCTGGGTTGCTCCACAGCGCCTTCTCCGCCCTCTTCTTCCATCATTGCTGTGGATAGGGAAACATAGAACACAAACATCATGCTACTGAACATATGTGGGTATGTGTGTTTGTCACAATGCAAATGTACATCAGTGGCACTGTCAAAGGTCACAACCATCATCACCCTCCAATACACACAGGGAAGTGCCATTCACACACATTCACAAACATGTCTGTCATTCACAACAGACATTCACATCCATGGACAAGGCACTGACACAAAATCATAATTGTGTATTCAGATCACACACATCATGGGACATAACCATCTCATTCACACACATCACCTGACAGTCATGAGGCAGGCCATGGAGCTATCACGTCACAGTGCACTCGAGGACAAATTGGCAGCGGGAGGCAATCACAAATCAAGAACTCAAGTAACATACATGCAGAGTGTTGGGCAGTCACATACACTCACTACTGAGACACACACACATGTACACCATGCATGTCCATGATGGTGACATAAGCACCCAAGTGTCACACCTCTCGCATGCCCCAGAGCAGACACAGGTATGCAAACATGTGCGCGTCGTTACATGCCGGTGCGCTTCACGCATTGCAACACAGACACCATCGATGTGGGACACGCTTGAATGGACTCACATGCAGCACTGTCAGGGACATGCACACAAACATCTGTACAGGAGGCATGACAGACATAAGGCTAAGGTGCACACTCCAGCGACACGTCAACATGCACATGCACTATGGTGGACAAGAACACATGAACACTTACCAGTCTACTCCAGACGGAGCACCAACTGCAAGACCTGGGGGTACAGCGCTGGGTAGAAGTGCTCCAGGACCCTCATCACATCGGTGGTCAACTGGCCCCGGCACCTCGCTCCATCATCAACTGCCTTGAAGATGCGTCGGGCCTTGTTGTGGGTCCTGGACTTGAAGTCTTCCCACAGCTTGTGGACATGATGGTAGTCACGGGGTGCCACCCCATCCATGTTGATGGCACCCACAATGTCCCCCCAGATCTTCTTCCGTGGAAGAGCGCATCATGATGCCCCAGGATTTGCTCCACCAGGATGCCAACTTTCCTGGGTGAGAAGCTGACAGCCCTCTGCCTCTCTGCCGGGGGGGTTGCCCCTTGCCTCAGATGGTTTGGTGTCAGACATGGCAACACCCGAGGCAGGTGTGGGTGGGCAAGGTGGTCCTGGGGCTGGGCTGTGGACCGGTGGTATGACAGTCAGGAGTCTTCAGGATCAGCAGAGGTGGTCACAACAACAGGATCACTGGCAATGGCTGATGAGCAGGCACCAAACTGCAGGGCATGTGGGCAGCAGGTACACAGAGTGGGCTGGCAGCAGCAGATGGCTCGTAGGAGGCAGCTCGGGAAGTTGGAGGCAGGTAAATGGCCTTGTAGGAAGGAGCGTGGGTTTTCTGTGTTCTTTTGGGTGGCCGGCTGGAAACAGAGTGACTCTCCAGATGCGGAAACAGCGCGTTAGCGTGTAATCAGAGGAAAGGCCCTAAGCGCGTAAGTTACGAGACACTCGCTGGACGTTGGGCGTTGCCGTTCAGTATCGGGTTAAAGGTCTGCATAGGACAACAGTGCACTGTATGTGCTTTTCGTGGGGACGGACGCGTGGACTTCATATACTTGTGGGTTCACACACAAATAGTTCACTATTATGGCAGTGCGTACTTCTTGTTTTGGGAGGGGAGTTGCCACGCGCGTGTGATTTTTTTCATTCTACGAGACAGACAGTGAGTCGTGCATGCATTTCTCCCACTGTGTGTGGTTGCTCCTTTGTGTCGCGTACCCCATTTTCGAGTTCATAGTAGCCTATGTGTTCTCGCGTATGCATTTTTTGTGTTGCTGGGTGACACAGCGTATTGCAGGATGTTTTTTACTCACACGTAGGCTACCGAGCGGTCACTTACACGTTGATTTTTGTTTTTGGAGTGCCTGGGCGTTGAGCGACCCGTTATTTTTTCACCAGGGGTCACATAGAGCCTTTCTGGAGCACCGTGGTACGTTTTCCATCACCTACCCTGCCCCCTCACTCCAATTGCCCAGGACAATTGTTGACTGCACCCCCCATTGCGCTAGTCCATCAGTGCCTTGACTGGGAGGGCAACAAGTGGGAAGGGAGGTAAAGGTGGGTGACTTGCCAGATGTGGCCAAGGTGGCCAAGGTGGCCAAGGTGGGCGACGTGGCCAGGTTGGCCAAGGTGGTCCAGGTGGGCAAGGTGTCCAGGACCATGCAGGGAGAACTATGCCCCCCACCCAACCGGGGCAGGGAGATTCAGCAGCTGCTGACATACCCAGCACCCGTGGTCCCGGACAAGCAGTGCCATCTGCTGTCCAGAGCAGCCAGGGTGTGGAACCTGCAGTGGTAGTTGCGGCTACCACTACCCAGGCTCAGGGTCAGCCAGCCCAGACTGTAGTGGTCCCGGCACAGGGACAGGGTGACTCAATGGCCGATTTCCATGTCCCGAAGGCCAAGACATGTTCGGTGCAAGTTCCAGGCACCGCTACCCGGGGATCTGGAGCAGCAGTGTCATCTGCTGTTCACACCGGCCAGGGTCTGGAAGCTGCAGGGGCAGCTGTAGCAACCGGCACCCTGGCTCAGGGTCACCCAGCCAGGACTGAATTTGTCCCAGCCCAGTGTGACTCAGGGGCCAAGTCCCTTGTCACTAAGGCCAAGACACGTGTGGTGCAGAAGCTGACCTTCTGTAGTTACATTGGTGGCTGATTCCATAGGCCAGTCCACCTGTACTCCAGCCCCTACTGACCAGAGCGGTACAAGCCACTCAGTGTGTGCACCACCTCACAAGAAGCAGAAGCATGCCCCAGCGGTACAGGCTAAGACCCCAGACACGGCACAGGAGTCCCACACGTCGAGAAAGAGGAGTTTCTGTGATGAGGAACTGGACATGCTCGTGGACTACATGTTGGAACACGACTGTGACATGCTGGTGCAGGCAGGGAGCACACATACACCTGCTCAGCGTATGACCCACTGGCAGTGCCTCGCAGACCATATTAGCACCTTGGGCTATGAGAGGCGCACAGCTGGTGATGTTGTGAAGCGTTGGAATGACCTCCGACACCGAGCAAAAGACAAGCTGGCTGCAAAGTTCGCCTCTACTCTGGTGACTGGCAGTGGGTCACCACCAGAGGACGATGAACTCACTGGACATGAGGAGATCACTAGTGATTTCATTGCAGTGGAGCAGATCCAAGGCGTGGGAGACCTGCCAATGTATGAGGGAATGTCGGGTGAGTGGTGATGCGTGTGTGTACAGGCCATGTGTATGTTGCTTGGGTAATGTGTTATGATTGTCTGCCAGTTCAGGCTACATTGTCATGACTGCCATGTGTGACCCATGTGATGTTGGACTGATACGTGCTTGTTGTCATGCAGACTGCATACAAACCATGTGGTGCACAGAGGCAATCCTCTTCACCACACCTGCTCCCTCCTTCCATGACACTCTGTGTCCAGCCTCTCTTGGCCCTATTCTTGCTCATACCTGTGTTCGCGGATAGCTTGTGATGACCTTCCACTCAACAGTCGCCTTCTATCATCACATGACTGACGTCTCTGTGAGGTCACCCTGCAAGTTACTCCTCCTCAGAGGCATTCTTCCTTTCATCTCCATCCCCCAGCAGCTCACTGTCTCCAGAGGACTGGTAATTCCTATGGTGGACTACTGCAACGGGCTTTACCAGGATTTCTGTGATTCTACACTCTTCCCTCTGCAACTCTGCCAGTCCTGGACTGTGTGAAAAGTCATTTTAGGCTTGGTGCAAGGTATCTCTCTAGGACTGTGATGATGGCACAGGCTCACAGTGGCTATGAGTGTTCATTCCTGAACCATGTGCATTCTTAGCAAGTTCCTATGGGTCCTGGGCCAGCAATTCCTTCAACTCCACCTCCACTATTTACTTCATTATCATGGTCTTTGATCATCCCTTTCTTACTCCCTCAGGGTCAGTTGCTCCTCATGGAAATTAGTTTGTGGTTCACGTTTGTGTTGAGCTGGGGCCTCCCTCTGGTACAGCCTCCCTGCCTCTATGTAACTGGAGGTGTAGCTTCTCCGGGTTTGCAGGCACTTCTGATGCTTCCTCATGTGTTGTGCTTTCTGTCCTCCTCTCCCCTGCTGTAGTCCCAGATGACTGAGAGAATGCACTTGCCCCTGCCCACACTGACTGCTATGACACGGTCCTCTAAGCAACCATTTTAACCCATGAACTGCCTCCCAGCCACCTTCTGCCCTTAGGGGTGGGGTTTACTGTAGCCCTACAACCCACTACCAACACTTTACACATGATGACAGCACTTACCCTTACACTGCCATCAGGCCCCTTCAACATACCTATTCACTTGTGTGATGTCAATGTGACCTAGCATTATTGAACCCGCATGCCAGCCCTCACTGTATTACAACACCCTAGCGTTGGTGCACCCTGTGACACGTGTGTGTTTTCTAATAGTGAATTCCATGAAATGTCATCTGACATGCATTGTACATGGCTCATGGTCAGTAGTACACAACTTCCATCTGAGGCTGGTTGAAAATTCTGGCATGGCTATGCTACGTATCATCTGTGTGTTGGCATCAGTCATGTTTGTGGAAGGACTATGCCAGTCACATGCTTGTGTGTGATGCAGTTGCTATGCAGTATTGTGTTATTTTGACCTTTGACACGCATCCATGTCTGCTTTCAGGCTCCCCTTCCCTTTCATTGACGCTGCGTGTGTGCCTGACTTTGTGTCATGTGTGACATGGCAGGTTCATGTGTTGGCTGACATCATTGTAATACCTATGTGTGTGGCCTATGCTATTAACATTTGTATTCATGTTTTTTTTAATTATTTGTGCAGGTGATGAGGCACTGGATGCAGTGGAGGAGGACGTGGTGTGGTAGCCCATGAGAATCCATTGGTGCTACAGACCATCCTGGGCAGGGGTGTCTCTGAGTACACCTCTGAGGAAGCCTAAGTCTCTGGTGCTGAAATGGACATGAAACCCTAATTTCTGTCGCAGGTGAGGGATTCTACTGTGGATGCTGTTCAGAGGTCGTTTGGAGCACACCACAACTGAATTGCGGCCAGACAGTCAGGCATTAGTGAGGAAGAGGAAGAGGCCGAGGGAGAAGGCCGAGGGAGAAGCCTGAAGGAGAGCTGTGTGTCATCCGTGTTACACTGAACGTTGGAGGTGAAGGTGGCTATCATACAGGGCAGGAGGGCCATGTAACCATTGAAAATCCAGGGGGGGCAGGTCAGATCCCTGGGGGAAAACGCAAGTAGAGGGAGTGATAGGGGAGAGGAAAGACCCCAGTTCCACCTGCGATGGGCTGTCGGAGTGAAAGGAGGTTAGCCATGCCAGGGCCTGATCAATGATGACCTGGGTATCACAGAGACGTGCAATGAGTGTGTTGTGGTTCACCGTATCGAAGGCAGAGGAGAGGTCAAGTAGAATGAGGACAGAGGGAGAGTTAGAACCAAGATTTGAGAACATATCTTCACGGGTGTTCGGAAGAGCAGTTTCCATGCCTCTGGATGGTCTAAAACCAGACTGGTGGTCGTGGAAGGAGCCAACAGATTCAGTGCGGAGGGTAAGCTGGGAAATAGCAAACTTCTCCAGGAGTTTGCCCAGTAAAGGAGTGATAGAGAACGGGCGATAGTTTTCCAGGAGAGGGTGCACAAGGGAGTGCTTAAGAGCAGTGGTGGGGAAAACTCCAGTCGCGAAGGAGAGGTTGCAGAGGTCAGCCAAGGCTGGAGCGTGAGAGTCAATGTTGTCCTTGATGATTTTGGAGGGACAGGGGTCCACCTGTTTGGAGGAGGCTTTCATAGACCAGACTTGTCTAGTAACCTCCTCAGGTGTGACAGCTAGACAGAAGGAGAAGAAGGGGAGGGGTGGAGATGGCCAAGGGTAGTACAAGAGATGTTGCTACATGAGATGTTGCTACATGAGGTGGTGAGGGAGAGAGGGAGGATAGGATATCCACTGTTTTTGAGGTGAGTGTGCAGCCAGGGCCGAGCAAATTGCCTGGGTGGGTGCAATGGTGGAGGAGGCTGCGGTAGGGTTGGCTAATTCCTTGCAGACTTTGAAAAGTGTGTGGGTGTTATTGGATACCGAGAGATGCAGACTTGTATAAAGACTCTATTCTGGGAGCAGATGCAGACTCTATACTGCCTTTGGAGGAGGCGGCAGAGCAGTTTGTCAGAGGGTGCCCCAGAGGAATCCCTTTTCCATTTGGCTGCCCTGCTCTTGTGTTTAACGGAAGCTGATTTAGAGTCATACCAAGAGTTGCACTTTTTGGTAGGCTTCAGTCGTACCCTCATGACAGAGGCAAAACTATAAAGAGCATTGGAAACAGAGAGGATAAAGTTTGAGAGGGCTGTGGCAGGGTGGGAGTCAGTCGCAGGAGTGGAAGGAGCATAATAGGTGGAGGCAAAGGCAGCTACTGAGACTCTTTTCATGGGTCGGATGACCTTGTAGACGGGAGGCCGCGCCGGGTTTACCTATGCAAGGGGAGAAGAGAGCTTCAAGTGAGAAGAGAGGAGAAAATGATCAGTCCAGGAGAGAGAAATTGTTAGAGGGATAGATAGCGTACTTCTTGTTTTGGGAGGGGAGTTGCCACGCGCGTGTGATTTTTTTCATTCTACGAGACAGACAGTGAGTCGTGCATGCATTTCTCCCACTGTGTGTGGTTGCTCCTTTGTGTCGCGTACCCCATTTTCGAGTTCATAGTAGCCTATGTGTTCTCGCGTATGCATTTTTTGTGTTGCTGGGTGACACAGCGTATTGCAGGATGTTTTTTACTCACACGTAGGCTACCGAGCGGTCACTTACACGTTGATTTTTGTTTTTGGAGTGCCTGGGCGTTGAGCGACCCGTTATTTTTTCACCAGGGGTCACATAGAGCCTTTCTGGAGCACCGTGGTACGTTTTCCATCACCTACCCTGCCCCCTCACTCCAATTGCCCAGGACAATTGTTGACTGCACCCCCCATTGCGCTAGTCCATCAGTGCCTTGACTGGGAGGGCAACAAGTGGGAAGGGAGGTAAAGGTGGGTGACTTGCCAGATGTGGCCAAGGTGGCCAAGGTGGGCGACGTGGCCAGGTTGGCCAAGGTGGTCCAGGTGGGCAAGGTGTCCAGGACCATGCAGGGAGAACTATGCCCCCCACCCAACCGGGGCAGGGAGATTCAGCAGCTGCTGACATACCCAGCACCCGTGGTCCCGGACAAGCAGTGCCATCTGCTGTCCAGAGCAGCCAGGGTGTGGAACCTGCAGTGGTAGTTGCGGCTACCACTACCCAGGCTCAGGGTCAGCCAGCCCAGACTGTAGTGGTCCCGGCACAGGGACAGGGTGACTCAATGGCCGATTTCCATGTCCCGAAGGCCAAGACATGTTCGGTGCAAGTTCCAGGCACCGCTACCCGGGGATCTGGAGCAGCAGTGTCATCTGCTGTTCACACCGGCCAGGGTCTGGAAGCTGCAGGGGCAGCTGTAGCAACCGGCACCCTGGCTCAGGGTCACCCAGCCAGGACTGAATTTGTCCCAGCCCAGTGTGACTCAGGGGCCAAGTCCCTTGTCACTAAGGCCAAGACACGTGTGGTGCAGAAGCTGACCTTCTGTAGTTACATTGGTGGCTGATTCCATAGGCCAGTCCACCTGTACTCCAGCCCCTACTGACCAGAGCGGTACAAGCCACTCAGTGTGTGCACCACCTCACAAGAAGCAGAAGCATGCCCCAGCGGTACAGGCTAAGACCCCAGACACGGCACAGGAGTCCCACACGTCGAGAAAGAGGAGTTTCTGTGATGAGGAACTGGACATGCTCGTGGACTACATGTTGGAACACGACTGTGACATGCTGGTGCAGGCAGGGAGCACACATACACCTGCTCAGCGTATGACCCACTGGCAGTGCCTCGCAGACCATATTAGCACCTTGGGCTATGAGAGGCGCACAGCTGGTGATGTTGTGAAGCGTTGGAATGACCTCCGACACCGAGCAAAAGACAAGCTGGCTGCAAAGTTCGCCTCTACTCTGGTGACTGGCAGTGGGTCACCACCAGAGGACGATGAACTCACTGGACATGAGGAGATCACTAGTGATTTCATTGCAGTGGAGCAGATCCAAGGCGTGGGAGACCTGCCAATGTATGAGGGAATGTCGGGTGAGTGGTGATGCGTGTGTGTACAGGCCATGTGTATGTTGCTTGGGTAATGTGTTATGATTGTCTGCCAGTTCAGGCTACATTGTCATGACTGCCATGTGTGACCCATGTGATGTTGGACTGATACGTGCTTGTTGTCATGCAGACTGCATACAAACCATGTGGTGCACAGAGGCAATCCTCTTCACCACACCTGCTCCCTCCTTCCATGACACTCTGTGTCCAGCCTCTCTTGGCCCTATTCTTGCTCATACCTGTGTTCGCGGATAGCTTGTGATGACCTTCCACTCAACAGTCGCCTTCTATCATCACATGACTGACGTCTCTGTGAGGTCACCCTGCAAGTTACTCCTCCTCAGAGGCATTCTTCCTTTCATCTCCATCCCCCAGCAGCTCACTGTCTCCAGAGGACTGGTAATTCCTATGGTGGACTACTGCAACGGGCTTTACCAGGATTTCTGTGATTCTACACTCTTCCCTCTGCAACTCTGCCAGTCCTGGACTGTGTGAAAAGTCATTTTAGGCTTGGTGCAAGGTATCTCTCTAGGACTGTGATGATGGCACAGGCTCACAGTGGCTATGAGTGTTCATTCCTGAACCATGTGCATTCTTAGCAAGTTCCTATGGGTCCTGGGCCAGCAATTCCTTCAACTCCACCTCCACTATTTACTTCATTATCATGGTCTTTGATCATCCCTTTCTTACTCCCTCAGGGTCAGTTGCTCCTCATGGAAATTAGTTTGTGGTTCACGTTTGTGTTGAGCTGGGGCCTCCCTCTGGTACAGCCTCCCTGCCTCTATGTAACTGGAGGTGTAGCTTCTCCGGGTTTGCAGGCACTTCTGATGCTTCCTCATGTGTTGTGCTTTCTGTCCTCCTCTCCCCTGCTGTAGTCCCAGATGACTGAGAGAATGCACTTGCCCCTGCCCACACTGACTGCTATGACACGGTCCTCTAAGCAACCATTTTAACCCATGAACTGCCTCCCAGCCACCTTCTGCCCTTAGGGGTGGGGTTTACTGTAGCCCTACAACCCACTACCAACACTTTACACATGATGACAGCACTTACCCTTACACTGCCATCAGGCCCCTTCAACATACCTATTCACTTGTGTGATGTCAATGTGACCTAGCATTATTGAACCCGCATGCCAGCCCTCACTGTATTACAACACCCTAGCGTTGGTGCACCCTGTGACACGTGTGTGTTTTCTAATAGTGAATTCCATGAAATGTCATCTGACATGCATTGTACATGGCTCATGGTCAGTAGTACACAACTTCCATCTGAGGCTGGTTGAAAATTCTGGCATGGCTATGCTACGTATCATCTGTGTGTTGGCATCAGTCATGTTTGTGGAAGGACTATGCCAGTCACATGCTTGTGTGTGATGCAGTTGCTATGCAGTATTGTGTTATTTTGACCTTTGACACGCATCCATGTCTGCTTTCAGGCTCCCCTTCCCTTTCATTGACGCTGCGTGTGTGCCTGACTTTGTGTCATGTGTGACATGGCAGGTTCATGTGTTGGCTGACATCATTGTAATACCTATGTGTGTGGCCTATGCTATTAACATTTGTATTCATGTTTTTTTTAATTATTTGTGCAGGTGATGAGGCACTGGATGCAGTGGAGGAGGACGTGGTGTGGTAGCCCATGAGAATCCATTGGTGCTACAGACCATCCTGGGCAGGGGTGTCTCTGAGTACACCTCTGAGGAAGCCTAAGTCTCTGGTGCTGAAATGGACATGAAACCCTAATTTCTGTCGCAGGTGAGGGATTCTACTGTGGATGCTGTTCAGAGGTCGTTTGGAGCACACCACAACTGAATTGCGGCCAGACAGTCAGGCATTAGTGAGGAAGAGGAAGAGGCCGAGGGAGAAGGCCGAGGGAGAAGCCTGAAGGAGAGCTGTGTGTCATCCGTGTTACACTGAACGTTGGAGGTGAAGGTGGCTATCATACAGGGCAGGAGGGCCATGTAACCATTGAAAATCCAGGGGGGCAGGTCAGATCCCTGGGGGAAAACGCAAGTAGAGGGAGTGATAGGGGAGAGGAAAGACCCCAGTTCCACCTGCGATGGGCTGTCGGAGTGAAAGGAGGTTAGCCATGCCAGGGCCTGATCAATGATGACCTGGGTATCACAGAGACGTGCAATGAGTGTGTTGTGGTTCACCGTATCGAAAGCAGAGGAGAGGTCAAGTAGAATGAGGACAGAGGGAGAGTTAGAACCAAGATTTGAGAACATATCTTCACGGGTGTTCGGAAGAGCAGTTTCCATGCCTCTGGATGGTCTAAAACCAGACTGGTGGTCGTGGAAGGAGCCAACAGATTCAGTGCGGAGGGTAAGCTGGGAAATAGCAAACTTCTCCAGGAGTTTGCCCAGTAAAGGAGTGATAGAGAACGGGCGATAGTTTTCCAGGAGAGGGTGCACAAGGGAGTGCTTAAGAGCAGTGGTGGGGAAAACTCCAGTCGCGAAGGAGAGGTTGCAGAGGTCAGCCAAGGCTGGAGCGTGAGAGTCAATGTTGTCCTTGATGATTTTGGAGGGACAGGGGTCCACCTGTTTGGAGGAGGCTTTCATAGACCAGACTTGTCTAGTAACCTCCTCAGGTGTGACAGCTAGACAGAAGGAGAAGAAGGGGAGGGGTGGAGATGGCCAAGGGTAGTACAAGAGATGTTGCTACATGAGATGTTGCTACATGAGGTGGTGAGGGAGAGAGGGAGGATAGGATATCCACTGTTTTTGAGGTGAGTGTGCAGCCAGGGCCGAGCAAATTGCCTGGGTGGGTGCAATGGTGGAGGAGGCTGCGGTAGGGTTGGCTAATTCCTTGCAGACTTTGAAAAGTGTGTGGGTGTTATTGGATACCGAGAGATGCAGACTTGTATAAAGACTCTATTCTGGGAGCAGATGCAGACTCTATACTGCCTTTGGAGGAGGCGGCAGAGCAGTTTGTCAGAGGGTGCCCCAGAGGAATCCCTTTTCCATTTGGCTGCCCTGCTCTTGTGTTTAACGGAAGCTGATTTAGAGTCATACCAAGAGTTGCACTTTTTGGTAGGCTTCAGTCGTACCCTCATGACAGAGGCAAAACTATAAAGAGCATTGGAAACAGAGAGGATAAAGTTTGAGAGGGCTGTGGCAGGGTGGGAGTCAGTCGCAGGAGTGGAAGGAGCATAATAGGTGGAGGCAAAGGCAGCTACTGAGACTCTTTTCATGGGTCGGATGACCTTGTAGACGGGAGGCCGCGCCGGGTTTACCTATGCAAGGGGAGAAGAGAGCTTCAAGTGAGAAGAGAGGAGAAAATGATCAGTCCAGGAGAGAGAAATTGTTAGAGGGATAGATAGCGTACTTCTTGTTTTGGGAGGGGAGTTGCCACGCGCGTGTGATTTTTTTCATTCTACGAGACAGACAGTGAGTCGTGCATGCATTTCTCCCACTGTGTGTGGTTGCTCCTTTGTGTCGCGTACCCCATTTTCGAGTTCATAGTAGCCTATGTGTTCTCGCGTATGCATTTTTTGTGTTGCTGGGTGACACAGCGTATTGCAGGATGTTTTTTACTCACACGTAGGCTACCGAGCGGTCACTTACACGTTGATTTTTGTTTTTGGAGTGCCTGGGCGTTGAGCGACCCGTTATTTTTTCACCAGGGGTCACATAGAGCCTTTCTGGAGCACCGTGGTACGTTTTCCATCACCTACCCTGCCCCCTCACTCCAATTGCCCAGGACAATTGTTGACTGCACCCCCCATTGCGCTAGTCCATCAGTGCCTTGACTGGGAGGGCAACAAGTGGGAAGGGAGGTAAAGGTGGGTGACTTGCCAGATGTGGCCAAGGTGGCCAAGGTGGCCAAGGTGGGCGACGTGGCCAGGTTGGCCAAGGTGGTCCAGGTGGGCAAGGTGTCCAGGACCATGCAGGGAGAACTATGCCCCCCACCCAACCGGGGCAGGGAGATTCAGCAGCTGCTGACATACCCAGCACCCGTGGTCCCGGACAAGCAGTGCCATCTGCTGTCCAGAGCAGCCAGGGTGTGGAACCTGCAGTGGTAGTTGCGGCTACCACTACCCAGGCTCAGGGTCAGCCAGCCCAGACTGTAGTGGTCCCGGCACAGGGACAGGGTGACTCAATGGCCGATTTCCATGTCCCGAAGGCCAAGACATGTTCGGTGCAAGTTCCAGGCACCGCTACCCGGGGATCTGGAGCAGCAGTGTCATCTGCTGTTCACACCGGCCAGGGTCTGGAAGCTGCAGGGGCAGCTGTAGCAACCGGCACCCTGGCTCAGGGTCACCCAGCCAGGACTGAATTTGTCCCAGCCCAGTGTGACTCAGGGGCCAAGTCCCTTGTCACTAAGGCCAAGACACGTGTGGTGCAGAAGCTGACCTTCTGTAGTTACATTGGTGGCTGATTCCATAGGCCAGTCCACCTGTACTCCAGCCCCTACTGACCAGAGCGGTACAAGCCACTCAGTGTGTGCACCACCTCACAAGAAGCAGAAGCATGCCCCAGCGGTACAGGCTAAGACCCCAGACACGGCACAGGAGTCCCACACGTCGAGAAAGAGGAGTTTCTGTGATGAGGAACTGGACATGCTCGTGGACTACATGTTGGAACACGACTGTGACATGCTGGTGCAGGCAGGGAGCACACATACACCTGCTCAGCGTATGACCCACTGGCAGTGCCTCGCAGACCATATTAGCACCTTGGGCTATGAGAGGCGCACAGCTGGTGATGTTGTGAAGCGTTGGAATGACCTCCGACACCGAGCAAAAGACAAGCTGGCTGCAAAGTTCGCCTCTACTCTGGTGACTGGCAGTGGGTCACCACCAGAGGACGATGAACTCACTGGACATGAGGAGATCACTAGTGATTTCATTGCAGTGGAGCAGATCCAAGGCGTGGGAGACCTGCCAATGTATGAGGGAATGTCGGGTGAGTGGTGATGCTTGTGTGTACAGGCCATGTGTATGTTGCTTGGGTAATGTGTTATGATTGTCTGCCAGTTCAGGCTACATTGTCATGACTGCCATGTGTGACCCATGTGATGTTGGACTGATACGTGCTTGTTGTCATGCAGACTGCATACAAACCATGTGGTGCACAGAGGCAATCCTCTTCACCACACCTGCTCCCTCCTTCCATGACACTCTGTGTCCAGCCTCTCTTGGCCCTATTCTTGCTCATACCTGTGTTCGCGGATAGCTTGTGATGACCTTCCACTCAACAGTCGCCTTCTATCATCACATGACTGACGTCTCTGTGAGGTCACCCTGCAAGTTACTCCTCCTCAGAGGCATTCTTCCTTTCATCTCCATCCCCCAGCAGCTCACTGTCTCCAGAGGACTGGTAATTCCTATGGTGGACTACTGCAACGGGCTTTACCAGGATTTCTGTGATTCTACACTCTTCCCTCTGCAACTCTGCCAGTCCTGGACTGTGTGAAAAGTCATTTTAGGCTTGGTGCAAGGTATCTCTCTAGGACTGTGATGATGGCACAGGCTCACAGTGGCTATGAGTGTTCATTCCTGAACCATGTGCATTCTTAGCAAGTTCCTATGGGTCCTGGGCCAGCAATTCCTTCAACTCCACCTCCACTATTTACTTCATTATCATGGTCTTTGATCATCCCTTTCTTACTCCCTCAGGGTCAGTTGCTCCTCATGGAAATTAGTTTGTGGTTCACGTTTGTGTTGAGCTGGGGCCTCCCTCTGGTACAGCCTCCCTGCCTCTATGTAACTGGAGGTGTAGCTTCTCCGGGTTTGCAGGCACTTCTGATGCTTCCTCATGTGTTGTGCTTTCTGTCCTCCTCTCCCCTGCTGTAGTCCCAGATGACTGAGAGAATGCACTTGCCCCTGCCCACACTGACTGCTATGACACGGTCCTCTAAGCAACCATTTTAACCCATGAACTGCCTCCCAGCCACCTTCTGCCCTTAGGGGTGGGGTTTACTGTAGCCCTACAACCCACTACCAACACTTTACACATGATGACAGCACTTACCCTTACACTGCCATCAGGCCCCTTCAACATACCTATTCACTTGTGTGATGTCAATGTGACCTAGCATTATTGAACCCGCATGCCAGCCCTCACTGTATTACAACACCCTAGCGTTGGTGCACCCTGTGACACGTGTGTGTTTTCTAATAGTGAATTCCATGAAATGTCATCTGACATGCATTGTACATGGCTCATGGTCAGTAGTACACAACTTCCATCTGAGGCTGGTTGAAAATTCTGGCATGGCTATGCTACGTATCATCTGTGTGTTGGCATCAGTCATGTTTGTGGAAGGACTATGCCAGTCACATGCTTGTGTGTGATGCAGTTGCTATGCAGTATTGTGTTATTTTGACCTTTGACACGCATCCATGTCTGCTTTCAGGCTCCCCTTCCCTTTCATTGACGCTGCGTGTGTGCCTGACTTTGTGTCATGTGTGACATGGCAGGTTCATGTGTTGGCTGACATCATTGTAATACCTATGTGTGTGGCCTATGCTATTAACATTTGTATTCATGTTTTTTTTAATTATTTGTGCAGGTGATGAGGCACTGGATGCAGTGGAGGAGGACGTGGTGTGGTAGCCCATGAGAATCCATTGGTGCTACAGACCATCCTGGGCAGGGGTGTCTCTGAGTACACCTCTGAGGAAGCCTAAGTCTCTGGTGCTGAAATGGACATGAAACCCTAATTTCTGTCGCAGGTGAGGGATTCTACTGTGGATGCTGTTCAGAGGTCGTTTGGAGCACACCACAACTGAATTGCGGCCAGACAGTCAGGCATTAGTGAGGAAGAGGAAGAGGCCGAGGGAGAAGGCCGAGGGAGAAGCCTGAAGGAGAGCTGTGTGTCATCCGTGTAACACTGAACGTTGGAGGTGAAGGTGGCTATCATACAGGGCAGGAGGGCCATGTAACCATTGAAAATCCAGGGGGGCAGGTCAGATCCCTGGGGGAAAACGCAAGTAGAGGGAGTGATAGGGGAGAGGAAAGACCCCAGTTCCACCTGCGATGGGCTGTCGGAGTGAAAGGAGGTTAGCCATGCCAGGGCCTGATCAATGATGACCTGGGTATCACAGAGACGTGCAATGAGTGTGTTGTGGTTCACCGTATCGAAGGCAGAGGAGAGGTCAAGTAGAATGAGGACAGAGGGAGAGTTAGAACCAAGATTTGAGAACATATCTTCACGGGTGTTCGGAAGAGCAGTTTCCATGCCTCTGGATGGTCTAAAACCAGACTGGTGGTCGTGGAAGGAGCCAACAGATTCAGTGCGGAGGGTAAGCTGGGAAATAGCAAACTTCTCCAGGAGTTTGCCCAGTAAAGGAGTGATAGAGAACGGGCGATAGTTTTCCAGGAGAGGGTGCACAAGGGAGTGCTTAAGAGCAGTGGTGGGGAAAACTCCAGTGGCGAAGGAGAGGTTGCAGAGGTCAGCCAAGGCTGGAGCGTGAGAGTCAATGTTGTCCTTGATGATTTTGGAGGGACAGGGGTCCACCTGTTTGGAGGAGGCTTTCATAGACCAGACTTGTCTAGTAACCTCCTCAGGTGTGACAGCTAGACAGAAGGAGAAGAAGGGGAGGGGTGGAGATGGCCAAGGGTAGTACAAGAGATGTTGCTACATGAGATGTTGCTACATGAGGTGGTGAGGGAGAGAGGGAGGATAGGATATCCACTGTTTTTGAGGTGAGTGTGCAGCCAGGGCCGAGCAAATTGCCTGGGTGGGTGCAATGGTGGAGGAGGCTGCGGTAGGGTTGGCTAATTCCTTGCAGACTTTGAAAAGTGTGTGGGTGTTATTGGATACCGAGAGATGCAGACTTGTATAAAGACTCTATTCTGGGAGCAGATGCAGACTCTATACTGCCTTTGGAGGAGGCGGCAGGGCAGTTTGTCAGAGGGTGCCCCAGAGGAATCCCTTTTCCATTTGGCTGCCCTGCTCTTGTGTTTAACGGAAGCTGATTTAGAGTCATACCAAGAGTTGCACTTTTTGGTAGGCTTCAGTCGTACCCTCATGACAGAGGCAAAACTATAAAGAGCATTGGAAACAGAGAGGATAAAGTTTGAGAGGGCTGTGGCAGGGTGGGAGTCAGTCGCAGGAGTGGAAGGAGCATAATAGGTGGAGGCAAAGGCAGCTACTGAGACTCTTTTCATGGGTCGGATGACCTTGTAGACGGGAGGCCGCGCCGGGTTTACCTATGCAAGGGGAGAAGAGAGCTTCAAGTGAGAAGAGAGGAGAAAATGATCAGTCCAGGAGAGAGAAATTGTTAGAGGGATAGATAGCGGAATGTCAGTTGATAAGAGAGCATCCAAGGTGTGGCCAGCTCTGTGCGTTAGGCCAGACAGTAAGATGGAAAGAAAGGGAGAGTCGCAAAGGTTGCATAAAGGTCTTAAGGAATCAGGTGAGTCGAGATGGATGTTGGGATCACCCAGTAGGAGGAGATGAGAAGAGGAGGAAAGGAGAGAGGAGGCCAGGTCAGTCCATTACGAAAGGAAGAGGGAGGGCTGGCCAGGTGGCCGATAGAAGGTGGACAGCAGCAGTGAAGAGCTTGGAGAGAGGGACAGCCTGCAGATCAGGCACTCAAAGGATGAGTAGGCCTGAGTGGGAATGACAGACACAGGGATACACTCAGGGAAGATCAATGCTACTCCCCCATCTGGTCCGTTTGGTCTAGGAAGAGAGAGTATTGTGCAGCCTTCTGGGAGAAGTGTGTCAAAACTTGTGAAAGCGCAATCCTTGAACCAGGTTTCAGTGATGGCAAGAACATGAAAATCTAGGAGTTCAAGGAGGTTGCAGATGTCAGAGAAGTGTTTGACAGCTGAGCAAGTGCTTACCATGGCAATGTGGAGCAGATTGCAATCAGCGAAAGACTTACGGGGGGAGTAGGGGACAATGGGCCCCCCTAAGTGACGATAGTGCCTGAGGGACAGAGGTAGAAGGGGGCAGAGGAGCCAAGGCCGGTAAGGGAGCCGGGACCATAATGGGTGAGGAGGGAGCCCCAGATACAGTGTTAGTGGGTAACTGGTTCACCCAAGAGGAGAAGGCAGACCGGTTGTCAATGTGTGGGGTGGTGGCAAGAAAGCCATGGCGAGGGTAGAAGGGTAGTTAGGAGGTGGCAATGGAGGCAAGGTGGGGAGCTGGCATGGGAGCCAGGGCAGCTGAAGGAGCTGGTGTAGAAGGCGGAGGGAGGTTGATAAGGCGGGGGAGGAGCCTATCAAAGAGTAGAAGGTTGGGTTGAGGACCCTGGACCATGATAGTACCATTCCAGTAGACATTGATGAAGACCCTGGAGGTGGGGAGGACAAGAAAGACCTCCCATCTGGTGCCACCATTGATGGGCGAAGAAGAGAAAGGAGAGAGAAGAGCAATCATAGGGAGAGTCCATACGACGGATGAGGGAACGACATAGAGTATGTCTGTGAGAGTCTCTATGGCAGAGGCAATGACGTAGGTGCCTGCAATTGGAAGGCCTGGGTTAGTGCTCAGTATGTCCTTCTTGAGGTTCTTCCTGACAGACTTAGTAAGGGGTGAAGGATAAGAGATAGAGAAGCAGTTTGAGAAGATAGGAGAGATAGATAGCGCCATAGCAAACTTCAGAGAGTGAGGTACACTTAACCAGGCTGAGGCCACAGAGGCGCAGCGAGAGCAGAAGGTAGAGGGGGGGAGACAGGGAACAAGACTGGAAGAAAAACAATGGGAGCTGGGTGAGGTAATATGCACAGAAAAACAGTGAACCCGCAGAGGAAGGGGGGGGGGTAGCGGGTGTAGGGCGGAGGGGAATAACAGCACAGAGGGACAATGGGACTGAGGAAGGGTGAGGGAACCGGTGGAAGACTAGACAGAGTACAGAGGGGTGGACTTGTTAACACATTCTCATTTTCTACAGGGGCAGAGACAGTGCCCCAGCTTTGAGTCTGTGATAAACCGCAGGAACTCCCTTCTCTGCTGTGGCCTGGTCTCGGATTTCTCCCAATTGATGAGAAACCCCAGCTTCTCTAGGAGACCCGTCATTGGGACCATTTGCTCTCGCAGCCGCATCGGATCCAGCGCCATGAGCCAAATATCCTCGATGTATAAAATCAGTCTCACTCCTGAGTAGCTTTGTGAAGCACCACAGTGCTGAAGTTAGCCCGAAAAGGGAGGCACATAAACTCCCACCTTTGCCATCACCAGAGGAATTCTAAAAATTGCTGGTGCATCTCAGGACTGGGTACTGCTAGATAGGCATCCCTCAAATCTATGCAGGTTAGCCAGTGCCCTTTCTGCAAAATGTCCCTGAAGAGATGGATTTCCTCCATCTTGCAGTGTCGGTACACAAGAAAGTCGTTAAATTGTCTGAGATTATCACCGGACTGACCTTTTGCTTCTGTTTCACCACTAAGACATTGCTTAGGAAGCGTTGCCCCACCTGCTACGCTGGCCTTATCGCCCTTTTATTTAGAAACTCTCCTACTTCCTTGAGGCTTTGTATTAGGGAGAATTCTCAAAATGTGCTAATTTCCCTTACCTTTTGAGACACCCAGCAACTTTGCTGGATTTCTAGGATTTGATTTTTCTACCTGGGAAGAGTGTGAGCCTTTATTCCCACTCTTCCATGTATTTTGGTGTGTGTTTTACTTTTGTGTTCCTTGGTTATGGTGTATTAAAACAACTCCATAGGCATCATCTTTTTCTTTGTGTCACACAGCACCTTCAGTGCAGTAGCACAGGGGTGTCTTTTAGACTCCCCAAGGTTTAAACACTTTCTCTGGGACTGACTACTGTCTCCCAGAGCATGAAAAGTTAAATTGACTTTTGTAGTCTCTTTATATTTACTGACCCAGCACACACTATCTTCCTCTAGAGTGCTGGATGGGATGTCTAGTATCCTCTGAGTCAAAACACTCATGTAACAGTCAAATGTTACCCTTTCCTACTTTAAATGGCTGGTAGCAGTGGTTTAGATTAAACTACCATGATTATACCCAACCGCGAACAACGGTAGCAAAAAATCGGGTCAGCCATGTTTTCCAAGATGGCGCCCAAGACCTATCTGTAAAAACAGATTCCGGTTGACTTTTTTTGCCGTTTCTTTTAGGAAAGATCATTCTTGTGTTTAACTCTGTGTGCCAAACCAGGTTTGGTCCCTTTGTTCATTGGCCTTTGGCGGGTTTCAGTGCTGAAGCCCTCCTCTGGTGCCTGAGTGCCTGGGGTGGACAGGATGTGAGGGAGGTGCCTGAAACACCCTGTGCTTAAGTCTCCTAGGAGACCTGAATGCACTCTGGCGTGATTGGCTGGCTGGCTGTCCGGCAAGGATAGCCAAGCTGCTGTGTGAGTGACAGCCAAGCTGGAATGAATGGGGGAAAACTGTTTAAAAGCAGGTCTCTGGGACTTGGAAAGCAGAGTCGACCACTGGAACGAAAGAACCGAAGATGAGCTGAAGGAAGAGGACTGCTGCAACTCCTGGACGACCAGTGAAGCACTGCTTCAAGTCCGAATTGCCTGAAACTCAATTGACAGAGAAGCCCTTTAAGGTTAACTTCTTCCCTTGAGTTTGGTGGTACCAACCAACTCACAAGCCGCCTGGAAACCGTCCCCTCCTGGTCGAATTTTCTACAGAGTGCTGTGGAAAACCGGATAGCCAGTGGGAAGGATACCAGTTTGTGGTCTTTAAGGCACTCAAACCTTAAACCGACGTTTATCCAAGCTTGTGGCCTCTTCCCTGGGCAGTGCAGGAGCCTCCGGACGTCCTCCTTCTTGTGCTCACGACTGAAGCACAGGAACAGCAAGGTCTTCTCAAACTGCCAGGTTCAACTGCCTCCACTACAGCTCTTGTTCACTTTAAAGGTACTGTGCAAACACAGTCCGGAAATCTTTTCGACCACAGAGAAACTTTGTGAAACTTTCCCCTCTTTGAAGGCTGGTCCTTCCCTAAACATTTGTCTAACTTTTCGCCTAGCCAAATTCTTCTAAAAACCGTGGCAACAACTTAACCGTTATCTACAAGAACTGTGCTGTCCTATACAAAAACGCAGAACCATTGACTTTGGCCCAGGCCTATCGAATTGAATTGCTGGTTGTAGTTAACTGAAACCCTTTACCCTACCTATGAATGTATTTGGGCTGCATTTCTTATAGCCTTGTCTTTTTACCCCTTTTTAAAGCAACTGAAGTGCCACTTTGCTCCCACTTCAGGGGAGCTGAACTTGTTCAGTAACTTATTGGTTGTGTATTGTGGTGTATTAGTGTATGATATTAAGCTGCTTTTGCTAGCATCATGTTTTCTAATTGACTGTGTAAATAAATGTATATTCTTTTACCAAGAAACATTGAGTAAGTGTTTGTTTGAACCACTATATTTGTTGGTCCCTTTGTGTAACTTGTTCTACTGCTCACTTAAACTCTTGAGATAAGTCTGGCTGCTCAGCCAATGCTACCACATAACTGTGTAGTAAAAGCTTGTACCAAAGGTGAAATTGTACTGACACTTGTAGTCTTAACTGCATGTAGTGTTCCCAAAGGGTACTGAATGTGATTCTGCCTAAGACTCTGAAATTGCGAAAGGTTGCTGCAATTTCGTTTGTCTGTGCTCTTTAAAAATTACAGACAACACCCCTGCACAGTCTCTACTACCCAAGAGTCCACGGTAAGCTCCTCCCAAGCACTTAGGTGCATCGCTAGCCTACCACCTATCGCGGGAATGCTTTGCTTGCTGCTGCGCTGTGTGCATACGACTGTACTGTCACCTGCTGCTGCAGAGCCAGCCCTGACACCTGCCTCTTCCACGGGAGGGGAAGGAAGGATTCAGCCTTCTATCTTCCTGCTGTCACCAGTTGTTTCCTCTATAGGGCCTCTGGCCTCCTCAGCGGCTGAAGGAGACGCCTCTGCTTCTGCTGCCCTGGCGGATACACAGGGCACAAACACTCTTTTTAACGATGTCTGACCTTTGTCCAGAGCAGCAAAGGTGCTAACAAATCTGAACATGTCTTTGACAAAAGCTTTTCCAAACAAAAGCCCTTTAGCTGCTGCAGCTGCCTCAGAGGATGCCAACTTCCTGAGTTTCAGGTCGATCTTTACTAAAATCGATCTTCTGCACTCCGATGCTATCGTACAGTTGGTATTACTTATTAAACAAACTGCTCTTTGTGCCCAATTAGCCAGAATATGCACATCCATAGGCAGGGCCTCTTTGGTCTCTTCCACCATTTTAATGATCTTGGCCAACGGACCTATGGAATTGGGGAGCGTGTCCTAGCATGCTATCCATGAGCGGTCAATGCCCTTTTCAGGTCCTTGATGTGTCACCATGAATGAGTCCACCTCCAGAGTGTCTGCTACCTTATCCGGCAGAGAAGGTCTGGGATATTGTGCCTTCAATTAGACTCTCACCTCCTTATTTAGAGGCGTGCGCAGTCGCTTGCTCAAGTACCTTTTGGCCTTAAGTGGGGGCTTCCCCTCCAAGGATCTCGGGTGGAGTAGCAGGTCTGGATGAAAGGGGTCGACCAGGGAACTATCTCTGCATTTCTAAACACTCTTATTATACCTTTTGCACGGTTCTCCTTCCTGGGGCTTGGCTAAGCTCACAGAAAGGTGAGAACTCTCAGTGCTGCTGGAATCACATTCAGTGCCCTCTTGGTCTTCCTGTGGGCTAAGGGGTATGCATAGCTCTCAACCATTTGTTTTGCAAAAGCGGGTGAAATCACCCGATTTTGTTTTTGGCGGGTGAGACGCCCATTGGAATGAATGGGCGTGCAGGAGGCTTGGCGGGTGAGTCAGCCCTTTACAAGGCCGGTGACACCCGCCAAAAATGGGTATGTCACCTTGTCCCTTCCATCACGCCTTTACCTTAGCATGCCACTATTTTGTGTTTCCTTTGCATGATTTGGACAGTGGTTTGCCACTGGCCTTATGTTCCTCCTGCCATTGTCTCTTGCAGGCTCTGGGCCTCACAGTTGTAGGTCCTTGCGAAAAGGTGACCCAGCACAGGAGAAAGTCCAGCTTATGGGATAACGGCCCTAGACCTGACCTGCCCATGCTGCTTTCTCCATCAGCTGTCCCAGAGAGGGGCCCTGCAGAATGTTTGAAGGCCCTTCTCTGCTTTACTTGCTGTCAGAGGATTCTACTTTTACCCAGGCCATATGGTGTAATCCACAGGAGACAGACAGCTAGCAGCCGCAAGGTGACACGCAGAATTTTATTATTAAATTTGATTTTTAACATCTCACAATGGTTGTGAGGCTATTTCTTAACTTGTTTAATGTCTTTGAAGTCATTTAAACTGCACATTGTACATCAGCTAGTCCCGAGATTAGTGACATGCTGTGGCATGCTGGAGTTCCAAGTGCTTTAAACCATTCATTTGCTGAAAGGTATGAAACATAAGACAAGAGACTAAGAGGTGAGATGCCTGAAGTAATTTTGAAGCAATGAAAAAATGGATTTGAAGCAAATATAAAGCAATATGTAGGTGGCATGCCACATTAGAATTGACACTGAAAAGGGACTTTCAGGCACTGCTGTGTGAATAGGTCATAAACACAAATACGAGGAATGTCTTGTCTAAAGCATTGGTGCAACGGTAGGACTTCAGATTACAGTGCATTAGGTTGAAAGTTCTAGTAAGCAGTCAGAATTCAAGTTTTTTTTTACATTTGATTTATTAACATCTCACAATGATTGTGAGGCTTTTTATTCACTTGTTTAATGTCTTTAAAGTCATTTAAACCGTACATTTGCCATCAGCTAGTCCCGAGAGGGGTGACATGCTGTGGCATGATGGAGTTCCAAGTGCTTTAAACCATTCAATTGCTGAAAGGTATGAAACATAAAACAAGAGACTAAGAGGTGAGATGCCTGAAGTAATTTTGAAGCAATGAAAAAACGGATTTGAAGCAGATATAAAGCAATATGTAGGTGGCATGCCACGTTAGAATTGACACTGAAAAGGGACTTTCAGGCCCTGCTGTGTGAATAGGTCATAAGAACTAACACCAGAGATTTTGTATTTAAAGCATTGGTGCAACGGTAGCACATCAGACTACAGAGCATAAGGTTAAAAGTTCTAGGAAGCAGTCAGATTTAAAATGTATTATTTTTTTTTATTTGATTTATTAACATCTCACAATGATTGTGAGGCTTTTTATTCACTTGTTTAATGTATTTGAAGTCATTTAAACAGTAATTTTGACATCAGCTAGTCCCTTGAGATTGGTGACATGCTGTGGCATGATAAGTGCTTAAACTATGCTTTTGCTGAAAGTGTTTCAATAAAAAACAATGCCACAATGATTGAGAGGTTATTTTTCACTTGTTGAATGTGTTTGAAATCCTTAAAACTGCACATTTTACATCAGCCAGTCCACAGATTGGTGGCATGCTGTGGCACGCTGTGGCATGTGCCACATGTCTCATTCGGCTCCTACCCCTTCTCCTTCCCTGCTCCGTAGCTTTCGGTCCGTCTTCCGCTCTGCTACTGTTGGGGCATCAGTGGCCTCCAGCTTTATGCCCTCCTGCTTTATTGCTTGCCTCCTCTGCCGATCTTTCTTTATTCGCCGGTCGGGATCCGCTCATATGTAACTGCAGCACTTCTCCTTCGTTCCAGCTGCCCTCTGGCAGTTTCCTTTGTTCCTGTTAGCCGCCATCTTGTTTTTTCCACCTCTTGGGTCTCGCAATCTACTCTTAGCTGCGGTTTACAGCTCGTGTTGCTTTCCACCTCAGATTTTCTCTCGTGGCAGTGGCACGTTCCCCAACTTCATGCTTCTGTGGTTCTAATGTTGCATCACATGGTTGGCCCGGATCATATTAAATCATCAGGATCATTGGAGGATCCGCAGGAGCCTCTCAGCAACACGTCATTTTCCGTGGCCATATAGCCACGCCCCAGATTCGTTAGTTATTACCAGTGCTTGATTCCTTTGTTTTCTACCCTGGCAGCCCCCTTGACGGACGTCCTTAAGGCTTCCCATTCAGGAGACCTCTCCGAGGATGTGCCGGCCATCCAGCATAGCTCTCAACTCACACGCTTTTGGCGGGTGTCACCCGCCTTGTAAACAGCTGACTCACCCGCCAAGTCTCCTTCACGCCCATTTGTTTCAATGGGCCTCTCACCCGCCAAAAATAAAATCGGGTGTTTTCACCCGCCTTTGCGACACAAATGGTTGAGAGCTATGATCCAGGCATTCGGGAAGTTGAAGAAGGTAATCTCTGCGCTCCTGTTCTGAGATGTCACTCAGCCTACTTATAGACAGACAGATCGGGCTGCGATTTGGGTGCTGTGTTGTCGCAGGGCGTGGAAGATGGTCTGTATCCTGTTGCCTTCATCAGTAGGAAGCTGCTTCTGCACAAACTGCCATATTCAACAATCAAGAAGGAATGCCTCACCTTCAAATGGGCAGAGGAAGCCCTGAGGTAATAATTTCTGGGACGATCTTTCACCATCTTTACGGACCATGCACCCCTCCAGTGGATGGCTGCCCAGAAAGACTCCAATCACTGTGTGTAGCAGTGCTTCCTTACCTTACAGCCTTTTGCGTTTTCTACTGTGCATAAACCCGCTGCTTTTCATTTGGCCGCTGATTATTTGTCCCGTGCCGTTGATCTGCCCGAACGGCTTGATGCCTCTGTGGGGGCATGTGACGGGTTGGCGCACCGCCCTATGTTCTGGATAATAAGTAGGGCAACAAGGACTGGGGCACAAAACGAGGGACGGCAGACCACCCGAGACATGCGGGTGTGGAGCCCCCCTGTTCTTCCCTACGGGGACACCAGGACTGCAGGACTTCATCTCTCCCTCACAGAGCTCTCCGTCCATGCCTGGCCAGTGTATCGCCTGAGTGGCTTGGGCCGTGGATTACCAAGAACCAGGGTATCGCGGCAGCCCCCGAATGCTAGCCTACTTGGGGGTCTCACCAACCTCTGTTCGATGAATCAGAGGACAACCGTTTGGCACCAGAAGGCTGGCACAATTCCCCACTGACTAAAGAAGTGGCTGAGCAAGGAAGTGTACCTGGGAAACAGGTAGCATGGACGGCCCTGATCAGTACATTGCGCCTACCATCCCTTTAAAAGCAAATTGTGCCGGGACACTGAGTCAGTGTTGTTCTCCTCCTTGCAGGAGACCCATGTCAGCAGAAGCAACGACCAGACCTGGGTGTACGAAGACTGAGCGAACTTTAGCAAGGAGACGACATCCCTACCGACTTGCAATCCACATGAGGCACTGCTCAGAGGGTCTGAAGCAAGATTCATGAAGTGCCTGAAATACCTGCCTGAATAAAGGATTTTTTGTTGTCTACCGCAAGCTGTGTCCCTCGTCCTTTCACACCAGCACAAACTGCTCCCTCAGTAACAGAGAAAGGGCCTCATTACGAGTTTGGAGGTGGCCATGGAGCTATTAGCTCCATGGCTGCCTCCAAACCGGGCTCCTTTACCGGGTTCCTGCAATGAGGAATAACTGGGTCATTCCGACATAGCAGGACCCGGTAATTCCTCCTTGCAGGAACCATTCCCCATTCCCATTTGAGCCCCCATAGGGCTCAAAGGGAATGGGGAGGAAGGTAACAAAGGGCACATTACAAGTGTCCTGTTGTTACCTCTCTCTTCCCCTCGCTGGACCTGGAAAAGACTTCTGGTTTTACCAGACTTCTGATCCAGGTCCCGCAAAGGGAACCTTGTAATCGGCCCTGACGGAATGAAGGGGGCCGGTCCCGTACCGGCCCCCTTCATTCCATCAGCGCCAGGGTCGTAATGAGGCCCAAAGAGTTATTGGCGATCAAGACGACCTTTATGGAATGGCGTCACCATCTGTTAAGTGCAGTCTGCCAAGTGACTGTGTACAACCATCATCGTAATTTTCAAGCCAAGGCCACTGTAGCCTGTATCAACGCTCGGCCATTCCACTGGCACCCGTTTTTACTGCCTTCAACTTCTCCCTTACATATAGACCCGGTACCAGAAATGGTAAGGCCGATGCACTTTCCCATAGCCTGGACAACAACATCATTCCAAAACCAGGGTTGCCCCATCTCAAGCCTTTGTATGCTTAAGCTCTTGAAGCTGAAAACCTGCACTAGCACTCACTAGACAGATGAACAGGAAAATAAGATGCTTCTCTCTGAGGGGCTTCCATACATTCAAGGACTTCTTTACCTGCTCACACCTGATCCTAGAAGAGAAGTGATAAGTCTTTGTGATGACACACGTTTCGCGCCCATCCCGGGCAGAATAAGGCCCAAGACTTACTGATGGAATGGTGCTCCTTGCTTACCTTGCACGAAGATGTGAGGGACTACGTCGGCAATTGTGCAGTATGTGCTCAAGGCAAAACCCAATGGGGAAAGCGGACAAACCCGTTACAATTGATGCTGGTCCTTAACATCCCTTGGAAGTTGAATTCAATGAATTTCATCGTGGCACTCCCCAAGATTGGTGGCATGGGAACGGTTTAGGTTGTGGTCAACACTTTAACCAAGTTGGCTCATTTTATTCCTTGTGTAGATCTTCCCACCACTCCTGGATTGGTAACCTGTTTCTTGCACCATATCCACTGCCTACACAATTTGCCAAAGAGTATTATATCAGACAGGGGCCCACAATTTACTTCTCGTTTTTGGCAGGCTTTGTTGTCCCGTTCTGGATTAGAGGTGATATTATCCTCTGCTTTTCACCCCCAGACAGACGGTCAGACTGAAAAAACTAACCAATCCATGGATCAATATTTATGTTGGCTTTGCCTAGAATATCAAGACTCTTGGCTTTCCTTGCTCCATATAGCAGAATTCACATACAACAACAGCATACACTCCACCACTGGGGTTTCACTGTTTTTTGCCCTTTACGAGGGTCATCCCAAGATGTTTCCCTAATAAACTCATGTGTCAGTGACTGTCCCTGCTGTGACCAGTTGCCTAAAGCACCATTCAACCATTTTGGATGATATTCGGACCCATCTGCTTCAGGCCCAACTACGTACCAAGATATTCGCAGATCAGCATAGGAAACCGACACTCCCTACCATGTTGGGGACAAAAATATGATTGTCCATAAAATATCTCCCTGTCTTGGGACCCCGGAAACTCCTACCGAAATATGTGGGCCCTTACCGGATAGTATACATCATAAATCTGGTGTTGATTTGCCTATCTCTAACTAGATGATGGAAGACACACCCCGTCTTCCATGTGTCATTACTCAAGCCCTATCCTTTGACCTCCCACCTGCCTTCATGTCCTGCTCCTGTCCATGTGTTGGGAGGAGACCTAAAATATGATGTCACTGATATTTTGGACTCCAAATATTTGCAGGATCATCTCCATTACTTGATAGATTGAAAGAGTATTGTCCCAAAGAACGAACCTGGGAAACTGCCTCTGATGTTCACGCACCTTTTCTCATTGATTATTCCATAGACGTTATCCCCTATGCCTGCGTGTGGCGCAGGTTTTGGGTAAGGGGACTGTCAGAGCACCAGGGTCAACTATCCGACTCCCATTAGATAGACAGAGGAATTGGAAGCTTCCATGGAGGCTGTCCCACTGTACAGAGCTCCATACTCGCTTTCACGTGACTAGAGCGAGACACATGATGTCATCACATGGTATGCAGTGACGTCACTGCGCTGCTCCTCTTCTGGAATTCGAGATGGCTTATAAGCCGTTGCTGTCCCTGGTTCTTTGCTCCTTATCAGATCCCCCTGCCCTGTGCTTCTTTCCCCATGTTCGTTTCACCTACTCTTGCTCACCTGGTTCAGGAGTTCAGACTGTTTATTTCTCTTTGGATTTCCCTTGGATTGCTGGCTTTGAATACTTGGATTTTGATCTTGGATTGCCTGGGTTCGCCTTTTGGATTGTCCCTGGATTTGGTGTTTTGGATGCTTAGATGCTTGACTGCCTGGTTTCTCCCCTTGGATTTCCCTAAGATTTGTTTACCCTGCTGTTGTTTGCCCTTCTTTGGGTTTCCTGTCTGGTTCCATGCTTCCCGATATTGCAGAGGGGTGTGCTCAGTTGTATTATACCTCTTCCTCATGTAAGCCCAGATCTGAGATTGGGAAGGAGGAGCAGTGGGTGTCTGGGAACCATGCTGACAGTCTTTTTTCTGTCTTGAAGCTTCCTGCAGAGGGGCCTTTTGGCACTCCTCTATTAACCTTTCGGGGCACGCTTCTAATGCCGGTTGTTTATTCCCTAGGGGTGGTTGTGTGGTCAGGAAGGTTTGCCTCCCATCGGTAGAGGTTCTTACTCCCAGATTCTACTTTGACACTCTTCTTTACTCCTCCTGTGCTCATACAAACAATTTCACTCTCTCTTCGCCCACCTCTGCTCCTATTTCCACCCCCAACTATTTTCTTACCACCTTCCCCATCTCTGCCCACCTCCACTCTCTTCGTTGACTCTTGTTCTCTTTCTCCCACCTCTGGTCTATTCTACACATCAACTCTTCTTGTTCCCATTTTTCCTACTTCCTCTCCTCTTTCTATCTCCTGCAATCTTTTCCTGACTTTCACTTCTTTCTACTCCTCCTCCGCAATCCTCTCGCTCCTCCACTTCGCAATCCTGCCGTTCCTCCTCCTAGCTGTACCACCATGTTCCAAACACCTTTCCTCCTAAGCTCCCAAATTTCTCAGTACCTGGCAATCCTAGTCCCCCTTTTTACTTGCAGGGAACTGGGGAGTTTATTTATATGTTTCAGGGGTCAGAAATGTGAAGCGAACACAAAAGTAGTTTTCTCAGACTTTGCCATTTTATTAAACAATAAAGGGTGAGATAAACTCTTATATTTACCTATCGTAACAGGAATGTCCCTAACTGACAAAGTAAACTAAAGAAAGATGACCTACTATCCAAAAGTCTCTGACCTTCACACTAATACAAACAACAAAAGAATATAAGGAATATTTGGCAATCTTCAATTCATCACCCCAGTGCAAAAGTTCAAACATATATGTTTCAAAGAGTACTACTCGCGACCAGGGTTGTGTTCCCTTCCCCTGGTTCAAGGCAGGAACACTCGTAGAGCAGTTCAGATTCAACAAAGTTGCTCTTAGTCCAACACAAAAGTTCATTTTCTCCCAATACGACCTTCCCTTTGGTAAAGTAAATGTCTCTTCATAAACACTGGTTTCAAAAAACAAAGCACTTGTTACTCTTCACAGTGTTCTTCTTGATAAGGCAAATGGTTTTCCCATAACACTCTTGTTCCATTTTAAAGCAATTGATTTTTTCCACGATATCCTTCATGTCAAGACCAATGCCATTCTTACCAAACAGCAGTTTATGATTTAAGGATAATATTCTCTTGAAGATATAGAGCAATTATCAACATATCACACTTCTTTTTCCAACAGAATACTTTTGTCAGGATAGGAAACGTCTTCTTATAAAGCAACAGTTTATAAAGATTTGCAAACAACTTCTTCTGAATGCTTTTGGTCAGGATAGCAATCAACTTCTTATAAAGCAACAGTTTATGAAGAAATGACAATTGTGTTTATTCTTTCTTTCTGTCACAACTTTTTGCCACAAACATAGCATTTCAAATCGTCTTCCTTACTGGTACACTCACCTGCCAGGACTAACTACTATTGGTCCCTTTCCTGGTTTACTCGCATGCCATAATAAAAACAGCTATGACTACAATTATTCATAGGGGTAATACTTGTTCCCCAGACTGTCCACACCAACATCCCATGAGGGGAGAGCTGAGCAATGTCTGTCACTTTTATAGTCTTTTGACTCTGGGAAATATGGGTTGCAAACTTCCCCCCATTAGTATCCCCCCAAAGAGGAATTGCCCATGTTGCTTCTTTGCTGCTCCTGTACAGCCTCTTGGCTGTGGATAATGCGGGTTGTAAGTTTCCCCTAATTGGTGTCCCAAAAAAGAGGAGTTATGCCCGGCTAGCCATTGTGTTACTTTCTTCATGTTCGATATTCAAAATTATCTGTCATTATTAAACTGTCTTTTCGGAGTGCCCCGAGGTCACCTCTGGGTTTAGGCCAACTAACTGGATTGACTTGGGATCTCTGCTTCTGGATTGCTGCCGGCGGCAGACCTCCTGTGGTCTGCCCGCTCTCCTGACAACATCCGTTCACCTCTGGGGGACTGCTTCTTCTACCTCTGAAGCCACGGTAGATCCGATACTTTGCTGCTTCAATCCGCACTCCGCAGCAGTGCCCGCCTGAATGAGAGCACATCTCCAGTTCAGCTGGCTTCCCTCTTCTGATGCTGCTTCCCACCGCAAATACTTTGCACGGCTCTCCAGCTGCCCGTTTTGCATCAACATAAGCTGGGCTTTCCGCTGCTCTCACAGCGACCTCAGCACTCCGGTCTGCTTCAGCTTCGAGGTTTCCACCTTCTCCCAGCTGCACTTAATTTCTCCATTTAAATGCCCCACTCAAATGTATGGCTTTGAGGCAACTAGACTGCTCATTCAGGTGAGTTAGTCTTTGGATCCTTACTAACTCTTAGCCTCTCTTCCTTTTCCCAGAACTATGGGCATTGTGGACCTTGAAGTCTTTAGTGGTTTTGATAACAGGCTCTGTCTTACAATAAGCCATCACTGTTTTAGGGAGAGTAGGGGAATCTAAGTTTGAGGAGGTCATCAAGTCTCCCTGATAGGAGTTATTATTTTTATAATTATTATTATGGTATTTATTCAGTGCAGACTTAGCTTCGGGAAGCAATGGAGTGCTTTACAGAGGTATATACCAATACAGATACATAACAGAGCGCTTTAGAGAGATGTACAACATTAAAGATGCATAACGGAGCGCTTTTCAGTGGTAACAACAGAATAGATATACAGCGGGGGTAGGATACAGAGGGAACAGAGGAGGGGTACAGTTGTACCGGGTGGCGGGGAGGAGGGGGGCAGGCGTCGTCTAGCGAGTCAGGTGGCGCAAGGGGTGATGTGATGGCCTAGGTGTTGAGGAGGAGAGATTCCTTGAAGAGGTGAGTCTTGAGTTTCTTTCTGAATTGTAGGTGCGTGGGGGCAAGTCTGATGCCGACGGGGAGGAGGTTCCATAGTCCTGGAGCATAGGTAGAGAAGTCTTGTTTTCTTGTCCTTTCCTTTTTGCAGCTGCAGATTTCAAATCTGTGGGCCTCATTAGGACTCCGGCGCTAAACCATGGTGCTATTAGCACCATGGTCCATGCCGGAGTACACTATGGCAGAATGGGGAATTACCACCCCATTCCTAGGTTGGTGGGGCGGTAATTCCCCATGCCGCCATGGCCCTTCCCCATTCCCATTTTTGCCCCGTAATTAGCACCAAGGTCCCTTTGCGGGTCCCTACTTTAACGGCAGGGATCTCGTAATTAGGCGCTAAGTGTTTAACGGCGCCGCAGCCTTTTACGGCGCTGTTAAACTCTTAGCGCCTGGGTCATAATGAGGCCCTGTGAGTCTCCTAGCTTCTTGTGGTGCACTGTCCACTGGAGATGCAGAGTTTGTCTGCAAGGTAGCTGGGTGACTTGAGGGTGACTGCCTTATAGATAATGCAGCAAGACTTGAAGGTGATTTGTGCATGCAGTGGGAGCCAGTGAAAGTTAATGAGGGCCGGGGTGATGTGGGTGTATCTGTGTAGACCCTTGATGAGTCATGCGGCCGTGTGTAGACACTTCTCAAGGGCACAAGGGAGGATGACGGGAGGCCTTCGAGGAGTGCATTGCCCCCATCCAGATGGGAAAGGACCAGTGCTTGAACAGTGGATCTAAAGCTGTCGGAGGGAGGAAGAGCTTGCCCTTTCGCAGAAGGGAGAGCTGATACCAAGCTCTCTGAGTTTTCTTAGCAATGTGTGTCTTGAAGGAGAGGTGCTTGTCGATGTGGAACCCGAGGGACTTGGCACAGGTTGTGAGCTCGGGTGTGAAGCCCTTAGAGTTCATGGTTGATAGCCAGGTCTGTATGTCTGGGTGTTCTGTGTTGATGGTGAGGAGTAGGAATTCGGTCTTGGAGAGGCTGAGCTTCAAGTATACTGGATCAGCTACAGGCAGGTTTTGAGCATATTGATGTCCTTGATGGAGTCAATCTTGAGGTATAGCTGTGTGTGGTCGGCGTATTGGTGAATGTGGGTGTTATGTGTGGCTAGGAGGGCTCTATGTATAGATTGAAGATCACTGCCGATAGCCCACTTAAACAAATGGTTCACTCCACAACTCAAAGACCTCCGCACTTTAAAGAATAAAAGTGAAACTAATTGGAGACTTTGCCCCTCTAGCGAGAACAAAGCTAAATTAACCTCACTTTCCTCACACTACAAGAAGGAAATCTGCCAGGCAAAACGCAACTCATACGACAAGCGTATTGCTAACTCAAATTCAAGTATGAAAGAACTCTTTTGCATACTCAAAGAATTAGAGTCCCCAATTGCTATTCCTGATGTCTGCACTAAGGACAAATCCTGGTGTACAGACATCCAACATGCCCTAGCGAATAAAATGGACACACTCCAGAACAAAATTCAACAAAAAAAAGAAGTTCTGAACGTTCAGCACTCACCTAACACCCTCCTGCCTAACGAGTCACCATCGGCACACAATACTACCTTCCATTTTTCTAAAATCTCTACCCTAGAGGTAGAAAAAATCATCCTATCTTTGAAGCCCTCGAACTGTAAAGGCGATATTTGCCCAGCACAGCTAATAAGAGATGCTGCCAGAGAACTCTCCCCATTCATAACTAAACTGATAAATGCCTCATTTGCTACAGGTACCATACCTGCTAACCTCAAACAATCCTGGGTGCTACCCTTCCTCAAGAAACAGACACTAGATCCTCTTATTCCCACTAACTACCGGCCCATTAGCACAGTCCCATTTCTACTAAAAATATTGGATAAAGCCGCTTACATTCAAATTCAAAAACACTTGGAATTGCATAAACTTCTAGGCAACAGACAATCTGGTTTCCGTCCACTACACGGAACAGAGACAGCCCTAATCGACCTTAAGTCCCAAATAGACGAGCTGAGAGACAAAGGAAGGACAGCACTCTTGCTCCTACTTGACCTCTCTGCCGCATTTGACTCTGCAGCCCACTTCTCCACAGGCGCCATCAAATGGATTAAGTCCTTCCTGAGCGAGAGAACCATGAGAGTCTTCTCCACTTCAGCAGCTGCCGACCCTACACCCATCCTATGCGGTGTTCCCTAAGGGTCCTGCGTCTCGCCTACCCTTTACAACATCTTCACTAAGCCACTGTTCGACGATCTGGACCAGCTGGGTATCACCTACACTAACTATGCAGATGATACTCAGATTCTCCTCCCACTTTCTGGGGATTACGGTACGGACATGGGTTTGGTGAACAAAGTTTACCTTATCATCCAAGCATGGATGGCCACTCATGGTCTGTGCTTGAACGATGATAAGACTGAACTTATAATTCTGGGTTCGCAGGCTAATGTCAAAAAACTAGGCCAAGAATTCTCATCATTCAATATTGACGGTAACACCATTAAAGTCTCCAAGGAAGTAAAAACCCTTGGATTCTATTTGGACTCCACACTGTCCTTTGATAAACAGGTCAAATCTCTTACCTCTGCCACGGCTTACACCTGCAAATTACTCAGAGCTGGTAAACCGTTCCTCTCTGACAATAGTTGTCTGATCCTGGCTAAAGCTCTAATACTCTCCAGATTTGACTACTGCAATGCCCTCTACAGTGGTGCCAATAAATCTACCATTCAAAAGCTCCAAACACTACAGAATAATGTCCTAAGAGCAGCCCTGGGCATAAATAAAAAAACTCACATCTCTTCCTTGAGACGTCAACATAAATGGTTATCTACATCTAACAAAATACTCCTAAAAACGCTCTCCTTGACACATAAAGCCCTTAACAACGCAGCCCCCAGCTACCTCATAGACAAACTCCAGAGAAGAACTTCTCTCAGACCTACCAGAATTGGGAATACTAACTGTCTGACTATTCCCAAATATAAGCTCACCACCATTGGGGGTAATAGCTTTACTGTTAAGGCAGCTAAAAGTTGGAACTCATTGCCTCAGGAGCTGAGAGCAGACCAACCCTACTTACATTTCAGGAAAAATTTAATAAAACATATCACTGCTACGGATCTTTAGTCTCCCATTACCCTTAGAGGACTCGCCCACTTCCATAGCGACTTGGTCATCCTGTAGTAACAGCGGACTACTGTTTTAATTTTGACTTTTGCATTAATTTCTGTAGACCTTGTGCATTGTGATCCATTCGGGAGCCTAGTATCTTACAAAGGGCCCCACGTGGCACATTCATCCTGTGTATAGTGCCTATTGTTCATTTATTTAATTTCATTGGCTATTCTTTTCTTCGTCCTATTTTGTACACTGTATATACCCTGTATTCATGTAAAAAACTGTATATCTTGCTATTATGTAAATATTGTAACCGGTGTATACAAAACTATGGAAGTCTTGCATTTCCATATTGCTGCGCCCTTTTACTCACGAGTCTGGTGCGCTTAACAAATGAATAAACAAACAAACAAACAAACAAACAAACAAACTGGGGAGAGGATGGAACCCTGCGGGACTCCACAGGTGACGGGTAGCATGCGTGATCTAGAGGAGTCCATCTGAATAACTGCTTGCGGTTGGCGAGGTAGGACTTGAACCAGCGTAGGACAGGGTTGCTGATCCCCATGTGCCGATGTAGGGTTTCCTTAAGTGCCTGGTGGTCTACTGTGTCGCAAGCATCAAGAGGTTGAGTAGAACTAGGAAGCAGGGGTGGCCGTCATCAAGGATGTTGAGGGTGTCGTCGACCATCTGTATGGAGTCCCCTCCCATGTGATCCTCCCATGAGATACTACCGCCAGGGTCAGAGTTAGGTAGCGGCTGCCTTCCCCTGGCCACATGAGAGGAGGCCCATACCGGGTTTTCAGGGATGAACACGCTAGATTCA
Source organism: Ambystoma mexicanum (assembly GCF_040938575.1). NCBI lineage: Eukaryota > Metazoa > Chordata > Amphibia > Caudata > Ambystomatidae > Ambystoma > Ambystoma mexicanum. The sequence continues at coordinate 550,005,617 of NC_090938.1, read as the reverse complement.
GCACACAGGGCAGTGTGTGTTTAGCTGGGCATGAGTTGCAGGTAACATAGGTCATTGGCTATGAGCTTCCTGAACAAGAGATCCAGAATCAAAAATCATTTGGTCATTGACCCACCCTGCAGGGTGATATCACCCGAACACCATCTTGATTTCACATTCTAGGTGTGGATGAATGCTAGAAAGACCACAACTTGGCATCTCCTTTCTACTGAATCTGAGTGCTTTCTTGATTTCTCATGTGAATGTGCATATTGTATGACGCATAAATCAGGTCTCGCTGTCAGATAATCAACGGATGCCTGCACTGTTGGCTCTGTGTAAAACTGTCCCCTTGGTTGCCCTTTTGCTACCTTTCTGGTATTGTGGTCTCCCTACATAATACTGGGCTGCCAACACTTGAGAGTGCTGAGATGGTAGTCTTCCCTTCAATTGCCCAGGTGTTTTGGGATGGGTGATGTGTGAAACTCATAGGAGGCTATGGATGGACTGCCGTGCCTGGGGGACCCTCTGTGTGCCCCACCCGGGCCGTGCGTTATAGAGCAGGTGACGGACCACAGCCCTCAAGGTCATCCCACTCCCATACAATAGCTGCAGTGATGAAACTTCCGCTGCAGTTCAGAATATTCATTTTAAAAAAAAGAACACTTTATTTATCATTTCAAAAGTAATAAAATGCAGACATATTCATAACATCTATGGATTACACTACAACTACTACGTTCTTACTGTATCTATAGATCAAGTTTCAAGTTAAAACACCAACCATATTAACATTTTACAATCTTATCAACCATGACTAATACATTATTTCACTATAACAATCCTACAGAGATAAGACAAGTAGACAACACGCACACAACGAACATGAAGAAACAACAAGACGTAGTTCCTTATTATTCCCCATCCATTCATGTCTTCAGGTCTCGGGAGGATAGCTCAGCGGCAACGTGCTCGCCTTGGAAGCAAGACAACACATCGTAACACAGGTTCAATCCCAAGGTCGGCAATTAGAAACCTCTGGGTATTAAGTGCATAATAAATAACATATCATATCATATACATCTTACCAACTCTTTATCATAGCAATGCCGGCTTCAACTATACAATTCATCAAATAGTCACCCATATCCCAGAGTATTTACCCTTCCTTTCCTGAATTTTCAGCATAACTTTCTCGTAGCTAGACAAGATTTGCAAATCAGACAACCATCCCTCCACTTCAGGCTTTTTCCTCGACTTCCATAACCTCAGAAATTGCTTTCCAGCCACCACCAAAACTCTATACATCCAACCATTATGTTCTCGAGCTACCATGCACCTCTCTTTATTAGAGAGCAAAATTGTTGAATATGACGACCTTAGCAATTCAACTCCCAGTATTATGTCCAACCTGTTCAAAACATCACCCCAAAAACCCACCACTCTTGTGCATTCTCATAGCATGTGTAATAGAGTACCACCTTGTTGGCAGCAGCCCCAGCATGATTCATCATCGGCCATGTTCAAGTAAACCATCCGTGCTGGTGTCCAGTATAAACGACACAAAATCCTTTGACGTACATATCGCAAATTCAAGACCATCTTTGAACTTGTGCCATTTCTCATCAAACTATCCCAATCATTTACAGATTTGTCTTTGCCCAGCTCTTTCACCCATGCTTGCCGTAGTTTCTCCCATGAAGTCACGCATGAACTCTCCATAGGCATCAGTCTCAGATAGGTCGAAACCATACATGGAGATGAATGAAATATATTTCAGACTGTCGGTCTCTCTTTCCTAGTTCAGAATATTCAAACGCCTTTGGAGCTAGAATTTCTGTCGTCCCATCTTCATTTCTTACTGGTCCTTGACGCTGGGTCTAAGCACTATGAGATGAGACTGTTACATTCATTTATATGTGATGTGTCCTTGTTGTTCAAAACTATTCACCACTGTTTTTTAAAAATATAATTCCTCAAGAAACATCTATGCTTCGTGGTGTATTATCGCTGCACCTTACCGATGTAAATCAGATTTCACTGAACGTGTACAATGCTCTTTTCATGCCTGTATTCTGCTTGATGAAGAAAACACCATCAATATAGAATTTCTAAGGGGTGATATTTGTCCCAAATAAATTAGAAGATGGAGAAATGAATATGTCCTTAAAGGACGACATATATTAGTTTGATCGATCCAGTGAAATACTTTCACCTATATGCATGCCTTTCAATAGTTAATAGAATTTTTGTTTGAAAAATAAAATGTGTGATGGCCAATCTAGCACATCGTATTAGGAAGTGTGTAAGCGTGCCACATATAAGCACTGGTGTATCTACTGGGGTCTCCATCCCCTTTAAGGATTCCTCCAGCGGGATATATTCAGGTAGCACGCAACCACATCCATCTTCACTGGGATATAGGTGTCTGGGGAGGCGGGATATGCTTTTTATAAGATTAATAATTTCTGTTCATTCTTTTACATACAACCTAATTTTCTCAACAAACAGTTTTGGAATTAAATTCATCAGCATGAACTGATAGGGGCTCACAGATCAGTCTATGTAAGAGACAATTGGTCTCCCTAGAGGATGATAGAGATCTTTATGAACTTTGGGACAGAAGTAGAAAGCCTGTGTAACAGAATTATCTTGGCAAGGAAAAGTGCACTGTTTGCTGCTTATCCATCCTTGCTTGCATGCCTTGTAACATCCTCTCTTTATTGTTAGTATGTAGGTGATGGGCAGGCCCCTGTCCCCTTTCTGTTGTTGTGTTTGTTGTGGGTTGCAACCCACATAATGTTGAAGGCGGGTCTGCCGGCTTTGGGCCAGTTCGAGTATGATTATTAAAGAAGATACATCTGTATTCGACGCCTCTGAGTCTTATTAGATTGCAACATCATTATATCTCATGTTTATTGCGAATCCTGAATCTTGCCTGCAGAGATTTAACATTGGCGACAAGGTTATCCTACGGCGTGCCCGTGCAAGATTTCTACAGCAGTGACCCCTTGGGTCTGCACGCCATTGTTATCGCTAGCTGGGTCCCTGCACCCTCGTGGAGCTGGAGAAAGCCACGCTCCCGCGCTGGCCTACTTTCCACATTGCAGCACTCCTGACCGCTCCGCGGGACGGAGCGACCGCCCCAATGAGCCCTGGGCCTGTGCACATCTTCACTGCCACGGAGGAAAAGTAAAAGTTCAACGCGTTTGCAGCACTTATTACGTGCCAGGTTCCATGAGCCCTGGGCTTGCGCACACCTTCACGTCACTGAGGAAATATAATTTCATCGCGCTTGCAGCGTTTATGACTGGTGCACCGCCACGAGGAAGGCAGTCTGGATTAATAACGCTGTAAAGTCGCCCACACTGCCATGGAAGAACTTTCTATGCACTACGAACACCAGACACAGGAGAACACCTGCTTTGGGAGGTTTTGTACATCACTGACTCACCTATACTGCAACATTCTGCCAAGCACCCACGGGCAGTCTACTACTCTACCCAAAGGTGAGTATTGCAACCCCTCCTGCCCAAGCTGCCATGTCAGACAATAAAGTGGGCAGTAACTCACAGAGCTCTCAGACGAATTCAACCCCTCGCAATCCTGCACACAGAAGGGTGGAGGCCATGAATCATTACAGCTGCAAGACATGCAGCACTTTGATATCTCCGACACAAGCAGTCTAGCCCCAAGATGGAACAGGTGGCTCAAGGAACTACACATATACATTGATGCAACGGGTTTCAGGGAAGAACGCCATCTTAGAGGCATAGTATTACACTCACTAGGCCCGGTAGTGAGGGACATTGTATTTGAAATGCTGGAAAACGCGACTGATACATTTCAAGGTATAATTGACTTGCTGAACAATTATTTTGCGCCATTGAAGAACGTGGACTATGAACAACACGTTTTCCACACGTCCACTCAGGAAAAAGGGGAGAACTGTTTGCCCTGTCTGTGCAAACAGACTCGCTGAGTAATATCAAAATCACACAAACTGCATCACCAGCATCTCTGTGCCCCATACGCAGGTATGAACGCAATCCAGACCAAAAGAAATGTTACAGATGCGGATATAACTTCCTGCAGGTCGGTCCATGCCCAGCTGTAGGTCATCACTGTGACAAGTGTGGAGGAGAAAACCACTTTCGATCAGTCTGCAAGAACGTCAAATTCTTCCAGTCAACGGAGAACAGCAGAGATATCAGGAGGTGGGAAAGTCCTCGAACAAGCACACTGCGCTCTCCGACAACCAGCAGACACAGCTTGCACAGCAAAACACGAGTTGTCTTGCAGAGACAGGCAGAGTGACGATAGACGAGAATACACAGAGCAACACAGATACAAAAATGAATCACAGAGACGGGTGTCACGACAGAAAATAAGATACCTAGAAGCGTCACAGCGACAATGGCACGATTCAAATTCATCATCATTAAGTGGTGACCGGAAAAGAGGATATGTATATGCCATTGGGAATAGCACAGCCACCGAATACAGCCTGACCCTGCTGCTGCAACTAAATGGACAGAGCGAATTCCTGATAGACACCGGAGCCACAGTGAATGTCATCAATGAAGAAACGTACAAGTCCCTCAACCACAAGAAGCAATTGCAGAACGCAGACACTGGCATATACCCATATGGCACAAATAAACCTCTTGACTGCAAAGGAATGTTTACAGCCATTTGTACTTATAAAGAAAAGAGTTTAAAGGTCAAGATATATGTGGTAAAAGGAGAAGTTCCAGGGGTAAGCATTCTCAGTTTTCGGTCGGCCATCCAGATGGGCTTAATACACGTGATGTACCAGATCATGTCAGCCCACACGATCAGCCCGAAGGAAATTATGATAAAAATGTTCCCGGCACTGTTTAAAGGCCTTGGAAAACTAAAAGGCAAACAAATTAAACTGCACAAAAACACTCAGGTGCAACCGATGGCCCAACACTATCGGGGTATACCCCTTAACATTGAAAGACATGTGGAGGATGAGATACAGTCCTTACTAGAACAAGACATCACTGAGCCAGTATCGGGACCCACACCCTGGGTGTACCCCATAGTACCCGTGCCAAAGAAGGAAAAAACTAGCATTCGCTTTTATGTGGATATGAGAGCCCCCAACGTGGCGATAGAAAGAGAACGACACCTGGTGGCCCAAATGACTGACATGATGCACTTGCTGCTCAGGGCAAAGGTATTTTCAAAACTTGATTTAAATAAAGGCTACCATTAGCTAGAGCTACATCCAGACTCCAGATATATAACAATGTTCTCTGCACACCAGGGGCTTTTTAGGTATAAGCGGCTCAGCTTTGGGGTATCGTCAGCCGCAGAGTTGTTTCAAAACGAGATATACCAAGTCATCAAGCATATCCCCCACTGCCAAAACTATAGCGAAGACATTTTAATCTTTGGTGCCATGCAAGAAGCACACGATGACACGCTCAGGAGGGTGTGTCTGGCGCTCAAAGAGGCAAACCTGACCCTAAATGCTGACAAGTGTGAGCTCAGCAAATCGACGGTCAAATTCTTTGGCCTCATATTCTCCCACAATGGCCTACAACCAGACCCAGACAAAGTGCAAGCATTAGTGGAAGCTCCTACACCAACCTCAGTATCTGCAGTCAGATCATTTCTAGGAATGGCAAGCTATTGTACCAGATACATCCAGGATTTTGCTTCAGTTAAAGGATAGTTCCGGGACTTTTTTTTATTGTCCCTACGGTTCGGCCATGTGTTTTTAAGCATAAATCGGTAGATCGTAGAAAACTTTCCTATGGACTTTACCCGACTTTTCGTCCATTAACGCCCTCGAAATCAGCCGCCATTTTCTGATAATCCTATCATTTCCCCCCATCGCCCTGGCTCACCTGCTTTTGCGGCACTAAATCAAATCTCCCGCCCCTGAGCCTGACATCAGCAGACGCGTACCGCCCATTTCCCAACGCCAAAGCACGTTTCGTGTCAACAATCGCTGCGCCTCAGCTAATGAAGTGTCGCCATGGAAATGGCAGGACGCCTCTTTCCTCAATAAGTATAAACACACCGTTTCACAACACACAGCAGCAGATTTTCGATTCCATTACTCTCACTGTGTTACTTTGAGTATTCTGTGACTCGTTTCTGTGCTCTGGTCAGCTACCTTCGCCGCTTCTAGGCCTTGTGAACACCTGTACCATCTCTGTAAATTATTTTACTTTCTTTGCCACACAATGGCTACAATAATGCCGTATATGTACGAGCCCGAGTACACCGAGGAGGAACTACTGGAAAGGCAAGCACGCGAAAACGATGGGGATTCGGACGGCAGTTGGGAGGACCAGTGAACGGATGAAGAGCCTGGACCATGTCGCATGGACGGCGTCTCCACCTGGTGCACGTGCAATCGGTGCGAGCTAATGCCAACTGAGGAGGAGAACTGCTGCTGCCGTGAAAATTCCGGGTGCTTGGCCTACATTTCGGAAGGCGAGCCAAGTCCGCAATGCATCACCGAGCTGCCAGAGTTCAGGGAAGCCTGCCTCTCACGGACCGTGTTGAGGATGATGATGGTGCTTATGCACGAACTTCGCGGCACTGTTCGTCCGCGTAATCCGAGTAACGAGTAAGTATACTCTGGTTGTGATGTCAGTGATGCCACTACTATTTCATGGTCGTCTCCCACATATAAAATTACATCTACATATCTTTCGAACGCATGTAAATTGGTTCCATTGTATCTTTCTTTTTCACAGGTGGTACAGGCTGGTGGCCTATCGTTGCTTCACTTGGTGGCTTCACGGGAGGCTCGGACACCGCGTTCGGAGAGTAATACCTGCCTGTGCGGTACTTGCCATTAGACAACATTTCCCCAGCGACAGTGGACAATACCGCAGATTTTCCCTGGATGTGCTGCAACCGGAACTTTACAATGTGTAATGTTTATTATTTATGTTCAATTGAAATTAAGATCTAAAATAAAACCCAACATATATTTTAACAATGGTTGTTTTGATTTTTTAAATGAATCTAGTGTGTCTCCATTGAATAGTCTTCCTGTGCCTTGTCTTGTCACACCACATGTCTCCGGCCAGCATCCTCCCTCACGCTGGCCGCCCACCTTCAATCCACATAACCGTTGAACCCATATGCAGCAGACATACATATGTTATTTTGCGGGTTGGCATCAAGCCTCCCGGCCTTGCCTCCTCCCCCAAAAATACTTACCACACCACTTTGTTCAAGCGTTGGCAATAAAAGGCCGTTGGATTTTATTGATACAAAACATGGTTATAGTAAATAATCAATATGGTTGATCATAATAAATCATCCTTTTGGGCACCGGGTACAGAGATGACCCCCTCTGGCCCGTGCCGCCTTGCCACCACAGGCCAGCCTGCTGCTGACTAACTGCCTAGGCATCCAGGGTCTCCAGGGTGAACTGCACCCATATATTCTCCTGGGAGGGTGAGGTATTTATAAACTCACCCCCCTGCCTTCCATGTACTAGATCCTGCAGCCTGCCTCTTACATGCAGTTAGATGGCCTCTCCTTGGTGAGGACCTGCGGCAAACGAGTCTTGTCTGCACGACCACCGCCCCAATCCACCCCCCCGCCCTATCAAAGGCAGTTCGCACCGGGGTACTTGTGCTGGCAAGTGGAGCTGTCAGGGAGCGATAAAGGCCAATAGGTGCCAAATAGCATGTACACTTCAAAGTGGTCTATAGAGCATGGGTTGTTGTTCCCATGTCTACCTCCAGACCCCGTGTCTCCTGCCAAGCATCCCCCCTCACGCTGAACGCCCCCCTGCAATCCACATAAGTGTGTCTCCATTCACGAGTCTTCCTGTGTCTTGTCTGCACGACCACCGCCCCAATCCACCCCCCGCCCTATCAAAGGCAGTTCGCACCGGGGTACTTGTGCTGGCAAGTGGAGCTGTCAGGGAGCAATAAAGGCCAAGAGGTGCCAAATAGCATGTACACTTCAAAGTGGTCTATAGAGCATGGGTTGTTGTTCCCATGTCTACCTTCAGACCCCGTGTCTCCTGCCAAGCATCCCCCCTCACGCTGGACGGCCCCCTGCAATCCACATAAGTGTGTCTCCATTCACGAGTCTTCCTGTGTCTTGTCTGCACGACCACCGCCCCAATCCACCCCCCGCCCTATCAAAGGCAGTTCGCACCGGGGTACTTGTGCTGGCAAGTGGAGCTGTCAGGGAGCGATAAAGGCCAAGAGGTGCCAAAGACCATGTACACTTCAAAGTGGTCTATAGAGCATTTGTTGTTGTTCCCATGTCTACCTCCAGACCCTGTGTCTCCTGCCAAGCATCCCCCCTCACGCTGGACGGCCCCCTGCAAACCGCATAATGCCACGACATATACACGTCATTCATTCACAAACACACCCCTGTTTCGAATTCTTTATAACCCACTTCATATTCTAATGAGAACTTCTTTGCGCTTTGCTAGTCAACCCGTGAAGGTGCTGGTTATCTGCTCTTCGTCTCTGTGAACTTCCGTGACCACTTCGAGGAAACTCGTCAGTTTGCAACCTGTGAACTGCTCCCTGTTCTACGACAAGAAACTACTCTGATCCCTGCATCTAACTGTTTGTTCGTCAAGGTAAGGCCATGTACCATAATCATTTTGCGTCCAATTTCTTTTCGTTCAAGACAGTACATGCAAGGAACTAGTCACATGTTCTGAGTTTAGTCAAATTATCTTTCTATTTTTTTAAAGTTATTCAAATACTTATCCGCATGTGAATAACCTGTATAGTTCCAAGAACCAAAACGAACCTTGCATTGAACCTTTTATGTGTCATTTAATTTTTTAACACATTGGTATTCATAGAGAATTGTTGATCTTTACTTTTCAGAACTTTCCACAATGCCTGCCTGTTCCATTGGCGGTTGCCCTTCGAAGACCCATAATAAATCTGAAGGTACTATAATGCATGTTTTCCCTAAGACAATAGATCAGATAAGAGAATGGGTCCGATATTGCGGATATCCACCGTCTGAGCTTGAAAGTAGAGTCCTAGAAGTCTTTGCGGACAAGAGGGGTGATCGATACCGCATCTGCAGCAGGCACTTTAGCTCAGACATGTACTCCACATCATTGCTAATAAAGAAGAACACACCGCGAGCGAGGCGAAAATTGCTCTCAACCGCTATTCCCACTCTATTCGTCCACATCCTTCCACTGGTGAGTCAAGTTTACGTATTTATCTCTCGGCCTTGCGGTAGTGTGTAGCATTAGCTAACAATAATTTCCCCATTTATGTATCCACTCAATATGAAGGCGGAAGATTCTCCATCCGTGTCGTTATTGCAGTCATCAGCCACTTCAAGCGCCTATCGGGTAATCTTACTTAGCTATTCTGCCACTGACTTGTTTTAGGCATGTAAATCAATAGTTTTAATTTATCGTGTGATTATTTTACCTAATGGTACACCCTTGTACTCGTCCTCTAGTGTTTGTTTTCAGTTATAATTATTGTTATCCAAAATAATGCAAGTACTGTCTTTCAGGGAGATGCTGAGGAGTCCAACGTATTGACGACAACCGTTGATGTCCCTCAGATGCTCGAGGTACGTTTCCAGACAGTTCCATCGATGGAGATCATCAGATCTTGCATTCTTGTAGCGTGATTGTTACACACAATGTTTCTTTCGTTTTTAGCCATTGATATGTCCTTCTGTCGTCGCCCTCCTATGTGTCTTCTTTTTTCAATATTGTGTTCATTACTAATGAAAGTCCTATGTTTCAGGGAGTCGATGGAGCATTAGTCCAAGAAGAAGGGGGAGCATGCAGTTACGGGTCGGCGCAACAGCTTGCAGAAGTGTGCACCGCAGTTACAACGTCCCTTGATGTTCTTATGCATTTCGAGGTATGGATACTGACAGTTCGATCAAGCGAAATCATATGACGTGATTACATCCGCTATACTTCCTTCTTTATTAACGCAAGTACTATGTTTCAGGGAGATGACGGAGCTTCTTCTACAAGAACATCACCCCTAGTAGTTGATGCAGATATCTGGGTGGTGACACTTCCAACGATCGAGCAAAACGAATCATATTTAGATATCCATTATTTATTTTAGACAACTGATCATTTGTGCAGGTCTATTTAGATGAGCCGTTGACGCCTGCACAAAGTGTATGTTCTTTTTAACAAAATAGAAAACCATACTAATGCAATTACTGTGTTTCAGGGAGTTACTGAAGCATCATCTTCAATAATATCATCAATGGAAGTCTATGAGGAGCCCGAGGTATGGATCTTGACAGTTCCATCTAACTAGATCAACAATGCGTGAATAATTGTCGTTTGAATGTTCTACACAAAGCGTTCATTCGTGTTTTGCTATTGAGATGTACGTGGGTATTGGTCCCCAAGTACATTTTCTGTTTTCAATATTATTATACATACTAATGAAAGTTCTATGTTTCAGGGAGTCGATGGAGCGTCAGTGCGTGATGGATGTGCTTATCATGAAAATATAGTCGTTGCAGCGCAAGAGGAAGTGGAGACATGCATACACGAGTCGGAGCAACAGCGTCCCGATGTTGAAGTTCGAGGCAAGAAAGTTTCAAAGAAAAGAAAGCAAAAGAAGGTTAGTGTCCCGGTCACTATATTATGTTGTTTTTCACTGTTAATAGTTCAATACTGTAAGTTGTGTTTAAACTGAACATCCCTTTTCCAATCTGTCCTCTAGTTGCAAGTGGGTGTACGAACTAGATCTACACAGGCAGTGAAGCGAACGAGAGATGTTGCTTGTCAAACCTTTTGGCAGGGACTTGAGACTGGAGATGCATCGTGCCAATGGGAAGAATATGAAGGGATTGACAACGGAGCTATACCACATCCAGCCATTGATAGTGAATGTCCTCCTGGTAGTTCGGATGCAGTCGGAGATCAATTCACAGAATCCACACCCGCAAAAACTAAGACCGCGAGAAAGTCGAAGAAATTGTTTTATTCACCCATCGCCGGAGAAGGAACAGATGTTGCAATGGAAGAGAATGAAGTGGACGACAATGAAACACCATCAATATCACTGAACATAGCGGAAGACGATATCAGAGATTCTACCTTTCATGTGAGTGACATGTCCTCAACGTTACAGGCCGAACCAGCTGGGATGCAGAGTGACAGTATAAGGAAAGAGGCCAAATTCATTGTATTCGATAGTTGTTTGATTGATATTATTATTCGGATGAAATGTGGGCATTCGGTTGGTGGGGAAGTATGTGGGGAGCCATTGATTAATGTGACTCGTGCAATTCGAGGCACTAACCTTAAAATACATGCCACCTGTACAAAATATCATCCTTTCTCATGGTCTGCACAACCCATGCTGGGGCAACTGCCAGCAGGCAATCTACTTTGTGCAGCGGCTGCACTTTTTAGTGGTTCAAGTTTTAAAAAGTTAGAGTCTTTCTTTAAGTTTGTGGGAATCCATTTCATTGCGAAAACTCAGTTCTACAAATACCAAACCGATTATCTATTTCCAGCCATTAGCGAAGCTTGGAGAATGGAAAAAATGTCTATTGATAGTACATTCGCAGGCAAACGGTTCAGGCTAACCGGTGATGGACAGTGCGACAGCCCAGGATTTTCAGCCAAGTACTGCACCTACCACTTTCAGGACATGGAAAGTAAGAAAATTGTGAGTTCGGTGGTCGTGCAGGTATCACAAAGTACATCCTCAGTGGCCATGGAGAAAGTTGGCTTTGTAGCATCATTGCAAGAACTACAATCGCGGGGAATGGTGATCGACCTGATAGCCACGGACAGACACGTTTCAATTGCCAAGACAATGAGAGAAGAGTACAAAAATATAAATCACCAATTTGACGTTTGGCATCTTGCAAAAACAATCAATAAAAAAATGTCGGCTGCAGGTAAAAAAAAAGATATGCAAGGTATTTCACAGTGGTCCAAGTCAATCAGCAACCATCTTTGGTGGAGCTCAAAAACATGTGGAGGGTCGTTGGAAATTCTACTGGAAAAATGGCGGTCAGTAATGTTACACTGTAGCAACGTTCACCGCTGGACCACAAACCAACATTTCCACAATTGTGAACATGGCCATTTGTCCACAGAGGAGGCACGGAAGAAGAAGTGGTTGATTCCTTCATCACCCACTCACAAAGCCATTGAAAAGATTGTATTTGATAAAACTATAACAAGAGATTTGAGGGGACTCACGGAATTCTGCCACACAGGAGATTTGGAGGTGTTCCACAATATGTGCCTAAAGTACAGGCCAAAACGATTGCATTTTGGCATGGAGGGCATGATAAATCGGACTCTTCTAGCGGTCTTGGCACATAACCATAATGTTGGCCGTCAACAAAGTAGGACGACCGGAACTTTAGGGACGCTTCGCTACAATAAGGCCTTCACTAAAAGAAGTAAACAATGGGTGATCAAACCAGTGTTTCAGGATATGCAATATGAGTTTATTGAAAGACTTATTGTTGATGTCCTAGATAGGCACATACATGGAGTTGTGAACGAACCTGTGCAGGGGACAACTGCATTGCCACCCAACATTGCCTCTGTTCCATGTCCACCTAAAGCAGAGCTCATTGAGAAATACACATCACGGTTTAAATGATTGTAATTTGATTGTCTGTTCTCTCGAGTCTCCTCATGTTGCAGGCCCATTGAATATGTGTATCTATGTAATGTGTAAATAAAAGTGATTGCTCAGTGTACATGCAATGTGTCTCTCCACCGTTGCCCCTCCCTTCACCGTGCAGTTGTGCGAACCACCCGGGTGTCACCTGTGACTTTGCTCTGGAGTCTCCTCATGTCGCAGGCCCATTGAATATGTGTATCTATGTATTGTGTAAATAAAAGTGATTGCTCAGTGTATATGCAATGTGTCTATCCAACCTTGTTCATTTGCGCATTAAATTAAACCAAACAGTAATATAAATCATTTTTCAAAAAATATAGAATGTCTCCGTATTTATGGTTCTCTGGGGCTGCAAATGCACGCAGACAAAATGCAAAGATGGAGTGTAAATTTCAAGTCCTGTGAGATGGCCTTACACTGAATGTAGCTAACTAGGAATGTGTGCTCGTTCAAAGTGAAGGTCAGCTGCTTTGATTTTTTGCTCGGGTGGCGGAATGGCCCACGACTCAGTATAAGGTTCTATTGTTATTTGACCTTGACAGGCCGGGACCATCCCGAAAGACTTCTTTTTGGGGGTGTGGTGCAATAACGTAAACGATAATGAATATAATTTCAGAAACAAAAGCCATTTAATGTTCGTCCATTAGAAGAAATAACTTCGGCATAGAAGGAGTGGTATTTCGGGGCTGCCCTACGCACAGACACAATGGAAAATGCAAATATAATGTAAGTAACTCTTTAGATGAGTTTATACCGCAATTTAATTACTATACAGTAGCTTTAAAGACGGGTTAAGTTGTACTTGTTTGTTCTATGTGGCATATTGTTTTGTACCGCGCACTATCTTGAGGAGAACCATCTCCTTTTACGGAAGCACCTCAAAACCTTCCTCTTTGCTTCTGCTTTCTCTCTCCCTCTCCCCTGCTACAACTGGTCCACTGTCTGCGACCTCGGTCCTGGGCCCTTCCACTCTCCACCTGCACTGCCTCCCTGTGAACCCCTGCACTGGGGGACTGTCTCAGTATCCTACAGCCCCCCCTTGACGTATAATACCCAGTTGCACTTTCCTAGCTATGAAATAATTTCCCAACCTAATATATAAAATGAATAATTTTAATAAAGATCTGATGGTGAGACTAATTTCATTTTTTATGTTTTTAAAACAGGTACATCCTTCATTATTGTCTGTGTCACGAGTACCAGACACCGGCGGATGGCTTCTACAACCGCCAGTTGCTTCTCCGCGTGAACAACGTTACCACCCTGACCATTTTATGGGACGATCGCCAAGTACAAGTATGCCCTTACGCGGTACTAACGGCTAGATGCAACATACAGACCGTTGTGGTGGCCTAGTGCCTCGTTGTTGGAACAGCCATGCGATTATCAGTGCGACCGAGGAGCTTATTTTATCGTAAACCAACACCCTGTGTACTGCACACGAACATCGCTTGCCTCAAGACGAACTATTTTGGATCGAGAGCAAAGAAAAATGCAAATTGCAGAATATTCTCTAAACATTTGATGTCCAATAAATGTACTTTGCCAAATGGACAATCTTGCCGTTTGCTTTTAAACCACAGTTTCATATTCCGAATTGTGGCGCTGTATTGTGAGATGATCTAAGGCCCTGTGTACAGCAAAGGAACATCGCATGCCTCAAAACGAACTTTTTGGAACGTGAGCAAATAAAAATGCAAATCGCTGAATATTCTCTAAACATTTGATGTCAAATAAATGTACTTTACCAAATTTACAATCTTGCGGTTTGATTTAAAAGTACACTTTCATATTCCGAATTGTGGCGCGCTGTGTTGTGAGCTAATCTGTGTTGGTTTCCGGGTTCTGTGTGGAGTCGCGTAGAAGACGCCTGGGCGCGTTTGCCTACGCAGCACAGTCACGTCACGGATAGAGGCGGGGAATATTAATGTTTTGATAAAGTCTGTTTCAGGGGCGGGGGATTTGATTTAGTGCCGCAAAAGCAGGTGAGCCAGGGCGATGGGGGGAAATGATAGGATTATCAGAAAATGGCGGCTGATTTCGAGTGCGTTAATGGACGAAAAGTCGGGTAAGGTCCATAGGAAAGTTTTCTACGATCTACCGATTTATGCTTAAAAACACATGGCCGAACCGTAGGGACAATAAAAAAAAAGTCCCGGAACTATCCTTTAACACGCTGCTCCGACTACTCACCGGAAAAGGACAAGAATTCTCCTGGTCAACTGAGTGCGAAGAGGCATTTCAAGAGATCAGAAAACGCATTGCCACTGCATCATGCATGGCGCATTACGCCCCTGAACTTGAAACTGAAGTGACAGTAGATGCCAGCCCTGTCGATTTGGGGTCAATTTTAGCACAGACAAAACCAGGTGCTCTGCCTAACTCGGCAAGACGCATAGTAGTGTACGCACGTCACAGCCTCTCTGCAATGGAGTGCGCATACTCGCAACCACAGAAAGAGAATCTCGCTGACTTATGGGCATGTGAACATTACCATCTGTAATGCTCATGAAGATACAAAAGTGTTTGACATCGGGCCAGTGGCACCTCAAAAGCAAAAACGATCAACCACTATCAGCAGTAAAAGAGGGACACTTCCAAACATTCTGACTCAAAAGACATATGCTGTGCATCTCCCCAGAGGGATTACTGCTAAAAGAAAACAGGACCGTCGTCCCTGCGAGTCTACAAGACCAAATATTCACCATGGCACACACGGGACACTGAGGAATCGTGTCTGTGAAAAGACAACCCAGGACCAAATTATGGTTCCCACAGATGGACGAGAGAGTGGAACAGGTACTAGGGAAATGCATAGCATGCAAAGCAGTCACCCGAGCACATTTCCTGAGCCCCTCAAGATGACAACAATGCCACTACAAGTATGGGACGAGGTCGCCATCGACATGTTTGGCCCGCTAGCCAATGGCAAATATGTACTTGTAATCATTCACGAGATGTCCAGGTTCCCGGAAGTCCATTTGATTCACTCCACCAGTGCTCAGGCAGTGATACCAGCGCTAGACAAAACGTTAGCTGATTATGGAATTCCTCCGTTGTGAAGTCAGATAATGGACCCCCTTTCAGCGGGCATGATTTCCCCATGTTCGCAGAATATCTTGGCTTCCAACATCGCAAAGACACACCTCTGTGGACACAAGCCAATGGAACAGTGGAGAGATTCATGGGCAGTCTAAAACGCACCCTGCAAGTCTGCTCAATTACTAAGGGATCCTTCATGCTAGCCATCTGCACATTACTTCGGGACTACAGAAATACCCCACATAGCTCTACAGGGACGTGTCCCTCAGTACTCTTGTTTGGGCGCGTGGTAAGAACCACTCTGCCCCACAATCCCAACAGCTCTCTCCAGCAAATGCGCAGACACAGCCCGGACAAGAGATTGGAAAATCAATTGTTAAATGACGGAGTATGCAGACCGCCGACGAAAAACAAAGCCCAGCAACTTCCAGATAGGAAAACAAGTACTGGTACGTCAGGCACAACACTCCATGAAGGTCCCCGCATTCAAGCCAGAAACAATGACATTGACTCACGTCCAAGAGATCATGATAACAGCTGCTAGTCACACTGGAAATATCACCTGAAACTCCTCATTGTTTCGGTCTGCTGAAGGTGAAGTGAACCATGAGAGCAATGATTCAATAGTCAGTGATGACTCGTCTGATGTGGACTCTGAATACATGGAAGGTGACGTGGTCACTGATGATGGCGATAGTGATCGCAACATCGAAGACACTCCCCTCGTGCGAAGCCCCTCTAGGTGGGTAGTTCACAAGCCATCTCGTTGGATTGAAGAAATTAGTTGAGGACCTCAGTTCTTTGCTAAGCAATGGGGAGATGTAACATCCTCTCTTTATTGTTAGTATGTTTGTGAAGGGCAAGCCCCAGCCCCCTTTCTGTTGTTGTGTTTGTTGTGGGTTGAAACCCACGTAATGTTGAAGGCGGGGCTGCCCGCTTCGCGCCAGTTCGAGTATGATTATTAAAGAAGGTACATCTCTATTCAACGCCTCAGAGTCTTATTAGATTGCGACATCATTATATCTCATGTTTATTGCAAATTTTTCCTGCAGAGATTTAACATGCCTCATGTGTGAGCTAAGTGATCTGTGCCCTTAACTGGTCAGTGAGGTTTTCATTCAACTTCTTACAGATGGTGCAGTAAATAACATTAGCTCTCCTCCTCATAGTTAGTGGTGTTCAATCAAAAGGACCTGCCTCGTCTGCTGGTTTTATTGTAATTATCTTGTTAGTCTTGGGGGAGTTGAGCCTCTCTCTATTCATCCTGTCAGGATTATCCTGAGTGTAATTTGAAGGAAGGAATTTAGATGAAATATAAAACTTGTTTCTGAAAAATCAAGAGCTCTGGGGCCATGCGCTGAGACGGTGGAGTCAACATGGAGGCTGAGCATAATCCTGTTTTATCTTGCTCTGTGGTAATGTCATTCTGCAGAACATAATGTTTAAGAAAAATCATCTTGAAAAATGTGCAAAACTCATTCTCTGTATAGCAAGGTAGCAAGGAGACAAGCCTTGTTGAAGGTACAAAGCTAAGGATCTAGAGAGTCAGATAATTGTGCGATAGGAGCTACCAATTAGTTTGCTTTTGTTGTTGTCCACATATCCATTGCCAGGTTGTTACCACACTGCCCAGTGGAGTTACTATTCCTGCTTCATTTGCTAACCAATAAAACCCTTTTTGCTGTGGTTCACGGTGGGCAAAAGATGTTCAATGGATCCGGTCTCTCATTGGATTATATAATTCACTCCTGATGGAAGAATTTGATGTTTCTCAGACAATCTCAAATGTGTCCCAGTTTTAGGCACTCAACATCGATTCTCACCTTGCTGTTGCTCACAGAGGCGGGGCTGTTACTGCTAATTTCCTTTTTTCTTATTTGTTGTATATCTTTCTTCTGATTGGTTACTTTTTGTCAATTGTTTCAATGTGTCAATTTATCCATTAAGCTTATCTTGGTATAAGGAATTCTTAGCATGAGAGATGGACATAGTTTTAGACGCTTTCTGAGTTATCTTTTAGTCCATCTCTTTGTTTTTAGATTTCTATTCCGCTCTTTAGTTAATGAGGATAATCCTACTTTGGCTGCTGTAGAGGTTCAAGAGTAAGATTCGGACACAGTAACCAGTTTGGATACAAGTTTTGATATTTTATTGATACAAAAATAATAAGAATGGTTGGGTAAATTCTACCTGTCCCTATATCTCAGAGTGGTGTCCCTGCCTCAACAAAACTAAGGAACGTCTGTGTCAGGATGTAGACAAAAGATCGTCCTCCGTCCTGTGTCCAAAAATCCTAATCTGAACCTTACACTCTAAATTCAATGTAATGTGTACAGGGTGGCTCTGATAAGCTATAAGCTTGTAGCTTGTTTCAAATGTTTTCAACAGAAAGTTTCAAAGTGCAGGACAGAAAAAAGGATATAATGGTTTTGACGGTCCCTTCCCCTATGTTTACTCTGGTAATTTCTAAGTTCATCCAGCACCTCTTGTTGAAGATCAGTAATGTTCCACACAAATGGTCAGGGTGGGGGCTGGGGCGATTGGTTCCTATGTATCGCTCTGCTCACAGTATTTCACTTCACAATTCAATGGGGAATTCTTCTCCCCAGAAGCTCTTCTTTTCTTAAAATTTCACAGTTTCAGGGAAAATACTCCTTTTTCTTTATACAGTTCACTTTCAATACTCAACACTTTAAGACCATTCCACTTAACACCAGGGGAATTAATCTTCTTTTCCAGTTTCTTCTCCTATTATCACTTCATCATAATTGAACTTTACTTCAGAGGTATGATTCCTCCCTTTTATTTCTCATAAGCACACAGTACTCTTGTTTGTTTTTTTCTTCTCTTTCTCACATTGTAACCCTATTCACGAGAGCATGTGTCTTCCTTTGAATTTCCTTTAAGCATGCGTTTTTCTTTACAATGTTACTCTTTTTCCACTTTCTACCCCTTTGTACTATCCCTCTAGAGTATTTGTGATTTTCTCTTCAATCCTTAAAAAAGGGGTATGAGTCTTGCCTTTTGTTTCCACAAAGTCACAATTATTTTCCTTTGCGCTCCTAGTTTACTCCCTTGCCAGGATATCACTTTGCTTCTCACTGCCGGTTTGCTCCCTTGTCAGAATATCTTTTTACTTCTCCTGGTTTGCTCCCTTTCCAGGATATTGTTTCACTTCTCACTCCTGGCTTACTCGCTTGCCAGGATGTCACTTTACTACTCACTCACTGTTGTCTGAAATGTATGCATTTTCCCCAAAGCCTGGTATCTCCAATCTAGCTATTTTACACTAACTGCAGTTGTCGCAAATCTAGCTGTGTATATGGGCTGCTTTTGTCTCAAATGTAAGCATTGTTCCTTATAGCCTGGTATCTCAAATCTAGATGTTTTACACTCACTGCTATTGTCGCAAATCTAGCTTTGTATATTTGCTGCTGTTGTCTCAAATTTAGGCATTTTCCCTGTAGTCTGGTTTCTCGAATCTAGCTTTTTTACACTCACTGCTGTTGCCTCAAATCTAGCTGTGTATATTTGCTGCTTTTGTCTCAAATGTAAGCATTGTTCCCTATAGCTTGGCATCTCAAATCTAGATGTTTTACACTCACTGCTATTGTCGCAAATCTAGCTTTGTATATTTGCTGCTGTTGTCTCAAATGTATGCATTTTCCCTGTAGTCTGGTTTCTCGTTTCTAGCTGTTTTACACTCACTGCTGTTGCCGCAAATCTAGCTTTGTATATTTGCTGCTGTTGTCTCAAATGTAGGTGTTTTTCCCTGTAGCCAGGTATCTCAAATGTGGCTGTTTGTACTTGCTGCTGTTGTCTCAAATCTATGTATTTGTTCCCAATAGCCTGGTATCACGAATCTAGCTTTATATTTGCTGCTGTTGTCTCAAATTTGGGCGCTCTCGCCCAATAACCAGGTATTCCAAATGCAGCTGTTTATACTTGCTGCTGTTGCCTCAAATCTAGGCATTTCTTCCCAATAGTCTGGTACCTCAAATCTAGCTGGTTTATACTCACTATTGTTGTCTCAAATTTAGCCGTTTATACTTGCTGTTGTTGTCTCAGTTTTGGGCATTTTAATCAATAGCCAGGTATCTAAAATCTAGCTGTGTATACTGGCTGCTGTTATCTCAAATCTAGGCATTACTTCCCAATCGCCAGGTATCTCAATTCTAGCTGTGTTTACTTGCTGTTGCTGTCTCCAATTTAGGCATCTTCACCCACTGATCAGGTACTCTCAAATCTAGCTGTTTTCTACCTACTGTTGTATCTCAACCTCAGACGCTCGCAGTCTCCTCCAACCTGCCCGCCCACCTCCGAGCCACACCCTACCATGACCAACATACACTCGAGCTCAACAACCAAGACCACCACCATCCCTGCCCTTTTCCAGTCACTCAGAACCACACTCACCCAGAGTCATTCAGGCACACACTACCACTCACCACACACCTCCATGTTCTCAAACAAGAGGAGATATCCGGAATTCACCCCTTCCGCCCTACATCCTTCACCCTCACACCGTCATTCTGGAACCCACCATACATGCCGCAAAACCATTTCATCTCCAACCCTTCCAATCGAAGCCTACTCATGGACCAACCCAATGCCACCACCGCGCACCACACACCCTCCAACTCCAAGACCGGGGGAGCCCTCGGGCGGACACAGAAACAACTGAACCCTGCATCTATATCAGCAACCTCTGCCCACCTCCTCTCCATTTACCACCTCCCCATCCTGCCTTCCCAGACGGAAGGCCTTCTCCTACCCAAAGCTTCTCACCATCCAGCATCCAACTCTCAGACCAGAGGAGCCCTCTGGCATTCCAAAAAACATTGTCCCACTGCCAGCTCAACCCTTGCACCTACCTTCTGGAACACACCCTCCACTTCTTTTGCCCTGCCCCTTTCTCCCTCAGCTAGAACCATCTATCTGTCATACGAGGGGATCCCCCTCAACCCAAATGCCCCCCTCTGAACCCCCTCCCTCAAACCTTACACCCTCCCTCATATACATTTCCAACCCGTCCCACTCCCTATCCAACCCCACCACTGAGAATTCACAGCAGTACTGTGACAGCCAAAGCTCAATCCCACCCCTCCCCTCACCTGCCCCCACCACTGCCTCTGGCCCTCACGCCACTTCCCCTGCCTCGCCCACTCTGTGAAAAACATGGCCTCTCAACCTCCCATCCGCCCCAACATGCTGACCACTACCAGAAGACCACTACCGGCCACTCTATTCCACTCCCTTAGCATGGCACATCTTGCCCTTTCCTGAACCATCGCCTCAACCCCCTTTCCCGCAGACCCCCCACCCTCTCGCACACACCTTCAGCATCCAGTTGCACAAAACAGAGGTAGAGACCGCCCCTCACCCTCAACTCTACATGCCTCACCAGCACTGCATTGCTCTACTCACCTGTCCTTTCCTAGCCTCACTATAATGTCCCCTCTGTCACCCACGCCTCCCTCTTCCCTCCTTGAACACAACCTTTCCCCCATCATTCTCCTTCAACCCACATCATCCCCGCCACTCCCATGGGCACTATTCCATAAAGGCACCAAGCCTGACACCTCTGAACGACTCAGCTCCTTACAACTGCCCACTCCACGCCACTCCTCTCCCAAAGTCCTGTGACTGCCAGCCCACTCTTCCTGGACCACACTCTGCATTCTACGCACCCACCAACAGTATCCCTGCCCCTGACCAACTCCATTTGTCACTATCGGACCTAATCAACCCTTTTCCTGCCAGTCGGACGACTTAAAACCAATCGCATATGAAGCATTCTCACCTGACTACTTACTCGTCACCAACAACAGATCCTCTAGAGGAGGCAGATTAGCCATCATCCACAAACCACATATCTCTATCACCTTCACCAAACTCTATCACCTTCACCAAACACAGCCCTGCACAGCTAATTGTGTATCCCTTCTAGCCAAACTCTCGCCTGCCCACTCTCTCACACAGATTCATACTCGTCTACAGGCCCTCTGTATATGACAGACATTTCACCAACAGTCTATGCGACTCGTTGGCTCCACATTAATTAACCACCCTGCACCCAACCTACTCACGGATTTCAATATCTGGTTAGACCTGACCAACAACTCCATGACTTTACCCATGGTCGACAGTCTAATGGCACTCAACCTTACCCAGTATATGACTGTATATCACAGGACCCACACACACTGCTGGCCACATCCTTGATGCCATTTTCAGTTCTTCCGACCTCATTTCCACGTCCACCCCAAAACCACTCATCTGGATAGACCACTCAGCCATATCTTTCTCTCTCCTCACACCGCCCCCTCATTACAAAGCTTCCTCAGTCACTACATCTCAGTTCAGGTGCTGGAACAAGGTCAAGGTACTACCAAATCTGGCCGAAGCGCTGGTATATGCCCTTCCCTCACTCCCGGACACAGAGAGACCTGTACCCATAGAGATTTTTTACAATAAAAGAATCCTGAGCTGCCGTAGCACTAGCAAAGAACTCCACAAGAGCTTCACAGAATTCCTGAACCCTTCCTGCACTGCCGCCCTGACTGCCTCCTCCCAAACACTCTGCAGCTTCCTCTCTGAACATTTTCACAAAACAGCCCTAGACAGGCCAGCCTCCCTCAAAGCCAAACTCTCCAACCTTTCTGCCCACCCAATACCCGCTCTACAGGAATCAACCCTCCTGCCCTACGAGAACCCTTCGTTCTGCTCTTTCAACCCTCGAATGAGGAGTTTGTTAAACTACTATCTGACAGCTGACCCTCCAGCTGCCCTCTTGACCCTTGTCCTGCTTCTATCCTCAAAGAAATATTCACCTCCACTTGTGCAGGAGAACTGGCAAGGTCCATCCTTAATGACTCCCTCACCTCTGGCAACTTCCCAGGACCCTTCAAAACTGTACATGTCAATTCTCTTCTTAAAAAACCACCCCTCAACCATCTCCTACTTATCCACAGGCTCATTTCCAGCACCTGATTCTTGGCAAAGCTCATCGACTGCACTGCAAATTCATAGCTCAACTTTAGTGGAATCCAACAATCTCCTAGATGCCATGCAATCTGGTTTCCCTCCACGCCACGTAACAGAAACTTCACTGATCTCTGTCTGGGCTGACCTCAAAGTTACTGCAGACTCAGAAGCATGCGTAGCACTTGTTCTTCTTGACCTCTCGGCAGCGTTTGACACCGTTGGCCACACGATCCTCCTTGACAGACTGCACTCAATAGGAATACTAGATTCAGCCCTCAACTGGATCGCCTCGTTCCTCACTAACAGATAGCAAATAACCCACCTCCCCCTTTTTTCTCCACTGCACCACCCTGTGAACACTGGAGTACACCAAGGCGCCTGCCTCTCACACTTCTCTTTATCCTTTACATGACCACTCTGCTCGGATCATCCGCTCACATAGCGCCACCTGCTATAACTATGCAGATGACACACAAATCATCTTGAGAATTCCTAAATCGACCTCCGACCCTCTCCCTAACCTAGCAGCATGTCTCACTGACATTGACCTCTGGATGACAACTACCCATCTCCTTATGAACCCAGAGAAAACGGAGATCATGATATGCAGCGAAACATCTCTATTCCCCCAACTGAATCGCTGGCCACCCTCACTCGCCACCACCACCACCACTGTCAAAATCCTCTGCTGCACAATGGACTTGTACCTAACTCTGTCTGACCACATCAGCAATGCATCCAAATCCTGTCATTTCCACCTTAGGCTTCTGAAGCGCATCTTCCCTTACCTCATCTACCCCAACAGACTGGCTGCAATTATGTCCATTGTCATGTCCAGACTTTACTGTGCAAACTCCCTCTGCCTTGGTGGACCGGCCTACCAACTAAACAAACTCCAAATAGTCCAATCCTCAGCTGCCAGACTGTTTCTCGCACTGGAACGAAGGGATCACATCTCACCCGCTCTCCGCACCCTACATTGGCTCCCAATTGGACGTAGGGCACCTTCATAATCCTGTGCATTACAAACCAATCGGTGCACAAAGTGGACCCCAAATACCTACAAGAAAAGAGTAAGGCTTACCTTACGACCCGCACCCTAAGGTCTAGCACGACCCTCCTCCTAGAGGTCCCTGCCTCTAATTTGGCCAGGATTGGAAGCTCCTCTTACTCAACCCTGGCGCCAACTTTGTGGAACTAACTGCCACCCTGCATTCAACACAGGCAGGACTACATGGCTTTCCGGAAGGCACTCAAAACCTGGCTTTGCCCCTAAAATCATGTAAGGGACCGTTCTGACCACTCGACCTACCACCACAGCCAGGAGATGGCTTGGTTAACCCCTTCAATACAGGCAGGTAAGAACAACTGGGACACACGAAATAGCTCCAACGAGCAAAAAAATGTAACGCTATGCACCGTCTGGCCCCCTACATGCTCGATATAACACCCAGTCACTCTCACGCGCCACAGCAGTTGATTGTGCTACCCTAATCCAGCCTAGAATTTAATAGCCAGGATTCAAACCATGAGCATAGTAGCGCTTATGCCCTACACTATGACTGGGCCTTCTGTTTGTCCATTGTCTTCCACCAGGTATGCATTACGCTCTCAGGCCAGGAGATATCTACCTCCAACTATCTAAAACCATCGCTTTAGACCTAAAACCTGAATCCTCGAAGCACTTATGTACTTATGCCAGGACAGAGCTGAATCTTTGCCTTCTTCCTCCAGGTATACACTGCGCTCTCAGGCCAAGATATATCTATCTCCAATCATCTTGATCAATTGCCCTAGACTTGTAACCCGAGTCCTAATAGCACTTATGTACCTACGCCATGACTGTGCTTGATCATTGCCTCCTCCAGTTATGCACTACATTATCAGGACAGGAGATGTTTATCCTTGCTAATCTTACTCATCTGGAAATCTTTCGGCCAGAACGACATACCGAGGGCCTAGTACCACTTATATCTTTGCTAATCCTACTTATCAGGGATTGTATTGTGCACTACATACCGAGAGCCTTAGCCTTCTAGCTCCTACATTTAAACAATATGATTTGGTCAGATCTGATTGTCATCGTCCAACACACATGAAATGTTCTCGGATCATGTAATGCTTGACCAGATCTGTCTGGGTATTGATCCCGGAAATCCTTTCGCATGGGGCGTAGTGTCACCTGGACTCCGATGCTTTATTGGGCTTGCTCTTTGGGGGTCATTACGACTCAGGCGGTAAGGGATTACCGGTACCGGTAAGGGCACCGGTACCGGAAATCCCTTACCGCCCTACTACGAGTTCCCTTTGCGGGTCCTCCCTTAACGCCAGGTTTTACCAGGCGTTAGGACGGGACCCGCAAAGGGACTTTGGAGGTAATAACGGTACCGCAATTTGCGGTACCGTTATTACTGCCTTCCCCATTCCCATTGAGCCCTATACGGGTGCTAAAATGGGAATGAGAAAGGGCCATGGTTAATGGGGAATTACTGCACCCGCCAACCTTGGAATGGGGCGGTAATTGCTTCATTCACCATGGCGGAATCGGTAAGGTTTTGGAGGCAACCATGGCACTAATAGCGCCATGGTTACCTCCAGGGTCGTAATGACCCCCTTTGTCCTTTGCTGTTACTCACTACACTCTCCTTTCAGATAAGTGTCACACTCACACTCGGGTTCAGAACTGATGTCCTGCTCCTCATCTGAGCTGCTGGTGAGTTCCACTGTCAGCTTCTTTCTTCCTTGATGGTAATCCTTTTTCTTTTTATGCAGGTATGGTCTACCGCAGGACGACGCCACAATGGTCTGCTAGAGAACCAGAAGACCAGTGGCCCCGGTCCTGCAGCAGCCAAGGAGGGGAAAAAATCTGTAAAACGGCACAAAAAAAAACCCTGAGGAGATGTCAATCTGGAGATGTGGTATGATCCTATCCTGGAAAGAAATGAGGCGGAGGATGGCGTGTGGGCAGCATGCCCGGCTCCAGAAGGTAAGCAACAGGTAGCTGTGCCTAAAGAGGCAGTAAGAGCACAGAGGAATAGAATAGGAAGGCAAGTTCCATCAGGACTTTTGCAGCGAGCAGTGCTGCACAGAGGGAAACACAGTAACCGGCTCCGTAAGGTGGAAAGAGAAGGAGCCGCCAGAAACGAAGGAGAGGGAGAGCCCGGGACACTGGAGAGTGCCGAACCAGGTAAGAGAGAGAGAGAGGCAGGAAGACAAGGAAGGGCCGTGATCCAGGGGAGTGCAAATGAGCACTACAGAACACAGGAGAAACGGAGCACAGGAAATGCGGAGAGAAATGCTGCCAAAAGTGGCAGAGGGTCAGAATAGCAGGCTTACCAAAGCCAAAGAGAGGAAACGTAGCGATGCACTTCAAAGCAAAAAACTCTACATTTGCAATGCGGTGACCCCCGGGAGGAGGCGTGCTAAATCCTCCCGGCGGCGGCCATGTTGCCAAAGACTAGATCGTGGATGAGGTGCAGGGAAAAAATGTAAAGGGACATGTCAATGGCGTACCTTTCTCCACTGATCCCAGAAGCGCAAGGAAAGCGGGCGCATGACAATAAGAACTTGAGCGCTGTAGCACACCCAGCTTTTGCAAGGGACTCTGACACGGTGCAATCGCACAACTTCGAACCATAAACTAGGATGGGAATACCCGACCACCTGCTCTAAAATATTACCCGGGACCCGAAAATGTGGCCCACTAGGTTGGAGGTAGCCATGGAGCTATTTGCTTCATGGCTGCCTCCAAAACCCTTCCGACTCCTCCCTGGTGAATGGAGCAATTACCGGTCCATTCCGAGGTCGGAGGGACTGGTAATTCCCCATTCACCAGGGCCATTCCCCATTCCCATTTGAGCCCCCATAGGACTCAATGGGCATGGGGAAGGCGCTAATAACGGTACCGCAAATTGCTGCACCGTTATTAGCACTAGAGTCCCTTTGCGGGTCCAGTCCTTAACTCCTGCAAAAACCTTGCGTTAAGGAAGGACCCGCAAAGGGAACTCGTAGTAGGGAGGTAAGGGATTACCGGCACCGGTGCCCTTACCGGTGCCGGTAATCCTTTACCTCCCACCTCGTAATGAGGCCTATGCTCTAACTTTAGTTCCACCTTCAAGGGAATACGCTCTAGAAATCAGGCAAGGAAACTGGTGAGGCAAGCACCTGCAAGGGACATTGATGTGTTGCCACCTCTAAGCCAAAGCTAAAAAAGAGAGGGTGAATATGATAAAGTGAATGCCAGTGAAGCCTATTGATAATCACACCTCACAACGGACCAAGAGCAATAACTGTTAGTTAGACACAGCACAAACAACAAGGCCTGGCCTGATGCTGGACCTTTGGGCTCACTGAGTACCAGTCATCATATTCTAAGATGTACTCATAGGTCCGCTAGTACAGAACTGGATGCAACTGCACACTAAGAAGGTGCCACCACCAAGCAATAGCAGACTCAGCAGGGAACGGGGATGACCATACAGGCTGATGCTGGACCGGGCTCACAAGCTCCAGCCATAATTGGTAGGATGTAGTTGCAGGACCGATAAAACTGAACTGGATGCAGCTGTACTCCAATAAGCACTTGCAGACCCAACAAGAAACCCGGGAGGAACATAGCCTAATAGCCCCAAACCCATAAGGAGATAGTGTCACCTTGACAGTCATTATAAGGTAATCAGGAACAGGGTCTCCGTCCAAGGCACACAGACACTCAAACACACATATATGCTAACTCTCTCCTCTGCACCAACAAACAATAGAAAGCAGCTATACCCCTCGATTAATTCAGCCTAGTTGCACACATACTTATGCACCTCCATGAACAGCTCAGCAGTCTTTAGAATGCAGATATACCCCATGAAAAAACGGCCTAGCTGCCCACATAATCCAATTCACAAACTCCACTGCCACCAGAATGCAGCTACCCAAGTCAAATTGGCCTTGTTGCACGCATTCTACTGATTTCACACAACCACTGCACCATGCCTAGCAGCAGAATGCAGCTACACACTACTTAATCCGCCCTGGCTGCATACATACCACGTGCATCCAAGCACTACTTACTACATCACTCTCTTCACTGACCTGGACTACGGTCCCTGAGGGCGTTCAACCCACATCAAATCAAAAATCAAATGCCCAGTAACATAACATGACATAACTCCTGGTTTACTCTCCTACCAGGTTATCACTTTGCTTCTTATCTCCCCCTCCCGGGTATGAGTCTCAGACTCCCTGCATGCCTGGTGCACTAACCTGCCAGGGCTTTCTCTTTGTTTATTCACTATTCTTTCATCCACGTGACAATAGCTTTCCACAGTTGGGTCACTGACCCCTTTCTAATAGAGTTCATATTTACTGTGTCTCCCCTTGTGTCTCTGACCCTTTTCAACACTGTCCGTATGTATAACAGTTCCTTTTTATACAGTTTTGGACTTCTGTCTCACTTTCAACAATGTCCACATACACATAATTCTCTCCTTTGGAATACTGGGTGACCCAACCGTCTTTAAAAACGTTCACGTTTATATTACTTCCTTTAGTATATTCAATGACTTTCTCTTGCGTGCTCAGCGTGACGTGGCCTTCGCTGTTAGGCGCCCCGGTAACCCATTCCATCTCCCTGGGCTTATCGGGTGTCTGACGGTCCTTGCGTCTCTTGTTTGGCTTCTCATTTGGTCCACTGACTAGGCGTGTGTCCTGTCAGCCAGTCAGTCTTCACTCTGGTTACTCTCACTCCGGGCGGCTCCTGCTGCTGCCGGTCACCAGGCAGTAGTCTGCTTTCATTTCAGTTCCTCCTCACTCCGTCTGTTTGGGCCTACGCATTGTCCTGGTTTCTGGCATCCTTGTTGGCGTTTGCCTTGGTTGCCAACGGGCTCGGACTCTGCCACACTCTCCCATTGCTATCAGCTGTGGTAGTTTTAAACTTACCGTATGTTGTACAGGTGTATGGGTGTCATGTGGAATTAAGGTTGCCAGGTCATTTTGCTCTATGGTTTTCCTACCTCTTTGGAGCTGGTCTCCAACTGTGGTCTTCCTGCATATAGCCACCCCCAGGGTTAGTGACAGGTAGCTTCTGCCTTTCCCTGGCCACATAAGAGAATCTTCCCTCCAAAGAATCATTGTCGATATCGCTAGATTCGTCACACTGCATTTGTTGCCCACACAACTCTATTTTAATTTTTATAAAAACCCTTTGGATATTCTTATCTTGGAGCCTTTCGGGGAAGGTGTCTGTCTTTAGGTATTCTAGAACAAACTCATAATGCATTTAATTTAATATCAGTTTTCTCTTATATCTAAAGAGTTGATCCAATTCTGCTTTCAGAGTCATTACTGTTGTGTGTCACCATCATAGGTGTGCTACTTAGTTCCTGACAACCCTTGTCTGTGCATGATATAGTATTTACATTCTTCATAACCACATATTTTTGTTAAAGTGAGTACGATTTGATAGTTGTTCCTGCTTCCGGGCGTTTTCTGGGAGTGTGGCTGTTGCTTGTTGTAATTTTATTTATTGTGTATATAGTTAATAAACTGTATACACAAACATACAAAATCATTAACATTCAATTACATAAACAAGATATAAAATATCATTTCATCCTATACATTACACAGAATTACACATTCACAATTAAGACCAAACTACTATAAAACACTTAAATTCGTCAATTCATAAGATCTGACCATAAATATAAAATTCTTCAAACAGCATCTAATATAACTACTTGTTTCGACACAGCTTTCCAGACCGTTAATAGGAACTAGTCTTATTGCCCGTGACAAATATTTGCATTTGTTCAAACACAATTCTATGACAAGACTGGAGGCGAGCATTATGCTTCAACTTCTTTATTTACTACCCTTCAGCAGTTTCAACAAACTATCTCAATCAATACAAAGAAATGTTCATATGTCCATATAACTTTCACTTTCAAAACTACAAATCCCAAAGTCTCTGTAGTCCTTCTCCTTCCAGTTCAGCTATGACCGCATCCTGTCCCTGAGCTCCTCCTCTTCTTTAACTGCTCTTCATGCAGATAAGTCACATTCTCTTTACATCCCAGTTAATGTGTATATTCATTGTAGTAATATATATATTTTAAATATGGTTTGACTTGATATATCATGGTAACTATTACTTATCATAGTTTCAGCGAATTTAGCGAGGGAGCGCAAGCGTAGCCTCAGTTAGCTCGTTAAATGACAGAGAAAGAGCGTCGGCCGACGGGCGTGTTATTCGAGTTTTTGTTTTTCTCGGGGACTGAGTACTATTTAAAAGATAGTAGGAGCTCCGGCAGCCGCCTTGGCCCTGTACTGTATTCCCGGCACTTCAGAGGTGCGCTGGCGGGCCGCTGAGCTCCCTGATTCCGCTTTAGCCTTCCCCCGGAGGGCAGAGCAGTTTTCGCTCAGGCGCTGACCCCCTCCCTCGCGGAGGCGGAGCTAGGCGCCGAGCGCGTGCAGCCATAAGGGCTTATTAGAGGAGCTAAGTTTAAAGCGCCACCAATTCCCAAATACACAGTATTATGGGACGTGGAGAGAGTATTGAAGCTATTGGAAAGCTGGCCGAGTAATAGATATGTCTCTCAAGCAACTAACAGGAAAACTAGCGATGCTGTTATGTCTCATATCCTGTAAGAGGGTATCTGTTGTCAGGGCACTAGAGATTAATAGAAGGATGTTTGGACCAGAAGGAGTGCCTTTTGTAATAGTACAGAGGACTAAATCAAGCACAGCCACAGTGCACTATCCCTATTTTCCAAATAATACCAAATGGTGTGTAGCTAGTTGCATCAAAGAATACGAGGCCAGGACGGCAGAGAATAGAGCGTCAAGTACGAATCAGTTGCTAATAGCACGCAGGAAGCGTTTTCAGGCGGTGAAGACCGCTACCATAGCGAGATGGGTTAAAGAAGTAATGCTAGCAGCGGGTATTGATTTGCGGCAGTATGGGGCGCATTCAGTGAGAGGGGCCATGGCGTCCAAAGCATACAGGACGGAGTTCCATTGCAGGATATTATGGCAGCCGCCGACTGGGCGAATGATCGGACTTTCAGGGAATTTTATTTCAAACCACCTGAGAGTTTAGCAGGTTCAGTGTTGGGACAGCTTTGAACAAGCATAATGCTCGCCTCCAGTCTTGTAATAGAATAAAGATTACCCCTGCTAGTTTGTCATCATATCCATACATCATTACAATACAATATGATCTTCAAACAGTCAAGGGTGGGAACTAATGCTCGCCTCCTAGTCTTTAATAGAATTAATACTCCCTGCGCAGTTAGCAGGGGTAATCTTTATTATTTCCAGTAGTTTATCTGGATGTGGTACTTTTGATATTGACCAATGAATAGTTGTTTATCTAAAAGATAAACCTGCTATTTATTTGGGAGTGGGGTCAGAAATTAGGGTTTATATTGTCAAAGGACTTTTCCAGAAGTCAGGGAGCAGTTGATACGGTTCTTGGGTCCGTAGCAATAGTGGAATGTGTTGACAAAGGTTTAAGTTACAACTGGACATGTGAGCTTGAGCTCTTGCAAGAGCCAGTTCGCATCTAAATTCAGAACAGTGCAATATTTGGTGCGCACTCATGTCCAGTGGGAGTAAGTTCCACATGCCTGGAGCTGAAGGAGAGAATGCCTGTGTTGGATGAAGGGCCCTCAATCTGTAAGTGTCGAACCTCTGAGGACATATTATTCACTGATGGCTAGACATACGCTCTGAGAAAGAAACATAAAAGCACAGAGAACTACTGGACACCAAAGATGATGGTAACCAAAGCATCCACGCCACAGCTGCCCAAAACCTCTAGCATACAGTAAAGTGCATTTTCTCATTAGTATATGAACACTGGATGTCTGAGACCCAACCTTGCCATGGCGTCATGCACGCTGTGCTACCATTTACCTCCCACCCTTCTTCCGACCAATGACATCTTCCCAGATCGCCATCAGCTTTCTTTACTCTAATATTCTGGGATTCCTGATAAGCATTTTTGCCTTTTGAGCCAGACTGTTGTGTGGGAAAGTGCCTAACTGCATGACTAAACAATCACTGGCAATGCCAACAGTTTGGGCTTTTGTGTAGGCATGGGAAGGTCACTTGCCAGGCATTGCCGTAGTGGTATTAACTAGCCTTTGGTAGTATCAAGTGCAAAATAGTGTGAGTACCTGGGCATCTAATGCAGTGCCTGGAAAATGCCTAATACTTATGCACAAGCCAAAACTGTTGGCTTTGCCAATGCTCGCTTTTGGCTGAAGGCAGACCTGGTTAAGACATTTTTATTATACCAGTAGCTTGTTTACAACTCTAATTAAGTCATTGGGGGTCATTACAAGTTTTACAGTATCCGGCTGGCTGGCAAACAGACCGATTGTTTCCACCACCTGATATCCAGGAATTACTGGGGTATTACAGGTAGCGGAAAGGGCGGTAAAGCCCCATTTCATGGAGTCCCATAGGGTTCCATTGAAGGGATGGCCGGTATTACTGGTGCCTGTAATACTGGCCGTTTTTTGTCAGTGGGGGCCTGATTTACCCAGTCTGGGAAAGTTGTTGGTCACGGGTTTACTGGCAATTTTCCCAGACCGGCAAACTTATAATGATCCCCCTTCACTCTCAGAAGAGTGCTTTGAAAGAAACACTGTCAGACACAAAGTTTGATGGTAATTCCTGATTAAAGTGGGCTAAAATACTTCTCATGAGGAGGTGTTTTGGGAAGGAACACGGTCGGAATGGCCATAGGGATTATCATGGCCGTGGACAGTCAATGGGTGGGCAAATAGCCTAACAGCCACTTCTCTCTACCTGTAAGGTTATTAGTGTGTCAATGCCAAGAATGACAAAATCTCTACAGCACAAAATCAATAAATAGGGGAAACAAAGGGGTTCTTACATCCACGTGGAGTGCATCCGGCCAGAGTGACGGAAGCACATAATCCTTCAGTGAATGCAGGTAATCAAATATGATTGTCGGGACAATAGAAGGAAAGGAGGGGAGGTGTTTTGGCTGATGGGATCCAAGAGTTAAAATGCAGCAGGAAAATGGTTCTGGCCCTGAATGGCATGCATGGGGGTTGGACATTGTGTCATACAGAAATGAGTTCCTTCTGCATTTTCATGCACTTTAATTTCCGCTGTGTCTTGACAAATATCTCATTGCCTCCCCCAAGCAATTACCCATTCCCACCACCCGGTGTTCCCCAATAGTAGGTCACCCACCCACCCTAAAACTTCAAGCAATTCATAGTTCTCCACTCCTTCGGGCGAGCATCCTCCTTCCTGCCAGAGCTTCATTTCCTGCGTTGAAGTGTGACTGGGAGTCAGTTTCCATGGCAACGCAGTGTATGTTATTTATTATGATTATTATTATTATCATCATCTCCTTGCTTCGGCTCTTGTTCTGGCAATTCATAATACAGAAGCTTAGCCTGCGGATGTAAGGATCGCGGCCCTGTTGCTTTTAGTATTGACCCCACCGCGGGCTGCTCGGCGCCTTGCCTTTCACCAACCCAAACTGTTTCCGGCGAATGTGCTCTGTAAGGTGCCTCCTTTTGGTTATTAGACATGCTTAAGTCCGGCGATAAGTAGTTCAGATACTCCCACCGAAGACCTTTAGAATTTAGTCATCAAAGCTTGTATTCTACTTTACCTGGCTATCTACCTATCTACCTACCTATCTAGCCCTATTATTAAAAGCTACATGCTAATTTCACCCTCATAATATTTATTTTATGTTATCGTTGTTTAAGTGTGGCAACACATTGCAATATAATTTCTTCAAAGCAAGCCTCAGAAAAAGGATGGAGGAGGGGTGCAGAGCGGAAAGGGAAATTAAAAAGCACTGGTAGTGCCGTGTACATCCACAGCACAGGGTAGTGTGTATATATATTACATGGCCCGCGGTAGCGGCTGTGTAGTTATGGTTAAGTTGCTAAAGTCATAGGAAGAGCACTTTTTCGGCAGCATTATAATTTCGCTCCCCGTGGAGGAATGCTCACCAAACTTTGCAAAAAAAAGTATATAGGCAGCTCTGAATTTTTTCGCCAAGTTGGGCAAGGTTTCGTGCAGGGGGGGAAAAGTTATAGGAGGGGTCCCAAATTTTTTCATAGACTGAATGGGGAAAACCTTTTCGCACGGCTACAGCCCGAACGGCTGGACGGATTTTCACCAAATTTGCAACAGGAGTGGGGGCTTGGGCCAGAAAGCGTGCTTTTGTGTGTTTGGTTGAAATCGGACCAGTAATTTCTTTGCAAAATACTGAAATGTATGTCCCAAAGAATTAGTGATATCTGGGTCCGCTCCGCGGACCCATTTCCCTGTTCCTCCGCAGACAGATGTCATTGGATCACGGTACGGCGTATTGTCGGAGAAGTTCGGACGCGGCCGGTAGTTGGCTGGAAGGAAGCGTGCTGCGTCAACATTTTTTGCGAAAGCCCCCATGGTATTGGAGGACAGTGCAGCAGCGGAAGTGTCTGGAAAATGTACCGTACGCATTGTGTTGACAGCAATAAGGGAGGTAACAGTTGGGGGAGTGAGAAGTGGTTCATGTGACATATGTAGGCAAGTATTTTCTGTCGTAACGGTCCCATAGCTTCTGCCGCAACCTGTTTGCGGCAACCTCTTTTCGTGGTGAGTGGTGGCAGGTCCATTGCAGATGGGGAATGAATTGCACATGACATAGGTTAGGTGGGAGTGCGGTTGGCGGTGCGCTGCGGATGGAATATGGTAGTTGGGCGCATGGGTGATTGAAGGTGCAGTGGGTCTGTGGAAGGATTACACTATTGGGTGCATGGCCGAAGCCCATACGCTGTAGGGCATGCACGCAAGAGCCTAGGGTTGGCAGTGACACAGTACTTTCTGAATGGGAGCGGGTACGCCCATAGTATGTGAATGAAAGTGCATAGGGGTGCAGGAGAGAGTGTTGTGTTTGTACATTGTGTTAACTGTTAAAATGTGTCGCTGCGTAGCGCCATGGCTGTGTACAGGTTCAAGGCCTATGCTGTGTGCAGATTTGTTGAAGTAGGCCCAATGTTGTGAAAATGTTGTGGTAAGTGACACCATACTTTGGCAATGGCTGTGGGTAGGGGTGGTGGAGGATGTGGTATGTTTGTGCATTCTGGTAAGTGCGACCTGTTTTCGTGATTGGGTGTTTTATGGTGTGGGGGAGTTGGGGTGAAGTGCTGCTACCTACGTATGGCACGTTTGTGCAAAATGTTAGCTGCATACATGCCCATTGTGTTAACTGTTGCAATTTGTTGCTGCGTAGCACCATGGCGGTGTACAGGTTGGGTAGGAGTGTTGGTGGCAGTGGCGTCTATGTGGATTGTCGCAGTTGCTGATATGGAGACATACATGGTGGCATTACGTTGCAGTGAGTGTGTTCAAGGCCTAGACTATTGGATGCATGGCCGAAGGCCGTAGGCCATGCATTCAAGAGCCTAGGCCTTGAGGACACGCATGCCAGTAATGCATTTTTCAATGTGCATTAGTTAGAGGGTGGTGACATGTAAGGAATGGGTGTGGAGCACATTTAAGCCGTTATAGTCCACTGTCACAAACAGATTGTGAGTAGGTTGGCAGTGGCACAATACTTTTTGCATAATAGTGGGTAAGCCTATAGTATGTGATTGAAAGTGCACATGGATGCAGGAGAGAGTGTCTTGTTTGTACATTATGGTAACTGTTACTATTTGTTACTGCATAGCTCCATTGCGGTGTGCTGTGGTTGGAGATGCTGCAGTGAAAAGTCACGCAGTTGGGCACTCGGTGCAATGCTTGCATACTGTCATTATGTTACAGAGTATGGATGAAGGGCAGCTTATATGTGCTTGGATAGTGTGCTGTGTGCACAATGCTTGCAGTATGGGAAATGTTGTAAACATTTTGTGGTTACGTTGGCAGTAAACCAATCCTTTCTGAGTGGAAGTGGGTAAGACAATAGTATGTGAAAAGGCATAGGAGTGCCGGAGACAGTGTAATGTTTATACATTATGGTAACAGTTGTATGTAACGATGTGCATGTCCATTGCGGTGTGGAGGTTGGTTAGGAGTGCTGTTGCCACTGTTGCATATGTGCATAGTGGTAGTTGGCTACATGCTGACATGTATGGTTGAATTACTGTGGGGGGAATGTGTGCAAGGAGCACACCCACTGGAGCCATGCAGGTTTGGCAGTATATGAGGCACAGGTTGGTAATCTTTGGAGAATGCGTGTGGAGCACATTGTCGACGTGCTACAGCAGCACAAGTGAGTTGCAAAGCATGTATTGTGCATTCTATGGTTGTGGTGATAGTTGGAACATGCTACAGTATTTGGTGTGCGGCAGGAGATGGTGCACTGAGAAGTTGTGTAGTGTGGCCACAGGGTGCAGTGTGTATGTAATGTGCGTATGGAAGTGGGTATGGTTAAATGGCAGCTTATATGTGGTTGGTTACTCTGCTGTGTGCAGATTTATTGAAGTAGGCCCACTGTTGTGAAGCTGTTGTGCATAGGTTGGCAGTGACATAATATCTTGTGAATGGCAGTGGGTAGGGGTGGTGCAGGCTGCGCTGTGTTTGTGGCTTCTGCTTAATGTGACACGTTTTAGTGAATGGCTGTTTTATGGTGTGGGGGAGCTGGGTAGAAGTGCCGCTACGTATGTTACATTTGTGCATAATGTTAGGTGCCCACATGGTCGCTTGCTTGGATGTATAGTGTTGTGGTGGGTGTGGAAAGGGTTGCAATGCTGTGTGTATGGCCAAGGGTGTGCTGGGTGCGTTTTAGGATGTTTGTGGATGCGGCAATCATGCATTCTTTAGCAGATGTTTCTGGTTGGGGGGCTTTGCAATGAAACAGAAAGTGTACTGAGAGTGTTTAACAGTAAATATGGAGTGGTGTATAGAAATGAGAGTGTGCAATGCAGAGGTTTTGTATGTGATTGGTGCATGCATGTTTTAAAATGTGACAGCAGCCAATGGGGGAGTGCTGCAAAAAGTTACTGTGCAAAGGGAAGAAGTATTGTCTGAGATTTACTGGGCCGTGGTCCTCACTGTAGATGTGAAAGCGCACGTGCACATCCTCCCATTATGAGCAGGGTGGAAATGGAACTGGAATTGTGGGATATAGGCAATTAGGAGTTAAGGGCGTGGTTCATAGGAAGGGGCGGTACCATTTCATGACAATACTGTGTAGTGAGGGCGGTGGGGATGGAAAGACGCACAGTGCTTATCGTTGGTGATACCTTTGTGCGCCATCTGCACAGGCGTTGCGTGCAAAGAGGTGTTGCTGGGAATTTTGGGTTGGAAGGAGTGGACGCTTTTTAGGCCTGTCAGGGTGACTGCAGTTTCAGCGGGATGGTTCGTCTGTGCAGATATGTGGCGTCCGTTAGGAAGTGGACTTTGTCGTGGTGCACTATGGAAGTGTACATTTGGATTACATGCCGTGTGGACGATTAATCCGTCACCTGAAGAGGTTGCTGACCGCAGTGATGCATATTTTTCCTACTGCCAAGGTCGTTTTCTCATGCATAACACCAAGAGCAGTATGGGTCCATGACGGTGTAATTTTTCCCCAGCCAGAGGTCGGAAGGTGCGCTATAAACAGAATTATGCAACATTTTATGCAGACTGCTGTCATGTTCTCCACCCACTATGAGAGCAAGAGGCATTGACCAGAATGTTGTAAAAATGTGAGGAGAGGCAAACAGAAACGCATATAAAGAGAAAATACAAAAAAAGTTGCTCACACGCACATAAAAAAAAAAAGATGAAAACCTTTATACATTTACGCTGGAAGACTGAATCCCTTACCCAGTTTCATATTGTTTACAACCACCCCCCCCCCTTCACTATCACGAAAAAGTAGTGGATTACCCGGTACTTTCAGGATTGCACATCCCACATCCTGGGTGGCTATGTGGATGTATGCAGATGGAGAAATCGTGCATACTTTCATTGAACTTTGTAGTGGACGTGCTTTGGAATGGCACGACATTTGTACTGTAAATGTGTAACGGTACATTTCAGGTGTTGTACAGGAGTGACAGTGTTCAATGATGGCAGCTTAAATGCAATTGGTGGATGCGTGTGTGCCTATTTAGGCGTAACTCAATTAAGTAGAGCTGCAGAGAAGATAGTGCAAAGGAAATAAGGACTGCTCCAGTTTTACAGGGGTGCGGCCCACGCGCTACTTTGGGAGGCGCACGTGCCAAAATCTGCCCTTTACACCACCTTGCCCAATTGCCATGGCAGTGTGGGGATTAGCCAATCAGGTAGTGTGGGTGTGGTTAACAGGAAGGGGAGGTGAAACATTTGCACATTATACTCTGCGTACTGTAGGTAATCCCTTTGTAATAGATTTGCACAACTATGCCCTGCAAAGACACTTAGACTGCAATTTTGGTTTGGAAGGAGTGGGTGCATTGTGGAACGCTGTGTATGAGTGCAACTTCTTCGATATGCATGCACTTTGCAAAGACCTTGCCACGTTTCCAGTAGTAGATGTTATCGTCATTCATTACAGCGGCATGCATATGGGTTACCTTTCTTGCTTAGATTTATTCCGTAGACTGAGGAGGTTGCTGGATGTCGTGAGGATGCTTTTTCCCAGCATCAAGGTGCTTTTCCCATCTATAATACCGCGAAGAGTATGGCCCTCTGCTCATGGATGCTGTTCCAAGCCAGACGCAGGAAGGTGTCTCATCAACAGAAGCATGTACACTTTCTTGTACGCTCGTGGAATGTTCTTCTGCAACAATGACCTCATTACTTGTGGATATGCTGAAAATGAAGAAAATGGCATTTTGTTGTCACCCATTGGCAATGCAGTTTTGTTTGCTCGTCTACAGGATGCAGTGAAGAGTTTACTGAACTAATGTGAGCAGAAGAAAACACAAAAGCTACTAAAACAGACAAAAAAGGTGTTTCTGTAGAAGGATCGACTTAAAAAAAACAAGAGACTCTTTTAAGAGTCGCCCCTTACCACAAACTCCGCCTGCCCTGGTTGCAAGTTATTCCCCCACGCCCGCACACAGCACGAAAGCCACATGCTGGGATTTTGGGGGTGGCGGCCACGAACATGAAACTCTGGGGATTGTCCAATGTGTTCCTTAGGATGTGCGGCAATAGGAAGATGGACTTATGCTGCACTGGAGACCAGCCCTCGACATACTTGGGGACCCGCACATGCCACATTCAACGCTCCTCACTATGCTGGCCTATGGAAATAGGACTGTAGCGATTGTCCTAACAGGTGCTGCTGAGGGTGTGCTTAAGAGGAAAGCGCGCCAATAGGAAGAAGGACTCCTCCAGCTTTACTGGGGCGTGGCCCTGCCGGTACTTGGAGAAAGGTACGTGCCACATTCTGCGCTTGTGAGCATGCTGGCCAATGGAAATGGGACTATGGCTTTTGGACAATCAGGTGCTTTGGGTGTGCGTCACAGGAAAGGGAGGCATTCACTTTCCCCATTACTTTGTGTACTGCGGCTGGAAAACATGGCTAGACGTACAGTTTTCATCGTGGGTGATGGCTTTGTGGACGATCTGTGCATGTATGCCCACCAAGAAGGCATGTCTGGCAATTTCGGTTTGGAGGGAGTGGACGCTTTGTGGTGTAGTGTCGAATCATGCTGTTTCGGCAGACTGCTTCTAGAAGGTCGACACGTGGCTTCTTCGTCAACTGTACATGTAGTGATTGTGAACTTTGGAGCCTTCTTTATGGGTTACATGCCTTGTTTCCGTGTGTTCCGTTAACTGACGATTATGATGAAAGCAGTGCAGCGCATTTTTCCTACTGCCAAGGTGCTTTTCTCATGTATACCCCCGAGAATAGTGTGGAAGTATTCCAATGATTTCTGTCGCCAGCCAGATGTTGGAAGGGGTCTCATCAACAGAAGCATGTGTGACTTCTTAAGTGCTGCTGGGATGTTCTACTGTGAGAATGAGAAGATTGGTTTGTGATACATACACCTTTTCACCACAAATGGCATGTCTTTGTCGTACAGTGGCAATGAAATGTTGTTTCGCAATCTACAAACTGCACTGAAGAGCTTATTGTAAGAATGTGAGCTAACGTTGAAAACACATATTTACATATGAAAACATCAAAAACAGTGTTTCTAGGGAAGCACCTTTATAGAAATAAATAAATAAATAACACAAAGACCCCAAAGGTTCCTTTAAGAGCCGCCACAACTAACGGCATCCGCTCTCCTGGTTCAAAGTTATTCCCCCACTCCTGTGCGCGACCAGCACGAAAAGTCAGCGAATATCACGATGGTTGCAGGGTGGCACGTGTTACATACGTCCCTGTTGCAGATGACGCCCATAGAAATGGGCCTGCAGAGACTTCGGATTGGGTAAAAAATAGTTTGTGGGTGTGGTGTGTACTGACATATTGTGCTACACGGTGTATTTGTGGACGGAAATGCAGAGAGTGTGGCTATGAGGCACAGCATGCAGGTTTTAGGGGATTCCGACATACGTTGACTGAAAGTGAATGGAGGTGCTTACTCATTTTCCAATCTATGATGTGCATGTGTAGTGCTATGGAGTAGCTACAATGTAGTGCCTGATTTTGGTTTCTCTATGTGACACTTTGGTGACAAGCAATCATGCCGATATTATTGTGGTTGATTGTGCAGGGAAAATTGCACAGCGTTTTACACGAGTTTCAGTGCTGTTTGCGATGGAGACACTTGCTCAGTTCATGTGTTTGTTTCCGATCTCTTGCAGATGTTTTTACCACATTATGCAGCCACCGATGTGGCAGCGTCCTTTCTATTTGGTCCGTGAATGCAGACAGCGTGGTACAATGCAAAGAAGCGTATTTCTACCTTTCTTCGACATGTGCCAATGACATACTTTGCCCTTGGGAATATGATATTTCACAGAACAAATACTTTTCGTCAGCTATAACATTCATGTTAGTATGCCGCAATCCCGATTTTTGTACACCCCCATCTACATTGGTTTTGTGCCCTTCTTGAAAGTATTCATATTTTTTTGTAGTTAGTGTTGCGCTGTGACTCTCTTGAAAACGCTCTGCAACACGTAAAAAAAATATTTGTACAGCGACCCCCTTTCTAACCGATTCCACTACAGTGCTATCTTTGATGTCATGGGTGTTAGTCCTTGCAGTGCACACTGGTGGCGCACGAATTATTGTTGCTTAGCTTACCATAACTGTGGAATTTCGTGGGTTTTTTGGTTTTGCCTGTAACCATAGCGTCCATGTAACAACGTATTTCTATTGAATTTCATAGGTTTTTGCTAGTGTAACTTAACCATAACGCCCCTTTAACAATGTTTTTGTTAGTAATATCTATATATATGTACATATATATATATAATTTTTTAAAAGATTTTTTTGACTGAACGGTTTACAAATACCTTTACAATTCAACACAAATAAAAGCATAATTCATTATATTTCAGAGAGTAAAAGATAAAACTTTTTTAGAAAACTTAAAAGCCACAAATTCTTTACAGTACTCAATTATTGCATCAATAAGTTCATCACTACACATTTTAGAATTTACCATTAGAAAAGGAGCAGAAGTCATCCAAAAGTACTGATATACAAGCCATATACTATTTGGAGACACGTTCCTTTAACCATTGAGGTACTGAAGTGGGCTTGCGCTTTCTGAAACAGGACCTGCCAGCCCTGTTTTACACACAGTGCTTCGGAGCCATCACAATTACAGAAGGCACTATACGAATATCAAATAACATAACACACCATAGGCTAGATTCTGCATTGTAGCTGTGACTGACCTATACACGTCTAGTATAAATGCCACAATCCACTAGCAGCGCGGCATCAACCAGAATCAAGATACAAGTTGAGCTGTGGATACACACCTTTTCACTGGGGACTGGGAGGCAAGGTGGGGTCTACTTTATAGATCAGAGATCTCACACCTGAATCTCGTTGAACTACAACTCCTGTGATTCATCACTGTTGACTATGCTAGCTAATGGGATTTGTAGTCCAAAACATTTGGAGAGGCGTAGATTACAGCCCAATTAGCTAAACGTAGTGATTATATTCAAAGTGCATAATGATTTATCACCCTTACAGGCAGTCACTTTAAGGGTGATACTGTCAGCCCAGCAGAGACGAGATTAACACTCTTTGAGGTTCATCAGAGTAATATATTTGAGAGATGTATTGGAATATTACAATGATTTTGTTTTTCTGTTAGAATTAACATAATGTGCGGTTAAAAAAATACATACTATATTGCCCACAGCACTGCACTGCTCCGAAGATTTCACTGAAGAATAAAGGCACAAGCAGGCGGTAAAGTAAAGATACAAATGAATGGGCGGGTAGGTAAGGGAGGGGTCATGTTCCAGGTGAAGCAGATTATAAAAAATGGAGGTAAATGTGTTTATAGACACTTTTTAAGATTCGCCTCCTTTTACTCAATTTCCCGTTCTGCCTTACAAATACAGGTGCATTAACGCTAGCATCGATTTCATGCTGATGTTAACGCAATTAAGTCCTATGCAATCCGCCTGAAGTTGCCACGTGGCAAAACCAGGCGGCTTAAATAGAATCCCATTGTAAATGCTACCTGCAAACCGTTCCTGTCCACCACGTAGTGGAAAAGTGAAGAATAAAGGCGTAAATCGCCTTTGTTTACTTCTCACTTTTCCACTATGTCGGGGAAAGGATGAAAATTGCACAGAACTGACTTTTTGCACAAAAGTGTAAAAGGAGCCCATTTTCGCTGGACAATTAACTGTCAAAGATGGCACAAGAATCACTCCAAGTCTCATAGGTGGTGCAAGGTTTTTTTTGTTGATGCCTTTGTGGGTCGCAGGGCCATCCCTCTCACAGCTGAAATGGAATGGTAGATACAGAAGGTTGACCCACATTGTCCAAAATCTGCCTTGAGCTAGCAGTGAGGCCTGTAAGGGTGCAGAAGGAAGGGTCGAACACAAAACCGCCATATTTTGGGCTATAAACTTTTTTTTGTACTTCTTTTTATTTATTAACCAACAAAAGGATTGGAAAAATGCCACTCTATCCCTAACTACTAGGAGTGGTTTCCCTGCCTTAAAGGAAACAAAGGAATACGTCAGGATGTCAAAACAGAATGGCCCTCATTACGACCCTGGCGGAAAGTGACTGACCTGACCGCCATAGCGTAAATAGCGTTTCCGCCATTGCACGACGTAGCAAAGTGCGGCTAATTCCGACCCATCGTGCACGAGCACTACGCCATGGCGGAAGTGCAAAGTCCGCGATGGCGGAAATGTCCCCAAAACGCCCCTCACCGCCGTCGTACGGCGCCCTAGGTGCAATTCCGCCACCCATCTGAGCGGTCACCGTAATGAGCGGCAATCGGAAAGTACGGTGACCGTAAATATACGGAAACGGAAGTTAAAAAATGGTCCCGGAACGGGAAACAGCACGGCGTACACCTATAAAATCTGAATTCCCACACAACCACAAAAAATACTACCCTGAGACACATCCCAACCCGTCATCCACCCCAGTGAAAGCAATAAAAATGGGAAAAGTAGCGAAAAAAGCGTGCGACCGCAAGCGGCAGGTCCACTTCTCCCGTGAGGAACTCACCGTGCTCACAGAGACCCTCCAGGAGAATGCTGGCGTCGTCTTCTCGACGCAAATGACCAGGACGGCACTTGCGAACAAGAAGGCCATATGGGCCCTGGTGGCACAGCGGGTAAGTGCGGTGGGGACCGCACCCCACAACCCACAGCAATGCAGAAAGAGATGGGACGACCTGCGGATACGCGTACGGAGCCGTACGGAGCATACTATCCGCCAACCGTAACATTGCCACAGCTACCGGGGGAGGATCGGAATCACCCATCAAGTTGACCCCCTGGGAAGAAATCTGTGCCTCCACCATTGGAATGGAGAGTATAGAGGGAGTCGGAGGGATGGAGAAAGGAGTGCAGACATCCGAAGAATCAGGTAGGTGGGCCAAATAAAACAATGCTAAATCCACAATGTCCAATCATGTGAAGCACCATGTGTCCACATAGTGCAACAGTAACACATGTCCAGGAGAACGTCCACATACATTGGCCTGATAGCGCACTTTAAAACTCACATTAAATACATAAATAATTAAAAATCCTAAAAACACCCTCTACACGTGCAGCAGGCACACCCTAACTGCAGGCTGCAAAACAACTGCATCCTCAATCCACACAAAAATGAAACCACCTCCAAGGCCCTGACCCAAATCACCCTCAGGTACCACCCCAATGCATGTGATACATTGCCATTCCAATTTCCACAGACCCATTAATAACGCTCGCCCTCCTTTACTCCACCACAGGGTCCGATTCAAACGACGAGCTCCAGGACACCCCTACCAGCACACCTGCAAAGAGGGCCAAGACCAACGGCCAAAGACCCTCCACCTCAGCTGCACGCATCAAGACACGGCAGCACCACAAATCAAGTGGCAGCACACAGGAGGGAACTTCAACAGGCACCCCAGCAGCCAGCATGCCCACAACAGCACCACCACAGGTCCCCCCAATGGATGCCACAGAAGTCACTGCTTCTGGTGGCAGCAGCACCATAG
Source organism: Ambystoma mexicanum (assembly GCF_040938575.1). NCBI lineage: Eukaryota > Metazoa > Chordata > Amphibia > Caudata > Ambystomatidae > Ambystoma > Ambystoma mexicanum. The sequence goes on along the minus strand of NC_090938.1, from coordinate 549,961,408 downwards.
GTGACACTGCATTAATGGCAGCATGCTCCGACACAGAAAACGGGGATGTCGAAGTAAGATCCATCCATGACCTGTCTCAATCCCCCTGTTTGTTCCATCCCGTACACCATGAGGATACCACGCAGGGGCACCCACAAGACGACGACTGGCCATCCCCCACAAGCCCTCTGGCAAGGCAACATGAGGTGTCCAGCCCCTCTGTGACACCACCGCAAATGGGCATGGCACAGCAGAGGCAACAGTCCCTCGACCAGGTGATCGTGCAACAGCAGCAACTGGCCACGCTCCTCAAGGACCATGCTGATGAATGTGGGGGTACTAAGGCAGCCATAGAAACAGCAACTGAGACACTTAGGGCAGAAATGGAGAGAAGTACAGAAACACTAAGGGCACAAATGGAGAGAAGCACCGAGAGCCTGAGGGGGGAACTGCATGCGACGTCCAAAGACGTATGTGCTGAACTTGCCGCTGTGCGCCGTGTGCTCACTGAGCTCTCACAAACCCTTAGGGACATGCATGGACGTGAGCAGGCAGAGACATCATCCGTTGCAAGTTCCGTCCTGGGCAGCCCCCAACGTAGATCTGGGAGGAACCTGCGCTCCACAGGCAGGGGTGCCCCTGATACCCGGAGAGGGGGCTTGCAATAGCGTCTGCCCACTGACAATGAGCATCTTCGGACACTGGTGTTCGGGGGGGAGGTAGGAGGGTGGAGGGGGTGTGTTGGGCTCACTTGGGTGGCGGGTCGATGGGGTGTGTAACATAATTTCACATATGCTATAAACATTTCACAATCATCCAATGAGATGTGTGGACATTGATCTTTGTGTACGAGGCCTTTATAAGCGTACGGTCCATATTGTGCATGTTCCAGACACACACAGTGCCACAAGTCCCGTGTCCATGTAACAGCCACCAGGCGTGAGTGCTAGAAGCATGCATCTATGATATTCTGATGAATCTCACGGCCCTCCTGTGCCTCGCGGACTCCTTGAGGTGCTGCCACATCCCCACCCTCATCATGACCATCTTCAGGTGCTTGCAGTTCTGCGTCAGGGGGCATGGGCACATTTCTACGTACGCACATGTTGTGTAGCATGACACATGCCATGACCATCTTTGCAACCTTCTCATGGCGGTACAGGAGTGCCCCGCCAGACCTGCTGAGGCAGCGGAAACGAGTCTTCAGTAGGCCGAATGCCTGTTCTATGACTACACGGGTACGTGAGTGGGCATGGTTGTAGTCCTCCTCAGGCTGGTTCTGTGGGTTCCGGAGTGGTGTAAGGAGCCATCTCTTCAGTGGATACCCGGCATCACCTGTATGTGGACAATAAAGGATGTTTGTGGAATGACATTGCTACGTACGCCCCCCCCCCTCCTGCCAGGTCATTGCCGCATCACATACCCCACATTATCATGCATGAAATGAGACTCACCGAGTAGCCAGGATCTGTTCCCTGCGTGTCGCTCCATGTAGCGTGGTATTCTAGAGTTCCTCAAGACCATAGAATCATGGGTTGATCCAGGAAAGCGTGCACAACAATGTGTAATGATCCTGTTGGAGTCACACACCATTTGTACATTAAGAGAATTAAATTGTTTTCGGTTGCGGTACTGAGCCTCCATGGCATGTGGGACGACCAATTCAACATGGGTGCAGTCGATGGCACCAATGCAACCCGGTATGCCGCCAAGTGCATGGAATCCCACTTTTGTGTTCGTAATTTCCTGCTCCGAGCGTGGTAGAGAGATGTAGTCGTCTGCGTGCTTCAGGAGGGCATCGAGCACTTGCAATAGTGTCCGTGAGAACAGTGGCTGTGAAATGCCATGCAACTGTCCGACTGTGTGCTGGTAGGTGCCTGTGGCCAGGAAGTGGAGTACAGACACCACCTTCAGTAGGGGTGGGATGGCGGTTGGGCTATCTATCATGCTGACAAGGTCAGCCTGTGTCATGTCCACAATGGCGGTTATGGTGTCCCGGTCCAAACGGTAGAGGGTGTGGATCTGCTCATCAGTGAGGTTGAACGGATGTGCTCGGAGGCGTGGGATTGCGGGCTGCCTGCGTGGTGGTAGTGGCTGTGCTGGCGGGCCTTGCTGGCCCTGCCTTGCCCTCCTCCTCCTCCTGCGTCTCCTCTGTGCGGCCGGTTGTTGTAGTAGTTGGTGTTCGTCTTCTACTTGGAGTTGGAGTACTTGCAGTGCTATCAGGTCCCCCAGGGCCAACATCGCTAGTCCGGCCGGTAGCATTTTGGAGTGGGTGTGGTTGTGTGAGGGGGTTGGGTGTGCAATTTATGTGTTTTCAAGCTGTATTGCCTCCACCTGTGGTGATTCATTCCACCTGTGCAAGCTGCAATCCCCTTTGGGCGAGCACGTCCCGCACGCAACGCTGCAATTCGACACATGGCATCTTGCTATTACAATCATGTATTTGATCCCGATGCCAGTGAAATATTGGTTCATATGTTCATTCTGCTATGGTCCCATTGTTTCCCATACTATCTTTGCAGTCGCGAACAAACTTGTGAAGGCTCAGTGGAATGTAGTACTCGATTAACGGTGGACCCTCATGCAGCACTGTACCGCGGTTCAGCGACGGGCGGGGCGTCCCATTTGTGAGTGAAGCCACTTTGCATTTTCACACATTGCCGCACTACATGGATGGATTTGTTATTTCAAGCGGTCACAGATGCCTTTTCGACGTGATGTTGCAAATGAGGAATTCGAAGGACGGCGCTTTCGGTCTTCAGCTAGCGGCGAGGAGACGCCCACAGGTCTGACTGCAAATATAACGTTCTATTGTTTAATGTCCTTGGGACAGGGGCCATGGCGAGAATGCAATGATTGATATGAATAGTATGGGATGCGCAATAGCGTGGTGGACGATAAGTCAGGACGTTCCCAAATACATGTTACTTCACAACACTGGAATTCCGGCCTGGAGCACAGTGGATTTTGCAGACTGCATTACGCACAGACTCAATGGAAATTTCACATGTTATGTGAGTACATAATCAGGCGTTTTCATACCGGGATGAGGGAATGATGTATGGATGCATGGACAGATGATTTGATGGAGAGTTTGCCATGTACAGGGCTTTTTGGAATCTATGCACCTCCCCTGCGCTATGTGATGCAGAGCTGCCATAGTGGGACCATCGTCTATCTGGCCTTGTTGAACCCTCCCTGTCTCGACGCGCCTTCAAACACTTGTGTCTATGCACGTTACTAATCCCATTGAATGGATTCTGTTTTGACAGACGCATGCACACAAACACTCGTTTGTAATAGTGTTTTCACCTCGATATTTATAGTTATGATTCGCAAGTGATATTTGGGTGGGAATAATCCTTTGGAGTGGGCTAGCATGCATATGGCTGTAGATTTAGTGTGATCATTGAAGTGAGTAATACAAATCAAGTTCTGATGGCCATACTATTCTTTTTCATTTCATTTGGGTGACAGGTATCTCCTCCCCTTTTGCCGCTGCCATCTGTATGCCACTCCTGCAGATGGCTTTTACTCCCGACACCTGCTGCTTCGAGTTAATCAGTGGAGCACCATTACGATCTTATGGGACGATCGCCAATGGGCCACATGCCCTTACGCGGTACTAGTGGCTAGGAGCAACATTTCGACCTTTCAGCTGGACTAGTGCCTACCTAATGGGACGGCCCTGCGGTTCTAGGCGCCTCCATGTTGCCTTTTTGAACGTGAATGTAGCCTCTGTGTACCATGAAGGAACAGGGCGTCACACAAGAAGACGCTGGTCATTTATTGCGGATGCAGCCCACAATGATGAAATATATTTTGGGGTTCATGACCTAATGGCTGTATGGGCTTGGTGATTTTGTGGTGCATTAAATTTCTATTCTGATATTAACCGTGTAGCGTTATTCTTTGCAAGTAATGTAGCATATTCCTATTTGTGGAGCGATGTATTGTGAGTAGATCTGCATTGGGTTCCGGCTTCTAAGTATAGTTGCGTGGTACTGTACTGGCCGCGTTTGCCTACGAAGCCCAGTGTGGTCAGGGATAGGGGCTACCATTATGACTGTTTTGATGATGTCATGCTCAGGGGCGGGGGATTAGCTTTTGTGTAACAGATGCCGGTCAGCCAGGTGGATTGGTGGAATGATGTGATTATCAGTATATGGCTGGTCACAGGTGCCTGTGTTTGCGTGCGTTTCTTGGAGGGAGACTGAGGTCATGTCCATTGGAATAGCTTCTGTATTCGTGCCATCTGTGCCCTGCAGCTCCCATTGGCCCCTCTTCAGATGTGCCTGGCTGCTCAGTCACTCTGCCAACTTGTGTGGTACATGCTTATGCTGCTGGTTGGTTTGTTTACTGGCAGGAGTACAGGGCTGGTGCAGTCTGACTCAGGATACTGCTTTGAATGTTGCCTTACACTGGTGTCAGTCGATGGGGGGGGCCTGTTTTTGTTTGTCTCATTTTTCTGCTCATGTTGCTGTACTTGAACCTTCACATGCCTGTGCTGCATCAGTGCAGCAATGGTGCCATGGCAAATATGGATGGCCACTCACAAGGCACTTGGAGCCCCTAGATTCATTTGTTCGTTGGCATGCATGGGTGACTTGTACATTTGACTGGTTGCATTGTGTGACTTCATTGCACCTACGAGGAGTTGTGCAATGTGGCCAGGGAGTGGTGTACAGGCACTCAGTAGGGCCGTTTACGGTTGATTCGCGATGCCGTACTTCTCACCATGGCGGAATGGTACTTTCCGCCATGCTTGATGGCGTTAGGTACATGCCCGCTAGGGTCAGAATTCGCGTACCATTGCGCCATGGTGGTAATTACGGTTTGGCATGGCGCGCGTGCGCGTACTTGGTGCAGTTAGCGTTGGCGTTCACTACGGTGTCGCTAATGGCATCGTACTTTACGGTGACGGGTCATAATCGCACCGAGCGCTATTCGATGGCGGTATTCCATTTCCGCCATCGTTTTTCGATTTCCGCCAGGGTCGTAATGAGGGCCAATGTCTGTTACGTTATGTCTCGAAAAAGATGTGTGCGATTGCTTTCTTCTGAATTAAAGTGTTCATGATAACTCTTGCCAACACACAAGTTCCCAATGTCCTGGGTGGTTCAAAAGACAAAAGAAAGGTTCTGCCAGGTAAAAGTCCCAGTTTTCTACAGGTTTTCTCCTTTCCCATGGATTCCTTCTGGTTCTACTTTCCTTTTCTTTGGTTCCTAACGGCCATGTATCTTCTCAGTTAAAATGTCACTGTATGGCATATCTTCATAAGGGTGCGAGTCCCAGACGTGTAATTCTTTATAATTGCGACAGTTTATGGTCTTTGCATTGAAAATGATGCATCGAAATTAAAATCTATTGAAAAAAATCCAACAAAAATAAATGCATCGAAATGCTATCTTTTGAATCAAAAGTGCCTATCCATCGAAACTTGTCCATCGAATATAGGAATGGACAAGTTTCGATGCATATGTACTTTTAAATGTAAAAGATAGCATTTCGATGCATTTATTTTTCACGTTATAACATTACATGGAGCTGTCCATTCCTGAAATCTTTAAAGTATTTTGCCACTGGCCAGCTTCATGTAAAGTTTTAGTGCTTATTGTTTATTGAGTGGGGTTCCCCCATCAAACCCCCAAGCCTCAAGGGTACCCCCTAACCCTAACCCGTACCTAACCCGACCCTAACCGTAACCCTAACCCGAGACCTTGACCCTACCCCCACCCTACCCCGACCCCAACCCTGACCCTTACCCCACCCCTAACTCTAACCCTAACCCTTACCCCACCCCTAACTCTAACCCTAACCCTAAACCAACCATAACCCTAAATCTTACCCTTAATGTAACCTTAATCTAACCCTAAATCTAACCCTAACCCTAAATCTAACCCTATCCCTAACCCTAAATCTGACCCTAACCCTAACCCTAATTATCCATTGAAATTCATTCAATGAATATGCTTTTCGATGGAAAAGTAATTCAATCAATACATTTCGATGGATATGAATTTGATTAATACATTTTCGATGGAAAGTCCACATACCAATTGCGACTTGGTGTATTTCCCTGCCAAGCATGGGTTTTTCATCAAAACAGTCTCTCTTGTTTCAGGGTCCTCGGGCACTCTTATTCTCAAACTCTCTTTTGGGTGCGAGTCCCAGACTCGTGATGGATGAACATAAATGCTTGGTTCACTCTCTTGCCAAGTATATGTACAGCTTGGCTCACTCTCCTGCCAAGCGTTTGTCCTCTCATGGACTGTCTTCGTATCTCTCAGGGTCCCAGACCCTCTTATTCTTTGGTTTTCATATGGGTGTGGGTCCCAGACTCGCAATGCTCTGTTGCAATGACTTGGTTTACTCTCCTGCTAAGCATTTGCTCCTTTCTATAGCTTATCTGCTTTATTCAGGGTCCCAGAACCTCTTTCTCTCTTATTCTTATTTGGGTGCAGGTCCCATACTCGCAATGTGCTGTTGCAATAGCTTGGTTTACTCTACTGCCAAACATATGCTCCTTTCTGCACTTTGCCGTCTTCTCTTAGGGTCCCAGACCCGTTCACTCTCTTATCTTCATATGAGTGCGGGACCCAGACACGCACTGTATGGGTGCAATTGCTTGGTTTTCTCTTCTGCCAAGCATATGCTCCCTTCTGCACTCTCGCTGTGTCTCCTAGGGACCCTGACTCTCTCACACTCTTGTTCCTGTTGCCCCCCTACACCTCGCTCTACCCACATGGCCTGTCTCCATGGTGCATGTGTCCCGAGCAGAGGTGCTTCCTTCTGGTGTTCCGGCACAATTTCGATTGCATCCTTTGGTGGCATCCCCGTCCATCAGTTTCTCTTTGGTTTCTCATTGGCGGCCAGTCCGCCAGTCCCTTCTACCTTCATGGGACAGGGCTTCACGGTTCTCGATGGCTTCCCAGGCTTCAGGACAATCAGAGCTCCATTAGGGTAGCGCACAAATGAGCTTCTCCTCCTCTGCCTGCTTTCTCGCTCCCACTCGGCTGCATGCACAGCGTCTCCTGCTTCAATTCCCGGTACGCCGAGTCGGCATCTGCCCAGCTTCCTTGCTCGAGGATTGTTCTCCCCATCTTGTTTTCCATCTACCTTTTTGTATTTCTCTGGGCCAATCGAATATGGTGAAAGACTAGACTGTTCCTTACAGTTCCATGGAGTAATCATCATACTCCTGATCCTCTTCTTCGTCACAGTAGCCATGGAAGAGCTACATGGGAAGCATTTGGTCTTTCCAGGGTTGTTAGTAAGCGCTATCATATTAAATGGTTTAGCCTTACAATAACAGATATTATCACTGTCTGGAGAAAGTGAGGGAGAACTTGATTCGGGGAAGGATGGAGGGTCTACTAAGGTGGTAGGATACTGCGCTCTCTAAGAATTTTGTCCCTAATCCTATAAGGAGCATCCTCTCCCATGTGATCCTCCCCTGATGCATCACCCCAGGGGGACTATTGTACTTTGAATGCACCACTCTGACCCCATGGGAAAAGACTACTTATACTCACCACACAACACACACACTTAAGCTGCTGTACCATTTTCAATCACTAGAAAATGCCTCACCTTCATCAGAAAGCAATTCCACACTCCGCCGCTATCAGCGATTGGACGTACCTTTTTCATCAGATGTCGGGGCTTGGAGAAATGTGGCCTATCACTACCGGAAGCCACTTTGAACCCATAAAATAAAACACAGGGTAATAGTGGACTCCCCAGCAGAAAACCCTCTTGCTGTAGAAAAACCTTGAAGATAGATAGTAGATACTCCAAGAGGCAGAGGTCATAAACAAAAGCAGGAACAAACAGGAATCAAGAACGGGAGAGAGAGGCAGGAACAAAGAACAAGAAGAGAGCAAGAGTAAGGAGGGGAACAAGGAGCGTCCAAATACAAGAAGTTGCGACACAAATGTGCAAAGTTTCTTACCCCATATATACAGAGAGTGATCCATTCTGTCTTCTCTGCACTGTCGCAGGTGATTTTGCTCTGGGCAGACCCATGCATACGTAATGCAACTTGCTGTGGTCACGCTGTCAGGGCCACAGGCCAGGGACACACAGTAAATGGCATAAGTCAAGCCAGTTTGCCAAGGAATACAAAGGCAGAGCTCCAAAGGGCAGCCTAGGGCTCAGCAGCAGGTGCTCAAGCCTTATAGGTGGCTCATTTGCCCCTTTTGCAGGAGACACACCTTTGGGACTACAACCCCAGCAGCACTTGGGCCCAGGACCACAAAAGGACAACATTAGGCTTGGCGCACAAACGTGCACCCGCACCAGCTGAAGCACAAGGCTTGTGCTTGAGTCCTCAACCTGAAAGGATATGTCTGCGAGCAGCTCCTGACACCTATGCCTTGCGTGGGGCCATGCCCCACCGGATCCAGCACCCGACTCCTTGTGTATTCCAGATACATAGTGCAAGCTACCTGACAAGCCTTGGGGAGCAGGGGGGTCATGCAGGGGGTACACCTCCACCCAATCCTGGCCGCTGCTTCCGGCCAAGCTAAGTACCCGGCAGGGTTGCATGCAGCGTAATCAGACCAGCATTAACCCTCGCAGCCCGCAACGCACTCCATAGCAAGGCATACCTCCTTGGAAAAGCATGAATCGCCCCATTAGTGACCCGCCCCGCATGCCTACTCACAACTAAAGCTGCATGCAGTCCCAGTAGTGCATGCTATCCTGCCTTTGTAGCTACCGCTCAACCCTACGAAATGCATGTCTAGCCACGTGTGGCCCGGCAAGGAAGTGTAACGCATGTCAGCCACGTAGGGCCAAGGAAGCAAGTGTAGCGCATGGTTGCCACGAGCAGCCATAGCACAACATAGAAACACACGCACAGAACTACGTGTGGCAGTCCTTTATGTGCTACTAATCGCAGCATGTTTTTGCAGCAACTGAACTGCTACTGCAAAAACACCGGACCGCACAAGCTCGCCACACAGTCAACAAGGGACACTCTGAGGGACTACGATTCTAAGCTACGTGCAGTACTGTGTTATTATGCATATTGTTTTGTTCTGCAGTGGTCATCCTGACTAGGGGGGAATGTATATCGATGTGTAACTACTAGTGTGAGGGTGTGTGTGATAGTGGGATACACTGCATGGACGCAGGAAGCGTGCGCAATGGCCATGCCTTACCCTGCTTCCCCCTTCCTCTCCATAACCTCTCCCTAACCCTATTTCCGTTTTCCCGGTTTCCCTGTTTCCCCCTACCTTTCCAACCAAAGTTCCCTAACCCTCCTTCCCTGCTGGTGTACCGGAGCCCTGCGTAAGAACCGACTTGCAGGTCCTGGATACCGTAGTGGGGGTGGTTGGTTCGTGCCATCCCGTGCCTCAGAGCTGCGGAACCTGACAGAAGCACAAGCCCACATGTTTTCAGGCGCCTGAGTGGCAAGACCCAACCCCACCATGGAAGAGATTGTGAAAGCATTACAGGAGCTGTGTTCAGAGTTAACCACAAGACGGCATGGCTATGCTACATTAGCTGTGCAGGTCCGTAGTCTAGCTGCGCAAGCAGCCCCTTGCCAGGACCAGCTCTCCCTCCAGTCCCTGTGCAGGTCCAGATAAACCCTGAGCTAGTGGTCCCCTTAGCCCCACCACAAAGATACCAGACCTTCATAACGCAATGCCGTTTCCACTTCCTTATGAAAGCCTCAGCCTTTAAAACTGCACAGGCCAGGACATCCTTTGTTATATCATATTTAAGTGGTGACGGTGCGGCATGGGCAACCCCCCTGTTATTGAAGGATGACAGGGTTATGTATGATTGGGACGAATTCCTTGAGGCAAGCGGCAACAATGTGCAAGACAGAGAACTGTTAAGCCTCCGGCAGGGAGGTAAGGAACTGGTCACATATGTAACGCAATTCAACCATCTGGTAGGGAAGGCGGAATGGCTCAGGGAGAAAAGAATGTTGTTATTTTACCCGGGCCTTCGGGGTGACTTGAAGGATCTTATCGCCCAGGTCAACCCACAGCCTAGGGACTGTCACGTCTAGATCATAGACAGGCCGAGAGACCAGGCGATAGGAAAAGGGGGGACCTGCACCCAATTGCCCGGCTAGACCAATCTAGGATTATACGAGCCCCAGATAAGCAGAGGGGATGACAAGCCCATGCAGGTTGAATCAACACGGGGCCCCTTCAACAAAGAAGAGAAGGAGTGTTGTCGTGAAGATAGACTATGTATGTATTGTGGCATTTCGTAAGGGAATGCCCATCCAAGCCCAAAGCGCAGGGAAATGCCTCAGCTCAGAGGTTGCAGGGGACACGCAGTTGAGCCTAGGTAACAAGGGGACCCTGTTCATCAACAATCCAAAATACGCGCTTCATGTTATCCTTGCGGGTGAGTTATATTTCAGGAATCGGAAGGAACCGGTCACCATGTTAGTAAACTCTGGGGCCACAGTTAATTTTTTTAGACATCTCCTACGCTGCCAAACTAGGGGCCCCCCTTTGTGACAAAAATAAACCTGAAGCTATTAGGGTGGTGGATGGCACCCGATTGTGTTTAGGTCCCATAACCCAATGTACACAAATATTACAATTGCGATGTGGTAGGGAGCACTGGGAGGAGATCAGTTTTGATCTCATAGCAGCACCACAAGTTGGGTTCATATTGGGTTGCACATAGTGTGGTCGATGGGGATTGTTCAGTTTACATCTACTTACTGTCATGGTAGTTGCTTGGGGAAGGACCTAAAGGTCATAGGCTTAGTCCACAAAGTCCATAGTGGAGACGAGGGTGACAATCCATCAGAGACCATCAACCTCAGCACCCTTCCGATAGAATATCATGATTATCGAGACGTCTTTAGCAAGAAAGCGGCAGAAACGCTCCTAGCCCATCGGTCGTTTGACTGCCGCTTAGACCTAGAACCAGGTGCGGTATTACTGTGCAGTTGCATTTATGCTCTAACCAAGGCAGAAACAAAACACTTTCGGGAGTATATCAAAACCAACCTTCCGAATGGGTTTATCAGGCACTCCAACTGACCAGTTTCCTTGACTCTCTTTTCTGTTTCAAAGAAAACCGGGGACCTTAGGACCTGCATTGAATATTGCAGGGTTTACTGTATAACGATAAAAAATCGATACCCGCTCCCTCTCATTCCGATTCTCTTGGATTAGGTAAGACATGCATCCGTATATACTAAACTAGTGTTACAACGGTTGAGAGTACACCATCTTTTCGCTAAATTGGAAAAATGCAAATTCCACTGCACCACCGTGGAATTCCTTGGGTACTTTTTAACACCCTCTGGCGTACAGATGGACAAAAGAAAAGTACAGACTGTTCTAGACTGGCCAGCACCTGTCTCTGTTAAAGAAATACAGTCTTTCTTAGGGTTCACCAACTTTTACAGGCGATTCATAAAAACTTCTCTGAACTCATTACACCTATTACGAAATTGCTTAGGAAAGGTCAGTAGTTCAACTGGGACACATCAGCGGAACATGGATTTCAGCAACTAAAATCTGCTTTTACGGCTGCTCTGGTGTTAAAACACCCAGACCTTGTGCAGCTCTTCATCGTAGAAACAGATGCCTCTAGCTATGCCTTGGGAGCTCTGCTCTCACAGAGAGAGACACAGACCGGTTTGCTCCATCCAGTAGCATTTTACTCCTGTAAGTTATTACCAGCAGAGGTCAATTGCACCATCGCTGATTGAGAACTATTGGCTATAAAGTCCGCATTTAAGGAATGGAGGCATACCTCTTAGGTGCTCGACACGCAGTAGTGGTAATGACAGACCACCGTAATCTACAGTTTATTAAGATGGCTAAAAGCTTAAATCCACGACAGCTTAGTTGGGTGCTTTTCTTTGACGATTTTGATGTCCTAATTACTTATAGGCCAGGCTCTGACAATCGGAAAGCAGACTTTCTCTCTCGGTACCCAGAACCACCGATCAAAGAGCCCATCTCAAACCCACAGCCGATTACACCCGCTAGCCAAATTGTGTTCACCATCACTACTGCGAACATCTTTGAGGCTATGCAAAAAGCCATGCTGATAAAAGACATACAGGCATGGTGTAGTCTCGACACGCAACACAATCTGTTGAATGGACTCCCTTACCATGCACATGCCCTGTATTTGCCTACCAAGGCATTGTAGATCAAAGCCATGATTTGCCGCTAGCAGGGCACCTTGGTATAGCCAAATCACAGGAACTGGTGGCTCATCATTTTTGGTGGACTAGTTATCTACAAGACGTGTGTATCATGCTGTGAGGTGTGCTGCAGGAATAAGGCTAGCCACCATAAACCAGTTGGGGTGTTGCAACCGCTACCGACACCACCAACACCATGTCATACAGAGACAATGGACCTTATTGTGTACCTACCTCCCGTATAAGGTCATACATCAATATTGGTGATTGTGGACTCACTAACCAAGATGGTACATTTTATCCCTTGTAAGGGCTGCCCAACAGCAGGCTTGGTAGCTGATCTGTTCCTGCACAATGTGGTACGTCTCCATGGTATTCCGCTTTGCCTTATTTATTTATTTTAATTTATAAAGCGCACTAGCAGCCCGGAGGCATTGAGGCGCTGGTCCAAGGAGAGATAATAGTTACATGGTACAGGCTTGCGACGTTACAATAGGCGTAGCAGTTGAGGGCATACAGTACAAAACATTATTTTAGTTGCATGAGTTCTTTATGGAGACTGAGAGTGGACAGTGGTAGTGGAGGATGATAGTAGTTTCAAACGAAAAGCATAGTCTTGATCGCCTTGTGGAATGCCAGGTGGGAGGTTATTCCTCTGAGGTGAGGTGGTAGCGAGTTCCAGTGGGAGGCAGCAATGAAGGGGAAGCTGGAGCCTCCAGTATGTGATCTAAGGACCTTGGGTACTGTGATCCGGTTGGTGTAGAGTGTTCTGGTAGGTTTGGCAGTGTGTGGTCTTGAGATTCTATGAGAGAGATACGAGGGGGCTGTGTTGTTCAGGCACTTGTGTGTGAGGGCCAGGGTTTTGAAGATGACCCTTTCCTTGATTGCGAGCAGTGGGCTTGTTTCCTAGCGGCTGTTGTGTGGTCTCTTTTGGGGATGCCAATGGCCACTCTGAGCGCATTGTTTTGGACAACTTGAAGTTTATCAATGTTTTTTCATGAGGGCGTTACAATAGTCGAGGCAGGATCCAATTATGGCTCTTGCTATTGTTAGGCAGTTTTGCTCCGAGAGGAAGGGTCTGGCTGTGGTTAGTAGTTTGGAATGATAGGCAGCTGCAGATGCTATGGCATTGACTTGTCTTGACATGCTTAGATTGGAGTCCAGGTAGATTACAAGAGTTTTGATGACTTGAGAGACAAGGATTTGAACATTGTCGATAGTGAAGGCGTTGTATTGGTCATCGAGTTTCTTTAGGGTTTCAGGGGAGTCAATTAGAAGTTCAGTTTTGTCCCCGTTTTCTGCCTTCCATGTTTGGATTGTGGCGTAGATTGAGTTGAGGGTTTTGGTGTCAGTTTCGTACTCGCCTGAGAGTGGAATGAGGACATGCTTGTCATCAGCGTAATTGGTGTTGGTGATGCCTAGTGCGTCGAGGATGAGGAATAATGGCCTGCTAAATATGTTGTACATTGTGGGGGAAATGCAGGAACCCTGCCGGACACCGCACTTGATGTTGGGGTGTGCACATGCTTGGTCTGAAAAGACCTTCATGGCTCTATCTTTGAGAAATGAAGTTTATCCACGATATGGCGCTCGGGGGGAAGATGGCAGCTGAGGAAAGGTGATGGCAGATGGTGTCGTGGTCAACAAGGTCAAACTCTGCTGACAAATCTAGGAGGAGGAGGGCTGGTTTGCTTGCATCTCTGATGTCATCCATTTGATTCTTGAGGTCTAACAGGGCTGTTTCAGTGCCGTGGCCTGGGCGGAACCAGACTGGTGGAGACCGAGGAGGTTATTAGCCTCTAGGTAATTTTTTGTACTTGGAGATATGCTGCTTTGTCCAAGATCTTTAGAAGAAATGGAACTGTGGTGATGGGTCTGTAATTCCCTGGGTTGGTTGGGTCAAGCAAGGGTATCTTTAGGAGTGGGTGTGCCCAGGCTTCCTTAAGACTAGTAGGAACATGCCCCGTGGCAAACGAGGCATTGATGAATGTGGTTAGAAAGGGGGAAAGAGTGACTGCACATTCTTTGATGAGATGGGCGGGGCAAATGTCCCCTTTGCAGTTGGATGGTTTGATGGAGTTAAGAAGATCAATTACTTCCTTTTCAGTGACGTCCTGAAAAGAGAAGAGAAGAGCAGAGTTTCATTCCTGTTGAGGTTAGTAGAGTTTTGAGGTTCAGAGGTTTGGTGGTTAAGAGATTGCTTGTGGTCTTGAATTTTCTTCTGAAGGGTGTCGAGTTTGCCCAACATGGCCGATTGGATGCTGTTGCACCAGGCATTGTCTTTGGCAAATAATTGTTGGGGGTTAGAGAAGGATTCTAAATCTCTGAATATAGAGAAGATCTCTTTGGTGTCGGAATTGCCGTTGGCTATTCTTTTTTTCAAATATTTTGTTTATTTAAGTTGGCAATTTACTGAGTACAGCAGAGAGAATAGCTTCTCACATATAGTAAATATACATAACAATAGCAATGACATCTTATACAGTTCACAACACATATATGATTCAACCAATTCTGTTAGAAGAAAGTGAGTTAAGGGCTTCAGTAGTAGCACATTCACTCGCCTATTGCTTCACAGGCTAGATATGAGCACTTCGATAAATTCCTACGTAAAGTCAGACTAAAAAAATTCTTCTCCATCAATCCTCCACAAATCAAACCATCTGTGCCACGATGTGGCCGCACTGACCTCCATATCTCTGATATTTCTACTTTGACGGACTTGGCTTGTCTCCAAAATGAATTGTTTGATCCTTCTACTTTTGATCCAGTTGACTTTGATATTGATCCCAACTGGGATGTGCGTACCAAATTGAAAAACAAGTCTAAGTTTAACCCGCAATTCTCAGTAGGAGGCTGTATTGAGGCATTTCACGATTTGTGTGTGAATGATTTTCGTAAACTCCGCAAGAAACCCTGTAACAACAAACAGAATCTTACCATCTCACAACGATCGGCCCTTAATGAATTACAGAATCTGTCCAATATTGTGATAAAACCTGCTGACAAGGGCTCCAATATAGTTATTCAGGACAGGGAATGCTATGTGGCTGAGGCTAATCGTCAGCTACGAGATCGATGCTGTTATTCCAGGCTTTCTAAGAATCCCTTTGTTGAAATGCAGTTGGAGCTCACCACTTTATGTACCAAATGGGCCGAAAAAGGCCTTATTGAAGATGAGCTTGCTAAGTTTCTTGTGCCTGTGAGTCATACCATTCCCACTATATACTTTCTGCCAAAAATTCATAAATCCTTGATTCATCCACCAGGCAGGCCGATTGTTACCTTATGTGGTTCCCTCCTCGAACATATGGCCCAATTTATCGATGAGACGTTGTTCCCGTTGGTGTCAGTCCTGCCTTCATATCTACGTGATACCAAGGACTTTTTGAGTCATATTTCTGATATACCTTGGGAGGAGGGCTTAATGTTGGCAACTTTAGATGTTGTCTCCCTATATACTTCTATAGATCACACGATCGGATTGGCAGCCTGCAAATATTTTTTGGACACTCGTTCTTTGAATTATTTGGGGCACAATGATATGATTTTGGATATGCTTTTGTTTTGCTTAACTAACAATGTGTTTCTTTTTGAGGGTTCCTTCTATCACCAGGTTAGGGGCACTGCCATGGGCAGTACCTTTGCGCCATCGTATGCTAACCTTACTATGGGGTGGTGGGAGGCTACTTTCTTGTCTGAGTTACTTTTAGCATGTTTTTCCACACAAGTTATTGGTTGGTGGCGGTATATTGATGACATTTTTATTATTTGGAAGGGAAATGAGAACGAGTGGGCTTGTTTTGTGAACAGCATTAACACCAATGATGTGAATTTGAGATTCACTGAATGCCACAGTTTTACTCACATCGTGTATTTGGATGTTAATGTAAGATTAGACAATTTAGGCATCCATACTTCCCTACATAAAAAACCCACCAACACTGGTCTGCCACTCCATGCCACGAGCTGTCATCCGCTCTCCTGTAAAAACAGCATCCCCTATGGCGAATTTATTCGCTTTCGGCGTAACTGCACAGATATTGAGGAATTTGATCACTGTTGCAAGGTGGCTGCAGCCGATTTTTTACTTCAAGGGTACCAAAAAAAGATCATTGAGATGGCTTTTTTAAAAGCGCGGTCACTCTCAAGAGAAATGTTATTACATGGCTCTGCTAGCAGGAGTAAAAATAAGGACCAGGATGATCCTCGCCTTATTGTTACTTTTAATAAGGCCTCATATGATGTCCGTAAGATTATTGTTAAACACTGGCACATCCTCAGGCTGGACAAAGATATTGGTCCTTTACTCCCCAAGTGCCCCACGCTAACTTACAAACAGGCACCCTCATTAAAGGACAGACTGGTTTCCAGCTTTTTGCCTCCGGTCCAGAAAAATTCCATCAGTACCAATTGGTTACCTGGTTTACCTAAGGGTTTTACAAAGTGCCAAAAATGCAAAGTCTGCCCTCATGCAACTATTTGTAAATCCTTTTTACATCCTATTACGGGCATTGAATTTAAGCTGAAACATTTTATCAACTGTGAGACCCCGTTTGTGGTTTATGTCTTAGCCTGTCCCTGCCGGAAATGGTACGTGGGATCCACCACGTGTGTTCTTAAGCTCCGCATCCTACAGCATCTCAGAGCTATTAAGAACTTTGACCCCACGTACCCCATGGCCAAACATTTTAGGCAGCAACATGACAGTGATGTCCATTTACTTACATTTTTTGCTGTCGCTCATGTACCGATTGACCCAAGGGGTGGTGATCGCACTCTAAAACTGAGACAGCTTGAAACCAGGTTTATTTTGGACTTTGATTCTAAATATCCTAACGGGCACAATGTGGATGAGGAGTTATATACTTTTGTGGGAACTTAATTATTTTAATTATTTTGTTCCTTTATGCATTTGCACAAATCTCCCCCTTTTTATTCTTCTCTTGCTCAGTTTTATTTGATCTTGGTCTTTTGCTATTTGCACACTGCTTCCTGCTCTCTTCTCGTTTGGACTTATTTGTAAAAATGTTTTTTTTGACCTGGCCTGGAATTGTTTATTGATTTTACTCTTATTTTTTATGTCATCCAACTCTTTCCATCGTTTAGTTGGTGAATTTTGGCTGTCTTCCCTAAATTTTTCTTCTGTGTTTAGGGGGTCTGAAGTTAGTGAGTACATGATTATATCTGTACTGTGAAAGTTTGGTGGTCGATTTTGTTCCTCCATGGTATGATTGCTTGTACTTTTTCCATAATAAGCTCCAATACTGTGTCATGCACTTGCACTGTATGATTACTTAACCTTCTTCAACTAGGCTATGCTGCTAGAGTGACATGCCTTTGCACTTTATATAGCAGTTTACAACATGCTTTTATTCTAAAGGTTGTATTCATTGATTGCTAAATCCTCAATGAATAATGCACTTGCACTTTATGATTACTTAACCTTTTTAGATTAGGTTATGCTGCTAGAGAGATATGTTTACGATCTATTGCACTTGCACTTTAAATTGCAGCTTGCTACATGTTTCATGACTGAGCATGCTTTCACTGACTGTTCTAAAATCCCCAATGAATTGTTTATGCCTACCTTGTTGATTAGGCTACATTGTTAATGTGTTACGTTTACGGTCCAATGCACCAACACTTTATATTGCAGTTTGCTATATGGTTTCATCGTGCAAATTACATATAGGTTTGTCCAAGCTGTTTTCTACTCTGGGAGCATATATTACATACTGCCATGGCTAGCGAAGATATGCACTTGCATTTCATCCTTACACATTTATGTATTTAGACTTGCCTGCCACTGGCATGATTAGCTTTTAAACGCTTATAGCAAAATATTTGTACCATGTCACAGCTACGGACTCTTTATTAATTCTAATTTTTGCTCATGTGTACTAATTCTTGTACAGCAACGTGTTTTGACATTCACTGTATTGTCTGACTTGTCTTTTTATCAACTTTCCGTTGCAGCATTTATAGTGTGGGATTTTAATGTGCTCTGTATTTTACTGTTGTATCTAAACTTGCACTCTCTATGGTTAAAGCAGCTTTTTGACTACACTCTAAAATGGCCGCTATGGTTTCATGCAAGGTTCTGAGCTTAGGTTGGTTGGCAACATGGAAGAAGGACCAGTCTACAATATTAACTTTCATTTTCAACACGTCCTCCTAACGTGATCAAGCGCTCAGGGAAGTGCGAAACGCGTCGTTAAGGACACTGCCTAGGCGTCCTGTATTGCTTGCTGTGTGGTTTTGCCATTTATTTTGTATTTTTTACCATTCATTAAACTCGACTTTTCCACTTATCTGGATTCGAGTTTTTTTTCATTTGTTGGGATTCACTGACCTCCTGCATGGAGTGCAGGTTTTTTCTATCCTCCATGTGTATATATATATATATATATATATATATATATATATATATATATATATAAACATTTATTTGATTTAATTGCATTGCAATTTTTACAACAAAAGAAAAAAAGAAAATTCCATCCCCAATTCCCAATTCCATTTCCCCATAATAGACTCAAATCCACTTCCACCTTAAATTGCCATTCTGTTCCATTAATCATTTGTTTACTGTCACTCAGTTCTCGGGTCTGACAGTCTCTTCACTCTCAACATTCTGCTCGGAAATTAAACCACCAACATGTCAGTTTCCAATCGGAAAACCTTCCGTATAAATGACACTGCAGCAATAACCCATGAGGTTTTATCGCTGTTGATTAATGCTGACCCTCGACATTCCTCATCCATTGTGGAGAACTTTTGCATAGATGGTTTGAGAAAGAGTTCCTGCTCTGCCATCAGCCCTGGGCAGGTCATCATCACGTGCTTGATTTTTTCTACCTGTTCTGGGTCTGTGCAAAATCTGCAGACATTTGTAGAACTGGTGCCATGAACTGACTTGATCTTGTTTGTTTTGATCATATTAAAGCGCATTCTCATTAAGGTTTCCCTATATGAACTATTAGGAAACCATGAGCATGTAGCCGGTTTAGTTTTCTGCTATTCGGTGGCAGATCTTTAACAAGCTTACAAGCCCCTGCATTCTCTTCTGCGATAATCCATTCTAACTCAGAGTTTCCTCTTTACTCTCATCGGATTTGTCCTCAGGTCTTCTTCCATGCAACCAATGTTCTCTAATTTTTTGCTTTTCCTAATAGGAATTCTTGTTGTGGAGTCTCCACACCACTGTTGTTTACAATGACGTCCAAATATTTAAACAGCTCAACCTTCTCGATTTTCGTCGCCCCTAGAGACCATATAAATGGTTCTCTCTTCAGTTTTCCTTGTTGGAAGGACATTACTTTCATCTTGCTTTGGTTTATCTCTAGCAGATTAAGGGTTACCTATCTCTGCAGACTATCCAACTGCCGTTGCAGGCCGATTTTGGTCTGATCAATCAAAACGAGATCGTCTGCATAGAGCAATCTTTGAACTTTCTCCTCCCCGATGGTAGGTGGGAACGATCTCAACTGTGGCTCGAAACGCTCAATGTTAGAGATAAAGAAGTTATACATTGCCGGGGCCAAAGGGAACCCCTGCTTTACACCCTGAGATGTAGAAATTGCTGAAGAGAGTAAACCAGCCTGTTTCAACCAAACTCTTATCGTGGTGTCTGTGTGGAGGGCGATCAGAGGCTCCATCACATCTCCCGGGCACTTCAGTTTCTTCAATTTTGCCCACAGCAGATTACGATCTACTCGGTCGAAAGCTTGAACAAGGTCGACCAGTGCAATAAAGGTCTTTCCTTTTCCTTGGTGGGATTTGGCTTTCAGGAGATTAAAAAGCATGATGTTTGCTGATGTTCCTACTGACTTCACAAAACCAGTTTGGAATGGATCCATTGAATTGGAAGACTTAATCCAGTCGAGGGACTGCTCCAACAGAAAAGACCCAAAAATGTTGCCTATCACCTCCAATAATGTGATTGGCCTATAATTTCTAGGGTCCTCCTTTTCCCCTTTTTTGAAAATAGGGACTATTGTCGCCTTTTTCCATGACTCTGGTATTGAGCTTTGTTGGCAGACATTCTTAAATACTGCATGGATGAATATTTACCATTCTTCTGAATGCTCTTTCAGCATTATGTTTGTGAGCAGGGTCCCGTGCTCTGGATTTAATTTCGTAGCTTTTCCAGGATGTCCTCCACCTCATATTCGCATGGCTCTCATCTCCAAAGAAGCACTCTCCCTCAGACCCATCACTCACCCCTGGGATAGCAACTCAGACATGTTATCTGCCAAGCTTGCACTGTCCCCCAACAGCACCATTAACTTTCACGTATTTTATCGGTCCCCTGGCTTTCCGTCGGATTTCCAGGGCCACCTCATGCATCTACTAAGTAACAACATCAAAGGTCCACTAAGACCCTACTTCTCAGTGACCTAAACCTCGGTTTTAATGACCCTAAAGACAAAGCTGCAACCTCCTTCACCAAGGAACTTAACGAACTAGGATTTACACAAAAAGTTTCTGGACCCACACAAACACCAAAGGCCGCACCCTCGATTGGGTCGCTGGCCATACCTGCCACACCTCCGTCATCACCAACTCGGCACTACCCTGGACCGATAACAATTGCATAAAGTTCACCCTACCCACCTCCTCAAACACCAAAATCCTCACCCCTGCCCTCCCAACACTGATGAGAAGCTCCAAAAAACTCAAAGAGAACTGCCTTTGCCCACACCTTAGCATCCCAGCACTAGCCCCCCCTTTCTCTAACGACCCTACCACCCTAGCTGACATTTACAAAGATGATCTATCCAGAGCCATTAACGCCATAGCTCCACTCGAATGCAAAAAAGGTTAAAAAGAATCTACACACTAACTCGTGGTTCACTGATGAACTACAGTCCCTACGCTCGCGTAAAAGGGAAGCTCAAAAAAACTGGCTAGCACACCCGAGCGAGGATACTAAAACATGTTTTAACCAAATCTCCCGACAATACAAAGATGCCATCACCAACGCTAAAGGTAATTCCTTCAATGTCCGTATCACTAATGCCAAATCGCATTCTAAAGAAATCTTTGCCATCTTCAATGAGCTCATCTCTCCCCCCAACACACCAGACGAGATTACCAAAGACGATGATGCTCTACTATTCAAGCCGCCATGCTAAATAAAATAGAGCTGCTCCAAAACAAAATTAAGGGTCATCACAAAGCCCTAGCCCACACGCCTGGGCCCATACAATCTGACCCCTCTCCCCCTTCAACTAATTCCAAACCACTTTTCACCTTTGAAGATATCTCTGATTTGGAAGTCACCAACATCCACAAAAACTTAAAACCCTCTATGTGTAAAGTAGACATCTGTCCTCCCAAACCTACCAAGGACTGTGCAGACCTCCTTGTCCCACTTATAACAGCGTTCATTAATGCCTCATTCAGAACCGGAATCATCCCTGCTAGCCTCAAAGGAGCATGGGTACGCCCCCTTCTAAAACAAAACACCCTCGACCCCACACAGCCAAATAAATACTGACCCATAACCACTGTGCCATTCCTCCTTAAGATCTTGGAGAAAGCTGCTCACTGCCAAATCCAACACTTCCTTGAAATCTAGACAATCTGGGTTTCGCAAAGGACATGGCACGGAAACAGCGCTGGTAGACCTAAAAAACCAGATCACTCAAATCATGGATAAAGGCAAGCCAGCCATCCTGTTACTCTTAGACCTCCCAGTGGCTTTCGATCTTGTAGACCACGAGACACTTACATCACACCTTACACACTCAGCCAACTTCTCTAAAGAAGCTGTGCACTGGATCACCTCCTTCGTAGAGGGCAGGGCAATGAAAGTATTCTCAGACATAGCCCATGCTGCCCCCACCACCATGCACTGTGGAGTCCCGCAGGGCTCGTGCACAGCACCCACTCTATACAACTTGTTCATGAAGCCTCTCTTCGACAAGCTTGACGCCCTTTGTATCGCGTATACCAACTACGCGGATGATACTCAAATACTCTTACCCCTCACAGGCTCCTACACTAGAGATGCCTAATCACTTCACTCAATATACACCACCATCCAGGCTTGGATCGCAGCCAATGGCCTCTGTCTCAATGGAGAAAAGACCAAAATCATCATTCTAGGCCTAAGAACAACACTAGCCAAACTAGATAACCTGTACTTTCCACCTCTGTAAAGACCCTAGGAGTCTACTTCGATTCCACGCTATCCATGTCCAGACAGGTTAGCGCTATTACCTCCGCCTCAGCACACACTACTAAACTCATAAATGCAGTAAAACCATACTTATACAAGCCCAACTGTCTTGCAATTGCCAGAGCTACTATTGGTGCAAAACTGGACTACTGCAATGCACTCTTAGCAGGTACCTCCAGAAATAATCTAAATAGACTTCAAATTACACAAAATAATGCCCTCAGAGCAGCATTAAGCCTTCCCAAAAGGGAACACATCTCCCAGGCTAGACAGGCAGCCCACTGGCTCCCTGTTAAAGAACGCATCAGTTTCAAAATCCTCACTCTCACTCACAAATGCCTCTCCTTCTCAGCACCATCATATCTTGCACAAACCTTATCCAAACCCGCTCACTCCAGACCTATCTGGACACACTACACCAATCTCTTACACACTCCGCACAACAACAGGTCCAAAGCGGGAGGACTAGGTTTCCCATACGTAGCCACTAAGCTCTGGAACACCCTAACCACAGACATCAGAACAGAAAACTCTCTACACACCTTCCGCAAAAAACTCAAGACCCTCCTCTTCATCTGACCCTATGTATGCTTCATTACATGCTTGTATATATGATTGAAATTGTTCAACACTTCTGTAACTAAGTAAACTGTCTGTAACCAGCGCCACGATGCCTCTGGGCTGCTGCGCGCTTAACAAATGTGAATAAATAAATAGCCATAACTTCTCTTTATACAATGTCTCAAATTGGGCTATAGATGTTCTATCCAAGCAGCTTCGCTCGCAGAGTTTTGCTGTGAGTCTTGGGCAGTGGTTGATGTTTGTTTTTATTAAGGACCAAAAGACCTTCGACTTTTTTGGCACTTAGTGTCTTTAACATTTGCTTCAAATCTAGTTGGGACAATTTATGCCTCTGGGCAATTATCCAGGATTTATATTCCTTGCATACTTTTGCTGCTTGTTCTTTAAGCTCTTCATGATTGGAAGCTGCTGCTGCGCGCTTCAGACGTTGCATATGTCTCCTTTTCTCCACCAAGATGGGATCTTAACTGTGGGGTCCGGCGTTCTTTACCATGTTGGGCCTCTGCTTTTTGCTGCTGAAGGTGTCAAGGAGTGGCCCCTTCCACACCTGTGATATATTTTCCTGTCAGATTTGTAATATCTTTACATTTTAGCCTCAAACGATTCCCCCCGTTATTCACATCAACTTCTGTCTTCATGTAGTGATCTGGATATTTCATATTCAAAGTAAGGGTCATACAGAGAAGGTTATGGTCGCTGTTTGATGTTCTAATAACCTCATATCCCTTCAAGTTCTGAAGCAATTCTCTTGAGACAAAGATGTGGTCAAGATCCGCCGACTGATCCCTCGTTCCCAGGTAGAGACGGTGAGTGGATTATTGCGATCTTTCAATTTCAATCAGTGCAAATCCCAAGCTCGAATTAGTCCTGACCACAACTTGCCTCTTGTGATTGTTGAAGAGTTAGCCTTTTGTTCGTTCTTACCCTTTGGTAGGGGCGAGCATATGGCATTCAGATCGTCACAAACATCATATGATCAGCATTATTATTTACCACAGCGTTTTCCATTATACTGGTAATTGTCTCTAAGAAGCTGGAATTTGTAATGGCATTGGGATTCTAGTAACAGGTGATAACAACCATGGTTCCCTTTATCCTTGTGTTCTTTATATCAGAGCTATTGGCCCAATTCACCAAGATCGCCAGGCAATGGAGGTCCGAGAACAAGATCTTCAATAAGCTCAGCCCAAAACCCGCTTTTAGGGCTATCAATAGACCCAAAAATTAATGACATTTTTCCCCTTTTGGGCTGAAACCACATTTTATCCATCTAGGTAAGGGGCACTCAATAGCCAAGTTTCCTGTAGGCATAAAAAAATCATATGAACTCAGGTTGACGTCACTAGAAATGAGTGAACCCCCTGGTGTTCCAGGATGCCACTTTAAATTCTTGACGCATATTCAATGGTTGAAGTGGGGGTTTCCCTGTTGCCGCCTTGGGCATGATTACCCGGAACGGGAGAGGCTATTCTTGTTGTCTCACTAACGCCTCTGCAAACCAAGACCAGTCTTTCTCTTGCTCCCTCGGTAATTGAATTTCCTGATCCACGAAGGCTTTAGAAGGACCTGGGTTCTTGCTTTCCCCGTTGAACGTGACCTTTATTGAAGTTCTAGGGCCCCTTGGTATCCTCCCCACACCGAATGGATCCTCATATTTGGCATATAGCTCCTCATTCTCCTGTGCCCAAGTCAGCGCTTTCAGCCATTCTTTCTCAGAAGGGGGGATCCTGTTTTTCCAGTTCAGGAGAATAGTTCTTATAGCAATCATGCACCCCATGTTAACAAAAGCTCTATGGCTTCTACTCAGCTTATTAGTCCATACCCAAATAGTGCCCCAAGTGGACGCTTCTCCAGTGAGGTGCTCACCTCGTTCGGACATGATATTGAGAATTTTATTCCAAAAAACTACCAGTTGGGAGCACCCCCATAGCATGTGTAGGCGGTCTACTGATGCACTATGGCATCTGGGACAGTATTGCTCTGTCAGTGGGGGTATTTTGGAAAGTCTAGCTGGTGTATAGTATAGACAGTGTAGTATTTTAAACTGCATGAATTTAAACCTGAAATTGAGTGAGACCCTCCTAGTGTGGGCGCGCATGTGTGACCATTGGGCGTCAGTAAGTTCCATTTCCATGTCTGTGGACCAACACGCCCATGCTCGCGCGGAGGGAGTGGACATATTTTCCAAAATCATTCTGTATAAGGTGGACAGTACGTGTCTGCCATCAGCTGAATTTGCTATGTACGCCAGTATGGGTGTTTTTGCCCGATTCACTGGGGTAACTCGGGCCATCTGTGTGCCATCGCTGAGTGGATTCTATAGTATTGAAACATTTCTCCCCCTGAACCCCCATGCCCAGGACTCAAGGTGTCTGATGTGATGAATTTCCCACTCTGGAACATATCTGCCAGTGCCCTATATCTCAGCCCCTCCCATCTTATTTGGATTGCCTTGTCCCTCAGTGGTTTAAGCCCAGGGAAATTCCAGATTGGTAGCTAATGGTAGAACAGGTGTTCGGCCCCTAAAAGGGTGAAGATTGAATGCCATGCTTTCAATGTAAAGGAGACCGGGTCCATTGGGGAGTCATCTCTGTACTGCCGGTCCAGTACAAGGGTTTTAAGATCTGTGTGTCCAGCGGCGAGTGACTCCAATGTGGAACGTGTCCTTGATAGCATCACCCCCAGATACTTGATATGGCAGGTGCCCATTGCAGAGGAAAAGGTCCCTGATATACATGGGTGTAATTCGTGAGTGGAAATATTTCAGATTTGGAAAGGTTAATTGTAAAACCGGAAAATTGCCCAATGTGTTCAATATCCTGTAGTATGGGATCTAGATTTATGTGGGGTCTCGGACATATAGTAACACGTCGTCAGTGTAAAGAGATATTATTTCCAGTAGGCCCGACAGGTCTATGGCGCTCTCTGATATAGTTCGCCATGAGCTCGATGGATAGAGCAAACAAGATGGGAGAGAGGGGGCAGCCCTGGCGGATACCCCTACCCAGCTGGAATTGTTCGGACAAACAGGAGTTAACAAACACTCTAGTTACTGGTTGTGTATATAATAATTTGATGTATAGTATCATATTCGGGCCTATCCCCATTTTTTCCAGAGCCACCCACAAGAATTCCGGTATAGAGGTCGTTATAGAAATCTCGGAACACCCCTACCACCTCAGCATCTGTCCACTTAACGTCACCCTCCATGTTAAGAATGGAGTCTACCTGGGCCTGCCCTCTTTCTAATTGTACTAGTCTGGCCAGCGTTCTCCCAGGCCTGTCCCCTTCTACACATTTCCTGGGCGCTATTGGACGGGTGAAATAGCGCACCTCCCTCGTTGTGTGTGTTTCGAATGTTTTGAGTTCTGACCATATTTGCAAAAGTGTTTGGGGGCGATATCGCCATGCCTCTGATATATATACCTTAAAGGCCTGCTATCTAACTCCCTGCGAGGTGTCTAGCGCTTCATTGCAAGCGAAGAAGTTATCGATATCTACTTTAATGTCTGCCCGGAACACAATGCCCTTCAGGGCGGCTGATTTGAACCTCCAAGAGCAGCTGTTATGCCTGCCTCCCATCTGTAGCGTCAGGAACAACGGGGAGTGGTCTGATAGTGTACGGGGACTGATATCTGTTTTGGTGACTTTCCTCATCAGTGAGCGGGCAATCAAGAACATATATATTCGGGATGACATATCATGAACAGAGGAATAGAAGCTATAATCCCTCGTCTGTGGGTGCATGCTACGCCATGGGTCACAGTGGTCTAGTAATTGTATAATGCAGTGCAGCCAACGAGCGGCTCTAGATTGGGGCTGGGTGTAGGGTTAGTTCTGTCAAGTGAACGATGCAGTATCAGATTCATATCCCCACATCCAGGTCAGAGGTACACCAACGTATACGGATAGTAGCCTCTCCAGACCGTCAAAAAACTTGGGGGAGTCAATATTTGGACAGTATGTGTTGGCAAGGATCACTTCAGTACCTTTGAGTATGCAACGGATCACCACATATCTCCCTTCAGGTTCTATATGTGCCTTTTTCTCTACAAATCTTAGGTTTTTATGTACCAGGGTCATGACTCCCCTCGATTGGAAAGAGAAGGATTTGAAATATCTATTTGCGCCCCAAGTAGGGGCCATGCTGCAACAAGCCCCCTCGGGCATGTGTTTCTTGTAAGAACAGCACGTTTACTTTGTGTCGCTGTGCATAAGACATACTCCTGTGGGTCTTAACACAATTACCAAGCCCCCTGACATTCCAGCTCTGTATCTTTAACTGCTGTGCCATACTCGGTGTGTATTTTCCATGTGTGCCAGATGTGCTGTAATAGACCAATGTATTATATATTGTAAAGCCGTCTCCCTGGCGTACTCAATTGCCAATTGTTTAACGATTTTCTCCCTCGTGCTCCACAGAAATGCGCAACAGGCGCTTAAATGTCCACCCGGTAGCTTCGTAATAGTCCTGCCGCTCCCCTCCACACTCCCACTGCTAACCACAACCTAGCAGTGCCTCTACCCTTCCCTCCCTCCAACTCCCCCTCGATCCAACTGGGATCAGAGGTTAACATAGCCTTTATTACACTCGTAGCAACTGCAAGGGGCACGCTGTTGCCGCACAGCGTCAAACATTGCATCTGGGGTGTGCTACCCAACTATATAGTATGGAAAAGGGGTTATCACATAAAGGCACTGCTGTCAGCTCATATTAGGTCAGGGATCTTGAAGCTCAGTTCAGAGCATACAAACCAAACATTCTAAGTCAAATTTATTTCCTTCAGCTGGGTCGACAGCTGGGTTGTCCATCTGAGCTTCTATAAATTTCACAGCTTCGTTCGGGACAGTGAAGAAGTAGAGTTTGCCCCGGAAGTGGAGCTTTAGACGTGCCCGGGAACAGCATAGCATACTGGATGTTTCTCTCCCTGAGCATTTTTTAAACCCGAAGAATTTACATCATTCTTGCTGTACCGTAGTGGAAAAATCTGGAAATATTCAGATGGTCCTGGGATCCCAGCCTCAGTTCCTTTTTTTTGCGAGCCAGTCGGATAAGGTGATCTCTGTCCCGAAAGCTTAAAATCTTTGCTATTATGGGTTTGGGTAAGTCTCCCGGCTTAGGTCAGGGGGCCAGAGCGTGCTGGGTGCGTTCCACAGCAAAGAAGGGGGAGAAGTCTGGGTTACCCAGGACTTTAAGTAGGTTCTCGGTGGCAAGTTCCATTTTCCCTGTAAGTGCATCTTCGGAACCCCGACTATCTGGATGTTATTTCTTTGCGAGCGGGACTCGAGGTAATCACACTTATTCTTGACATACTTCATATCTTTGGTGAGGGTGGCCACAGTATCCTGGAGGGCATGCATGCTTTCCTCGTTTACCCCTATTCTGGTCTCAGCATCCCTAATCCGGGCTCCCTCATGGTCCAGTTGGGATCTCATTGATGCTACGTTTTCTGTGATATCGTCAAGGTTTTCATGTACTGCCGCGAAGCCCTTCACCATAGCCTCCATCATGTTGTTTAGATCAGGAGGAGGGGGTGGGGCAGGGTTCTGGATGGGGGGCTCCCCCTGGGCCTGGTCCAGTTGCCCCTGATCAGTTCTAGGCATGGACCATGCAAATGTATCCATGGCTCCGGATTTCTTCCCTCCTCCGGCATCTTTGGTCATGGCTAGTATTCAGGTCGTATTTAACCCCCCCCCTCTCAGGCTAGCCCACTGGAACCGCTGGGGAGGGCTCTGGTTGGGGCACGAGCCACTGCACCTATGTACCCAGCCCCCTGAGGTAGACTGTAGCTGTCACCGCTGAGCCACTGGGGCTGCGTCGTATGAGCTAGTGTGACTCTTTGTGTGTTCTGCAGTGCACTAACTGGATGCTGCCAATTGCCCCTCCTCCCAGTTCCAGTCACTTATATATTGCCCCCGTCTCCAGGTCCATAGGACATAGTGCGTGATTTAGAAGGCTAACTACCCTGTGGTCAGTGCTCCCCTCTCCAGCCGGTGGGTCTAGGGAGCAACAGGCACGGTGCCCAGATCCGCCCAGAGGTCTAAAGCGCTGCGGCTACAATCCCTTCAGGGATTCACCTTGAGGGATAGTGCAGATATTGCGTCAGCTTTGGTAATGCAGCCGGTAAGAGCCAAGGGGGCCACATTGAATGTTCAAGTCCATTGCTAAAGTGAAAATCCAGGGTATTAGGCCCATGTAAGGAGGGTCTGATCAGGCCCCCTGGGGTCACCCCAGGGGCCAGGCAGCGTGGTGCGGGCAGGCGCACCCCACTATGGTCACCCAAGCGCCAACATGTACTATTCCAGACCTGTGAATTGATGTAATAATGGGGTGTTTCCCTCCTGTGTGTGGGTCCAGCGTAGGCGCATAAGGTGCAGGCCAAGTCTCCTCGGGAGTGAGATCGAAGCTCCAGGGACGCAATAGTAACTGTCCCAAAAGAAAGGCTTTTTCCTGATCACCAGTGGTATGGGCCAGTAACGTAGAGCCCCAACGTGAATGCAGGCGGTGTGGCCAGATGGTATAGCATTGTTATATTTGGTGGGTGGTGTGGCCGGCCCCCCAATCATAAGGGGCTCCCCTTTAACAGTGGGGGTCTGTGGAGGGTCTTCTGACCAAGGGCCTCATCACGAGTTGGGCGGTAACGCCGGCGCTATTAGCGTGGCATTAATAGCCCTACCGCCAAACCCTCTGGCGATAATAGCGCCGGATCACGGGTTTGGCGGAACGGGTATTGCCCATTCCCCACTGAGCCCATTTGGGAATTCCCCATTCTCCATTGGGCTCAATGGGGAATTTTCACGCTCTTACCGCTGGCGGATTTCCCGCCGACGGTAAGAGCGCGAAATTTCGGCGGATTTCCCCCCAGCTCAGAGCAACCGCCGCATTTAAGGGTTACCACCAAACTCGTGATGAGGCCCCGAGTCTGGAAGCACTTTGAGTATTGCTGCTCCCTGCAGGTTAATGGGCTATTGGTGTCCGTTGGTGTCCAAGTCCCTCATGCCAGGATATGCGAATCCCCCTCCCGGGGGCGGCGCGGGACAGCTCCGGAGAGGATTTTGTTGCTGATCACAGGGCTGGCCCCACAGTGGTGCGGATCAGCCAGGGAGGGGTGAATGCACCCCCCGCTCCACTCCGCCAGCAGGTCTCACGTTGTCCCGGTACCACCAGCCTTGGCCTCCTCAGTCTGCGGTGCGTTGCCCCCTCACGGCACAGAACTCCCAGGCCGGGGCTCGCCTAGCGGGCAGATCACGGCACCGCCTACCCTTGCTCAGAGGCACCTAGCCCCGGTAGGGGCTGATTCAATCTGCTGCAGTGATCTCCAGCCCCCGGCGGTATGGCTCCTAGCCGTGGTGCAGCCGCCTTCACTCCGGGTCTCAGATCCACGCAGCCTCCGTGGGTGGTTAAGGCGGGCTACGTATCATTGCAGGCGTCGACCGTGCCTTTCACTGATCGCAGCTCAGGTTTTATAGCTGCCAGAAGTTTGAGTTTCAGTGCAAAGGTGCCTCACCACCTCATCTGTTAGACCGTGTAGTCACCACTGCTATAACGCCGGATTTTGTTGCCTTTTCAGTGCATATTCTCACCGTTCAGCGGAGCTCACGGGCTAAGCAGCCATTACTGCTGGCTGCTCAACAGTGTCCCCCGGCGTTGGCTACTCTGGTGTTGAAGGAAGTGGCTTTGGCTTCAATTATTGCAAATTTGTATTCTTTGGCAATTTTTTTAAATTCAAGTTTTGTGGTGTCACTCGGTTTGGCTTTCCAAGTGGAGAGAGCTTCCCTTTTCATGGTGCAGAGAGCAAGGAGTTCAGGGGTGTACCAGGTGTTAGTGTGCTTGGTACATACAGCTTTCCTTGCAGTGAGAGGGCCGATGGATACAACTGCTTGGGCAATGATGCTGTTGAAGGTGTGTGCTAGAGATTTGGGGTCATTGGAGAATGGGGCTTAATCGCAGGCACTGATAGGTGGGGCAGGAGCCTTTCTTTAGTAAGCAGGCATGAGCTCCTTGTCAGTGCCGGGGGAGGGGAGGCTTAGGCTGGGGAGTGGCCTTGGTGGTGAGCAGATCGAAGAGAATAATAAGGTGGTCTGTCCAAGGCAGCGGGGAGGTACAGTTAATAGTGTGGTGGCAGTTGTGGTGTGCTATCCAGTCGAGGGTGCAACCTTTAGTGTGTGTGGGGAGCGTGATGGCTTGTTTGAACTCTAGAGTTGCTAAGGCCTTATCTAGGGATTTAGCTGAGGGCCATTGAGGCCAGGATTGAGGTCTCCTATGAGAATGACTTTGGTGGTTTTTTAAAGTTATCGTATAGGAGGTGCAGTAAGGAAGCCTGGAAGTCAGTGGTAATTCCAGGGAGGCGGTATACAATGTGGATGGAACTGGTGCAGTTAGGGGATAGGCTTAGCTTGAGGAGCAGATTGCCACTGTGGTTGCCTATTTCACTATCTACCTTTCTGATTGGAATGGATTCTCTAGCAATGAGTGCCACCCTGCCTCCTTTAAGGTGTGGGCGGTCTTGCCTGAATGTTGTGTAGCCGGGAGGAATGGCGAGGGCAAGTGCTTGGCCTGATGCTTTGTGGACCCATGTTTTGCTCATGATAAGGAGGTCTAGATTGGGACAGGTAATGAGATCATGTATGTCCAGGGCATGGGCTGGGATTGACTGGGCGTTAATGAGGGCGCAGCTGAGTGGAGGGGTTTGTGCTGAGCCAGGTTTGGTGGGGTGCGGCGTGGTGGAAGACTTTGAAGGTCTTGTGTTGGGTGGGAAGTTCCTTGGATCGTCTCTTGGGTTTTGCATTGGTGTTTGAGGGCATTATAGTTTTGGGGGTAGTTATCATATGTGTGAGAGACACACCATGATGTTTTATGTCTGAAGCAAGGGGAGAAAGGGTGGCCTTGACGGTAGTGGACAGAGGGGGTGTGGCAGGTGAGTCGGCTTGCATCTTATCACCGACCGAAGGTCGCAGTTTACCTTGTGGTTTTGGTGATCTTTCTGTGATTTAGTTGGTATGTAGATGAGACTGTCTTTGGGATATTATCCAGAGACAGATGGCCAAACAGAAAAGATAAACCAGAGTTTGGAGCAGTATTTGTGTTGTTTTGCTAATAGTGCAGGCAGTTCTTGTGTTCAAAACACTTGGTTAGCCGAAATTGCATATAACAACGCACAGCACAGATCTACTAAATACACGCAGTTTTACACTTTGTACGGATTCCATCCAGGGGTTTTGCCCATTGCCACAGCACCGCCACCTCTAGACTTACCTACTTTAGTGGGAAAGAATTCACATATACAACAGGTGTGGAAAGACATCTAAGTTAATCTAACTACAGCTAAGGCATCATACAAACACTATGCTGATAAACATCGGCACAAAGGTCCAGAGTACGAGTCAGAGATCGAGTGTGGTTATCCACTCGTCACATCCAGATGGAAGGACCTAGAAATTACAACCATGCTTACTGGGCCCTTTTACTGTGCAAATGTGAATCAATTCTGTGCCAGTACCACTGGCTTTGCCTACCCAAATGAATATCCATCCCACGTTCCATGTTTCTCTACTGAAGCCAGCCCGGGCTAATACCCTTACAAGAAAACCTCCGCTCATAATGGTACCTGGGCACCCCAAATACAAGGTTCAGGCTATACAGAACTCTTGACGCCAGAGGGATGACAGGTATACTATATGGTGGAATGAGTCAGTTATGGCCCAGAGGACTGGTCCTGGGAACCAGCCTCTAATGTTCATGCTCCAAGACTGTTGCACACGCTTCACATCAATTACTCTGATAAACTGAAACCACGTGCCTTCCATGCAGGGGGGAGTACTGTCAGGACCACAGGCCAGGGACACACAGTAAATGGCATAAGTCATGCCAATTTGCCCAGGAATACTATGCCAGAGCTCCAAGAGCACCTTAGGGCTCAGCAGCAGGTGCTCAAGCCTTATAGGTGGCTCCTTTGCCCCTTTTGCAGGGGACACGCCTATGGGACTAAAACCTCCAGCAGCACTTGTGCCCAGGACCACAAAAGGAGAACGTTACACGTGGCGCGCATATGCGCATGCGCACAAGCTGAAGCACAGGGCTTGTGCTCGAGTCCTGAACCTGAAAGGACGTGTCTGCAAGCAGCTCCCGACTTCTTTGCCCCACCGGATCCAACACCTGGCCCCTCGCGTACTCCAGATAAGTACCGCAAGTGACCTGACATGACTTGGGGAGCAGGGGGGTTGTGCAGGGGGCCCAGCCCCACCCAATCCTGGCCAAGCTAAGTACCCAGCAGGGTTGCATGCGGCGTAATCATACCAATATTAACCAGTGCAGCATGCAACGTGCTCCATAGCAAGGCAGACCTCCTTTGAAAAGCATTAACCGCCCCATAAGCAACCTGCCCTGCATGGCTACCCACAACTAAACCCACATGCTGTCCCAATAGTGCATGCTATCCTGCCTTTGAAGCTACTACTTAACCCTAGGAAATGCATGTCTAGCCACGTGCGGCCCAGCAAGGAAGTGTAACGCATGTTAGCCACATGCGGCCAAGGAAGCAAGTGTAGCGCATGTTAGCCACGTGCGGCCATAGAATGACATAGAAACGCATGCCCAAGGCTACGTGTGGCAGTCCTTGATGTGTTACTAATCGCAGTGCTTTTTTGCAGCAACTGAACTGCTAATGCGAAAACACTGGACGGCATGAGCTCGCCATAGAGTCAACAAGAGACACTCTGAGGGACTATGAGCCTAAGCTAAGTGCAGTACTGTTTTATTATGCATATAGTTTTGTTCTGCAGTGGTCATCCTGAATAGAGGGGGATGTATATCAATGTGTAATTACTAGTGTGAGTGTGTGTGTTAAAGTGGAATACACTGTATGGATGCTGGAAACACGCGCAATGGTCATGCCTTACCCTGCTACCCCTTCCACTCCATAACCGCTCCCTAACCCTCTTTTCAGTTTCCCTATTTCCCCTACCTATCCAACTAACGTTCCCTAACCCTCCTTCCCTGCTTGGGTACCGGATCCCTGCGTCTGCACCGACTTGCAGATCCCTGATACCGTAGTCTGGGTGCCTGGTTTGTGCCGCTGCCGTGCCTCGGAGCTGGGGAACGGCGGCCACCATATTGCCATGAGCAAGGTACTGCAACAGCACACCGGGTGTTCAGGCGCCACCTTCTCCAAAGGGACATGTGTTGTGGAACCATGAGAGTATGCCCCCTCCCCATAGAGGGACCCGATTTGCTCAAATGTAACACATGAAAACAACAAAGCAAATTGTGGGGCATGGACATGAGGGGCAGGCTCCCAAGACTGTTCGTGGGGCCCGTAACCTTTCCAGCCAATCAGGTATTGTACAATCCCAGTCATTTTGAGAATCACAAATCTGTGCGACTTTGTACTCAGGAACCTTCCCAAGCAGAACAGGCAGTGGAGCAGAAGAAGGCAGAGAGAAATAATTCAGGATGTCAGGCTTCAGCTGAGAGACATGGCACACTGGGTGGATCTTGGCCCAGGAGCAAGGAAGACGCAGGATAAAGGCCACAGGGCTCAGGCACTTGAGAACACAATAAGGGCCATAAACTTCAGGAGACAGCTTAGAAGCAGACAAACGTGAAGGTAGATATCGAGAGGACAACCAAACAGAATCACCCACATGAATGGCAGGGATTTCTCTTCAGTGTTTAGCATCAACATCCTTATAGGCAGAACAGGAATCATTAAAGTACTGCAATACCTTGCGATGTCTCTGATGACCCATAAAAGATGACAATCCAAGGATGTCAGATGAAGATCCGTCAAGGAGTGTGTGGGAAAAACATGAAGGTGAAACCCAAAGGTACAATGAAAAGGACTATCCTTGATGCCTGAATGATAAGAATTGTTATAAGCAAATTCTGCAACAGGAAGCAGGTCCACCCAATTATCGCCACAAGCAGAGGAAAAACAACAGAGGTACTGTTCCAAGGTTTGGTCCAATCTCTCAGTCTGCCCATTAGATTGTGGGCGTTAAACCGAAGACAGAGGTCTGTGGATTTCCAGAGTTTTACACAATAGGGACCAGAACCGTTAAACATACTGAGAGCCACGGTCAGACAGAATAGTGTCAGGCAATCCATGCAGACGAAAAATATTGTGAATGAAGACCCTGGCCATCTGTGTAGCTGTAGGTAGTTTCTTCAAAGAGGAGAAATGACCCAATTTAGAAAACGTATCAACTGTCACTATAATAGTATTGCAACCATAGGAGGGCGATAACGCCACAACAGAATCTGTGGAAATGTGTTGCCAAAGTATAGCCAATAAGGGATGTTGCTGGAGCTGGCCGTAAAAAAGCGACAGGATTCCTTTTAGCCTGGACGCAAGCAAGTGGGTCATGAGGCAACACATTCTTCAACATCAGAAAACAAGAGGAGCCACCAGAAATGTCTCAACAACAAACTAAAGGTGCCTTTAGTGCCTCAATCTCCGGCTGGTAGGGTATCATGACACATAGTAAGGACATACAACTGCAGATCAGCTGTAGGTATAAACAGTTGCTGCCCCTTAAAAAGCAACCTATCCTGTTTGTATAGGGCCGGATCCGAGGATAGTGCTCTTATGCATATATGATGGTAGGCGCCCCATAAATCCAACTTGGTGATCAGTGTAGTCCCTTGAATGACCTCCAAGATGTCAGAGATAAGGGGCAAGGAATACCTGTCCTTTACTGTGATCTCATTAAGATCCCTGTATTCCACACAGGGTCTTAGTTCCAAATGTGTCCTTTTTAGGAACGAAAAATAAAGATGCGTGATGATTCTGTGATTAAACCATTCTTTAAGTTAGTTTGAAAGTAGCGATAAAGTGCTTCCTTTTCAGGTAAAGTTAAGGAGTACATCCTTCCAAAGGGTAATTGAGATCCCAGAACAGGATCAATGGCACAGGCAATGTCCCTGTGCAGGGTCGGTGCCCTTTCCTGCTGATCCAAGAAAACAATCACAGAATGGTTGATAAGGTTCAGGAATGAGGTCTAATGACAAATAGTTGTCTTGTGAGAAGACGTCACTTAATGTACAGGTTATGGAAGCAAAGTCAAGGCATAGCCAATAGGACAGGATAGTGAGCTGTTTTGATCAAGTCAAACGTAATTTGCTCTTGGTGAGTGGGAATACACTTTTGAAGGTTGGAGGTTTGTTCAGTGACAGGATTAGAAACCAAAAGCTGGCCCTCAACTCCTTCAACTGGAAGAGGGCATTTCTTGAAGACACGTGAAACACAAGGCCCAGTGATCGTCCATGAATAGGCCTGTGCCACCACAATCCACTAGACCAGTAGTGGACAATACATGTGAGGAGGTCAAAAAGATATGTATCTGCAGAACGACCAGTCCGCTTCTGTGGAGCTCAGAAATATGTCTCAGTATTACTGGGGAATCATGCCCCCTTCAGGACCGAGAGAAGGTGTTTCCCGAACGCTGTGGTGGAACTACTGGACAGTCTTTAACCCAGTGCTTGTCAGAGCCGCAATACATACAGAGCCACATGGTCCAGCGACGGTTCCGCTCTTCTTCCATCAAGGGAGCATGTGCAGCCCCTATCTGTATAGGTTAATTATCGTCGCCTTTGTCAGTGGCTACCACAGGTTTGTCGGCTGAGTTTTGTAGAAAATGTTATCTGGATCGTCATTTTTCCATTTTTCTTTCCATGAGTCTGAACTCCTATTGTAAACCATGGTTATAAGGTCAGTCAAAGCAGCAGGACGAGGAATGCGGGCCAGCTCATTTTTTATATCGTCATTCATTCCACGACGAAACAAGTGAACTGAGCCTCTTCGGGCCACATGGTCTCAGTGTTTAAATCGAGTGACATAGGTGAGCATGTCTTGATTCCCTTGGAAAAAATCCAGAAGAGTCTCCTGAGTAATAGAAGTTAGATCAGGTCTGCCAAAACATGCCTCTGAGATTGGTCGGGAATCCGGCATAGTCAGACAACAACGATGACTAACGGGGTGGCCCAGGCTAGGGCGCTCCCAGTTAAATCAGAGATGATCTAGCTGACCTTCGCCTTATCAGAGGCTAAAGAATGGGAACTAAAGGTAAACTGCACAGTGCATGTGTCCAGAAACTCGCAGAGTTTTCTAGGGATTCCATCAAACATGCCAGACGATTTTGTGGCTAAGGGAGGGTCCAAATGAGCGGTGTGTCTAGCGCTAATCTGTTTCAGGGTGGCGTTCTCCACCTTCAGATTCTGCACTTTTGCTGTGAGAGCCTGGACCGCATTCATCAACTGATGCATCTGGTGCTTTTTGCTACCATGTCTCTGGCATCGCAAACCAATCAGCGATTGGACGTACCTCTTTCGCCAGATGTCGGGTCTGTGAGAAAAGTGGCCTATCACTACCAGAAGCCACATTGTACCTCTGAAATAGAACTCAGGGTAATAGTGAACTCCCCAGCAATTGCCAAGTAAAACCCTAGTGGGGTAGAAAAACCTTGAAAATGGATAGTAGATACTCCAGGAGGCACGGGTCATAAACACAAGCAGGAATAAACAGGAGTCAAGAACAGGAGAGGGAGGCAGGAACGAGGAACAAGAAGATAGCAAGAGTAAGGAGTGGAAACAGGGAACAAGGAGTATCTGAATGCAAAAAGTTGCAATGCAAAGCCGCAATGTTTCTTACCACATGTATACGGCGGGTGATCTATTCCAGCGTCTCCTCACCGTCGAGGGCTATCTTTCTCTGGGCGGACCCATGGTCACATAATGCAACATGCGGCAGTCACAGCAGCCGCCATATTGAAATGGGCAAGCTACTGCAGCAGCGCACTGTAAGTTCAGGCGCCACCTTCTCCAAAGGGACCAGTGTTGTGGAACCATGGCAGCCGCTCATTCCTCCATCCTGCTGGTTTGTTGGTTTTCCACCTTCACCTCCTCTAATCTCACCCAAATAACCCACACTTCTTGCTTCCCGTTCCTTGCTTATATCCCTCCTTCTCTGTTAGGATTGGCCCCATTTCCCTAGCCAATCTGGCACTGTGTTCCCCTCCCAGGGTGGGGATTTTTTTTTTTTGGTGAGTTCAGAAATAGCAGGCTAATCCCGACCCACTTTGGTCATGCAGACCCGCTATGGAAGAGCTATTGCAGCCCGGGAAGTCCATCAGTCCATTGGAGTGCAGTCGGTTTGCCCTGCCGGTACATCCCAAATATGTTAGGGAGTTTTCTTTCCCCACCAGTTCCTGGTGGTCTAGGGCACCCGGTGACCACTGTGTCTGAACACTGCAATCACCCGGGTGCACTGCACAGCTCTTTTGCTGCTGTGCATAGGTGTCACCTGCTCAGCCCTGTGGAACTTCTGGAGGCACTGGACATTTCACCATGGACATGGCCGGCACGTCTTTTCCATAACCCGGGTTAGCAGTCTAGTGGTTTCCAACATGGCTGCCCCCGGCCGCTATGTCTTCAATCCAACGTCAGTCAACGGTGCGTTGCAACCCATGCTTCTTCTATGGGTAATACACTAGTTTAGGCTCTTCTACACCTAAGTGTTTCACTATGTGTCGTCTCTCTTGTGCTTTCTCTTTCGCCTCGAAGTGCTTGCATAGCTTCGTTGGTTTCTCTGCGGTATCCCTCACCCCTGGCTCCCGGTCTCTCTCTGGTCTCCCTGCTTGGCTCGCGGACTCACCCTGTCTCTCTGCCTCCTTCACCCACTTATTTCTGCCTGCTTACCATCTCCGCTTAGGGGTCGGACACGGATTGGATTTCCCTATTGGAGTCTCAGTAATCCTGTTCCCCGCTCGTTTGAGCTGATCCCTTACTGCTTTGAAGGGGATTCTGTCTGTTTACTTACCAGCACGGGGTTATTGGAAGCCAGCACTGTTCCTTGCCAGCATGAACTCTATTCCAGCTACCTACTTCATAATGCAGCATACCAACAGCAGGGATTTCATTGTTACTATTCTCCTGCCTCGCCATTCATTCTTCAATGGTCTTCTGTTGAGAATCTACCTGTCTCACAGGTTTTTCTGCCATACCAGCTTTTCGCCTGCCTGTCTGTTTCGGGAAAGGGGCCACTATTCTGCCAATTTGGTAGGCAGACACAGTGGCTTCCCCCCGCGACAGGCCCTACCTCTTTAAGGAACGAAGGACTAACAGGAAAAAGAAGTCAGACTACTGCAGCCCTCACAACCAGTCAGAAAGAATCAGGTGAGGTGTTGTAGTGTCTCTCTGATTCAGACAATCTTGACAATAGGTGCTGTGGGTCTCTTACCCCCTCTTCCTTTCCAGAGAATGACTTTCACTGAGAAAGTTGTTCTCCACCTGCCTGGTGGTGGGTTGAGACTTCTCCGTTGTTCGGGAAGAATCCAATGAGTTTATCACCTCTCCCCAAGGCAGAGCCACCCCCTTTGGGGCTAGGGAGATGCGCCCGCAACTCTTAACAACCCCAAGGGGACAGGGTAAGCAACATCTTTCTGGTGGTGACTCCCCTTTTGGGGACATGGAAACCCCAGAGAGGGACGTAAGTCACCATTCCTCTCCCCCAGAAGCTAACCCGTTAATGGTGTATGTAGGAGTTAAGGGTTATAATGAAATTATGACCCCTTTATTGGCTGGCTGTGCTTCTGACCCAAACTTTACCTAGTCCGTCCTTATGGGATCACAAACAGGTATGCGGCGGCCCCTGCGTAACAGGAGGCAGGCAAGATAGAGGGACACAAGCCTCTGAGCGGGGACAATACAAGGACACCCCAGAGTGGGGAGAGAGTCAGACACATGGCCCGAAGCAGTGAGAGAACCAAGAAGCCAGAGAGTGGGATGAGAATCGGAGGCAAGCACCAGAATGGGGAAAGATCTGAGAAACTCCTGATTGGGTAGGGTAGCACAAACAAGCCCTGGAGCGGTGATTGGGTAGGGTAGCACAAACAAGCCCTAGAGCGGAGAAAGATCAGAGAAGCCCCAGAGTGGGGAGAAAGACAGAGACAAGCCCCACAGCAGGAAGGAACTAAGAAACCCCGGAGTGGCGAGAGAGACAATGATGAGCCCCATAGTGGGGAACATACTGAGATGCCCTATAGTGAGGAGAAAGAGACCGAAAGGGCCCTGTTACAGGTATAGGAGCAAAACAGAGGAAAGACTCCCCAAAGGCAAAAAGACAGAGAGAACTCAATTTTGCAAGAGAACCAGGGAGACCTGGCTAGACCCTGGGATGTCTCTCCAGCATCATACAAACTATAAGTTTGGGACTGTGAACATAGGCAAAGGCCTATGGTAAAGAGACACAGAGTAAGGGGTCTGAAGCCAGCAGCCTTCCCTTTCATTGGGGAATTCCCAAAAGTATGTCTTGGACTTCGTTCTTTTTTAGCCATCTTGACACTCTGACAAGCACCTTTTTGGACTTGCTTTGTATAGAGTAGGGCTTTATATCACAGGTTTAGGGAAAGATTTGGGGGCATCATTACAAGTGAGCCGGTTCGGAATTAAGGCACCTTTTCTGGACCGGCACACTCCGTGTTTGACGGTAGGGGCTGTGAACTACTGGCAGGCCTGAACTGCTGGTAGTCCAGGTCCTTACCGGCAGATCAGTGAATGCCATGGAACGCATGAATGGGCGCAGCGGTAAATGCAGCCATAATAGCGTTACCGCAGCATTTTCCCAATCCGCCCAACTCATGATGAGGCCAGCCTTTTATTTGCCCATCAAGAAATTGAAAGCACAGGAATCATGAGAATTCAATAATGCAACATTGCCTAACCTAAGGCACATGCCTTAAAAAATAGTGGACACACTCATTGGCAAATGCAATGGGAAGTGGCATCACATAAAATGAACACATGAAAGTTAAATATGCAAATTGTCATTTGGCCTTTCCTGAGTAAAGTGACTGTGGATATCTACAAAACGGTTACACAGTACACTTTAGAGGAGGGGTCCATCAGAAGTAATCTGTGCTACACGGTTTCATATGGTGTCATTCACTCCCCCATTTCCCCATGTAATTTTACATTTTTGGTAATATCAGTGGCAAATGACATTTTCACATACAGCACAAAAAATCCCCAAAAACATTAGGAACATTATGCATACAGGAGGACCATTAAGCATACAGGGTACTGACCTGTTAACTTTCACTTCAGTCCTGGGAGTTCAAAGGGCCTGTGGAGCAAAAAAGACATGCAAACCAATTTAGCAGAGGTTATGACATCATCAGATGTTACATCACAAACAGGCACATTACAAGGAGTGTCTTACCTTTTTGACACTCTTTGGTTAAGGTCTGAAGCTGTGCCCAGTCTGTATTTTTAAGCAAATTACCCTCATATGTTCCCAGCTTTATTTCACATAAATGTGTGCTAAGGTTTTGGTTCCATGAGCTTCAAAAAAAGTTCACAGCATGCATTAAAAATTACACAAATAACACATAAACTACCCTGAAAATATATCCTTCATCTCAGAAACATGTAATTCTAAATGACTACAGCTTTAGCTTTCTTTACCAATTGTACTCATTGTAATGCTCTGCTGACAAAGAGCAACAAGTTAAGAAGCTGTTTAACAATTGGGGAAATATCTTAAGAAAGTGTGAGTTACAAGCTCTCGAAACACATATTTATTTTCATAGTCGGCATAGCTGATCTTTAAAAGCTTTTTCTGTTGTTCGTGTGGAATCTAGCTGAGTGATTTAGTATCTTACCTTTTGATCTGAAGTCCAGAGCTCCGAGTCCTGTCTTCTCCTGGAAAATACGCGCCTTTTCTGTAAATAGAATGTGAGGAGCCCTGCCTGCTCTCATGCATCATGCTGTCAGAGGAATGCCAGCCCCTTCCTTTCAACTTAGACTGCTTCCGGTTAATGGAGAAGAGGGGACGCTAGATGGCCTTAACTGCAGCACAATATTACGAAGGTAAACAGATGTATTCAGTGACTTTACAGAAACAGCCACACAATATAAAATATACGTTTTTGTCAACTATTTCAGGCTGCATTGAATTTTTGAAACTGATTAATTTTGCTCATCTGAATCATTGTGTCATCACATATGAAAGGCAGGGTTTAATCAATTTACACTAGGACATTACTTTGTTTTAACTTCTGTCCAAGCCACTGGTGGATTTTGTTAGTAAGCTCTTGATTTCTGATTATATCATTGTTTAAAATGAAATAACTATGCCAGTGCTGCTTTCCAAAATGTTTTACATGGCAGCCTTTCAATGCATGAACTACAAAATGACAAATCCACTACTTCAGGTTTTAAATTCAAAAATGTTTGGCAAATGGAAACCTGGAAGTGTGTTTGGTTTAAACTGTGGGCATATTATTTATTTATTTGCATCTAGGCCTTAGTTACAGAAAGTGCATTGTTCCTTTCACAAGTGCAGTAATATGCATATGAGTTACACAGTGTGTGTCCAGTCTTGTGGAGCCTCGCCTCATGGTACGGGGCCCAAATCAGATGTGCAATAAGCAAAGAGGACAAAATCAGTCAGTGT
Organism: Ambystoma mexicanum; assembly: GCF_040938575.1. Lineage (NCBI taxonomy): Eukaryota > Metazoa > Chordata > Amphibia > Caudata > Ambystomatidae > Ambystoma > Ambystoma mexicanum. The sequence continues at coordinate 549,919,062 of NC_090938.1, read as the reverse complement.
ATACATTCTGGAAGAGCCCTGCCTCATAATACGGGGGGCTACTTCAGGATGCAGAAAAGCAAGAAAGACATTATTGGTGCAAATATGTCATTTGAGAGAGTCTCACTTCATAGGCACGGTGAGGTAGGTAGCAGTCAAGAAACAAGTGCAGTACAGGCTGATAAGTCATACAAAATGCAACTGCAGAGCAGAAAGCAGCAAAGTCCGAGAAGAAGTGTGAATGATACATCTAATTGAATTGGGATATGACAATGTATCGGGAAACCACACCAGTGGCCTAGGGCTGTAGGGATCGGCGCAGCAGGTCATGCTCGCACCTGGTACGTGGTGGGGATAATAAGCATAGTCCGTGTAAAGTTATTGAAGTCACCTTTAGCCCGTCGGGATGTGCACAAGGGCATGGAGGTCATAGAGAATGCCATTAGGCGTATCCAGGGGGAAAGAGGAAAGAAATAGGGTAGTCATCAACAGGTCAGGCAGATGTGTGGAGAGGTAAAGATGAGCAACACTGTTGTGGTGCACTGGATAAGGTAGTAGTGAAAGTGGGGAGCATCAGGCAGAGGCTTACCTTTGATGCAGTAGTGCGATAGAATGTAACAAAGGATGGCAGATCATCATAGATGCGACTCGCTGGGTCATGGTTGTTGTTACAGCCTTTCATGGCCGGACAGGGCCAAACAGGGGTCTCAGCCCCCGTCCTTAGACGTAGGCCTTTGAAGGAGGCCAGCATCACCTGCCGGCTCCCTTGAGACAGCTCCTTTTGTACGTAGGGCAGCAAATCAAAGGCAGTCAATGGCAAGCAATCCAGCAAGCCCACATCTGGAGAGAAGTTTATTGTCGGAGGGGCAGCCATCTTTAAAGGGCTTGTGGTGGTAATCAAAGAAAGCCCAGCCGGGCTTACCTTCCGCATGGATCTCACGTAGCAGGGGTCCAGAATGTGTGTGCCTCAATCTTAATGCAGCAGAGTCAGGGGGCCAGCCCCTGGCCTTAGAAGTAGGCATTGTAAGAGGCCGACAGAGCTTTTGAATGTTGCTTGCTGCCTTAGATGAATGGGGAATTGGAAATCATAAAAAGAAGTATCTATCAGAGTACACCTAATTACTCAAAAACTAAATAACTATTTAGAGAGATTTTATTACAATTCTGGGTGCTGGGGAGGAATACACGCCCTGACACTGGAGCATGTGTTAAACATAAAACAAAAAGTGTCTAAACTTAAAGACACTCCCGTCCCCTGCACACCTTACAAGCTGAAATAAATCAGTCAAATTTCATAACATTTGCACTTTTATATATAGAAAGAATTGTCACAAAAACAAAATATCTTCATAAAGGTACAGAAAAAAGGTATCAACTGACTTCCAATATGGCCAGCATGAAAAACAAATCAAACCAGACAAAGAAATAAGCTCCCAATTTTGAACTGCAGCTTCAAGCTCTACGCGTTTCGGGGACTATCCCCTTCTTCAGGAGCAAAAATATCTCACAGTGGGAATGTTGTCAAAGAAAATAGAGTCTCTGTCTGTGCATCGGTCTGTGCACGACGTACACAGAACCAGGATCCCTGCAAATACTCCTGCCGTCCTCAACAAGTGAAATGTGATTGCCGAACTCTAAGGCAAATCAATAGCCAATCCAGTCCAAATTCAGGACTTCCAGTACCCCGCATCCAATGTAAAGCATCCTGCTGATTATAGAAATGTATAATGCAATTCCAGAAGCGCACCTCTTCACCTCAGATTCAACGGCTCCTCTCCAATTCACACGTAATAGATCCCAACAGATCTAATGATTGGTGTAAATCAATCGTACACTTTCTTGTGTCAAAAACCCTACTTCTGTCCCTCACACTTAAAACTAAACTAAAGTAGCCCTTCTTGATCCAGATGAATGAGTCCCTTCTTCTGGACTGAGAATAGAAGTTTACTTGCAGGTTTGGAATTCTTCTCAGAGGAAATGGTTCCCTTCTCCTGGTCCAAATTGTCCTCCAATGAAATAGACAACGTTCTAGCACTTGTTCCTTTTGTAGGCACACTGTCACTCAAGATGAATTATTTTCTAACACAAAATACAAAGCACAAAGATAAAGTTCCACACCATCAGTGGGAATTATTCCCTTACCCTAGCCTTGCTCACCACGAGAATGCCTCCCTTCTGGTATCTTGACTTCCCGGGTTTGACACAACTGGGAGGAATGGCTCCCTTCCCCTGGGATGTTTTCACTTGAATGTACAGTTCAACTCTACCAGGGGGAATGGCTCCTTTCCCCTGGTCTCTATCTCACAGTTCAATAATTTCAGTCTTTCACTATTAGTGTTCCCAAACCCAGGTGTATCTATTGGTTTGGTTTGGCAGACCATGTCCACTCTCCTGCCAGGTACTTCCATGCACAAGATGACTTGTACTTCTCCTCTCTGGTGCGTGTGGGTCCCAGACCCGTGTTTCTTTACTGCGGTGCTTTGGCAATCCTATTTCATTCTCCTGCCATGTACTGCCATGAAGATGGTGGCTTGTACTTCTCCCCTTTTGTAGGTGCAGGTCCCAGACCAGTGTTTCTTTACTGTTTTGGTTTGGCAGACCGGTTCACTCTCCTGCCAGGTACTGCCACAGAGAAGATGGCTTATACTTCTCCCCTTTTGTGGGAGCAGGTCCCAGACCGACATTTCTTTACTGCTTTGGTTTTGCAGACCTGCTTCACTCCCCTGCCAGGTACTGCCATGAAGAATGCCACTTGGAATTCTCCTCTTTTGTGGATGCAGGTCCCAGAACCTTGTTTATCTCGCTTTACATTCAGCTTTTTTAATATTTGTGTTCTCGCCAGGGCTTCCCCTCTCGGTCCTGCTATGTGGGTTCAATGTTTCTGTGGCCCCGCCAACCATCCTTGCAATCCCGGTACCCTCAGGGTTGTTGCCGGTCGGTCTCTGGGTATTCCGTGGCTTTGTTCATATTCTGGCATACTGCGGTGGCTCCACAGACTCTGTCTGCCTTCTTGCTTGCTCCAGACCTCTGCTTAGACAGCTTCCAAGTTGGTCCTTCAGCATCGGACCATGTCAGCGTTTCCGCCTTCTCGCCAGCATCCTGGTCAGCAGCCTCTTCAGTCTCCCTTTCTGAACCGCTTCCACCCACGTGGTTCCTCTCAGGAGGGCTTGACCAACCGGTAAGTCCTTCTTTCCTTCTTATGATGAATGGGCAAAGATAGCTAGAATGCTCATTCAAGTTCTCACTGGTGCTCTTCATTGTTCTGCACCTCCTCCTTGGCCCAGTACTTGTGAAGGAGGACTTCCTTTGGTAATCCCTAGTTTTACTCTTCTCAGTATGTGTTAAGCTTTCAGTTTTACTGAAACACATGGAAGTATGGGATATGGAGTTTGGATCTAGAGAAGGAGAAGGGGTATATGGTGTGAGTGAAAGGTTGGAATACCACATTCTCCCAAGATGTCCACCCTTGTCCGCAGAGGGGTAGTCTCTCCCATGAGATCATCCCACTGAATACTTCCCCCTGGGGTACTATCAGGTAGTGGCCTCATCTTCCTGGCCTCATGAGAAGTTGCTCCCCCTCGGCAAGAAGTGACGACATCTCGTGATTCGTCGCACATTCAAATATGGAAATTGAGCATTTACATATTGGCTGAGATGATTTACCTTCTGTAAGGTGGCAGAATTTCTAGTGTCCCGTGGTCTCAAGTATACTGTTTTTTATAAGTTAAAGGTCCTATTTCGTATTTTTATTTGAGAGTTTGCTTTATAATGCATTATGAATATGTAGCATGCCGTGTTTTTTTCTTATGCTTTATTTCCCAAAGATTTTTATTAAAACAGATTGAATAATGTTATATGTAAATATTTTTCATTTTTTCCCCAGAGTTCCAGAATCTAGAAAGGAAGAATGTGTAGCTGAAAGAAAAGTTACATGTCAAATTTGTAAGGGTAGCTATAACCATCGCCATTATCACCAGTATCACGAGCATCACTGCAGAAGATACCATAGTTTGTCTACAGTGAAGACCTGTGGTTCAAATATTGAAGACTCAATAGGAGCAGAGATCGTAGAAGGCAGTGAGTGCAATGGTGAAGATTCAACAGAACACGGACCACATACATGCACTGCTGGAGCAGTGGTTGCTGAGGAAAACTGGAGACCCATGACTAGGGAACAACCAAAAAGAGTAAAGAGAGACTATCTGGACAAGCCAAAAAATGTATCTGATGTTGATATTTCAGTGTTCTTTCCAGAGACAGAAGAAGACTTTGAAACCCAGCATAACAGTGACACTGAAGAGCATTGACCTATTCCAGAGGTAGAACAAATAGCTGAAGATATGGACGAAGGGATTTCTCAAGATTTGGATGAAGCTACAGAACATCTGGAATCAAAAACTTTACCAACTGACAAAAAAGCCTATCGATTGGTTAGATGGCTATGTCTATTTTTGATGGTGTGGCAAGCCCGCTTTTTTATATCTGATATTGCAATTGAAGCTTTGCTGCAATTCTTCAAAGATCTGATGTCTATTTTTGCTGTTCCAGATGGAATTATTGCATTAATGATTCCCATTCTACCATGTGGAATTTATGCCACAAATACACTTCTAGGTTTTACTAAAGACCCCTTTACAAAGTTTGTTGTTTGTAGAAAATGTTACACTTTGTATTCAATCAATGACTGCATGCAAGTTGTTGAAAGTCGTGTTGAGTCCATAAAATGTGGATTTTTAAAATACCCATGGCAGAGAAACCATTATCAAAAAACTACTTGCAAGGAACTACTTTTGAAGGAAGTCACCTTGCCTTCAGGAAAGAAAAAACTATATCCATTTAAATGGTATTGCTATAGATCTATTAAAGACTCTTTGGCAGAAATGGTGATGCGTCTAGGGTTTGAGGATCACTGTGAGCAATGGAGGCAAAGGCATATTCCAGATGGGATTCTGGAGGACATTATGGATGGGCATATATGGAAGGTTTTTAATGGACTAAAGTATGACTTTTTCACAAAGGAAAGATCTTATGGCCTAATGCTGAATGTGGATTGGTTTCGTCCATTCAAACACGTACAGTATTCTGTTGGAGCAATATACCTAACTATTTTGAATTTACCAAAATCAGAACGCTTTAAGAGAAGAAATGTAATTCTAGTTGGCATTATACCACACATGGCCAAAGAGCCAAAAACAAATACATTTCTCTCATGTCTGATTGAGGATTTAAAAGAAGCATGGGTGCATGGTTTAAGTTTGAAGTCACACAAACAAGGCAAACTGACTACTTTTTACCTTGCTCTTATTCTAATTGGTTGCGACATCCCAGCTTGCCGTAAAATGTGTGGATTTTTAGGCCATGCTGCATACCGTGGCTGCTCAAAATGTTGGAAATATTTTCCTGGTCAATTTGGAGAGAGAAACTATGGTGGCTTTATGCGAGAACAGGACTGGCCAGAAAGAGCACATGATAAACATGCTGAGTGGTGTGGAAAAATTCAGAATGCAAAAAGTAGAAAGGAAGCTGAAGATTTTGAGCGACAATATGGTGTACGTTACTCTGTTTTCTTAGGTATCCCATATTTTGATATTGTACAAATGCACATTGTAGACCCAATGCACAATCTTTTTCTGGGAACAGCAAAGCGAATGGTTGACATTTGGAAACAGACGGGTATGCTATCAATTGAAGATATGAAGGATATTCAACAAAAAATGGATGACTTTGTAGTGCCCTCAGATTTAGGAAATATACTCTATAAGATACAATCTGAATTTGCTGATTTTACTGCGGATCAGTGGAAAAACTGGACACTTTATTTTTCTATTCCTTGTTTGCAAGATGTTTTGCCATCTCAGCACTTGGACGTTTGGAGACACTTTGTCAGAGCATGCCATCTGCTATGCTCTCATGTCATTTTGCAAGAAACGGTTGAACAGGCAGACACTGAACTTATTAAATTCTGTATGTCATTTGAAGAACTATATGGATCTAACTATGTAACACCCAACATGCATTTACATGGTCATCTTAAAGAATGCATATTAAACTATGGACCAATCAGTACCTTCTGGCTTTTTAGCTTTGAACGATATAACGGACTTTTGGGAAATCAGCCCTCCAATCAGAGATCTGTTGAACTACAGATGATGCGACGGTTTTTAAAAGATGGCTCAATGTTCTCCAAAGTGATTGAAGGTACAGAGGAAGAAAATAAAATGGTTGAAGACCATGTCAATAAAATGCATGCTACTCGATCTCGTGGTACTCTTAAGGATATGGTGGCAGGAGACTTTCTAGAGCTTTGCAGGGACTCTTCATGTATGACTGCAATTCAGAGTCCACCCATCCCCTCTGGAAGAGCAATAGTTTATCTAAAAAAAACACTTTGGCATTTAAAACCATTGGCTCTGATGAAATTGCAAATTATGTACGAGGCAATATATCCCACACTTGACTTTTCAGTTGTGCCATCATGCTTCAAAATCAATCAACTACAGAATAGTGGTGATCTTTTGGGAAGCAAAGAATCAAGAGGTTACAGGTCCTCATTTATAATGGCTTACTGGCCAGACAGAAATGGGGCCTTTTACTCTGCTCCAGGAAGACACCAGGAGCTTGCTGCTGGCCAAATCCTATATTTCATAGAACATAATCTTTTGTTCTTAGATGGGTCTATCCATAAACACATTCTAGCAAGAGTCCAGTGATACCAAGAAGTTGATCTCCCATTCAAGAATTACTATGGTTTTCCTGTCCATGTATTCTATACGAATATCTACAGACCAGAATTTGCGGCATCCTTTATTTCTGTTCAGAGGATTTGATGTAAAATTATCACAAAGACAGAGACCCTGAAGATCACAAATGTCACTAAGCACGTTCTCCTTGCCATTCCAAGAGATCACTTTGCAGGCTGCCAGTAAATTGATCTTGAATGACCGAAAGTAAGGACTGAAGCAGTAATTGTATAAAGTGTGTGTTTTGTTTTTCCATTTCTGAAGATTATCAGTAGAGGCATTGTAGAAGTGCATGCCTCAGATTGGTCAATGCCACAGTGATAATCTGGTCTCCTGTTTAGATATTGATGCTGCAGTATTTCACTCGCTACTTTTAGAAGTTAAAAGGAAAATTATTTTTTAGGGAGTAAAAAAGTAGGTCCCATTCATGGCGACAATAACGCTAGTCAGAGCACATTATGAGCTGTATAGGTGGCAACAAGGCCCAAGAACATGTGTATGTATTTTATGATTGTGGTGGGAGAATTTGCCTGACTTAAAAGAGTACTATAGACAGCTATGCTGTGTATTTGGATTGTCTGCACTTATATTTTTCTTTCACTTTCTTTGACTTGGAGCTGCAGGGAAATCAAATGCTTTGGACAGCTGGTTAGAGGGATGGTGAATACGCATCCTGTGAGTGGTTAGCCACGCTGTGTTAATGGTTCCCTTCTTTCTTACTTCTAATCAGGTATTGTATAGGTATATGTCCAAAGCTGTTAGCACCACTATGTTTATTGTCCGCTTATTGCATATTAGTTATGCCTGCTCTGAATCATCCACTCCCCTGTTCATAGTTTTATTGTTGCTTTCCTTCGGTCGATGGATTAGTAAACATGCTCTCTGTCAATTGCCAGACACACTCTACTAATGGTTCTCTTCTTGTTTCTTCCCAATCAAGGGCATAGATAACCTGCATGATGTGAGCGGTCAGTTAGACTTTGCAAATCTACTGCTTCATGCATTCATTCAACCAGAGGCATAGTGATGATGCATGCACTCAATGGTCAGCTAGCTGTGGTTATGAATTCTCTTCATTTCTTTGAATTAGTTGCATGATAAAGGGCACACTCTGATTTGATAGCCACATTCTACCAATGGTTCCCTCTTCCTTTCTTTCAGTCAGAGACATTGTGGAGTCGCTCATTGTGAGCGGTCAGCTACTCTGTGCTAATGGTTCTTGTCTTGCTTTCTTCAAATCAGAGGCATAGTGAAGGCGCTCGGTGTGAGTGGTCAGCCACACTCTGCTAATGGTTCTTTTTTTCTTTCTTCAAATCAGAGGTATAGCGATGGTGCTTGATGTGCGTGGTCAGCCACACGGCTCTAATGGTACGTTTCTTGCTTTCTTTAAATCAGAGGCATGCTAAGGCTCTTGCATTGAATGGTCACCCACACCCTGCTAATAGTTCTATTCTTGCCTGTTTCAAATCAGAGGAATAGTGAAGTCGCTCACTGTGAGCGGTCAGCCACACTGTGCTAATGGTTCTCTTTTTTCTTTCTTCAAATCAGAGGCATAGTGAAGGCGCTCGCTGTGAGCGGTCAGCCACACTGTGCTAATGGTTCTCTTTTTTCTTTCTTCAAATCAGAGGCATAGTGAAGGCGCTCGCTCTGAGCGGTCAGCCACACTGTGCTAATGGTTCTCTTTTTGCTTTCTTCAAATCAGAGGCATAGTGACGGCGCTCGCTGTGAGCGGTCAGTCACACTGTGCTAATGGTTCTCTTTTTTTCTTTCTTCAAATCAGAGGCATAGTGAAGGCGCTCGCTATGAGCGGTCAGCCACACTGTTCTAATGGTTCTCATCTTTCTTTCTTTAAATCAGAGGCATAGTGAAGGCGCTCGCAGTGAGCGGTCAGCCACACTGTGCTAATGGTTCTCGTCTTTCTTGCTTTCTTCAAATCTGAGGCATAGTGAAGGCGCTCGCTGTGAGCGGTCAGCCACACTGTGCTAATGGTTCTCTTTTTTCTTTCTTCAAATCAGAGGCATAGCGAAGGCGCTCGCTTTGAGCGGCCAGCCACACTGTGCTAATGGTACTCTTTTTTCCTTCTTCAAATCAGAGGCATAGCAATGGTGCTTGATGTGCGTGGTCAGCCACACTGTGCTAATGGTACTTTTCGTGCTTTCTTTAAATCAGCGGCATAGTAAGGCTCTTGCATTGAGTGGTCAGCCACACCCCACTAATAGTTATATTCTTGCCTGTTTCAAATCAGAGACATAGTGAAGGCGCTCGTTGTGAGCGGTCAGCCACACTGTGCTAATTGTGCTCTTCTTGCCTGCTCACTAATCAGCGGCATAGGGAACTTGCTCGTTGTTTGCGGTCAGCTATAGTATACCAAGGGGTTCTCTTTTTGCTTTCTTTGAATCAGAGGCATAGTGAAGGCGCTCGCTTTGAGCGGCCACACTGTGGTAATGGTGCTCTTCTTTCCTTCTCACTAATCAGAGGCATAGTGAACTTGCTTGCTGTTAGCGGTCAGCTATATTCTACTAAGGGGTTCTCTTTTTGATTTGTTTGAATCAGAGGCATAGCGAAGGTGCTCACTGTGAGCAGGCAGCCACACTCTTCTAATGGATCTCTTTTTGCTTTCTTTAAAACAGAGGCTTGAGGAAGGCACTCACTTTGAGTGGTCAGCCACACTGTGCTAAGGGTTCTCTTCTTGCTTTCTTTAAATCAAAGGCATAATGAAGGCACTCACTATGAGCAGTCCACCACAGTCAATGTCTCTCGTTTTGCTTTCTTTAAATCAGAGGCATAGAGAAGGTGCCCGCTGTGAGCAGTCAGTCACGCCATGCTAAGGTTTCTCTTCTTGCTTTCTTTGAAACAGAGGCCTAAAGAAGCGACTTACTGTGAGCGGTCAGCTACACTGTGATAATGATTCTGGTCTTGCTTTCTTCAAATCAGAGGCATAGTGAAGGCGCTCGCTGTGAGCGGTCAGCCACACTGTGATGATGGTTCTCTGTTTTCTTTCTTCAAATCAGAGGCATAGATATGGTGCTTGACATGCGTGGTCAGCAACACTGTGCTAATGGTACTCTTCTTGCTTTCTTCAAATCAGAGGCATAGCGAAGGGGCTCCCATTGAGCAGCCAGCGACACTGTGATAATGGTTCTCCTCTTGCTTTCTTCAAATCAGAGACATAGTGAAGGCGCTCGCTTTGAGTGGTCAGCCACACTGTGCTAATGGTTCTCTTTTTTGTTTCTTCAAATCAGAGACATAGTGAAGGCGCTCGCTTTGAGCGGTCAGCCACACTGTGCTAATGGTTCTCTTTTTTCTTTCTTCAAATCAGAGGCATAGCGAAGATGCTCGCTTTGAGTGGCCAGCCACACTGTGCTAATGGTACTCTTCTTGCTTTTTTTAAATCAGAGGCATAGCAATGGCACTCGCATTGAGGGCCAGCTAGGTTATGCTAATGGTTCTCATCTTGCTTTCTTCAAATCAGAGGCATAGTGAAGGCGCTCGCTGTGAGTGGTCAGTCACACTGTGCTAATGGCTTTCTTTTTTCTTTCTTCAAATCAGAGGCATAGCGATGGTGCTTGGTCAGCCACGCTGTGCTAATGATCCTTTTCTTGTTTTCTTTAAATTAGCGGCATAGTAAGGCTCTCGCGTTGAGTGGTAAGCCACACCCTGCTAATAGTTATAGTCTTTCCTGTTTCAAATCAGAGGCATAGTGAAGGCGCTCGTTGTGAGTGGTCAGCCACACTGTGCTAATGGTTCTCTTCTTTCTTTCTTTAAATCAGAGGCATAGCGAAGGCGCTCGCTTTGAGCAGCCAGCCACACTGTGCTAATGGTACTCTTCTTGGCTTCTTTAAATCAGAGGTATAGTGAAGGATACACTGTGAGTGGTCAGCCAGATTGTGCTTATGCTACTCTTCAGAGGCATATGGAACTTGCTCGCTGTTAGCGTCAGCCATAGTCTACAAAGGGGTTCTCTTCTTGCTTTCTTTAAATCTGAGGCATAATGAAGGCACTCACTATGAGCCGTCCACCACGGTCAATGTTTCTCTTCTTGCTTTCTTTAAATCAGAGGTATAGAGAAGGCGCTCGCTGTGAGCGGTCAGTCACACTCTGCTAATGAGTCTCTTCTTGCTTTCTTTAAATCCGAGGCATGGTGAACGCGCTTGATGTGAGCGTTCAGCCACACTGTGCTAATAGTTCTCTTCTTGCTTTCTCTCAATCAGAGGCATAAAATAGGCATCCTCTGTGAGCACTCATTCACTCTGTTACTGGTTCTCTTCTTATTTCTTTCTTTCAATCAGAGACATTCTGGAGGTGCATGTTGGGAGTGGTTGGTCACACTTTGCTAATGGTTGTCTTATAGGGAGAAGGCGTACACTCTGACACATTTGCCTGATTGCAATTGTTTTCTTGCTTTCTTCAAATCAGAATCATGGTGGTGGGGCACAATCCGAATGGTCAACTCCTCTATGTTAAGGGTTGTATGTGTGCTTTCTATGATCAGTGACATTGCAAAACTGCCTGCTCTTAGCAGTCAGCCTGCTGTGGTAATTGTTTTCTTGCTGATTTCTTCAAATAGGAGGTATTTTGGAGGTAGACCCTCTAAACAGTCTGCACAGTTTTGTTTGCTGCTCCATTCTTGCTTACTTCAAATGAGAGGTACAGATTCTGTCAGTGAACACTCTACAAATGGTTCCCATGCTTTCTTTGAATCAGAATATTGAACTTGCTCCATTCAAGTTTGAGGCTGATATGATATCCTCCTCTTGGGAGGCTGCCTTAAAGCTGAAAGGATGTTTGTAAGTGTATCTAGTGTTAAGGTTCTGATCATGCATCTTGGTGACCTGTGCAAAGGGATGGTGAAGATGTCAATGCTTGACACAGTGTCATCAATCTGGCTTCAGATCTTTTTTGATTTATCTTTGAATGAGTCATTGATTGCGTTATATCTGGCTGTAGATGTGGGCATTGTGAGAACTCTTAGGAGGATGAAGCACAGCTTTATGGCCTTGTAGAGGGTTTCACTGTTGTTGGAAACTCTGGCTAAGATTGCTGTGTAGCAATGTATTTATGCTGTGATGTTGAGGGCCCTTCTTGCATATTGAGTGGAAGGTTGGTCTAGTAGCAAAGTCTTCCAGTCACTTGGATTTTTTCCATATCTTGCCTTGCTGGTGGATTGCGTGTTTATTTTCTGAGCTCTTGTGTGTACACAGGTGAAGACAGCTTTGTTTTATTGGTTCATAGGTTCAGTGGTGTATGGTTACTAGCTGCAGTGGTATGTGTCTGTGTATGGGTCTCTGTGTGTGTTAGATTATCAGTGCATGTGTACTTGAGCTTGCCAAGCACAGTGTTGATATTAGATGATATTGGATGATGGGGCTGAAGGCGATGCTAGGATGGTGAGGTATTCTTCACAATATGATGCTAAAATGTCTGATGCACAGGCTGAATGTGATGGAGCTGGATGGGTATGATGAGTTCAGTCTAATTTTAGATGTGAGAGAATACTGAGTGAGAACAAGAGCGAATGGAAGGATTAGATTGCATCTCTTGCATGGAGGGAGGTAGCAGTCAGGTTGCCCTTAGAAAACCTGCACCTTTAGCTACCCTGACAAACCGAAATAAGAAAGTCTACCATGGTGGATTCTCCATATTTAATGAAAAATGGGTGATTAACTTTGTTACTCACATTTGAAACTGTGTGTTGTTTAACTTTGAGTCTGGGCAACAGCAAATATACTAGTTATGTGCATACCCGTAAAGTTTTCGCCTTCTCCTTCCATCTTCTTGTACCCCAACCACACAGTATTCCACACCTCTAACCTAAGTACATTTACATTTCTGTATAATGGTATGCATCAAACCATCTTCCACAGTGTTGAAGATTATTGTGTGTTCAGTTAAATTCAAATGTTATGTAAAAGCCAATCATAAAGTATATATATATATATATATATATATATGTATATATATATATATATATATATATATATATATATATATATATATATATATATGAGTAATACGTGTTTCGCTTACTCAAATGTAACAAAATAAACAATTTATAAAAACCTGGTATTTATGTCACACATTTCTAACACAATGGCCCTCATTACGACCCTGGGGAAAGGGGTTTACGCCGGCGTAATGCATGGCGTACCTTTCCGCCAGACTACGAGTTCCCGTAGCGCCATGGCGATTTTTACGGCTGCTTTTTGCAGCCAGAAAAATCCATGGCGCTACGGGACTTGTTGTTAATTACGCCACCGTAATTTACGGTGGCGTAATTAACGCCTTCCCCACTCCCATTATACCCTATGGGGCAAAAATGGGAATGGGGAAGGGTAAATGGGGATTGGGGACTTACCGCCCCGCCAAGGTCGGAATGGGGCGGTAAGTCCACCAACCCCCATGGCGGAGTTGGCAGCTTTGCGCCATGGACCATGGTGCAAATTGCACCATGGTTCTCCGCCAGGGTCGTAATGAGGGCCAATGTATCACTTATCTGACAACAAAAACAAAAAGTGGCATGAATAGGACCCACACATTTCTGCTTGCCATGCCAGCTGCATCGTTTATGTTAGGTTTCTCTGCACAATCAAGAGCAACATTCAGGTAATAAGCGGGTGTATCCTGTCAGCCCTGCTCGCGTCACTGATCGATAATCATCAACAGAGCAGCTGCATTTCTGTCTACGCTATGGAGCTCACCAGGAAAAAATGTTGCTCTGTTTATGGGCCATAAGTACTGGGAGTGACTGAACATATACTTTTGATAAGCTCAGACTCGGTTCATATGTATTCACATAAATTCAAGAACAAGAACTGTGACTGGAGCTTAAAGGTACAGCACCAATCCAGGAGATGGGATAGGCATGAACTGGTTCTACTGTTTGAGAGTGGCACCATTTCACTTTGTTCAATCCACACTCTTATTATGTTTTTGGGTAGAAGGTACCTAAAGAGGATTTTGTATTATTTGTAGCCAGGCTCACTCGGGAGAAGGTTAATTTTGTATGCACTTTCTGGTATGTGCATTCTGCTCTTCATCATTGTGACCCAGGATTCTTTGTATGGGCAAGACTGGTGCTGCCTGAGTGCGTATTCATTAGTGTGGCACATCAGAATTTTGTGTTGCAAAACATAAACATTTGTCATTGCATAGGTTTCCCTGGTAAACTGTTCAGTATGGAACTCAATGGCTGCTTTAATCTGTGTGAGATGATTCTTGGAGGTACCTAGTCTCTATCTTGAAGGAAAGTATAGCATGTTGATCTTAAGATTAACCCTGAGTATTTGTATATATAACAAATAAAGTTCTACATGCAGAGCAATTGGTAAAGAGGAGCACAGGTTGAGATTCTCTCTGCCGAGGCATATCTACCCCACCAATGGTTTCTCTCTCTGACCTTGGACATGCAATGGGAAGTAGTTGAATAAGCATTCTTTCCAGCGCCTATTTCTTTCCTTTTCTTTTCTGGGTAGTTACGTAAACAAATAATAAACCCCCTACTCCACACAATGACGTGCAACTTAACATAACAGGCATCCTTCCTTCTTAAGATTCTTAAAAGATAATCTTCCTCTGGTAATATCACGTTCAATGGGGTAGCTAGGATCACCAAACTAACCAAGGAGATTTGGTGGAGCAATCAGACATCAAGAATTTCAGACGAAGTTTGGCAACCCTTCGAAAGGCCCAGCACACTTCCTAGTTCTCTTATTTCGGCTTGTCTGCAATTGGTAGCTGCAGGGCAGGTCCACACAGGTCAAACGCAGGAAAGCTTGTTGTAGAAATGTGTTTGTAATGTCAGAGAAGTTGCTTGTATTTTCACCCTGTTTGTGAAACCCGTTTTGTAAAAGAAGAGGTACACCCTCTCCCTTTCTTTATTTTGTATTATCCATCACCTTCGCTGGTAAGTTTGTCAGAATGCAGCATTTCATAAAGCATCATTAAATTGTTCATGTCTAAAAAATTGCTCACCACCACTCAAGATTTCATTTCATGGCTAAAAACCAACACACACATCTTGTAATTTTATTTTCCGGTGCTGAAAGCACAAACATTTACCACTCCTCACAGGGTGACATGGTAGCCACTGAGATGAGCTCTCTCTCCCATTATGCCACCATGTGGGAGAATTACTACCCAGATGGTGACATGATGAGATAGAGCTCCACCCAGGATAGTACCTTTCTACTTACCAAGCTAAGCTCACCTGAATCCTGAAGAAAATTTGATTTGGTAACCTCTATGCATGCCATATGCACCATTGGGGCCATGGGGAAAAAAAGCAATGTCTTTCAGGGTGCTGGTACTGGATGGTGGTAGTAAGCCAATTAGATACAGGCATTGTAAGGGCGGTGGGAGGGCAGCAGTGAATGTTTTGTAACTATATCCCGCCCATGAGCATGATGCTGCGTTTGGGGGTCTGCAAATACATGGTACCAGGTTTGTCCCCACGTTCCCCTGTTTTCTGTAGATTAGAAGTGGACATGTTTTCTTTTTACTGTATGAAAGAATTACATAGATTTAATTATCCTAATGGGCTATGTCATTCCTTGCGTTTGTGGTGGTGGTGATGAGGCAACAACACTCTAACATTTCCAGCTTTTCGAATTGTGAAGCTGTGTTCGAGATACACTGTGAAGGGTTGCTTATACTTTCCTTTCCACCTCTGCTTCTGTAGCATTTGTCTGCTCCTAAGTATTACTAATTTCAAGATAAATGTTTTGTAGGCTGTACTTGGATGAGCTATTATCTTTATTTTGATCATAATTGTTATTCTAAGACTCATTAATGTGTGTGGATGGTAGTTGAGATCACGAGCATCCCATGTCATACTCTTCACTGTGCTATTTCTCTCCGTTCTTCAGTATGTGCTATCTGCAACCATCTCCACCTTCAGCCTCAGAGAAAGCAGACTGAACCTCATCCTCTTCCTACACTGATCAGCCTGGAATACCTGAGTGTATACCTGAGCATATAATCTATCTTGCACACAAGAGTGTGTAGAAGGTGGAGTTGTTGATTAATGAGTTAGATCCATTAATTTTACTGCATACAATTCTGACATCCCCAGAACAACAGCACCCACTGTGGCTGTTGTAAATTGACAACATACTGCACACCTCTCCAAACCCCTGGCACATGTGGGTGCTCTGTATTGGTTGACACTCCGGTTGACCACTTGTCAGTCACAGGAAATGTTATGTGGGTATATATCATGCAAGATGGTCACTGTGATTTTATTTCCCCCGTAAGTACAGCTTGGCCAGCCCAGCCAAGATTCTGTTATTGGGGTGTACCCGATAAATACCATGCTCAATAAATACACTAATACCCTAATAATAATAATATTACAAATAATAATACTAATAATACTAATAATAATAATAATAATATTTGCACACAAGTTTATCTATTAAGCTCAACTCCAATGCCCTACCAGGGTTAGTAAGGAAACACTGAAGAATCTCATGCATGATCACTAGTTTCACACTGTCCTCTCTATTACATATTACTTGGCAGTCTACTCAAGATTGTGGCTACTTGGACTATCTGAAATGGAATGGAAGAACACATTATCTTGCCTGCAATGGAACAGAAAAAAACAAGGAAACCTGATTCTTTAGAATGGTTTACAGATTGTTAATCTGTTGCAACTTGGCAAACCTTTACCATATTTCTGATACAGTTTACTTGTAAAATGTTGTAAAGATGTGATTTTACACACAGTTTATGATGATGTAAACAATTGCATACACGCAACAAACGATATGTACAAATGATGAACAAACATTGATTTTTCAAAGGTTTAGAACGTTATTGTAAACTGTTGTAAATCTTTTTCATGGTTTACACAACATACGCAAACCTTTGAAAAGCATACATTTGATGTGGTTTACGAACATGTAAAATATTGTAAACCCAATGTTTTACCTGTAGTTTACATAGTTTAGAGTACTTTGCATACATGATCTTCACTCATCTGAATGTCATGTAAACATAAAGTAAACCTGAAGTATACTGAAGGTTTGCAAGAGCATTGTAAAGTGTTGTAAACATAAAGTTCTGCAATTGTTTACAAATGTAGGAACATGTGTAAACCATTGTTTTCATGCAGTGACGGCCCCCTCAGATTAAAGGTTACCTACCCAACGCGCCCCTGTAATATACAGGATGGAGAGCTCCACAAAACATAAGCAGAGGTGAGAAGGGAGGTTTTATTCAAAGGTGCACTACATCACAGTTTCTGTTTGCGAATGGGGATTACAATAGTTGTGTTGTTATAATTGTTGTTTCCACAGAATCAGAACCCAGATAACAGGTCCTCTTACTGAAAAGGCATTACGCTCCCTCAGAGACCTAAGGTAAGCATTACAGAACGTGAAGCCGTACTTAAACTACTCCACCTGAGCGTAATGGAGGACTCAGGAATAGATAATTTATCCCAGCTTCTGGAAGAGCTAAGGGCAGAGGTTCATGCAGCTAGGTCTGAAACCAACTCACTTAGGAGAGAGTTGGTGGTTAACAGAGAGCGCACTGAGGAAATGGGTCGCCAGTTGCTACAGTCCCAAGCAGGGCAGGCACCACTCCCTGGTTGGGTTTCACAGGGTCAAATTCCTGCTTCCAGCCCTCCTCTACAAGTAGTTTTACCCGGAAATATTCCCCTAGCAGCCCCAGAGAGATGTACAGGGGACCCACAGCGTTTTGCAGTATTTATCAGCCCATGTAATTTACACTTTCTATGTAAACCTGGGGTCTTTCCTTCAGATCAGGCCAAGGTGGCATTTGTGTTATCTTATTTGGGAGAACATGCTGCAGATTGGTCCATACCCTTAGTGAATAGAGATGATCCATTACTGAGGAATTATTCTGGTTTTTGGCAGGAATTAGAAAAACGTTTTGCTCATCCTGCTCAGAGTCAGGCCTTAGATAACTAGTTGCTTTCTTTACGCCAAGGTAAACAGGAATTGTTGGCTTATATAGACACTTTCAATCGATTAGTAGCCAAAACAAATTGGCCTGAGGAGAAGAGAACCACACTCTTTCATGCAGGACTGAGAGAAGAACTTAAGGATATTTTAGCGCAAGTTGTCAATCCTCCTATGGTTTGTGCCGAATTCATAGACCTAACCATTCAGTTGGATCACCGATTACAGAACTGGTGCTCTGATCGGGCTAAATCAGAGGTTAAATCATTTTATGTTTGTTCAAGAGACACTGGAACTCGCACCAGTCCATGCAGTTAGGGGGAGTTCGAGGTCCCATCTCTAAAGAAGAACAAAGATAGAAGAACACAGCAGAATGTATGTCTCTATTGTGGCTCAGCGGGTCATCAATTACAAAACTGTCCAGTGAAACCACTATGGAAGCCAGTGGGAGTAGTAGAAAAGGGAGATTGAAAGATCACAGAAAATGAACAGCAGGAAAACTCCAACGCCGGACAAGTATAGAGGTCGACTTGTCGAGCCAAAAGAAAGAAATTCAGATCTCTCATTTCGTTGTTCCGGTCATCCTAAGTAGCGACCTTCAACCGTCCAAGGTGTATGCTCTGGAAGCATATGTGGACAGTGGTGCGATTGGAAACTATATGGATTACGAACAAGCAGGCAAGATGGGTATTAGTATACATCCAAAGGCAGTGGTAGAAAATATCACTGCGGTAGATGGAACCCAATTAATATCCGTACCAGTGACAAACTGTACTGAAGTTTGCACCTTGCTTTGCCAGGAAGGAAATCGGGAAAAGATATCTTTTGACCTAATTTGCGCTCCACAGTTTAAAATTATTTTACGAATTCCATGGCTAGAGAAATACAACCCACAGATTGATTGGCGAGCCAAGACCATTGTTTTCACCGAAGAATGCAGGATTTCCTGCTATGTTCAAGGTGGAACCCTGAAGAAAGAGTTACCAGAGATTTCATGAAACACCCCCACCTTAGGGGTGATAGGAACCCTTCCCCTGGAATATCGAGACTTTCAAGAAGTATTCGAAGAAGAACAGGCTAATGTGCTGCCACCTCGTCGACCATATGATTGCCAAATTGATTTGATCCCTGGCTCAAAAACCCCATGCAGCAGAATCCATGCCGTAACTGAGCAAGAAAATATTCATTTGAAGACCTATTTAGATGATTACCTGGCCAATGGGTTCATTCAGCCCTCTAAGTCCCCCATGGCAACTCCTCTATTTTTCGTGCCCAAGAAGGAAGGGGACCTTCGTACCTGCATAGACTACCGTGTCCTCAACCAGATCACTGTCAAGAACCAGTTCACCCTTCCGCTCATCCCAGTGCTGATGGATCAAGTTAAGGATGCCAAGATCTTTACTACATTAGACCTTAGAGGAGCATACCACTTAGTGAGAATCAAAGAAGGAGATGAATGGAAGACTGCCTTCCACACAAAATACGGGTTGTACGAATATCAAGTCATGCCCTCTGGCTTATGTAACGCCCAAGCAGCCTTCCAGAATTTTATGAACAATGTTTTATGTGAATTACTCGACATCTGCTCCGTAGTGTACCTTGACGACATTCTTATATACTCAAACTTAGTCCAAGAACACATAACCCATGTAAGAGAAGTCCTCCAGAAACTACAACACCACAAGCTCTTTGTGAAATTAGAAACATTTTCCTTTCATACAACCTCAGTGGAGTTTCTGGGATTCATATTGTCGCCTAAAGGAATCCAAATGGATAACCGAAAAGTTGAAGCAGTTCTCAATTGGCCTATCTCAGTGAAAGGAGTCCAAAGTTTTTTAGGATTTGCACATTTTTACAGACGTTTTATTGCAAGATTTTCACAGCTGGTCCATCCAATAACTTCATTGCTACGAAAACACAAGACCTTCTCCTGGACCAAAGAAGCAGAAGAGGCCTTCCAGACATTGAAGAAACAATTTACCACAGCTCCTGTGTTGAGACACCCACAACGTGAGTTACCATTTGTAGTGGAAACCGATGCATCGAGTGCTGCAATGGGAGCAGTACTATCCCAGAAAGACCCCGAAACCAGACAACTGCATCCAGTGGCCTTCTGGTCCAAGAAGTTCTCAACTGCCGAATTGAACTATAGCATCACAGACAAGGAATTACTAGCAATAAGACACGCATTCAAAGAATGGAGGCACCACTTGCTAGGGGCCCGACATACAGTTAATGTTTTAACAGATCATCGAAACATGCAATATTTGTGCAATGCCAAATCACGACAACTCAGTTGTGCATTATTTTTCGTAGAATACGTTTTGTCATCACTTATCGGCCAGGGGTACGTAATGGCAAGGCAGATGCCCTGTCAAGGATTGGAGAAAGAGAAGAGATTCAAGGCACCACAGACCCTGTAAACATAGCCCCCGAAGAGAAGATGCTGGGAGTCACTGGATCCCTGAAGAAGACTTGAATGCACAAATTCTACTTAACATAACCACTTTGGAATTAGAAGCTTGGGAATCAAGAGGACCTAAGTTTAGTTTTCAAGAAGGTCTACCTTATTTCCAGGTGTCACGTGCCGCCGCCTTCCGTGGACCCTGTGGTCCAGATTGCGGCTTGCAGGCCGCCATTGAATTGACGTTTCTCCGACGTTGACGGCAGCGGTCTAGCGTTGCGACAACAGCGGACAGGGAGGCTTATTAGCCACGCCCTCCCTGTTCACTGTGCGTTGCAACCCGCTTCGGTCAGCCTCCCTGCGGCTGCTCTCTCTCGGTTGCTACAACGCTAGTTTATCTCTTTTCCTGTGCTTTCTCTCTGGGTACTGCCTCCTCTAGGCACCGCTACGAAATACTCTCTCTCTGGGGTCTCTACCCCGCCTCTTTCCCTCGCTCTGTTCCCGTACTTCCACGCTTGGTTTCCATACCTCTGTCCCCGTTTGCTCTCCGGAGCTTTTGGTTGGTTCCCTTACCTGGTGTCAACACTCTGCTGGCTCCTGGCCCTGTCCACGGCATCCTTGGAGTCCGCATTCCGCTCTACATCCTCCAGAACGGACATCAGCTACTGCTTACCTACAGTTGGGGTTTTTTGTGCCCTGCAGGCTTTTTCCCCTTCTCATCCCTTTCGGGAGAGGGGCCACAGGCGGTGCTAGTTAACAGCATAGCACTGTGGCTTCCTTCCGGGAGAGAGACTCTTACTCAGAAAAAAAATAGAAGAAGAAGAAGCAGGATTATCGAGCCCGCCGACTGGAGATTTCTTCAGTTCTGGACTATTTGTCAGGTGAGGAGGAGGAGGAAGAGGGAAAGTCGGAGTTGTGGGAGGTTCAGCCCCAGGGGGCTGACACCAGGGTCGAGTTTACCTACCCCATCTGGAGTTACAAAAGAAAGTTATGGTAGATTACCATACAGCCACCTCGGAGGGTCACCCTGGGATCGCTAAGACCACGGCCAAGATCAAGAGACATTTCTGGTGGCCCACATGGCACAACTTGTGGAATTTGTACTCCAAATAAAAGTTCAAAGCAGAAACCAGCAGGACTGCTGCAACCATTACCCGTCCCACCAGCGCCATGGCTTTCCATTTCTATGGACTTTATTACGGAGCTAGCTCCTTGTCAGGGATATAACACTATTCTAGTTGTGATGGACTTATTTTCCAAGATGGCGCATTTCATTGTCCTTAAGGGACTTCCAACTTCCTCAGTCTTAGAAAAGGTCTTCCTGGAAGAAATTGTACGTCTTCATGGATTTCCATCTACTGTGATCTCAGATAGGGGGAGCCAATTTGTATCCCAATTCTGGAGAAAATGTTGTGAATTGGCCAAGATTGAAGTGTGTCTATCTACCAGTCACCACCCACAGACTGACGGTCAAACAGAAAGCACCAATCAGACCCTTGAACAATATCTTCAATGTCTCCTTCACCAGATCGATTGTTCTTGAGTGGATGTCCTTTGAATCACAGAGTATGCTTATAATAACTCAGAACATACTTCCACGGGCTATACTCCCTTCTACACACTGAACGGTTTACATCCTCGGACCTCCACTTTGGATCCCACAGTCTTGAGAGATGCCAGCAGTACAGAGTCTCCATGATAATGTTACCAGAGTACAGGAAGAAGTTCTATGCCATTTGGCTACAGCAAAGGAGGACCAAAAGAAATTTTCAGATAGACTTCAACGAGAGTCACCAGAGTATAAGGTGGGAGACAAGGTTTGGTTGTCTTCCAAGTACATTGCACTCAAAAGCCCACTTAAATTCCAACCTAGATTCCTAGGCCCATTTCCGGTGGAGACTATTGTCAATCCCGCAGCAGTAAGACTAAAGTTACCTCCTCACATGCAAATCCACCCAGTTTTTCATGCCTCTTTGAACAAACCACTGAATCCAGGGACCAGAGTACAGCCACCACCAAAACCCTAAATCATCAAAGGTGAACTAGAATTCATTTTAAAGGACATTTTAGACTCTAAGATAGCTAAAAAGAATTTTTTCTACCTGATAGATTGGAAAGGGTTTGGCCGACAGAATAGGACTTGGGAACCTAGCTCAAAAATTCATGACCCCAGACTACTCCAAAAGTTTATTCAAAACCACCCAACTAAGCCAGGACTAGAGGGTTTATCCTTGGGAAGGGTCTTGGGGGGGGAACACTGTCATGATCCCAGCAAAGGAATACAGATCCCAGTTAGAAACACTAGGGAGGCAAGGAACTTCATGTCAATCAGTGGGTCAGCAGTGGCTTCAGCCCTGGCGCACAAGGCATTTGCCTCACTCTTAGCATTGCACCCATAGGTTCATTGCAGTTACATTGCATTCCCTACACTCAATATGGCCGCCACTAAGTCCATAGTTAAATCGCAGTGCATGCTACACCTGTTGCAGAGGGAGCTACTTAAGCCTCGCCTCCGCTGGAGCGCTCACTTCACGTCTTCTCCGTTGATAGCACCTGTCAATAGAAGAAAACAAGTTCAAAGATATTAATTTGCACAGCAAATCAATAGAATACCAATAGAATTGTAAAGAATTACCGAACCAACGTTTTTTCCAAGTTTTCCTCAGTCCGCTTTTATATTCGTAGTCTCTGCATCTTCTGTCAGAAGTTCCGTTGCAGCATTTCTTCTCTCAGCACCCTTCGTTCGCGGTTGCAGTGCCTACTTCCAAACGTTTTCCTCAGCAGTCTCTGCATCGTCCGAAGGTATTTTCATCCACAGTTTCTCTGAAGACCTGCAAAACAAAGGTATTTAGTGAATGAATGGACTTGTAAAAGGAAAGAAATAAGAAGTTATATATGTGTTTACCTGAAGTCTCAGGAAGGCTTTTCTTCGCTTTATTCTTACTGCACTTATCTCCAAAGGGAGCTATTACTCAGTTTTCGACGAACTGACATAATTTAATGTTTCCTCAAAACGAGTATAGTTGCAGCCATACCGCAGCATCTGCCTCTTTTTAGGAACCAAGAACCTGCAAATATTAAAGAGGATTTTTAGTAAGAGAGATCTCTCCAACCTAGGGACAACTGAGAACCTGATGAAGTATATAATTATATTTTCACCAAAAGACGTACCCAAGATACCTCTAGAAGAGGTTTGGACATCATTCAGTTGAGAATCTGCCGACACCACGGCCCCCTCAGATTAAAAGTTACCTACCCAACGCGCCCCTGTAGAATACAGGATGGAGAGCTGCACAAAACATAAGCACAGGTGAGAAGGGAGTTTTTATTCAAAGGTACACTACATCACAGTTTCTGTTTGCGAATGTGTATTACAATAGTTGTGTTGTTATAATTACTGTTTCCACAGAATCAGAGCCCAGATAACAGGTCCTCTTACTGAAAAGGCATTACGCTCCCGCAGAGACCTAAGGTTAGCGTTATAGTAGCAGAGTATGCTCATAATGACTATGAACACACTTCCACAGGTTACACCCCTTGTTATGCCCTTAACGGTTCGCATCCTCGAACCTCTACCTTCGATCCAACAGAATCCTTACAAATGCCAGCAGTATAGAATCTTCATGAGAACATTGCCCAGGTACAAAAAGAGGTTCTGAGACATTTGACTACAGCAAAGGAAAGCCAAATGAAATTTGCAGATAAACTTCGAAGAAAATCTTCTGAGTATAAAGTGGGAGACAAGGTATATTTGTCTTCTAAACACATTGCACTTAAGGGCCCACGTACATTCCAGCCTAGATATCTGGGCCCATACTCTGTGGAAGCCATTGTTAACCCTTTAGCGGTAAGATTGAACCTAACCTCTCAACTGCAAATTCATCCTGTATTCCATGTTTTCTTGTTAAAACCAATGAATCCGGGGACCAGACTACAACCACCCCAAAAACCCTGATCATAGAAGGTGAACCAGAATTCTTAGTGAAAGAAATCTTAGATTCCAAGATTGTCAAAAGAAAATTATTCTACCTTGTGGATTGGAAAGGGTTTGGCCCACAGGACAGGACTTGGGAACCTAGTTCAAATATTCATGCTCCCAAATTACTTCAGAAGTCTCATCAGAATCACCCCACTAAGCCAGGGCCGGAGAGTCCATCCTTGGGAGGGGCCTTGGGGGGGGGGGGGGAACTGTCATTATCCCTGTTAGGGAGAGTTCTCAAAATGTGCTAATTCCTCTCTACCTTAGAGATCCCCAGCTCTTTTGCTGAACTTTGGGGCTCTGTAATTTTTAATTCTGTTTGTTTTCTGTGTTTATTTCTTTTGGTTATGGAGTTTTAGACAACTCCATAGGCATCATCTTTTCATGTGTGTTACACAGCACCCTCAGTGCAGTGACACAGGGATGCCTTTTTAGACTTCCCAAAGGTTTAAATACCTTCTCTGGGATAAACTACTGTGTCCCAGAGAATGTAAGGTTACATTGGGCCTCATTACATGGTAGGAAGTAACCATGCCGCTATTAGAACTGGGTCCGGGTAGGCGGTATGGGGACTTACCGGTCATTCCGACCCTGAAGGACCCGGTACGTCCCCATTCCAAATACCATTCCCCATTCCCATTTGAGCCCCCATAGGGCTCAATGGGAATGGGGAAGGAGCTAATAACGGTACCGCAATTTGCAGTCCCGTTATTAGCTCTCAAGTCCCTCAGCGGGTCCCGTCCTTAACGTCTGGTCAGACCAGGCATTAAGGACGGGTCCCGCTGAGGGACCTCATAGTAGGGCGGTAAGGGATTACCGGCACCAGTGCCCTTATCGGTGCCGGTAATCCCTTACCGCCTTCTGTGTAATGAGGCCCATTGACTTTACTAGTCTTTTTAAATTCCTAGACCCAGCACACACTATATTCTTGTAGAGTGCTATGTCTAGAAACTCATGTAGCAGTCAAATGCTACCCTTTCCTATCGAAATTGCTGGTGGCACAGTGGTTTTACAACGAACTACCATTATTTTTCCCGACAGTGAACACCGGTAGCTAAAAATCGCGGGAGCCATATTTTTCAAGATGACGCCTTAAGCTCCTTTATTTAAACTGTCCCGGTCTTCTTTTTTCACCATTTCTTTTTGCAAAGGTCCTTCTAGTGTTTATCTCTGCGTGCCAAACTAGGTTTAGTCCCTTTGTTTCTATGCCGTTGGCGGGCTTCGGGACTGAAGACCGCCTCTGGCTCTGAGTGTCTGGGGTGGGCAGGAAATGAGGGAGGTGCCCGAAACTCCCTGTGCCTAGTCTCCTAGGAGACCCAATGGCACTCTGGCATGATTGGCTGGCTGACTGTCCGGCAAGGACAGCCACCCTGCTGGGTGAGTGGCAGCTAGGCTGGAATGAAAGGGAGAAAACTGGTGAGTCTTTTGGACTGGAAAGCAGAGTCGACCACTGGAACGAAAGAACCGAAGACGAGCTGAAAGAGGACGGCTGCTGCAACTCCTGGACCGTTGGTTTGCCCGGTGAAGCCCTGCTGCAGGTCCGAATCGCCAAGTTCATCTCGACAGAGAAGCCCCTTCAAGGACGACTTCTTCCTTTGAGTTGATGGGACCAATCAACTCATAAGCCACCTGGATACCATTCGCGGAGCTGGTTAGAATTAACCAGGGGGAAGGACACCAGCTTGTGTGCTTGACGACAGCTACTCCAACCGAAGATCTTCCATTTTGCCAGCTTCTTTGACCAGTCCTGTGCAGTGCCGGAGTCCCCCAATGTCCTCCCTCTTGTCCCCACGACTGATGCTCAGGAACAGCGAGATCTGCAGGAACTGCCAGGAACCAACGTCTTTAGCTGCATCTTTTCTTCATATCAATGTACTGTGCCAACCCGATTGAGGGAACTCACCTCTCGCAGTGAAAGTTCACGAAACTTTCCCAACTTGTAGTCCTAATCAGCTTGTGACCCAGCATATGATACTTTTTCGTACAAACTACTTCTGAGAACATTGGCAAAGACTTTACTGTTTACTACAAGAACTGCGCTTTCCTATCCAAGACATTAGTCCATTGACTTTGGCCTAGGCCTATTGAACAGAATCGAGTCCTCTAGTGAACTGAAACTATTTGCACTGCCTAAGAAAGTATGTGTGATCTATTCTATTAATTTGTGCTTTTGCTCTCCTATAAAAAGTGACTGAAATGCTATTTTGCTCCTATTTCATGGGAGCCTAATTTACTCAGAAACGGATTGGTTAAGTATTGAAGTGTATATGTGTATGATATTAAGTTGCCTCCTTCTAGTGAATGTTTTCTAAATGACTGTGTAATAAATTAATAAGTGTTTTACCAGGAAACCTTGAGTGTAAGTGTCTACGTGAACCACTGTGATTGTAAGACCTCTGTGTAATCTCTTGTACTGCTCACATTCCCTCTTGAGATAAGCATGGCTGCTCAGCTCGCTACCACAAAACTGTGTAGTAAAGGTTGGTTTTGCTTACACCTATAGTCCTAATTGTATGTGGTGGTCCCAGAGGGTACTGCATGCAATTCTGCCTAACAATCCCAGTCAGTGGGCATAGACCTCATTCAGGCTTTCAGGCTAGGCAGAGAACATTATGTTCAACAGCAGGTCAAAGGTGGGTGTTAGCCTGGCACACATGGCATTTACATCCTTCTCAGCATACACTTCCATAGACTTTTGTGATGTTTTACAGTAATTCCATACACTTAAAATGGCCGCCATAAGGTCCATTCATAAGTTGCAGCACGTTCTATTCATATTGCAGTGGGAGCTATTTAAACCCCGGCTCCGCTGGAACGTGTGCTTTGCGTCTGCTCTGATGACATCGGTTAATTCTATAGGCGTTTCTCCTCACAGAACCTGTAAAAGGAGAAAATAGTGACATTAGTTTTACAGCAAACTACAGAGTTCACTAGTTAATAGAAAAGACTTTCCTGTCTAAGGTTATCTCCAAACCAATTATCTTCCGTCAGAAGTTTCTCTCACAGCCGCAGCATCTTCAGTCAGCAGTCTTCGCTGGTAGTTGCAGCATCTTTCGTCAGAAGTTTCACTCACCGCCGCAGAATTTTCAGTCAACAGTTTTCGTTCATAGTCGCAACATCTTCAGTCAGAAGTTTCTTCCACAGCCATGCATTTTCCGAAAGTATTTTTCCTTAGCTTTCCGAAAACCTGCAGACAAGACAAGAGGTATTTAAATTCACAATAAACAAATGTAATAGTTAAAGAAAGAAGACGTTTACTAAGCATTTTACGTACCTGAAGGTTCTTCAAGTTTTCACCTCAGAGTTGTTTCCGTGCGCTTCCCTGAAGGCTGCAGTTACTCCGTATAGGTGAACTTGCGTTTTAAAACATTTTCTGATCATGAGTAACTCCGCTTCCCTCCGCAGCCATAATTCCTTTTCCTAAATTCAGAGAAACTGCAAAAGAAAGGAAAAAAGAGCAAAGTTACTAGGAAGAGAGATCTCTCCAACGTAGGAATTAATTCAACCCCTAAAAGATTACAGTCTTTTCACCAGCTACTTACCCCAAGACTCATTCTTAAAAAAAGGTAAAGACAGTTTGTGAAAAGAGACTATAGAAAACTTCTGCTACCCAAGTTACCATTGTTTCTTCATCTCAACACGCCCCTGTAGAAAAGCAGGATGGAGAGCTCCACACAAAATAAACACAGGTGAGAAGGGAGGGATTAAAAGAGTACACATCTCATGCAGTAGTATCTTAGTGAATAGATGTTATAGTGTTCTATTATTGTTATTGTTGTTTAAAAAGAAAGGTAATCCAAAAAGTGTCAAGCACCAGATCCATAGGCTGAGAAAGCATTACGCTCCCGAGGAGTCAAGGTAAGCGTTACAGGAATGGGGAGTAACATTTAGCGCCCAACCCATGATCTGGCGGTAATACTGCCGGTTGGGTGGGCGCTAACGCAAATGAAGTTGGGTGGTGTCCCAGTCGGGATACAGCCCAACTCGTGATGAGGCCCAAAGTCTCCTGCTTGGGTCTATTAATTTAATAATGGGCTTTATGTTTGTTTTAGCAGAAGAGGCTCCCACTGCGGCTTTCCTTTATAATGTAGGGCTCGATGTGCGAAACACCTCTTAATATGGGCCTTTTGGTTTGTTAGCTCGACCAAACACAAAAAATCCCAAACTGTCATGTCAACCTGCTAAAACCTTGAAGAACCGACCCAGTGGAGCAGAGCATCGAACATGTGGCTGCTCTCCTGGTTGACAGTGAAAAAAAACACCATTCCTGATAGTTTTAGTAGAAAATACCAGGCTGGCTTTTAGGATTTACTGGTACAGTTTCCCAAAGTCTTTTCACAAGAACCAAGAAGAGATAAAAATGTCTTTCATTTCATTAGAACACCTCTTGGACAACTGGTCAAACTGAAGCCCTATTGGATTCCTGAAATTCGAAGATTATAGTGGAAGAAATAGACAAGATGTTGAAACCTGGGGTAATAGACCGTCAGAAGTCTCAGATTTTCTCCTATCGTTCTAGTAGCCAAACCTGAAAACTCATGAACATTCCGCACAGAATTCCGGAGACTAAACTATACCTTGGTTTTCGACAGTTATCGTATGCTTAGAATCGATGAGTTGATAGAACTCCTAGGGAATGCACAGCTCATCACCACCCTGGACTTGACAAAAGGCTATTGGGAGGTCCCCTTGATCCGTACTGATAGAGAAAAGACCACTTTTAGAACCTCCCACTGCCTGTACCAGTTTACAGTTCTCCCGTTTGGGCTACATGGAGCTCCTGCTGCATTTCAAAGGCTAATGAACAGAGTGTTACGACCTTACTCATCCTTTGCAGGGGCCTATTTAAATGACATGGTGATAAATAATGACAGCTGCGAAGAACATCTACGACACCTAAATGAGGTCACTAGGGCCTTAAAGGTGCAGGAGTCATGGCTAAACCAAATAAATGGTATCTGGTTCAAAGTGCCATAAATTACCTAGGTTACTTTGTCAGCAAAGGGTTAATACAGTCTCAAAGTGAAAAGGTAAAAGCAGCGGTCCAAACACTAGTTGCAAAATGTATGCAGGAACTGAGAGCCTTCATAGGTCTATCCGGCTATTACCAAGGGTTTATCCAGAACTTTTCTACCCTTGCTGCTATTCTCACAGACAAACTTAAGAATTCACAACCCAAAAAACTGGTCTGGACTCGGGAAACCCAGAATAGCCTGCACGCTTTGAAGAAGATCCTTTGCAATGAACTAGTCCTTAAAATACCAGACTTCAACAAGGAGTCCATACTTCAGACATATGCATCCAAAGTAAGCTTAGGAGCTGTCCTGTCCAAGTTGGATGAAGATCAAGAACAGCTGGTTTTATATGCTAGACGGAAGCTATTTCCCCAGAAACAAAATGATGTAACTGTCGAGTTGAAAACCCTGGCAATCAAATGGGTCCTCACCAGTTTAAGGTATTATCTGACTGGCAGGAAAATCCGGCTCATCACAGACCACTCTCCTTTAACCTGAATGTATTTCTTGTGGTATGTCATAATCAGGAGACGGACAAAGAGGCATGATTTTCAAAGTTTTATTATTTCCTCAAAGAAAGAAGAACTTGTCTATCCCGAAGCCTGTGTTACTAATCCCTATTCTTTACACAAGAAAGTCAAAAAAGGTGCTTGACAGGGTGCCAAGATGGCTAAACAGAAATGCAGTCCTCCTTCCCGAATCCTATTCTAACCAAGTTTCTTTTCCCTACCTTCCAAAAAAGAAAAGATAAAACAACCAAGGCATGTGTTATGCACCAGCCATGGAAGTTATGGTATAGGTGGAGATACACCTAACATGGTAGCCTACTATGTCTACGTAACGGTCTAGCCTCCCACCAAGATGGCGGCTGGAGCGTATATACGTATCACGCACAATAACAACGGTGCGTTGTATCATCGTTGATTTCTAACTTTGTTCATTGCCCCTTGCTAGTACTACTCTGTTTTACAGAAGGATCTTACCTCCTTATCCTTGCCTTAGCCTTTTTCTACCCTTCTGCTTTCACTCGTGGTGATACCCCTCTCAGGTGTATACTCAATAGCGGTTTACTCTGGTAAGTTCACAGGAGTTTCTTTTCTAGTTTTCTTCGGTTGTCTGTTCCTACCTTAACTTTTTCTGCTTCCTTCTCGCCTGTCTGATACTTCCAGTTCTTTTTTCCGCTGTTCTCTTTCACCGCTTTAATTATAGTTCTGTGCCGAAGCCCCGGTTACCGCAGCCTCCACGGAGCCACTGATCCTCCGCATCTTCTACCTTCTGCGGTGCCGTTAGGATCCTGCGGTTTTCCCAGACAACGCCTGCCTTCTACGGCGTCTTCTGGGTATCAGTACTCTTCAAAGGGTTGCCTGTCCCCTGTGGTGCCTGCTGGAACTTGTAGTTTCTCCATACTACATATCTGGTCTTGTCCTTTGATTGCCTCTAAGTTTTCAGAACATATCCACCTTTAAAGACCTTTTTCGCCACAGTGGAATTCACAAAGAAGAAATAGGATACCCCTTCTGACAGGAGAGAAGACCTGCTACACAGGGTTTTTTGCCAGACGGCTTTTTCCCTGAAGTTTTGGGACTGGCTCCTGGGGGATCACCGGACTTGGTTCCCATCCGGTCAGGGTGGCCTCCGAGGAGTCACGTCCTTATTTACGTCAAAAGAAGACCAAGGAGAAGACGGAATCGAAAAGGTATCGAAGAAGACAGGATTGGTCGACTTCTACGGGATCCACTGGAGATTCAGGTGAGGAGGAGTTGGGCACAAAGAAAGGGGAAGTTGTTAGTCTTGACAGTATACAACGCCAAGAAAGTACCCAGATGGCTACTCCAGAACAGATACAGGAGATGTGTAATGCCATCCAAAACCTACGAGTCGATATGCAAGCACTCCAGGCGGAAAACCAAACATTGCGTAACCAAGCCGCAATCAGGGATGAAGGAAGAGGTGAATTACCGGCAATGCCTTTTTCCATGCCTAAGTACGACGGAAACCCAAAGGGCTTAAAGGATTTCCTGGATTCATGCTTTGTGTACTTTTCTTTTAGAAGAAGAACCTTCGAGTCCGGAAGAGCCCGGGTAGGGTTCTTGATTTCCAACCTGACAGGCAATGCCTTAAGATGGGCAACACCTTTGGTGACGGCTGATGATCCGTCAGTGAACGACTATGCCTTATTTGTTCGCAATTTACAGACACGTTTTGAGAGACCAGAGGTCCAGTACTCAACGTATGAGGCACTGTTGGATATAAGACAAGGAAATCAAGATGTACAATCCTACGTATCTCAATTCCAAGGGTTGGCTACCTTGGCAGGATGGCCGGAAACGGCTCAGCAGACATTATTCCGTAGAGGTCTCCAAGATGAGATAAAGGATGAATTAGCTCGAGTAGCCAGACCAGAAACTTTTGCGGAACTAGTAACCTTGGTTCTACGGATCGAATACAGAATTAATGAGAGACGCCATGAGAGGAAGAGAGCACGAGGAGGCCAGCTGAACTATAACCCTCCTACGATTTCAAGGGAAAGATCCTCCACCGAGGAACCAATGCAGATAGGTGCTACTCGTGGACCTTTGACATCAGACGAAAGAAGACGCAGGCGAGAACTGAACTTATGTATGTACTGTGGTTCTCCCAAACATCAATTGAAGGATTGTACCGAGACTCCTTCCCGACGTTCGGGAAACGCTCAGCCTCGTCCCTCTGCAAGGGAGGTAACGGGGAGAGTAGCACAAGTCCTTGCAACCCCACAGGATCTGGGAAAGGAGTAGAGAACAACAGCCTAATGATTTTCCAAGTATCACTAACCACAACAACTGGAAGTTGTATTTCGGTTCTAGCCATGTTGGACTGCGGAGCAGCAGGCAACTTTATTGACATAACCTGGGCTAAGAACAATATGATCATCCTCCAACCCAAGGAGAAGGCAATACCAGTAGAGGGAGTTGATGGCTGTCCTTTATCCTCTGGACCTATAACCATGGAAACGCTACCCATGCGAGTTTCTATGGGTAATCATCACGAAGAGATTACTTTCGATGTGATTAGAGCAGCACACTTTCCTCTCATACTGGGAATACCTTGGTTGAGACTTCACAACCCGTGCATCAACTGGAGTACCAACCGACTGAGTTTCGATTCCGAATTCTGCAGCAAAGACTGTATCAAGGTTCCGTACCCAGAGGTACAATCCGCCAGCCTGGTAATTCAACCTCAGTTGACGGTATCAGCTATTCCGATGCAATACAAGGAATACGAGGATGTATTCGAAGACGTCCTGCCTAAACTCCTCCCACCTCATCGCCCTGAGGACTGCAGCATCGAACTGAAGGAAGACGTACCCTTGCCCTTTGGAAGAATGTATCCATTGTCCCAACTGGAACGGACTGCACTTAAGGAATATCTCGAATCCAACCTCAGCAACGGATTGATAAGACGGTCAAAGTCTTCAGGCGGTGCATCTTTGTTTTTTGTAGCTAAGAAGGGTACCAAAGAGCTCCGTCCCTGTATCGATTATCGTGGATTGAACAGTATTACAGTTCGGGACAGATACCCTATGCCACTCATTAGGGATATCCTAGAGGCTGTTAAAGACTCCCAAATCTTCACTAAGATTGACTTACGAGGAGCCTATCATTTGCTAAGGATACGTCATGGCGATGAATGGAAGACCGCCTTTCGAACACCGTTGGGGTTGTTCGAGTATTGCGTGATGCCTTTTGGTCTTGTTAATGCCCCAGCGGTGTTCCAGAGATTCATGGATCGGGTATTTTCAGACATGCTGAACATATCTGTTGTAGTTTATCTGGATGATATCCTGGTATTCTCCAGCTCACTATATGAACACCGTACCCAGGTTAAAGAGGTTCTTCGCAGGCTAAGAGAGAACAATCTGTTCGCCAAACCTGAGAAGTGTTCATTTGAAGTTACAGAGATACCTTATCTTGGATTCATAATCTCATCTACAGGTATACGGATGGATCCAGATAAGGTTAAGGCCATTCTCAGATGGCCCGATCTATCATCTGTCAAGGAGGTTCAACGCTTTCTCGGTCTGGCGAATTTCTATCGCCGCTTTATACCACATTTCTCTGAGATAGTGTTACCCCTTACCTCACTCCTTAAGAAGGGTGTTCTTTTTTCCTGGAATCCAGCTGTCCAGAAGGCATTTGCCACACTAAAGGAACTGTTTACCACAGCACCTGTTCTAATACAACCCGACCAGTCGAAGCCTTTCATAGTTGAGACTGATGCCTCTGGTGGCGCTCTGGGAGCGGTACTCTTACAGGAAGACAAGGAAGGACAAGAACACCCTATCGCCTACTATTCACGAACGCTTACCATCAGTGAGCGAAATTATTCTGTGCTCGAGCGAGAGTTGTTGGCCATGAGAATGGCTTGTGAAGAGTGGAGACACCTCTTACAAGGAGCAACCAATCCATTCCTCATACGTACCGACCATAGAAATCTAAAGGTTCTCCAGCAAATGGAATGCCATAACTCACGTCATGCTCGCTGGGCCTATTACTTTTCAACTTTTGATTTCCAGATTACTTACATACCAGGTTCATTGAACGGAGTGGCTGATGCTCTTTCCAGAAGCTGGCCTGAATCCGGACAGGAAAGGACGGCGTTGGCCAATGCAGAGAAGTTGTTACCCAATCAACGATTCATAGCCATGGTCAATCTTTATCTCCAAAAGGTACAGGAGGGTTATAAAACATGCACTAAACAGACACCCTCTTCCAAGGATCTACAAGAGATAAAAGGGTTATGGTTCTACAAGTCTGCCCTTTTTCTACCTTCTCCAGAGCTTCAACGACAAGCACTCAGTTTATGTCATGATCTTCCTCTGGCTGGACATAGAGGACAAAAGGCCACACATGAGCTACTTACTCGAAGTTTTTGGTGGCCTTCGGTGAATTCTGACGTCAAGTCATATGTCCGGTCTTGTTCAGTTTGTGCCAGT
This sequence comes from Ambystoma mexicanum, assembly GCF_040938575.1. Taxonomy (NCBI): domain Eukaryota; kingdom Metazoa; phylum Chordata; class Amphibia; order Caudata; family Ambystomatidae; genus Ambystoma; species Ambystoma mexicanum. The sequence goes on along the minus strand of NC_090938.1, from coordinate 549,885,048 downwards.
GCAAAGGTATCTAGGCAGAAACCCATCGGTTTACTACAACAACCCGAGCTTCCCACTCGCCCCTGGGAAAACATCTCTATGGACTTTATTGTGGACCTACCTCCTTCTCAGGGAAGAACAGCAGTAATGGTAACGATTGATTCGTTTTCCAAACAAGCCCATTTCTCTTCTCTGAAAGGAGTACCCTCGGCAGCAGAAACTGCCTCGGTGTTTCTTAGAGATATAGTAAGATTACATGGACTCCCTCGAGTGATCATTTCGATAGGGGCGTACAGTTCACTTCAAAATTTTGGTCCATACTTTGTAAGGAACTAGGAATTCATAGAGCTATGTCATCGGGTTATCACCCGCAGTCAAATGGACAGACGGAGAGACTCAATGCCACTCTTGAAGAGTACCTACGTTGTTTCTGTAATAAGGAACAGGACGATTGGAATTCCTTGATCCCCATGGCAGAGTTTGTTTACAACAATACTTATCACACCTCTATCGGTATGAGTCTGTTTTTGTGTACCTACGGCTATCACCCTCACTCCTTTCCCAAGATCGGATTTATCGATACCAAGGCACCGTCTGTGGATAAAGCCTTGGCTGAGATCCAACAAATACATACCTCTGCTCTACATACCTTGGAAGAAAGCAGAAAAAACTCCAAGAGGTACGCGGACAAGAAGAGAAGACCAGTTCCTCAATGGGGTCCAGGGTCGTTAGTCTGGCTATCCACCAGGTACTTACCCAGGTGGGCGAGGCTAGGCAAATTCACCCCAAGATATATAGGTCCTTTTCAGATAGAGACTAAGATCAATCCTGTGGCATACAAACTAAAGCTACCTGTTCGTTTCAGTAGAATACACCCAGTATTCCACACTTCCTTGTTGAAAGAACATGTTGAGGATCCTTTTCACAGAAGAACTAGGAAGAAGGACATCAAGACGTCTCTGATTCCTGAAGAGTATGAGGTAGCCAGATTGATGGATTCACGTTACAAACAGGGAACATTGCAATATCTGGTCCATTGGAAGGGATACCCGGATTCTGAAAGAACTTGGGAACCTAGATCGCATCTACATGCCCCAGAACTACTCAAGAGGTTCCACAGATTGTTTCCCGGTAAGCCGGGAGGGTTCCGGCATAAAAGGGGGCATACTGTTATGCACCAGCCATGGAAGTTATGGTATAGGTGGAGATACACCTAACATGGTAGCCTACTATGTCTACGTAACGGTCTAGCCTCCCACCAAGATGGCGGCTGGAGCGTATATACGTATCACGCACAATAACAACGGTGCGTTGTATCATCGTTGATTTCTAACTTTGTTCATTGCCCCTTGCTAGTACTACTCTGTTTTACAGAAGGATCTTACCTCCTTATCCTTGCCTTAGCCTTTTTCTACCCTTCTGCTTTCACTCGTGGTGATACCCCTCTCAGGTGTATACTCAATAGCGGTTTACTCTGGTAAGTTCACAGGAGTTTCTTTTCTAGTTTTCTTCGGTTGTCTGTTCCTACCTTAACTTTTTCAGCTTCCTTCTCGCCTGTCTGATACTTCCAGTTCTTTTTTCCGCTGTTCTCTTTCACCGCTTTAATTATAGTTCTGTGCCGAAGCCCCGGTTACCGCAGCCTCCACGGAGCCACTGATCCTCCGCATCTTCTACCTTCTGCGGTGCCGTTAGGATCCTGCGGTTTTCCCAGACAACGCCTGCCTTCTACGGCGTCTTCTGGGTATCAGTACTCTTCAAAGGGTTGCCTGTCCCCTGTGGTGCCTGCTGGAACTTGTAGTTTCTCCATACTACATATCTGGTCTTGTCCTTTGATTGCCTCTAAGTTTTCAGAACATATCCACCTTTAAAGACCTTTTTCGCCACAGTGGAATTCACAAAGAAGAAATAGGATACCCCTTCTGACAGGAGAGAAGACCTGCTACACAGGGTTTTTTGCCAGACGGCTTTTTCCCTGAAGTTTTGGGACTGGCTCCTGGGGGATCACCGGACTTGGTTCCCATCCGGTCAGGGTGGCCTCCGAGGAGTCACGTCCTTATTTACGTCAAAAGAAGACCAAGGAGAAGACGGAATCGAAAAGGTATCGAAGAAGACAGGATTGGTCGACTTCTACGGGATCCACTGGAGATTCAGGTGAGGAGGAGTTGGGCACAAAGAAAGGGGAAGTTGTTAGTCTTGACAGCATGCTTTGGGCCATTGCCCTTATAAAAGGCTGCTGCTGGCTTCTGACCCCAACACTTGTGTCTCTTTAGCATAGGCCCTTGTCTATGCGAAACGTACCAAACGTGCAGTTTGTGTGCTGCTGGAGTGCCATCCCAAGTCTTCAGCAAGGTCTTTTTGTCTCTCTCTCAAATCATTCTCGTCCTCCCCACTCCGGGGCTCCTCTCCTTTTCACTCCCCTGTTCAGCCTAAGTTGTCCGTCTACCCCTTCCAGCGCCACCAGTGGCCTTTGTGGGGAGCACAGGTCAGATTATTTAACAGTTGGCAGGCCCTACGCCAAGTTTCCCCTCCAACCCCCAACAGTCTACACTCTCCAATTCTGCTTTGTCTCGGTAACCACATTTGTTCATTCAAAAAATAAGGGGTGCTCTCGGCACTTAACAGTCTAGACTCGAGTGTTTGTTCTTCTGACAGCCACCTCGCTACATATTGGAGCTGGCCAGCCAGATACTATACTTCGAAGTTCGGCAATCTGATACCTCCCTGCTCATATGGGGTTTGTAGCTTCCATAATGCTATCCTATTCCTTGAATTGTGCCAGATGAATCCCCTGCATATGCTCTGTAGTTTGGAAAAGAACCTTTTGGGTATTACATGTGGGTTGTTTGCAAAATATGTAATAGCCTGGGCAGCACCACCATATTTAGTAATGCTGCTCTCCCCATCATGGACAAAGGTAGTTTGGCCCAGAACGCCATACTTTTTTCTATTTTGGACACCGCCTTTTCTGTGTTGTGTCTGTGTTCCAATTCAGAATTGTGATATACATCTATGCCCAGATACTTGAATGTCTCAGTTTCCCACGTAACCTGTAATACCGGCAGTTTGTGTTTGGGCATTCCCACATACCTCCCCAGTGGGTATATACTAGATTGTTGAGGGTTAACTGTTATACCCGATAACCTCGTGTATCTGGCCATTACTTCCACAATATATTGCAAGTTCTCCTCTGGGTATTGCAAATACAACAACATATGATCTGCATACAGTGATACCAAGTGTTGTCCCCCTTTGGTACTAACGCCAACCTCTCCGTAATGCTGCCTCAGATATCCTGCTAGGGGTTCCAACACCAGGATAAACAGCCTCAGGGACCACAGTTATCCCTGCCTGGTGCCTTTAATGAGCTGCCATTGTTCTGAAATAATGGAGCCCGTTTTGTCCTGCGCCACCGGCTCACTGTACAATAATCGCACCCACCGCAGGTATATGGGCTCCACCCCGTACTCCTCTAGTACCGCCAGCAGACAGGGCCGTTTAACAGAGTCAAATGCTTTCACTGCGTCGAGTGAAATTATTGCCGCCTCTTGTGATCCCCCCTGGGTGTGATCTATGACATGATGTAGCCTATGCAAATTGTTGGTTATATTCTTATGTGGAACATACCCCGTTTGGTCTGAGTGCTTATGATTGGTTTTAACCTGTTAGCCATCACCGCCGTCAGGCTCTTACTATATTGGTTGAGTAGTGAAAGAGGTCTGTAGGACCTGCATTCTGTGTCTGGTTTGTTAGGCTTAAGGAGTCGAATAATCATCGCCTCCTGTAGGGTCTCGGGCAGCGTGCCCGTATTGAGCTCTTCATTAAGCATTGCTATCAGTGGGGGGAGTATCCGTCTTATACCCTTTATACAATTCACTGGGAAGTCTATCTGCGCCTGGGGCTTTGCTGGTGGGTAGTAGCTTTATTACATACTCTAGCTCCTCCAACGTTATCGGGATTTCTACACTTTCCCTTTCTGCTTCCTCTAGCCTGGGGGGTGTGATCTCTGTTAATGCTACCCGTATTTCTATCTCTTCATCCTCCCTTGAATCTGCATACAGTCGCTTGCAATATTCCAAAAAACATTCGGTCACACCTTCCTGGGTTTCCTGTATCTGCCCATCACTCCCTTGCATCGCCCTGATAGTCTGTCGAGAGGTTTCGCTTTTGTATAACATGCTAGTAATCTGCCTGGTTTGTCGCCCTCTGCATGCTGCCTCACTACATATTTTGTATAGCTTAGGTTGCTTAGCCTCTCCCAGTGGTCCTTGCATTCTTGTTGTAATTGAGTTATGGTCGCAGCATTCTTAGGAGACCTTGTGCCCTCCCGCATGATCCTTTCCAACTTCCGTTCTGCGTCTTGCAATTCACGTGTTATGGAGCTTTGTAGCCCTTTCGATTTCGCCATTGCCGTTTCCCTCATTACCACCTTGAATGCTTCCCATAGTGTCGCAGCTGAGTCCACACTACCCGTGTTGTGTTCAAAGTACTCTCTTATTTCCACCCTCAGGTCCTCCCGGAACCCTGTATCTTTTAATGACTTGGCCCTAAGTCTCCATCTTGGGATTCTGGCTTGGGGAGACCGAATCTGCCAAGTTACCACCAGCCGGGCATGATCTGATAGGACCATACCTCTATATTCTGCTTGTGTCGCTTTCTATTTTAAATCAGTTCTGATTAATATGTAATCCAGCCTTGTGTACAGGTTCTGTGGGGCGGAATAATGTGAGTACTCTCTACCTTGTGGGTGGCGCACCCTCCAGATGTCTACTAACTGAAAATCCTGTATCAGGGTGTTTAGTGTTTTTGCCGTTGGGGTCGGATGAGTTAACTTCTTGTCCCACCTGTCCATCAATGGGTCTAAATTACAATTACATTCTCTCCCCCACACCACTGTTCCATCGACATAGGGTCTGGTCTTGGTATACAGTGTTCTGAAGTAGGCTGTGGTGTCTTAATTCGGGGCATAGACATTAATAATACACATTTCTCAATTTTCCACCATCTCCCGCATCAATACCATCCTACCGTCTTTATCTATGGTAGACTGCAGTAGCTTAAATGGAACATGTGGCGCTATCCATGTTATAACCCCTCTGGCGTGTGCTGAGTAGGTTGCACCTAAAGTTGTCCCGTTCCATTTCTTTATTATCACGTCATGCTTATCTTTGGCCAGATGAGTTTCTTTCAACAGTGCTATGTCTACTTTTTTTTGTTGTTTCAAATATGACATTACCCAGTTCCGTTTAATATAGTTTAATATAGTTATTTAGCCCCCTCACGTTCCAGGTTGCAATCCTCATTTCACTCATCATATCTAATTACCCATCTTCTCATCTCACCCTCCTCCCACCTCCTCTCATTGTTTGTTGCGTTTCAGTAAGCCTGTCCCGTTGTAACTTCCGCAACTTCCCTCCCGCCTGGCCCCTGAACAAACCCCAACAATTGCCCAGCCAATTGCCCAGCTCCAAAACTGAATCTCAGGCATGCCCGCCTCTCCCTCCTTTCCCAGCGCATTGGCGATACTTGGAGCGTGGCAGGTGGGTACTGTGCGATCAGTACCTCTACTAACTAACCTATTGGGGGTAAGATCGATTCCTGTGTTGCTCTGTCTTACGCAGCGTGCAGTACTCCCACCTTTCGCTAATAGTCATAGGACTCAAAACATAATTATCTAATAGTTCAATTGTCTCTATCACCCCCGCTCCTGTTATCCCCCCCTTTCCTCAGGTTGTACATTAGGGTCCCCATCGACGTGTCACTTATCACTTTCTTCATCATTCCGATTCTGTTGCTACAACGGCATATTCTGTGTATCCAACCAATTGTTGACATCTTCTGGGGTTTCACAAAACAGGGCACGATCTTTGTATAGCACTTTCATCTTTGCCGGATACAGTAGCATAAACTTGAGGTTGGTCTTCTTTTCACCGACCTATAATTCATCCTTTGCTTCTGTACCAAAAAAATGTAGTCTGTGTATGCCGTGATGGATTCCGATGCCCTGTTGATGGTGCCGCCCTTCCGAAAATGTTCCAATGTTTTTTCCCTGTCCTTGTAGTTCAATATCTTGGCGATTATGGTCCTGGGCGGGGTACCGGGTTGTGGTCTCCTTGTCAGTGGGCAGTGTGCTCTTTCCACTGTAAATACCTGGGTTCGCTTGCCCGCTCCTATTTCCTGTAGCAACATGTCTTCTCTGTAGTTAGTCAGGTTCTGGCCTTCTGCCCCTTCTGGTAGTCCGATGATCCACACGTTGTTGTGCCTGGCTCGGCCTTCCATTTCTTCAACCCTGTTTTCCAGATTCTGTACTTGCTGTTTCAAGACCGAGACATCCGAGGAGTTTGTTATTGTGTGCCTTGGACGTCAACGCTATTGTCTTTTCCCTGGAACTCTTTTTCCTTCCTGGAATCCGTGACGATGCTGGCTGCCAGCTCTGTGCTTGTTGGGGGGATGCCCTTTGGAGTTTCATGCAGGCCCTTGTCGCGTGTCTCCTTCACTGTGTCTCACCCACCGTGCTTGGGCTTCACTGCAGTCCGCTATGTCCGCCCCTGTTAGCGTTGTTGCTTGGGGCCCATTTGCTAGGCACCTTTCTTTACTTGTTTAATCTTGCTGTCTCCCCTTGTTTCCTGTACGATGTTGAAGCCCGAGGCAACTTGCTATTCCGTCACATTACTTGTCCTACTACAGTGTGCCAGCCCATGCTTATTTCCTTTTTCTTGCACACTCTGGCATGAACTGATAGTGTCTAGAGTGGCGCGGCAGGGGACGGGTGTGCTTTGAGCAATTGTTCGGCCGTGCGGCCAGCGCAACCCGTTGGGTCTTCGTGTAGTCCCTTGCTTCGTGCTCCGCACCCTCAAATGCTTACCAACCACGAGTCCTGCACGTATGGGGGACTTCCTAGGGATGCATCGCTGTAGCACGTCAGCATGTGTTGGTTGTGTGGTCCTTCGTGACACCTTTATGCGTTTGTGGTGCCACTGACCCCCCTAATGTCTTAAATTGTCCGCTCCTAGAATCTGTAGGCTGTAGTCTGCCTCCAGGCCTCTTGTTCCCTGCCGGTATCACTTTCTGCGCTCCGCTATTCCCTTATTCATTTTTATTATTTCCAGGTTATTGTGAGTGGGGGTATCAGGAGTACGTGCACCAGTGCCTGTGTGTCCTCAGCAGGTTGTGTCTGCCTACAGACTATCTGGTCTGCTGCCATTCGTTGTTCCTCGCCCCTCCCTGCATTCAGTATTCTGCTTGGCCGCTCTGCTGTGTCTCATATGGCGTCTCTGTGTTTGCCACTCTTATTCTCCCTGCGGCGCCTGCCCGAATCTTCACTTCTGTGTCTTCTGCTTTCTGTGCACTGTGCCTCCATACAGCTTGTGTGCCCTTGATATGGACTTTGGACCTTGACCCTATCCACTGCTCATTGGTCGTTATACCATTGCTCCTACGTAGTGTATTGTGTGGTACTCCGGGGGCCTTGCAGCACCTTCTACAGCCTCTGTATCTCATGCTCAATTCCAGTCCAGTACCTTTGCATGTCAGCCCTTTCTTATTGACATCCCCATCTCGTGGGATCGCCTTCCTGGAGGTGCCCTCCACTACTGCTCCTTTCTGCTTCTGTTTCCTTTCGTAGACCTTGCAGAGCTATTGTACGTGGCCGCAATGTTCCAGCCGTGGTCACGTCCGTTTCTGTTTCGTTTCTCCTGGCAATTGTATTGCAGCCTCAGCCTCTAGTGTCCTGTGTGCACCTCAATTGTTGTGTGTAACCTGCAATGCCTGTTTCTTTTTTCAACGCGTGGTGCTCTCTCTCATGTATTCATGCAGTTGTCTGCAAATTTTAGGTGCTCCGTGACGAAGTGCAATCTACTGGCCGTGTCTTCTGTAGACAGCTATCAGGCTACGTCCGAGCGCGCACCGGGTGCCACAATGTAACGCAGCTGGGTTGTGTACCTTGCCACATGGGTATCCTTCCACAATCACATTACAATGTATCTTATTCTGCTTCGTCTCTCGATCTGAATCCAGTGCGCCTGGTCTGCTTGCCCTGCGGGTGGGGGCTCAGTTTCGCATAAGCTGCCCTTTTGCGTTCAGTCTTTGTTCTTCTATCAATTGGGCACCATTTTGGTTATTCGTACATATTACCTTTCAAACTTCTCGGCCGCCGCCTTTCGGCCTTCGCGCATTATTCATCCCGGGAGTAGTAGCACAGCATGCTCCTTCTGTTTGTCTTGCAGCAGCTTCAGATCTGCTAATTTCTGCATACATTAAATGCCTATATTCTGACGGATCAATGTCGGATCACGGGAGCCCTCAGAATCTGCATGTAGCTACGCCCCCATGCTAATTACATCATTGTATATATGTTATATAGTGTATGATCATGTGTGGTATTGTTTCTTCATGACTGTGGTTTATTTGTGTTTTGATTATAAGGCCAATAATACATGTAATTTTTATACATCTGTCTAAGGGTAATCTTTGGAGTTTTACGGTCTGTGCTCATTGTGTGCTTCCGTTCACTCTCACTCCTCCTGAGACTTTGGGCCTCATTATAAGTATGGCGGTAAGGCAACAACGGCGCCAGTATCGCTACTGGCACCGTTGCTACCGTACGGCCATATTACGAGTTGTGCTTGCCGGTTTCGCTCTGCCCGCCAGGTCCGTGGACCACTCGTGGATGCACCAGCACCATTATGAACGGTGCCGGTGCATCTGAGCTCCCCATTCCCATTCAGCCCTATGGGACCAAATGGGGAGTCCCTTATTGCCGGCACCCGCAATTACCGGGTCCGCCAAACTAGTCATGACCCGGTAATTGCCCATTGGCGGGTGCCGGTAAAATCACAGGTTCGGCGGCAGCCATGCCTTTGTGACAGGCACGACTACCGGCAAACCCGTAATGAGACCCTTAGTCTTGACAGCCTGCCATGCTACCGTAGCTTGGTCTGGTTTGTCAAGAAGGTTCTCCTGTTCCACTAAATTAGGGTGGCCTCCTAAACCTCTGCCCACCAGGTCAGAGTTTAGAAATCCATCTCAACAAATTGGTGTACAGCGGTGGGATAAGATCGGAGGTACCCAGTGTTGCACACTGGTGAAATGGCCAGGTTGTACTTACACAGAAAACACAGTGACCTTAGTTTAATTTAACTCTAACCCACCTATCTCACTTATAACATGGAAGCAATTGCGACCATAAATTTGACTCCTTCCAAATCCGAAACTCTAAAAAAGATCTGTTCTGAGAGAAGCTTGTCTGCCTCTGGAACAAAAGCTGACATGATCCAAAAGATCAGGGAATGGCAAGAAAACCAGATCACAGTTTATCCGTTCGATGGCAGTGCAGAAGTTGCTGGGGCTGCTCTCAGTAAAAGTGCTAAAAGGGCTGTTGTTGCCTTCATCGAAGGGACAGGTAATGATCAGACTGATTTAGAATGATTTAGAGTCCCATGCTTCCTCTGCTGGCTCTGAGGCTGAAGCCCTGATGGAACTCAAGAGACAAGAGTTGCTGTTTAAGCAGAAGGAGATTGAATTCTGCATGGCTAAGCTAGAGCTGGAGAAAGCAGAAGCACAGGGATCACCAGTTGGAGCTTACTGGCATACAAGCTGCCAATGGCTCCTCTAGAGGATCTGGAAATGTGTCTAGCTCCTCCTCTCATCCAAGGTTTCCAAAAGATCTGCTTAGTGTTTATGATGACAAGAATGACATCATGGATTTGGCTAACTGCATTTGAGTATGCATGAGAAGTGCAAGAAGTTGTGGATGCTGATAAGATTGCATGGTTGCGCAGTGGAAGATCAATTTAATCCAGGACTACTAGCTGTGACTTTGCTGGCTCAACCTGACATCCATCTTCCCAATAGGCCAATCACTGCAAATGTCCCCATTAAAACGCATCTGGACCACTATAAAACACCTAGAGCCGTTTTGGGATTCAAGCCAATCTTGTGACAAAGGGTTATGGATCACTACGTTATCAAGGCTGTGGCAACTAGTACTGAATTGAAATCTTGCTCAACAATGAAAGGAAAAGTGATGCTAGATCATTCCGTTATGAACCCACATGCCCATTTCGGCAGAACAAATGACTTGACTGATCTTTGTATCATCGGGCTCGCTGACCAGGCAGTGGCACTAGAAGCAAACTATGAATTAATTGAGGGCAACCACGCTGTAAGCGTGGTGCAACAAACTTGTGATGCATCTTTACAAGATTCACCTATGGCACTTACGAACCTGATAGACAGGTGTAACTCTGAACATGACCAAGAAAGCCATGCCCAATCCCAATTTGATGGATCAGGGGCATTTGGCGCTCAGAGTGATTCCCCAACACTTCACCATCCTTTGAGGGACATCGATGAGTGAATACGCCTAACCCACCCTACTGTCTCTGCACTGAATTTGGTCCTCAGCTCTTTTGTCTCCTGTATGATAGTATCTGGGCAGAGTTCAAATCCACACATTTAATGCTGGTGGATGCGACTAGTAAATTGGAAGATTTTGGGCTTGAATTACGATGTGGGCCAGTTGGTGCGGGATTAAGTCTCGAGCGGGAGAAAGTGGAGGTGGGCAACCACTAAACCCTATTGTTGTTGAATGTTCTGTGGAGATCATTGAAACCGTTGATAACAACCTGGTGGAGGAACCGCCGAATTGCCCCACTATCCTGTCAGGGCCTAGGATGGAGCTGATTGCAACAAGCTCCCTCGGGAAGGGCCCAAATGAGTCTTGCCCTAATACAGGTGGAATTAATGAGCATTATCAAGGTGGGAGTGGCCTGACTAACCTGGGAGGTGATGTGTTGGCTGTGGTGGTACCTGATGATGATACTCCTCCATCTAAAAAAAACAATGCTAAGAAATTGAAAATGGTGAAAACGGATATGCTGTTACGTAGAAATCGTATTCTTAGCACTAGAGTGGCTCATAAATCTTTATTCCGCTCCAGGTTGTCTCCTCTTATTGAGCATGGTGGCTCGACTATGGAGGTCCTAGCTAAAGCCTTGCCTGCTGATTTCGAAGCTGAAACTGAAACCAATCCTCTGCCTTTTCAAAATGAAGTTCTCTTAAGCTCTGTGCAGAGTGATCCTACTCCCACGGTCCAACCCCCAATGAATAAAGGTAATGGTGGTGGTGATGCTCCTCTGGGTCTTGGAATGGTAACTAGAGAGGTACATGGGGTGGCCCAGGGGAAGGTGGCAGCATAACAGTATCCCTTCTCCTTGGGAGGGGGTTCTGGGATAGTGTGTCCAGAGGATGCCATGTTTGGCCAGATTGAATCTATCTGGGGCCCATGTGAGGGAGCATCTACCTCGGCTTTTTCGGCAGTAAAAGTCAGGGGGGACGACTCCTTAAGTCGTTGGGGGAACTGCGAGGGAGAACCAATGTGAATATGGTGCCATTGGAAACAGAGTAGTTGGGGCACCTTGTCGAATGGCTGGACATGATGGTTCAGGGGAGAGGGGGCTTGGGATATTACCCTCTCTGGCGACCATTGGTGTGGGATCTCTCCCTCTTGGGGTGGGAAGTGGTAAAGGTAAATTCCGGCTATTGGCGGAACCTGCAGAAGTGCAATCAATGTCTAATTACCCCAGAGTGGCCTCGGGAGTCAAGGACTTGCTCCAATGTTTACATTTCCCCCCAGATATGTATCGAAGGTCAGCACGAATGAGCAGCGACCAATAGGAGGGGGCTCCCATACTACACCATTGAACTCACAAGAGGGTGATACCTGGAGTGCAAAGTTGAGGGACACATCTGGTATAAAGTTGAGGAGCAATGGTGCTAATCGGGGGAGCCAACAAACTAATTTCAGAATGAGCAGTGTATTGGGCCCTGATTATCCGGTATGCCTGAATAGGTCTAACATCTTGTTGATTTTTGCAGAAATACCATCACTGGCTCTGATTGGTTCATCTGATATTGAGAGAGTGGCTTTCCCCGATAGAGATCACCTGGACACCTGCACCGTATATTTGAACTCCTTGTTAGTGAAGGAATTGATTTTCACACAAAGTGAGGGGTTATTAAACCCTAGGGTTTGAAGTCAAGCAGAATGAAACGAATAAGCGGGCCCCCTCTCCAACAATGATATGCAGAGAATTGTACTCCCCCAGGGGGGGAATGGGAGTGCAGGTGCGGGCAGCGGGAATGGAAAGGCTGAAGGTAAAGAAACAGATTGGGCTGCCATTATCTCCTCCCTGTGGCAGAAACCGGTTCTGTAATGAACATAAATGTCAAGGCACTGAGTGGAAAAATGTCCCACTAAGTCTAAAGTCTTGGAATACTCATGGTAGTGTACAACTTTTTCCCAATCCTATTTGTCTGGCCAATCTACGAGAGGCCAACTGTGTCTGTCTACAAGAGACATGGCTGACCTCTATACCTACCTTGGAAGGCTATAAGATCTTTAGCCAATTAGCAAAAGCAAGCACAGGCGGGAGGCCTTCAGGAGGCTTGCTGATTGCTATAGAAAGTACTCTAGGCCTAAGTGGGTCAATTATTGAGAATCTGCCCTTTGGTCTATTGGGGGTGGATCTTACTTCTGACGATATGGCTCTGAAGATCCTGATCATCAACATATACTGGCACAAAGGTATCTCATTGGTGGATACCTTCGTTGAGAGAGTGTGCCAAGTTATTGATGAGTGGTCAGGGAAGTGCACAAATGGTAGAGTTTTAGTGGTAGGGGACCTAAATGCTGATCGTGGATCACAGATAAATCTATGGGACCTAGATTTGGACAATATTGGACCCCCCAGGAAGCAACAACTGGGGAGAACCAGGCATGTTGTATTGGGTATCATGGGATTACAACCACTGGTGGGGAGTAAGTGTTGAAATTATAAGGAGGTTGATTGGCACACTTGGCATAGGGGGAATAGCTCCTCCATATTGGATTACATCTATATGGATCATTTCCTAACAGATGTGTGTCATTTAAGGTGTTGAGGAACGATTGGAGTCACCACTCCAACTTTACGGCTACCTTTGATCTGACGGTGAATACCAGAGAATTTAGATTGCAACCGCATGTTGAGGGATTCCCTCAATAAATCTACTTTAGGTTGGAAACTCATCAATTCTAATGCATGTGTGCTTCAGAGCCTTTTTGGGCTCGTAGTCTCTGGTATTTCTCCTAGGATTAATATTAAGAAGAATGGTCATGGTCAACACACACATTGTTACAATGGGGATTTGGCTGCTGCAAAAACATACATGAGGAGGGATATTTAGAGGGATCCATCGGTTGAATATGGTGAGGGCACTAGACATGAACATGTAAGGAAAATCAAGCAGTGCTACAAAAATTATTGCAAGTCAATAAAAAATACCATAATGCAACAAGATGCTGAGACAATGCTGGGTGTCCTGATTAATGCTGAGGTTAGTGCTTTCTGGCAGCTTATTAATGGTCAGGATCCAAATGTTGTAGTTTCCCAACTAAACACGATCTCAGAGCCTGAGTGGGTAGAGGTATTTGAGAAAAAGTTTGGTACTTTAATGACTCATCCCTCTGTGTTAACTGGCTTTATAGATAGCAACATCTAGGACCCTCTGTCACAACTGGGTTGAGGGCTCACCTGTTTAGGCTTGGTAGGCTTCTTGACGTTTCCTGTAGCTGCGGGTCTCGTGGAGATAAGGACAGGCTTCTGCAGACGCCACACTGTCTGTGGCAGGAAACCAGAGTTCAGCGTTCAAGAGTGACAGCTAGCTCTCTACTGCAGGAGAAGTCCGGAAGTTCTGGGAGTTCAGGGCAAGCAGCAAGGTGGTCCGAGGGCAACCGCAAGAGCAATCCTGGAAGGAGAGCCGCGGCGCGATGACTGCAGTTGCAGGAGAAGTCCAGAGGTTCCGGGAGTTCAGGGCAAGCAGCAAGGCGGTCCGAGGGCAACCGCGAAGCAGTCCTGGAAGGAGATCCGCAGAAGACACAGTAGCTGAGTATCAGGAAAACACAATTGGGCGAAGGAAGCCCTTGGAGTGAGCGCGAGAAACTACACTCGAACAAGGAAAAGTGAGCGCATTAACATGCGCAGAAGCGCGGGGCGTGGCGCTTATCTAGGCGCGCTTGAAACTATACCGCACATCAAGGAGTAGCGTCCGCCATGTTGAGAGGGTGTTGGGAACATCCGGGCACGTTGTCGAAGGGACCAGGAGGTCAAAAGGGGGCGGTAGTGCAATTTCATGACACCCTCCTTTGGATATTAGTGACATCAACTCCCTGATAGCCAAATGCAGAAAATCCTGAGCATCTGGCCCAAATGGCCTTACAAACAATACCTTCAAGGCTGATCGAAATATGTGGGCGAATTTATTACTCCTGGAATTTAAGGACATCATCCGAACAGGGGTAACCCCACTGTCTTGGAGCACAGCCCATGTGATACCCACATACAAGTGCGGCAACAGGGCCGATCCAACTAATTATCAGCCAATCGCTCTCATAGATGCTGACTGCAAGATCTTCTCAGCCTTTCTACTCTCTCACCTGGAAGAATGGGCTAAAATGGCTCACCCTCTGGATCGGTTTCAGACCTGTTTTACGAGGGGCCACTCAACGAACATCAATGGGTTGGGACTTAAATGTAAGATGCTTGGAGGAGGCCGAAGGGCTGTACATTTATGGCCTCTATCGATCTATTGGCCGCTTTTGACTGTGTAGATCGTGGCAAACTCTGGGCTAAACTGGCTAATTGAAGGATTCCGGGGGACTGCTGAGGCTTATCAGGGGAGTGTATGAGAATTGTGGGATCCAAGTCCACCTCAGTCAAAAGGGGGATGTATCTTGGAGAGTTACATCTTACTGGGGGGTCAGGCAGGGTTGAGCCCTGGCCACCTGGCTATTCAATCAATATATGTCGAATGTTGTCTATGCCTTGGCTAAGGAAGGACTGATTTCACCTAAAAGCGGACAGGTAAAAATCACATGGCTTGCATATGCAGATGATTTCTTGATCTTCGACCTAACTAAGGTCGGTCTGCAAAGGCTTCTCAATAGATTTGTGGAATACGCAAGAGAAAATTGGCTTATTATTAATCCTAACGAAACAAAAATTCTTGCCTTTTAAAAAAAATGAGGGTTAAGATTAATCATCCTGCGGGGTATGTTGAAGATATGGCTCTGAAATTTTCTGAAGGTGTTAGGTATCTAGGCTTCAATTCTGGAGCATATAGGTGATCTAAAATTGGTCTTAAAGCGTTGCTGTGTAAGGCCAAGAATTTAGAGTCAGAGATTATAAAAATCAACCGTAAATTCAGTCAATTTACCATCAAACCAGCCATAATGTTCTGTGAAGGCAAGATTGTACCAAAGCTAACATATGGGCCCTCATTCCGAGTTTGGAGGTAAGTACCGTCCATTACCGGCATGGCGCAAATAGGGTTTATAGTCATAATGTCGAAATACATTTTTTCGAAAGTCAAAATGTCTACAACATAATGTTGAAAAAAAAAATTTAGAATGTCTTTTTTTCAATGTTTTTTGGCCGAAATGGGGGGGGGTTCCCCCCAAGCCCCCATTTTTTTTTTCTGTTTTAACCTTTTCTTTTACTAGCAGAACCCAGAAGAAAATATAAATAAAAAAATAAAGCATTCGAAATTTTGACAGCATCATTTTTTGACATTTTTGCAATTCGACTAAATGTTTTCGACTTTATGCCTGCACTCCCCGCAAATAGCGTGTCCGAGCTGGCAATAGACCGCTAAAAGCGCACTATTACAAGTTTGCGGGCACAAGCTTTGCACCATGCCGGTAATGAATGTAGCGGCATGCCGCAAAAGGGCCCGAAAAAGCACCTACCGGCATGAACCGTAGCGTAGCGAACACTACTGCCATAGAGCAACGCGGCATTAGCGGTGACCGTAAATAGCGGTCACCGTTATTTACGGTCACCGTTAAATTGCAGAACCGGAAATAGCGTAATCGCACAGGAACTGGAAAAAACACAATCCATTGCCATTCTCACTAGACAGGACCCCTGGGACACTGTTGACCTACCGGAAAGTTACCACCTCTACCGAGGAAGGCCCAAAGCGCCAAAGATGGGAGCTGCCCGCCTCCGAAAGGAGCGGTTCAGCCCTGATGAGCTGCAAATGCTTGTGGATACACTCCACTAGCATGCTGGCACTGTTTTCAGCAGCAACATGCAGAGGGAGGCGGTGCAGAAAAAAAGGAAATCTGGGCACTGGTATGCCAGAGGGTGAGCGCCGTGGGCAACACCCCCGCACCATAAAGGATTGCCGCAAAAGGTGGGACGACCTGCGGCTGAGGGTGCGGAGCATCCTCTCGGCGAACAGAAACCAGGCTTTGGAGACCGGAGGAGGCCCAAGTTCACCAATCAAACTCATGCCGTGGGAGGAGACATGTGCGGCCATGATAGGGCCCAAATCCATCGAAGGGGTCAGCGAAATGGAGTGTGGTGCGACGTCATCCACTGATGGAGGTGAGTGTCCAAAGTAAATACTGCTAACGCAAATGAAATGAAAGTCACTGCTAAGGTCTGGCCAAGGAGTCACAGCATGGTTGGCCACAACCCCCCTGTAAATAATGCCGAAGCAAGTGAGACCCAAGCCAGTGCCAGGTGTAAGGTCGTAACGTATATGACACATACCACACAAACGTGCCCATTCCATGAGGCACACAGGGTAGTTGATGTAAACAGTGTGCATGTTAGACAGCACAGTACCCGGCCAACATGAGTGACACCGACATATGCATGCATTAACCACCCAAGTATTGAGTGATGTGCCGTTCCCTACCCAAATGCCGATCACCCACTATTGTCTGAATGTGCTGTCGTAGCCATGATTTAATGCTGGCTCTCCAAACATCACTCATGCCGTCCCTCTCTTCCACCCCCACAGGCGTTGAGCATGACAGTGAGGAGCAGGAGAGCAACCATCCCAGCACTTCCATGGGCCAAGGCAGGGGCCGGCGCCTCCCAGCAAGAAAGACAACACCTGGATGCACACCACCAGCTCCAGCAAGGTCCGTGGAGGGTGCACCAACCCCACCCCTCCCTGCACTGGCTGAAGACACATGCCCAACGCCACGCTCCGAGAAGTCAAGTGTGGCAGGGGAGGTGGCAGCCACGGCCCCCCTCGAAGTTGTGGACAGCACCAATTCCATCTGGGGAGTGACTGAGGGCGACACAGTTGAAGTCGTGCACACCCCTGAAGCCTATTCCAACCCCCAGGTATCTTTAGTGACTCGGGTGAGACCGACACACTTGAGCAGCCTTGCCAAGGACCAACACAGGGACATGTCAGTCCTGAGGCCAGTTCCCGTGAGGAAGCGCCGGCGGGACATGTCAGCCTGATCCCCAGCAGGGCCACTGCTTCATCCGCTGATGCACAGCGGGCTGACCAGCTCACAGTCCTGATTACAGATTTTGTGCAGGACAATCGGCAAGCCAGGGAGGAGTGGCATGGTGAATTGAGGGCACTGGGCCAGACAATAACGGAAAGCACCAACTGGCTCTACGAGGTGCTCGGCCGCATAGCCGATGCTCTGGAGGCTGCTCATCCTGGCCAACAGTCTGAGCATGAGGACACACCTTCAGCATGCTCCTCCACCCAGACCAGCCCGCTCTGTTGGTCACTCCGTACGCTGCGCCGCCAGGACATGCCTCCCCCTGGCTCTGGGAGCTCAGAGTGACATTACTGCCATCCACATGTGGGCTATGTGGACCCTATGGGACTAGTGTGGGGTTGTTGTGGTGGGAGGGGGAGGGGGTGAGGGTGTGTTGCGGAGTTGTGGTGGGAGGGGAAGGGGGGTGAGGGTGTGTTGGGTAGTTGTGGTGGGAGGGGGAGGGAGGTGAGGATGGTGGAGGGTTTGATTTTCACATTGATATTTTCACTTTAAATACACTGGTTGTTCATCTAAAAAAAAACAGAGTGGACATTGATCATTGCGCATGTGTCATTTAATATTGCACAGTGCATAGTGTACACGTATCCCCACACCCAGTGCCCAATGTCCTCACATCTTCACACCCTCTGCTGACTTGTGTGTCAGAAATATTGTCCAATCAATGATTGCCGCACGGCACGTAACTCCTGTGCATCGGCACGGTGATGATGTCCTGCCACATCTTCCTCCTCCCCTTCATCATCATCAGGTGGTAGCAGTTTCATGTCAGGTGGCAGGGGCACGTTCCGACGGATGCACATATTGTGCAGCATTACACATGCCATGGTGATCTTGGACACCTTCTCATGGCTGTAGATGAGTGCCCCACCCGACCGGCTGAGGCAACGAAATCGTGCCTTCAACAGGTCAAAGGTCTGCTCAATCACCACACGTGTACGGGTATGGGAACGATTGTAGTCCTCCTCGTGCCTGTTCTGTGGGTTTCGGACAGGGGTCATGAGCCATGGCTTCAAGGGATAGCCACTGTCACTTGCATGAGAGGGGAATGAGGGTAAGTGTTCGTACATTCATGGCAGACAACTGTACTAGTCTTACATGGCAGCAGGTGATTTCTGCACATACGCACATGTCCCTGGATGCATTGACCCCATTTCTGGCCCCGCTATGTGTCCTGTGCAATGGACTGATGGAGGGGGTAGCATCTTCGAGATGGGTAATGGTGTGCACTCACATCTTGTTGCACGTGCATCGTATATTCATGCAGCAGTGTTGGAGTAAAATCATTGATGTGTTGTGTTCTGTGAGATTTGGTAGTAGGGAGTGTTGGCTGTAGTCAGTACCATATTCGTCATTCTGCACTGATCAGTATCATGGTGACTTGCAGCACTCCTATGGGTGTGCCGAACCAGTGACACGCTGTGGTATCCCTGTTAGGCTCATTTCAATGCACTCCCAGGGATGACTGTCCTGTGTGGTGATATGCCGGAGACAGCAACATAGTGCATATGCTGTGCATAGTGCAGGATGCCCTTACGGTGTGTGAGGGCCGCCGATGAGTGGTGAATGTGTAGTGGGATGTGGGCTGGTTACCTGTTAGTCATGTAGTGTTAGGTGTCGGCCTTACTTCATCACTGTGGGATTTGGTAGTCATGTGCCGTTTCAGTTGCTTTAGGGCACAGTGTTCGCTGATGTGCACATCGTGCACTGGCGTCAACATTTCCACCCAGGTGGAGTATGCATCCCCCCCCCATTCCCACCCAGGTGGAGTATGCATATCCCCCCCTTGCCACCCAGGTGGAGTATGCATCTCCCCCCGCCTTGCCACCCAGGTGGAGTATGCATCTCCCCCCCCTTGCCACCCAGGTGAAGTATGCATCTCCCCCCCTTGCCACCCAGGTGGAGTACGCATCTCCCCCCCTTCCCACCCAGGTGGAGTATGCAGGCACCCACCTCACAACCCCAAAGCACTGCCATGGCCCAGTCAGGCAACTCACCAAGCACCAGGCACGTCATCCAGTATGTCGCTCCATGTAGCGTGGTAGCGTGGAGTTCCACAGGACCAAAGAGTCATGAGTTGATCCTGGATATCGGGCACAGCAATGTGTGATGATCTTGCTGGCATTGCATACCATCTGCACGTTGATGAAGTGGTATTGCTTGCGGTTGCGATACACCACCTCCATGGCTTGCGGGACCACCAACTCCACGTGGTGCAGTCGAGGGCACCTACAAAATTTGGCATGCCTGCCAGTGCATGGAAGGCAACTTTTGTATCGAATATCTCCTGGGGAGTCCGTGGTAGGGATATGTAGTCCCTTGGGTGCTTGAGGAGGGCATCCATCACTTGGTTCAGTATCCGGGAAAATAAGGGTTGTGATATGCCATGCACGTGCCCCACTGTGTGCTGGTAGGTGCCTGTGGCAAGGAGGTGGAGCACAGACACTACCTTTAGTAGAGGGGGGGATGGCGGTGCGTATTTATATGAGGCTCACTATGTCGTCGTGTATCAGGTCCACTATGGTGGTGACGGTGTCACGGTCAAGCCGGTATAAGTTTTGGATCTGCTCTGGTGTTAGGTTGAAGGGGGTGGCTCTGATGCGAGAGATTGGGGGCTGCCGGCGTGGTAACGGTGGCTGCACTGGTGGGGCATGCTGGGCCTGTCTCACCCTCCTTCTCCTCATGTGTCTCCTCTGTGGTGGGGGCTGTTATTGCCTTGCAAGCAGGGCCTCCAGCTCCAGTAATGCTACTACTATTGGTATCATCTTGTTGTGGGAGGGAGTGTGGTGTGTGGGTGTGCTACTTTTGTACTGTGCCAGACTCCATTGCCTCCACCTGTGCTGATTGTTTGCACCTGTGGCTCTTGGAAACACTGCTCAGGGTTCTTAACACCCTCTCGGAGATGCTGGTATTTACTCCATGCCGGTAAGGTCTTTTTCGGCCTTCAGGAGGCCATTATTTGCATGTCCGCATGGCTTGTGATCAGCTCCGGTTTACAGCATGCCGGTAATGCTAGCATTGTGTGTCGCTCGCGCGCCTGGAACGCTATTTACGGCATCGTAAAGTACGATGCCGTTAATAGCGGTCTGGTAGATCAGAATGGCCCGTATCGGTAAGCGATGCCGGTAATGCTTTACCGGCATCATTTTTCCCTTACCTCCAACCTTGGAATGACCCCCATGGTCTGAATTATTGCCGGATAAAGTGAAGAAGACTTTGGATAACATTGAGGGCAGAATTTGGAGACGGATACTCTGCGTGCCTAATGCAGTGCCTCTATCTGGACTAAGATTTGAATTAGGTCTTTCCTCACTCTGGGCAAGGGTGCAATGGCGCTGTTTGACCCTCTTTGCGAAAATTGTGGCCCCTATACATGACTCCTTGTACCATCTGTTGGGTGAAAATGTATCCTTTTCTGTAGAGCTTTCTGCCCTTAGGGAAAGATGTGAACTTATCACAAGACATTGGCTTGGATCTGGAGACCATGGTCTCGAACCCCCTCAAGGTTTAAAGGGCTCTGCTTGACCTCGATTGGGTCCATACAACAGATGATTTTCACTCATATATATCTCTAAGTCATCTAGCGCATGAGCATAATCGCTGAGGGTCCCCATACAATATTCTGCTCCAATTTCCGAATAGGTACTACTGTGGGACCTTACTAAGGGTACAGTGGAATCTTCTACCGACCAAGGAAATCCAGTTTAGAGGGAACCTTATAAAGAAGGAGGAAATTGGCTATAGGTTTTGTATGTCCTAACCTAGAGTCGCTATGATATTTGGTCCTGATTAGCTAAAATCTTTAAGGGCCAGATATCTGTCGTCTCTAGAGCTGAACTGTTTATCTTCTGATGTGGATATAGCATGGAAATTCTGCCTTTGTACTCAGACCGTACATGAGGGGCTGGCTGTATCAGGTATTATTAAAAGTCTACATTTGTAGAGTTCTGGTAGCTGTGGGCCAAATGATTTTTCTTCTTAGATGAAAGTTTTGTATTTTGATAACCCAATTTTCTCGTTCTGTTCTGATTTTTGTAGGTAAAGGCTGGAATTGCTGGAAATTCTCCCCTGGATTTCATACTACATTTTTTGTTAAGTTGTTCTTGTCTATTAATTCTTAGGGGGTAGATTACCTAGACATGTTCTTTTATGTTTCACTTACATTTTAAGTTTCCTATGACTCCATGGACGTTTTAAGGATTTGTCTATTTTATGCTTTTTTGGGTTCTGTTTTTTCTTTGAATTTGTTTTTGTTTAAGTTTATATTATGATTGTTGTCTGATCTTACTATAACTGTGTCTATTTTATCTAAAAAAAATTGTAAAGGTTTAATTGTACCAAAGACAATAAAAAGAAATTAAAAAACAAAGGTAATACTTGGGTCTCATATGTAACTGATTCCTTGAAAAACTTGACTGGCTGGGTAGAAGGTTACAAGGTCACCACCTTTGAGGGTATGATTTGTTTAGTCATGCTTGAACATATGTTTGCTTCTTGTTCCCCAGAGCTTAAGCAGCACTTGGCCGATTCTACAAAGATAGATCCTAAGAAACTAGCCAGTTCAGCATATTTATGGGCATCACATAGTGTCCCATAAGGACACGTTTGCTCCTGGTAAGCTGGAGTAAGGGAAAAAGCACAAAGATAAGGAGGGTGGGGGATCTGACAAAACTTCCCCCCATAAAGGCCACACAAAGCATAACAAGGGTAAGTCACGTGAGAATGTTCAGAGAAGTAGGAGTCATCATCCCAAGCATAATTCTGGCTACAGTAAGCCTCTCTATATCCCAAGACCCAGTGGATCATGGATGGCTTGTGGAGCAAGTGATCATGTGAAGGGGGACCCCAGATGCAAGGTCAAAACCTTGGGTGTCCACTATGTGAGTCTGGCCTTCCCCACCTATGAGGAGAAATACATTATCACAGGGGCATCCTTCACCTCAGACTCCTTCCCCAGTGGGATAGAATCTGAAGCAGTCTTAGTATCCCTGGGTTCCTGAGAGCCTAGATTCTCAGAGGCTTATGCTAGTATTCCTGACAACACCAAGCACTACTTTAAAGATAGTGTGCTGATCAATGAAGTAGACACTCCTGCCCTTACGGATAGTGGGGCCAGAAGAACTGTGGTGGATTCCACATTTGTAAACCCAGAAGAGCTTGCCTGAGCTCCCCTGATGCCCACCAAGTTAGCTGAGGGCCCCCTCTCAAGTTCCCAGTAATACCTGTAAATCTAACTATGAATGTTATAGTAGTAAGGATTCCTGTGAGTGTTCAGAGGCAAGTCCCTGGGAAGGTTCTGCACAAGGTCACAAACAAAAGCTCCCCATGCAAGTGTGATGCTGGCACTCCCTTATCATGTGTGTTCTGTGTTGTTTTCTGCACAGGTGTCCAGTTGACTCCTGGCAGTGGAGCTCTTCCTCTTTTTGGTTGTGGTAGACAGAGACCCTTGGGATACCCTTATGGCACCCTTGGATGGGGGTACAACCCTATACCCCTAGTGTATGTTTTGGGGAACCTGTGTGTGGCCCACAGAGCAGTGTATGGGCTGGTGGCAGCTCCATGCTGAATTTGACAGGTGCTCTAAGTATCCTCCATTTTGGGATACACAGGCCCTGCCATAGGAATCAGTGGATTCCCGATAGAAGGACGATGGACCCTGTGGCCTCTTGGTTTCTATTACCTGTTACCTTGTTTTCCCAAAGTCCTGGGAAGCCCTAACTCTGTCTCTTACCCTACTGGCTGTTGGGTGGAAGAACCATATTTGGTATTTTGGGGAAGTCCAGGCCAGACTGGCTGGAGCTTTCCCAGTGACTGAATGTTGTGGGCACACCCTTGGGGTGGGACCTGGGTGAATGGAGTGTGTGACCAATATGCATTCCATGTTATGGGTGTCTGGTTTCTGTGTGTATGATACAATGAATGAGACAGCCCTGCACGAAACTGACATGCTTGCAGTCTGGTGTCCTGAAAGGCTGGGTGCTTGCCCCAATCCACATTCCTTGTTATGGTGTCTGGGTGGAAGTGAATGGCCTGAATGCCTTGTGAGCCTGATTGGATGCCTGCATGCATGAATGCCCTTCTGACTGATTGGCTGACTGAGCTTGGCTCAGCAGTGTGAATGAGGGACAGATCTGTATATCTGGGGATCTCTCATTTAGCAAGATTGTTCAAAAGCTGAAGTTGAAACTTGAATCTGCTTATCCTTGAAGCCCAGCTGGAAGAAGGTTTGCTGCTGCTTACCGTCAACAAATTCTGAAAGCTGTTGAGTCTGTCGAGGACTGATCCAAGAGAGGACCTGGCTAGGAGACCTCTCCCCGAGCTACGAGGGAACACCATACAGAAGCTGATCTTCATCGAGGCACCCTCAAAGCCAGTCCCGAAAGGCGGTCGAACGGAGACGGGGTCTGCCGAGAAATCTTGAAGTAAAGCACCAGGACATCGAGGCCGTCTAAGTCAATTGTCATCGACCGGGGTTCGGAGGATTTCCGTAACCACTGGAAGCCAGTCGAGTCGTGTTGCCTAGAAGCGGGGAGCTTGACACTGTGCTGCTCAACGACCGCAGCCGCAACGCTCCACCTTGTGTAAGAACATTGAACAAAGGGCTCCCTTGCCATCACCGTCAACCGATTTGTGCCGCCAGAAAAGTCGAGGTCGTTGACGACCGAGGAAAGTCAGCCGGTGGGTATCCCCCCAACCCAAAGTCCACAAAGACACCGACAAGTGAAGATCTGAAATCCAGCCGTGGTCGAGTCCCGATCGTCGATGCCGACACCCGCTGCCGGGCCTACGTTCTTCACTGAGTCCTCTTTGAGGCACCAAACTCTTTGCATCGAGGTGCATCGCATGCCTCATCTTCGCAGGACATCCACGATCGATCATCGCCAAGCACCGTGAAGGTCAAACCTGCTGTCTCGATGCCAGAGTTCACATTTCTTCAAGGAATCTCCATGCCCTATGGCTCCTGCTTTAGAACAGTCGAAGAAACTCTTCTAACTCAGGTACATTGGGGTAGTAAAACATTTTAACCAGGAAACAAGACTATTTAGACATTAATGGACTGGGCTTGTAAATACTCTTTATTACAGGTTGCCCAGGTGGGAGGGATCCTCACACAGAACTGGGTCTTAGTAGCTAAAGTACATTCTGCCATTTTTTAACCCAACCTTTCTTCCTTCCCATGATCTGTGCTGATACGCATTGTTATAAGATTTGTATGCCATTATAACTGTCAGCAGTTGATGCATTTTAAAGGAGTCAATAGCTAAGTGTGGTATCATATAGACATTGGGCATCATTACAAGTTTGCCGGTCTGGTAACAACGGTACCGGTAAGCTTGCCAGTACTGTTGTTACCGGCCGGCAAACTACGAGTTCTGCTCGTGGGTGCCTTCCCTCCCACTAGGTCTGACCTGGCGGGTGTACCGGAACCTGTGAGCAGGGCATGTTGCATGCACCGGCACCCTTTGTCACAGATTTCCCCCCCTTCTCACCCGTCTGTATTGTTTGCTTGTAATCTTTGAAGATGTCTTCTTTCGCACTGTTCGGGATTTATATAACCCCGTGCGTGGGTCCTCGGGTTCCAGCATGCGGTTCGTGACCCGGCTCCGGGAAGCGTTCAGATGTCCGGCAAGAAGTCCAGGAAATGGTGAGGTTCACACTTGGAGATACGAATACGATGAAAATCAGGATATGTAAGGTGAGGAAAAGGGGAAGGATGAAAGAAGAGGAATTCAGGGGACCGGGAACCAGGAATCAGACGTAATCGCTGAACGAGTTCCGGCAACACACGTCTGACTACTGCAAGCAGTAGCGTTGAGACACGCAGGGCCGCGGGGGCGTGTCTGCTTTGTAGAACGTAGAGCGTACAACGCGGAGACTGGCAAACAGCTTCCACATTCAGCGACCATGTTGGGAGTACTGCTGAGTTCAGTCCCCTATGGGTCAGGGACCACAAAGTCCAGAAGGGACGCATACGGTGGGTCATGACAGAATGCCTCCTCCGAAACCCAGTTCCTCTGGGTTTGCCCGGGTGTATAAGATGGTACCTTCGGAGCAGTCTGGGGGCATTTATGTTTGAGACTGGTTCCCAGCTGCGTTCACTGGGAGGGTACCCTTTCCACTCGACCAGATACTGTAGGCGTTGGCTATTGTATTGTGTGTTCCAGGAACATGATGGATTTGAAACTGGTATTGGGCAAAAAAGAAGGCCCAACGGGCTTGACGACTGTTCCTACATTCCAGGGATTGCAGGACTTGAAGATTCTGATGGTCCGTGCGGACCTGAACAGGATGTTTCGCTCCCAGGAGTAGATGATGCCAGTCTGTGAAGGCTTGACGGATGGCTAGTAGTTCTTTTTCCAAAACAGAATAGTGGGTTTCGCTAGGAGTCAAGGTGCGAGAAAGGTAGGCAATGGGGTGTTCTAGCTTGTCATCAAATTCCTGTTTCAGGACTGCCCTGATGGCGTAGTTAGAGGCATCAGTTTCCACTAGAAAGGGTCGATCAATGTCAGGTTGGGCCAAGATGGGGGCTTGCATAAACTCCGACTTTAACCTTTGAAACGCCTCATCTTGGGCTGCTGTCCAGTGAAAGTGGGTATCCTTCCTTAACAATGTAATGATCTGATGTACAATCTCCGAAAAAGAGGGTATGAATTTCTGGTAGAAGTTAGCAAGCCCCAGGAAGGATTGAATTTGTTTCACCGTAGTTGGAACAGGCCAGGATAGAATGGAGTCTACTTTCGAGCGGTCCATTCCAATACCCTTTGGGCTAAGGACGAATCCAAGATAGTGAACAGTAGACACATGGAAAAGGCATTTCTCGGGTTTTGCCAGGAGCTTATGTTCACGTAGACGCTGTAAAACTGCCTTAACATGGTCTTCATGCTTCAGATGGTCCTTAGAGTATATCAGTATGTCGTCCAGATATACAATGATGAAGAGGAACAGCATATCGGAGAACACCCGGTCCATAAAAGGTTGGAAGACCGCTGGGGCATTGGCAAGTCTGAAGGGCATAACCAAGTATTCAAAATGACCAAAGGGTGTTCTAAAAGCTGTTTTCCATTCGTCACCTTCCTTTATATAGATCTGATGGTAGGCACCTCTGAGATCTAATTTTGTGAACACTACAGCTCCTCTTACCGCTTCCAAGATATCCGAGATTAGTGGCAACGGGTAGCGGTCCTTGAGGGTGCATTGATTAAGGCCACGATAATCTATACAAGGCCTAAGTTCCTTGGTATCTTTCTTGGGAACAAAAAACAATGAAGCTTCCGCCGGGGATTTGGATGGTCGTATAGTACCATTTTCCAAGTTGGTATCCAGGTATTCTCAGAGGGCTCTTTTCTCAGGTTCTGATAGAATGAACATCCTTCCAAAAGGAATCACTGCTGAGGGTTCAGTATCAACAACGCAGTCTTCAGGTCTGTAAGGGGGAAGGGCTTGAACTATGGCGGTGGAAAACACATCTGTGTAAGTGTGATAGGCCCTGGGAACCTGGATGATATTTGAGACAGTGAATGGACCTTGCTGGTTCACTTGCGAATCTTCAGAGGATCCTGACAAGAATCTAGGAATAAACAGTGGGACATACAATGTTCTGAACCAAGAAACAAGGATCCTGCTGCCCAGTTGCTGTAGGGGTTATGCTTCTGTAACCAGGGCATACCCTGAACCATTGGGTAATGGGCAGATCTTATGATGTCGAATTTGATCCTCTCTTGATGGTGGTTTATAGAAAGCAAGATCTCTTTGGTTTTAAGGGTTATGGGTCCTGAAGAGAGAAGTCTTCCATCGATAGCCTCTACAGGTTGCAGGAAGTCTCGAGTCTCATATGGAATGTTATGGGTAGTGACCCAATCATGATCTATGAATATCCCCATGGCCCCACAATCCACTAATGCCAGAATGGGATATGATTCTTTCTTGGAAAGCGATAGAAAGGCCTGCAGAATCACAAGGTTGTTCTGTCCAGGAGAGTTCAAGGATGGAATAGATGTGGAGCAAACATCTCTCTCCCGAAGCTGTGCTCCATCTAAGATCGGGAGCTGGCGTTTCCCGAATGCTGTGGAGGGGCAATAGGACACTCTCTCACAAGGTGTTTATCAGAGGCACAATACATGCACAGACCAGTGTGAATCCGTCGCATCCTTTCTTGCGTGGTTATGGCTCCGCAGAAGGCCCCAAGTTGCATAGGTTCTGGGTCCATGGTCGAGGAAGATGCAGGCTCAGGTCTAGAGGAGTGTTCTGTAGAGGCCTTTTGGTAGGGTATTTTAATCTTCTTCTTTTCCGCCTTTCTTTCCTGGATACAAAAGTCGATCTGTAAGTATCCAGAAAGATCCATGAGAGCCTGGAAGGAACTTGGGCGAGCTACCCTGGCTAGCTCGTCTTTTATCTCTTCATTCAATCCTCTTCGAAAGAGGGTGAAACAGGCCTCAGGGGACCAGTCTGCTTTCTTGGCAAGTTGTTTAAAGCGGGTCACATAGGTAAGCATATCCTGGGATCCTTGTTGAAGTCCAATAAACATTCTTGGGCACTGTAAACCTGCTCTGGGCGATCAAACATGGTCTTTAGCGCCTGCATGAAACCATCATAGTCATCCAGGAGGGAATCGCCCGAATTAACTAAGGGAGTTGCCCAAGTCAAGGCATTCCCAGAGAGATGTGAAATCATAAAGCCCACCTTTGCCCTGGGGGTGGAGAAGTAGTAGGGCTTAAAGGTGAAGTGCACTAAACATGAATCGAGGAAGGCACGAAGGGTCTTTGAAGAGCCATCATATTTATCCACTACTCCGCCCAACAACACGCTTTCCTTGGTTGCGGAGTCACGTGACAGGACCAGTTGTTTCAATGCCGCATTTTTGGCTTTAAGATTTTGGACTTCTGTGGTTAACTCCTGCATGCCACGCATGAGGTCTTGAACTGCAGCCTCCATTTCCGTAACTGTATCAATTTGTTGGCGTCTCAATCTTCTGTCACAGATTTCCCCCCTTCTCGCCTGTCTGTATTGTTTGCTTGTGATCTTCGAAGATGTCTTCTTTCGCACTGTTTGGGATTTATATAACCCCGTGCGTGGGTCCTCGGGTTACAGCGTGTGGTTCGTGACCCGGCTCCGGGAAGCGTTCAGATGTCCGGGAAGAAGTCCAGGAAATGGTGAGGTTCGCACTCAGAGATACAAATGCGATGGAAATCCAGGATATGTAAGGTGAGCAATTCAGGGAAGGATGAAAGAAGAGGAATTCAGGGGAACGGGAACCAGAAATCAGAAGTAATCGCTGAACGAGCTCCGGCAACGCACGTCTGTCTACTGCAAGCGGTAGCGGTGAGACGCGCAGGGCAGCGGGGCGTGTCTGCTTTGTAGAACGTAGAGCGTACAATGCGGAGACTGGCAAACAGCGTTCCGCGTTCAGCAGCCATTTTGGAAGTACTGCTGAGTTCAGTCCCCTATGTGTCAGGGACCACGAAGTCCAGAAGGGACGCATACGGTGGTTCATGACACCATTCACAAATGGTGCCGGTGCATCCGACCTCCCCATTCCCATTAAGCGCTATGGGGTTGAAATGGGAATGGGGAGCATTTCATTCCGACACCCGCGAATGGGCAATTACCGGGTCCGGCGGGGCCGTAATAACCTGGTAATTGCCCATTCGCGGATGCCAAAAAAATGTGCACGTTTGGCGGCAACCTGCCGGATTTACCGGCAAGGCTAACGCTAAACTTGTAATGAGGCCCATTCTATATATTTGCCATATCAGAATTGCTAGAGTACAAAGTGTGTTATTAATTGATGTATATATCTTGAACCTTATTTTTATATAAATAACTGTGTTAGCACATAACATAGTGTATGGACATTCCTTTGTGGGGGCTTGGGGACTACACTGTACTTAAGTACCAGCCCGCATCACCTCCTAAGAGCTTATGATGAGATTGATTATTTATAATGCGCTTAATACCCAGAGGTTTCTAAGCGCAGACCCGGGCCTCGAACCTGTGTGGCTCTGTGTTGTCTTGCTTCCAAGGCGAGCACGTTTGCCCCTGAGCTATCCTCCCGAGCTTAAGCCTTGGTTGCTCGTCCATTGCTACTACATAGAGAACATTGGCTGGGGTGCTCGGTGCTTCTACTCTGCCATATAGAGGGCAGGAGTGCAGATAACCCCCCTCCAGCTTTACACTGGTATCAGCGATGGGATGCTAATGGTTTTAAGAATCAGTGTGTAACCTTGCCACCTATAAAATATCCACACTTTGTTAATTTGAGGTTTTAGTTGTGTACTAGAATAACTACATTATAAGCAATGGAATCTCTTGTAAATGGTAAATTGACTAGGATCAGCTTAGAGTTTCTCCAGAGTGCTTGTGAAGCCAGGGAGTTAGACTTTGAAGATACGTCTAGGGCTGAGATGATAGCTGCCCTGTGGACTACCAGACTGATTGTGATGCTGCTGATGAGGGCAGGGGGTTGAAACCACTGAGGACCCTGCCCCTGGGGTTGTTATTGAATCTGTTTCTGGGACTGCCACCTCTCCTGCTGCTTCTATTCCAAAACCCAGCATTGTTTCTTGAAATATTAAGGATGAAATTGAACATAACAAGTTTGAAACTGAAGCTGAACTAAAGAAGGAGGAGTTGCCACAGAAAGTGATACCCAAAGATAGGGATCTTGAACTTAAAAACAAGAACACTGAATGTCAGAGAATCCAGCTAGAGAAAGCTAGAGTGGAGACTTCAGCCAAACCAGCTGAGAGTGTCAAGTCCCCTGCCACCAAGTTTATGAAAGGTTTGGTTGGTG
Source organism: Ambystoma mexicanum (assembly GCF_040938575.1). Taxonomy (NCBI): domain Eukaryota; kingdom Metazoa; phylum Chordata; class Amphibia; order Caudata; family Ambystomatidae; genus Ambystoma; species Ambystoma mexicanum. The sequence goes on along the minus strand of NC_090938.1, from coordinate 549,854,926 downwards.
TGTATGTGGAGGTTCCAATATCCTCCAATGGATTGAAGCGTTTGAAATGGCTTGTGGAATCCATGATGTTGATAAAGGAGATTGGGCTAAGTGTTTGGCAAGACACCTACCCAATACCTTAAAAGGTTCAGGGATTATAAAAAGAGTGACAATGTGTCTTGGGTTGACTGGGTGAGTGCTGCACATATGAACATGATCGGGTGGATTGATGGATACAAGGTGAAAGCTTTTGTTGAATTGTCCCACCTTTTGTTTTTTGAGCATTTTTCTGAAGCCTGCTGACCAGAGCTGCGTCATTATGTTGCTGACCAGAACATTTTGGATCCCGTTAAGCTGGCCAGGCTGGCTGACACGTTGGTCTTCCACCGGGTGTCCCCTAAGAAACCCAGTGGGACGGACACGGACAAACAGAAAGAAGCCTCTCAGAAGTCTGAGAAGTCCCAAAAGCAATCAAAGTCGATTAAACCTAAACCTTCCTCTCCTAAGAACCAAAAACTAGTGGGGATAAGTCTTATGGTGATGGGGATGGGAGTAAGAGTAGTGGTTCTCCTGCTGCAAAGCATGCTCCCAGTGGATCCAGTACCGTACCTTGCATTCCTGGTACTTGTTGGACTGTGGGGCTCTGGACCACAAGAAGAGTGACCCCACGTGTAAAGGTAAGGCACTTGGAGTCCAGGCTGTCAGCCTGACTTACCATTGCTCCAGTCCTGAGGTGGAGGCCAATGTCCTCCCCTCCTCTACAGTAATCGACGAGGGAAAAAGCGAGACTGATACTAACTCTGGCAGCTATGATGTTAATAGCCCAGAGGTGGAAGTCCCAGGAAACTCCCAAGATTCAGGACTGGTTTAGGAAGATCTGGGACTTTGTGGCTTTGGAATGGGCAATGTATGCCATGGACAATAAAGCACAGAACTTCGCTGCCGACTGGGGGGAGCTAATGTCTTTTCTTAAAGATGATTTTAGAGTGATGTGGTGCCCACAACACCTTAGACTCTTAGAACTGCAATGAGATTGTAGTCTTAACCCGGAAAGAAACAGAACCTAGATTGAAGAATTTGTTGCCTCTGGGGGTGGGGGAGAGGTAAGGTGGGGAGGGAGGGGGAATTCATGTATGGAGAATGTTCTTAAACTGTTTTAAAATGTAATAAAGAGAGTTTGCAACAAAAAAAGGTAACACCAAAGTGTTACCTTTCTTTGATGAATGCGGCACGCCGCAGCAAACTGCCGCGGCCCGCGACACCATGGCACCAGCAGTCAGTGTTACAAAACACTGGAAGGGAGCGGCCGGGCTGGGCGGGGCTGCCTCAGCCCGGCCTGCTCCCTCCCAGTGATTTGTATTACAGACTGTCTCACTCAGAACCTGATCACTGCTGCATGCATGCCGCCAGTGCCGTCCAAGCCTGCAGCATCATTCCAGGGCTACGCTTGTCTGCTGTGGACTCTGTGACAATGCAAGTGCTGCAGCGAAATGTACATGCTTCTTCCGTCTCTCACTCTCTGTCAAGTAAGTGAGAGATATTTTCCTTCTGTTGAGATCAGGAATGATACATTTTATTTCCAATATTGAATACAAAGATGGAATCTACAAAAATACAAATCCGGACCAAACATATGTGTTTTTCCTTTAATTAAAAAGGACATATTTCAAAACGTTTCACAGACAACACGACTGACTGTTGCCATTGTCAAATGCTTGTTGAAGAAATGTGAATGGCATAGTAGGTGGGGCTTTCAGAACCTCAAATACGCATGTTGTTTCAAGATTACATGACAAATAGCAATTGTGAATAGCTGTGGTCATCTCTTTTGTGCCAACTGTAGGACAATATAATATGTTCTTTTATAGGGTCTCAAAACTCTGCAGCGACATGCTGTTGAAACCCACACATTTAGGACTCTTTGGACCCCAATTTCCATCTAAACGGTGATCTCTATGCTGCTGGGTCCAAGGGGCAACATTAGTTCATTGGAACCTTTCTGTCTGGTGCTAACTGAGAACCCAGTGAAAGGTATTGATCCCACCAGCCCTTTCAGGTAGTGCCTCACGAAAGGTTTTTACAACAATCACAACTATCTTATGAACACAAAAGCAAACAAGATGTTTACGCGAATGTCCTTTTTGTGATAGCCTCACAACATTGTGGCTTGCCTGGGGTTCTTGAAATATATACGTCTGTCACCCATCACGTGTAAGCATAGGAAAGGCGTTTGCCAGGCACTGCCGTAGCGGTATTAAATGGCCATTGATTGAAGCAGTTGCAAAATGGTGTGAGCACGTGGACATCATAGCAGTGCCTGGCCGATGCCTAATACTTACACAAGCAAAAACTGTTGGGTTTGCCAATGATTGTTTTTGACATGACTTCAGTAAAGGATGCAGATAGTGCTTATAAATCGAATGGCTGAAGTCAGAACTGGTTACAGCATTTTTGTTACACCAGTAGCGCATTTATATAATCAATTAATCATTAACTCTCAGAAGACTGCTTTGAAAAAACACTGCCAGGCCCTTTGAGTGCAATGTTTAACGGCTAACGCTTGATTAAAGCAAGCTCAAAGAGTTCCCATGAGGCAATGTTTAGGGTGGGCAGGGGCAGGAACTGGGTGGTAATAGCCATAGGGATTAGCATGCATATGGGCAGTCAATCAATGGTTGGGTAAATCCCCAAACATCTACATTCTTAGGGCCCCATCCACTGCCCTAAGGACTCAAAATGTGCTTGCAGCACATGCTGCCGCCATCGGACTCACCCACACTCTGAATGCCGCTGAATCTGCCTCCGCCAAGCCCCCCAGCCACCCGTACATGCAGTCAAAAACCCACCATTTTATCCCAAAATATCACTCGACAGCACGTCACACATGGAGGCTACTACCCACATGCAATTATAACAAGAGGGTCCCTACTGCTATAAACTGAATTTGCAAGGATTCTAATCACAAATTATTTCTAAAGGCGTACCGGGATCGGTATCGCACATTTTTTTAGAGTTCTCCGAAATCAATGAGGGCAAGTTTGTAAAAAAGCTTTTGTGTTTATTTCACAAAGAGAAATTTGAATAGACTAAATGTGAATGGTTTATCAACAATGAAAAACATAATGAAAAACATAAACAAATGATGCAATAAACAAATAGCTGCAAACACAAATGGTTTCATAATTTAGAAATGTTAGTCAAGAAAAAAAGAACAAAAACACACCAAAGTTCAATTATCAATTTGTTTGGTTTTAGAGAGGATATAAAGCATGAAAAAGAAAGGGAGTGTCGCTAAGCCAAAAAAAAAGAGAGCTAAAATGGGGATCATTTAAATCCTGGATCTCCCCTGAATAGCTCTATATACGAGCAATAAATGCTAGGTTCAATTATTGGAAAGAAGAAAAAAAATATATATAAATACTTTTAATGCAATGTACAATCGTGAGACATTTTTCACATAACAGACATTTTTAAAAAATATATAGTATAATGTGTATCAAGCATTTAGACAAGTGAACAATCAACAATAAACTAGCAAAAAAGCAACAACACACAATACTTTTTCGTAATTTTTTTAACATAAAAAGCAAATTTGTGCGGGTTGACATACACCGAACTTCGATCTGTTATCTAATCACAGAAGGAAATGCACTAGGGTCAAGAACCGGTGGAGTCAAAAGAGTAACAATTATGTAAACCAATGAGAATTTGAAAGGCTGAAAAGATATAACCGAAAACCCGGATGAGTTGGGCAGCAAAGTGGTAGGGCTTGGATATGTCTGTCTGTCCTACCAGGGTCTCGGGAAAAATTCTATCCGAGATACACACCCTTTAGTTATGCTGCTCTAATCAAGGAGTCTATCCTTAATATTCCCAGTGTGCGAACCTGAAAAAATAAGATCTGGACAAAAATGGTCTGGGGTTATTGTTCAGATATGTAGTCTGTTTTCAAGATTTAGCCAACGCAGTGGGGGAAACTGTTCCAATGAGGCGAAAGGATGTGTTGGTAAAAAGGAAAAAAGTCCCAACACTCCCCTCACGTTCTAGCGTTTCGGCGGAGGCTGGTCCCAAAAGGATAAAGGATCAGTTTTAATGTTCCGCCTTCTTCAGGGCTGATGAGTTCTGTAGGAAGAATGAAGAAAAAGAAAGAATTTGAGTTTAAAGCTAAAAAGGACAGACTATAGACAGGTGAGGTGAGAATTCCCTATCATGAGTGTCCTAATGACTAAGTATGAATATTATTTAATAAATTAAAAATATATTTGAAGTGCAGTCGTGAAGGTTGCACTTGGCATAAAATCTCCACAGTCAAAGAAATAAAATGATAATACAACTATTAGAAAATCACCAAACACTTCCACCTGTGTCTGCCTAAGACAGGGAAGTTGTAGAAAAGAAGTAATGTGATTCTAATCCAGCATGCTCCCAAATAATGGTGCCCCACAAACCAGGAATTCCCTGCTAGTGCCAAGCATGTAATAAAATAAACTGAATACCTGGACGGTAGAAAGAAAAAAACATCCAGTATAAACGGCGGAGCCGTGGAGCTTCCGAGAGGGAGCGTGAACAGCTGCGCTGTCCGGTTCCAGGCGGGTCTGTTTCAGTAAGCCGCAGTCAGCCTCGGGCGAGGCAGCCGTCAGCTGGGAAAAAGCAAGGGGAAAGAAGCAAAAGGTAAGGAAGGGTGAGGGGGGAAGGGTGGGGTGGTGGGGGGGGAGAAAGGAGAGGGGCAGAGAAAAGAAGGGGGAGTGAGTGATTGAAGCGTAGCCACAAGGAGAGTTATGCGCCGGGGTGGACAGCGTCCTACCTGTGAGTCTAGTGTATCGAGTACGCTTCGAAGGTGAAAAGCTAACTCCGAAAGATGCAGTGCGGTGCCTGTCGGTACCGGAAGTCGTGGACCTGAAATGTGAGCACTCAAAAGTGGGCGGGCCCAAGATGGAGGAAAACGTGTCAAGACACGATTGGTAGTAGATGCCGGGCCCCCACAGCTCGGCATGGCTCAAGCAATGAGTCGGCGCAATGCTACCCCAAGTGAAGCCGTAGTATGGCTAGATTACCAAGGACACTAATGAGGTGTGTCCGTGGGCGGGATGGCGTCATGACCCAGGGCGTATAGCAGCGCAGGGAATCTGCCTGCAGTCCCACACGGGGGGAAGAAGAAAAAGAGGACTGATTCGAACCCCACATGTGGATATCAAATGGTCATAAGATGGTCTGATATTAAATAATTAATTAACCCACAAGGAAAGGACTATACGCAGTGTGCATATAGGTCAAAGGAACAGTCAATGGAAGACAATGGGCGTGGATAAATAAGGCTAAGTTTAGAATGTGTCTGTTTTAGAACTGAGGATTATTAAGTTCATTTAAACCATGTTCGTAAGAGTCCAGACGATGGATCCATCTGGCTCCTAGTGTGAGCAGTCTGGTTTGTACGTTGGGACCAGATTCGACCTTTTCTAGTACCCACCACAGGAGGTCATCTGGTGTGTGTCGATGTTCTAGGTAATGTGTCACCAACGGTGAAGTAGTGAGCTTGCAGCGAATCCTAGAACGATGTTCAGATATGCGGGTCCCCACTTTACGTGTGGTCTGACCTACATACCTGAAACCACATGGGCATTGAACACAGTAGACTACCTGGTTGCTCTTACAATTCGTGTGGTGTTTCAAAGTCCATGGTCTCCCATTAATCAGGAAGGACTTGGTCTTCACTGTGAATTTGCATACTGAGCATGATCCACATGGGAAATGCCCAGTAATTTTGCGTACATTCCATGGTCCAGTGGTAAGAACATCCCGTGTGTGCATGGAATGCACTAAATGTTCTTTAATATTCCTCCCTCTCTTAGAGGCAAATCTGGGAAGCGGTTCCTCTGGTAACAGTAGCCTCACTATGGGCCAGAATTTTTGAATGGACCTTTTAATTTGAAATGAGTTAGGTCCATGTGTGGTGACACATGTGATCCTGTCTTCAGTTGTTTGTTCTCGTAATGGCTCAGGTGTCACGAGGCTGTCTCGATTGGTGAACCTGGCTCTTTTCTGGGCATTAGATACCAGTTTTTTGGGATATCCTCTCTGATGAAGTCTTTCCGTCAGTTGACCCGAGTGTGTGTAATAATCTGATAACGAAGTACAGTTCCTTCTAATGCGAAGGAACTGTCCATATGGTAAATTCTGTTGAACATGATGAGGGTGGTCACTTCTGAAGTGGAGCAGAGTATTTCGGTCTGTTGGTTTCCTGTAGAGGTTACATGCAAGTTTGTTAGTGATATTGGATATTTCTAAATCCAAAAAATGGATAGTCTGGCGATCAGATTCCATTGTGAACTGAATATTATTATCACAGGCGTTAAGCCATAGCAAAAAGTCCCCTAGGGAAGATTCATCCCCTGACCACAGAAAAATGATGTCATCAATATATCTCTGCCAGTTGTGTATGTGTACCAACCATGGATTAATTTGGTTGTACACATATTTATCTTCGAAGGATGCCATGAATAGGATGGCCAAACTAGGGGCAAATGTTGCCCCCATGGCCGTGCCCTTGATTTGTAGGAAAAATTGTTTGTTGAACATGAAGACATTTTTACTCAAGGCTAATGTCAGAAGTTCAATGATAAATTCAGCCGGGACCCTAGATTGTGTGCCCCTGTGTGTCAGGTGTTCGTAAATACAATCAATGGCAGCCTCTTGGGGTATGGACGTATAGAGAGATTTGATGTCAAGGGTGACTAGATATTGAGAGGTGGGATCAAATGGGAGGCCTTCAAATACTTGGATGGTATGGGTTGTGTCGCGAAGGTATGATCTGGTACCTATACTGATGGGTTTCAAAAAATAGTCAATAAATTTACCGATGGGTTCGAATATCGAGCCACATCCCGACACGATAGGGCGGCCTGGTGGGTTCCGGGTATCTTTATGTATTTTAGGAAGCGCGTACAGACATGGAATCTGTTCCTGGGAGGAGGTCAGAAAGGATGCTTCTTTAGGTGTGATCCACTCTCGATCACTCGCGTAAGCTACCATCTCTGCAATCTCTGTTGTAATTTCACGAGTGGGATCTACTTTAAGTGGACGGTAGCTGGTCTTGTCTTCGAGTAGGTCCATAATCATGTGACAGTATTGTTCATTAGTCATGATTACGATACCACCCCCCTTGTCAGCCGGTTTTATTACTATGTTGGTATTCTCGGCTAATTGTTTGAGAGCTGTTCTCTCTTTCTTGGTAAGGTTCTGGCGTGTAGAGATATTCTTCTTGCTCAGTTTCTTAATGTCCCTTAGTACGCATCTTTCAAAAGTAATAAGATCCTGTGGTATCTGTCCCTCAGTGGGCATGAAGGTAGAGGGCGGTCGAAGCCCGGTATCGTTGCTGTCTTCTATGTTTTCGTGTTCATTAAAGAAGACACGGAGTCTTAGAGTCCGGAAGAACCTTCTCATTTCAACTTCTGTTTTGTACCAATCTGTATTGGTCGTAGGGACAAAAGACAGACCCTTAGTAAGGACAGAAATTTGTCCAGAAGAGAGAGGAAGCAAACAGAAAATTCAATTGTCAATTTGATTGCAAAAGAGGGAATACTCCTGGAAACTAGATGCATAGACTGCAAATGGTGAAAAATGGCCTAATTGTAAGCCAACAAAATTAAGTTTTGTGATTTCCTTTAGTGAAAATAGTAAAGTCCAAATTTGCTCTGTTTCCTGTATTCCAATGACAGGTCTTCCTACCCACATGCAACCAGAAGCTCTGCAGCAGCATGGCACACAGCACGAGACCAGAGCACCCCATCATGACAGTAAAGTTGTGAATTGACGCGATTCACAGATGATGGTTTGTGGGCCACTTTTTTTGAGGCGAGGGGTGGGCCACTTTTTTGAGGTGAGGGGTAGGCCACTTTTATCTGGGTGTCCGGGCCTCTTTCTTGTCCCAGTCTGACCCTGCAAAGGCGAGACCCAAGGCAAGATGGAAGAGCAAGAAGGCCACCTCTGTGAAGGGGGCTCCTTCTCTTCCCGCTGTTGCACCAGTGGGATTCAGGCTCCGGGCGGGCTGGATCCAGTGGTAACCCGAGACTCAACTCCTGAGGGAGAAGAGCCAGAAGACCCTCCTGCGGGAGAAGTGTTCAACCCAGAGGATCACCCTGACATTCAATGCCTGCTGGCTGAAGGGGGGCCCTATTGGGGAGACTTCTGCAAGGGTCAGAGAAAGTGCCACTCTCTCTCTCTCTTGAGGGTCTAAGAAAACAGGCCTAAGCACAAGGAGAAGGCCTGGGTCTTTCAAAATCTATTGGGAGGGTGAGCTCCTTTGTAGTGAGCCCACTAAGCCTGAGCCTGGTGCTCTTAAGAGGTTGGCGGTACCGCAGGTTTACAAGCCCTTCCTGTTGCAGTTGGCGCATGAGGTGCCCTTAAGCTGGTTATCTTGGGACCAAGAAGACTAAGCAAAGGCTCTCTGCCCATTTATACTGGCCCTGGTTGGGAGTAGAAGTGGAGTCCCACTTCCGGACCTGTCCCACTTGTCAGTTGTCTGGCAAGACTGGAGGCAGTGTCATTGCCCCACTGCAGCCTTTGCCAGTGGCTGGCACTCCATTTGAGAGGGTAGGCATCAACATTGTCGGTTCCTTGGAACCTCCCACATCAGGTGGACACCGGTTAACCCTGGTTCTGGTTGATCATGCCACCATGTACCCAGTGGTCGAAGTATAGGAAAAGAAGTAGTGGAACTATGTTCCCTGCTGGCCTGCACCCACTCCCCACAAACCCCATTACTACGTCCCCTCCCACACACAATACACAAACCCAAACACTTGCACCTGCTGTTTAAGGGAACGTTCAGAGGAGTGCACTGAAAGTGCAAGTTCCAACTTCTTCCTACACTTTTATTTTAAGATGAAACCATTCCGGAATGGTTTCCTTTTAAAATAAAAGTATAGGAGCTGTGAAAGGTAATTTAAAAAAGTAGAGGAGCACTGCTCCCGACCGCTCCCGCTCCCTTCAACCACTGCATGTACCCTTAGGCTATACCCCTTCGGACCATTACTGCCAAGGCGGTTGCCAGGGCTCTTTTGGGCATTTCCACCAGAGTTGGATTCTCTAAAGAGGTGGTCTCTGACAGAGGATCCAACTTCATGTCTAGTTACATGCAAGCAATGTGGGAGGAATGCAGAGTAATGTTACGTTCTCCACTTCCTACCATCTCCAGACCAATGGTCTGGTTGAGAGGTTCGATAAGACACTAAAGGGTATGCTGGGTGCTTTGGAAGAGTCCCTAAGGAGGAAATCGGGTCTCCTCCTACCATGCCTGCTGTTCGCCTATAGAGAAGTGCCTCAAGAGGGTGTTGGTTTCAGCCACTTTGAGCTTCTCTTTGGATATCCCGTGAGGGGGCCCCTTGCCTTAATCAGGGAAGGTTTGGTAGCCACCCCTCCAGATCCTGCCAAGCAAGTGGGGAACTATGTGTTAGGCCTCAGACGGAGGATGGCACAGATGATGGGCCAGGCAACAGCGAATCTTAGGGCAAGCCAAGAATTGAACAAGCTCTGGCCTGACCTTAAGGTTTCACAAGTGGATTGGACTCCAAAATAGGAGATCCTTGTGATGGAGCCTACCAAGCCTCGAGCTTTGGCAGATAAGTGGACTGGACCCCTCAGGATAATCTCCAAGATGGGCGAAGTCAACTATCTGGTTGACACAGGAGTCCCTGGGGTAGCCCCTCAGGTATTCCACATTAACAAGCTCAAGCCTTTCCACAGGCGAGAGGAAGTCTCATGTCTTCTGCTAACTTCAGAGCAAGAGGAGGATGAAAGTGAGCCCCTTCCTGATTTGCTGCATAGCAACCCTCAGGATGGCTCAGTGGAGGGAGTGCATCTCTCTCAAGATCTAACACCAGAGCAGCAGAGTGCCTGCAGGGCTTTGCTCCGGCAGTATGCCCCTCTGTTCTCACTGACACCAGCCCTCACCCTGTGGTGCAGGCCCGAAACTGACACTAGCGACAGTGTACCTGTCAAAAGCAGGTGCTATCGGATGTCAGATACTGTAAAGAACCACATCCAGGCTGAGGTCGCTAAAATGTTGGATCTGGGTGTAATTGAACCATCAACCAGTCACTGGTCCAGTACAGCAGTCCTTGTCCCCAAGGCAAGTTCCCAGGCAGGTACCAAGAATTGGAGGTTCTGTGTGTACTACACAGGAGTCAATGCCGCCACCCAAACTGACGCGCACACTTTGCCCTGGGCTGATGAGCTTGTGGACACCATAGGTGCCGCTAAATTTGTAAGCACCTTTGACATTACCTTAGGATATTAGCAAATGGCTCTGACGGACCAGGCCAGGGAAAAAACTGCGTTCTCAACACTGAGGGGCTCTACCAGTTGAGAGTCATGCCTTTTGGTTTTAAGAATGCACCTGCCACCTTCCAAAGATTAGTCAACCATGCACTCAGTCCTAACTTCACTATCAAGGCCACCAACTGCCAGATAGCTCAGGGGAAATTCACTTACCTTGGTCATGAGGTAGGAGGGGGTCGCATCTAACCTCTCCGCAGTAAAGTACAGGATGTACATGACTGGGAGACTCCCACTACTCAAACATTTTGGGCCTCACTGAGTGTTACCAGAACTTCATGGTGGATTACAGAACCATAGCTGCCCCTCTGACAGCTCTGACTTCTCCCAAACAACCGAGGAAGGTTAATTGGACAGAAGACTGTCAGAGGGCCTTTGTTGGCATGAAGGAAAGTCTGTGTAGGGCACCTATGTTGTGTGCGTCTGATTACAGCAAACCCTTCATTGTTAAAACTGACGCCTGTGACACCGGAATTGGAGCTGTCTTGTTCCACTTAGATGACAAAGGTAGGGAACACCCTATCATATTCATCAGTAGGCAACTCAAAGGTAGAGAACCTACGTGGGCTATTGTTGAAAAGGAATGTTTCAGTATAGTTTGGAGCCTTAGGTACTTTAAGCCTTACCTTACTGGGTCTACCTTCAAGGTCCAAACCGACCATAAGCCCTTAAAGTGGCTTATGCAGATGAAGGGTGAAAACCCCAAACTTACGCAGGTGGTCCATTAGCCTGCAAGGGCTAGACTTCACTTTTGAGTATAGACTAGGGAAGAGTCATGATAATGCAGATGGCCTTTCCAGAAGGTATGTTGACCGTCTGGATGAGGGTGTCAATCTCGTGGGAGAATAGACCACCCTAACCTCAGTCTGGGGGGCGACTGTGATGCTGGAAATGCATTGGAGGGACAGGTCCTCCAAGTCCTTGTCCTGTACTCCCTTATCATGTGTGTCCTGTGTTGTTTTCTACACAGGCGTCCGGTTGGGACTCATGTCAGTGCAGCTCTTCCTATTTTTGGTTGTGGTGAACAGAGATCTTTGGGATACCCTTAGGGTGGGGGTACAACCCTGTACCCCTAGCTTATGTTTTTGGGCACCTGTGTGTGGCCCACAGAGCAGGGTATGGGCTGGTGGCAGCTCCATGCTGAATTTGACAGGTGCTCTGAGTATCCTCCATTTTGGGATAACCAGGCCCTGCCATAGGAACCAGTGGATTCCTGATAGAAGGCAAGAAGTCCCTGCTCTTTGTGGAAGCCCTGTTTGTGTAAGGGCTGTTGCTTGAGGGAATAACTACTTCAGAACTAACTATGGTACGCACCAACTGTGGAGTGTTCACCTGGACTTTGCTCTCAAATGACAATCAGCATGCACTTACAACGTGTTATTTCGTGTTTGTTTTAGGTGCTTTGTTGCTGGACTCTTTATTTTGTCTAAGTGCTCAGAGCCCTCCCCCACCCACAACCACTTATTAACAACAGCGCACGCGCCTTTGCGCGGGTGCTCTTTGTGGAAGCCCTGTTTGTGTAAGGGCTATTTACGTGGCTGTTTAGTGCTGGGTAGGGCAGGGGGGGCGAGCTGTTATTGTTTCTATTCTGTTTTGTCACACAACTATAACTGTTAGCGCTCCAATTTGCATTTGAACGCACCATTTCTTTCTAAATAGTAGCGTTATTTAGCACTTCTGGATACACATGAGAAACACTAACAGCTTTTCTTCATACACGCTTAAAACAAATATGCCTTTGAAACTTGACACGCCCAAACTAGTAGAGCGATTAAAACGTACTCCAATTAAAGATAGGCAACCGTGCCAAGGGATTCTATCTCTGCACTAAGGGAAAGGACGTATTCAGCATCTGCCAATATATGCTCCTTTTATTCAGTAGAACTTAATAAAAGCGGCACCCACATTGAGTCTACACACATCCTCACTAATAAGGTTGATTCCGCTAATGTTATAACTTGTGGCTCTGTTCGAATGTCGGCAATTTCTTTTGACGTCAGTGACCGCACAATGACATGTTTAACGGCTTCAGCCTCTAATGGGAATAATCGTATATTCGACGTCGAACATGAAACTTGCCTGCCTTCTACGTCCACCTTGAACCTTTTGACAAACTTTGATGCACGTCCTTCAGCAAATTCAATGGCTTTGAACGGTAATGAATTACCGACTTTCCTTTCTCCTTTGCAAAATGTGAAACAACAGGATGCTACTAGTCAGTTTAAAGAGTGATCTGCTGATTCTGACTTGCACTCGGATTTGCAACATAATTTACCACACATTTTGAATCCGATTTTTTTTTAATTAAATGTTTTTATTGTTTTCACATATAAACATAATACTCAACATTGCGTAACCCCCCCCCCAACTCCCACCCCTCCCCCCACATCTGAAGATCCTCAGAAAGTCGTCCTGTAGGGGAACCCCTTATGCACTGAACATTTCTGTGATTCTGATGTTATCGGGGCACCATTGTTCCATATAGTCTGATTGCAGGTAGTCTTGGACCGTACCCCATTCCTTTGTGAAAGAGCCACTCGTACCCTGAATAGCTTGGGTCAGTTTTTCCATTGTCATTTGTGCCACACCTTCTGGAGCCATGTGTATATCAATGGGGATCTCGCTTTTTCCAACTTTGGGCTATAGTTGTCCATGCCGCTATAAGCAGCCTCATAAAGCTTCTCCACTGTGACTTTGCGTATTTCCTAGCCACCAGGTCTTTCATTCCACATAGCCATACCTTTTTCACCCAGCAGCGCCACTTCAGGAAACATTTTCCCCATCTCCGTCTGTACCTCCGACCAAAAACCTTTCATCCCCTTGCATTCCCACCAAATATGTTTCCACGTTCCCACTCTCTCCAGCATAGATTAGAAGTTTGGGGATACATTGTGTGCAGCCTTTCAGAGGTGTAATGCCATTGGACTACTATTTTCACCTACATTTCCCTCATTTGGACAGAGCGGGTCATTTTTTGGATTTGTATCCACAAGTCCGACCATTGTCGTCTTGATAGTTCCTCCCCCAGTGTGTTCCCCCAGTTAGTCATATATGCCCACTTTATTTCTTCGTCTTGGGAGTTTATAAACGAATATAGCGTTGAGACTCATTTCTTAGCCCCAGAGTTAGTAGTAACATATGTTTCAAAAGGAGTGAGGTTTCTTGTAGCCGCCCTAGTAATTTCCGGTGTCGCCAACCAGTGTCTGAGCTGATCGTATGTATACTTATCACCTGCTGAGAGGTTCAGAAGAGTTCTACATGCTTTGTATGGTCTTATTTGCTTATCTTGAAACATTTCCCCTATTTTTGTATACCTCGCTACCTCCCATTTCTCAAAGGCCCCTTGTTCCATTCCGGGTGGGAATTGGGGGTTCCGACAGATGGGCGTAAAGGGGCTGTCCATCGTAGACATTGTACCCTTACGCATTTGGTTGTCCCATGCCTCTAATGTGGTCTTCATGATTTCGCTAATGCGCAAGTTGATGTGCCTATGTTGTTTTGTTTTCCACAGAAGTTCCACCAATGGGGTTCTTGCAACTGCCCTGTCTTGTGTCATCCAGATCGGATGCAGACCGTCCCCCATCCATTCCCGAAGCACCATAAATTGCGCCGCCTGAAAGTATTTTTGAAAGTGGGGAAGGGCCATCGCCCCCTCCTGGATAGGTGCTGTGAGGACCGCCCTGGCAACCTTTGGGGGTTTCCTTTTCCATACGAAGGACGCAACCACTTTTGAAAGTGCTTTAAAGAAAGATCTGGGGACCCTAATTGGGAGTGCCTGGAAGTAGTATAACAGTTTCGGGAGGGTGTTCATATAACCGTTTGTATTCTGCCCCACCAAGATACCGTCAATGGGTCCCATCTCTCCAGGTCCCACTTTATGCGTTTTAAAAGTGGGGGATAATTTCTTTCGAACAGTAGCCCTACCCGGTGTGTCAGTGTTATCCCCAGGTACTTGATCCCATTTTCTGCGTTCTTGAGATCTAATGCTGCTGCTTCCCTTTCCACCTCACCTCGTTCGCCTGCCAGAATCAAAATTTCTGATTTTCTCCTATTTATTTTTAGTCTGGAGAGAGCCCCGAACGACTCCAGTTCTCCTACAATTGCCGCCAGGGACCTCACCGGGTTTTCTAGGGATATTAACATGTCGTCGGCATAGGCAATTACTTTGTGTTGCATGCCTGCCATTTCAATCCCTCTGATGTGAATGTATTTAAGAGAGGCTCCAGGAAAATGGCATTGAAGAGTGGCGAGAGTGGGCATCCCTGCTTTGTACCCCTAGAGATGGTTACCCTTCCAGTGACCTCCCCTTTGATGGCGATCCGGATTGTCAGAGAATTATAGTTGGCTCTTATCATTGCTATATACGGTCCCCAAATCCCATATGTTTTAGGGTTTTAAATAGTAGTGACCACTCTACCCGGTCAAATGCTTTCTCAGCATCTACCGATAGGAGCAATGCCGGAGTGTGTGTGATGCCCGTCTTTTCCACTAGGTGTATGATCCGCCTGATTTTATCGTGTGTTTGTCTACCCATTATAAAGTCCGATTGATCTAGGTTTATCAAATTGGGCAGAAGTGGAGATAGTCTTGCTGCCAGGACCTTAGTGTATATCTTGGAATCTAGGTTTATCAGGGCAATAGGACAGTAGGAAGCGGGATACGATGGGTCTTTCCCTGCTTTGTGGAAAACTAGTACCTTTGCTTCATTCATTGTAGGGGAGACATTCCCGCTCTCTTTGAAGGAATTTAGGAGCCTGGTTACGAAAAGGGACTAAATTGTCAGCGTATTTCTTAAAGAAGGGGGCTGTGAAGCCGTCCGGGCCGGGTGCTTTGTTTAGTGGGAGAGCTGCAATTGCCTTTTTCACTTCCTCTTCCCTTATCGGGCTCTCCAGTGCTAACCAATCTTCCTCCGAAATTTGTGGGATGGGGAGAGTCTGTAGGAAGGCGTCTTTTGCGTCACCGTCCGGAGAGTCCGAAGTATACAGCATTTGATAAAATTCCCTAAAGGCCTCTCCTATGTCGTGTTTGCATGTCAGTAGCTCACCCTGTGTGTTCCGGATGTTTTTGATCATCATTCCCTTCTGTTTTTCGCAGAGCTGTCTAGCTAAGAATCTGTCCGCTTTGTTAGCCTTGATATGAAATTGTTGCTTGAGGTATAATAGTGATGTCTCTGCGTTTTTGGTGTGGAGCATTTCTAACTGACCTTGTGTATGTCTTAGGGACTTTTTTAAGCTACGGGTGGGCTGTGTCAGAATTTTCTCCTGTATGTCTGCTATTACGGTTTCTAGTTCTTTTTCCCATCTGTGCCTCTGTTTGTCCCTCGTAACCTTTAGGGCAATCATCTTCCCGCGCATCACCGCTTTGAACGCCTCCCAGACCGTTCCCAGTGAGACCTCCCCTGTGTCGTTTTGCTCAAAGTATTCATCTACCATACCCCTGATCGACTCTCCCGCTATGGGATCCGGAGCAGGGCCTGAGGGAGCCTCCACCGCCAGAGGCCACTTTCCTTCCCGGGTAAATTCAGCTCCATCCAAAGTGGAGCGTAGTTTGACAATGAGATTGACCCTTTTTCCATTCCCTGTATCCTACCCATAAGTCCCACTGATGCCCAGAAATAGTCTATTCTCGACATTGTGTTGTGCACATGCGAGAAGTATGTATAGCCCCTATGGTCTCCATTGAGTTCCCTCCACACATCGCAAAGGGCTAAGTGTTCCATCATTTGCCTAAGACGCTTCAAGGGTGCCCCCTGGCCCTGGGAGCCCACCAAACTTCTGTCTATTTGTGGGTTCCATGCCATATTAAGATCACCCCCCAGGATCACCTCTCCTTTCACAAAGTCTTCTAACTTCCCTATTGTGTCCCTCATAAAGCCATCCTGTCCTACGTTGGGAACGTAGATTGAGGCCAGTGTAAGGCGGTGTCCATTAATCACAGCGTTGACAAATGCATATCTCCCATATTTATCAATGTGTTTGTCTTCTAGGCTGGCGTCCCCCCATCTTTTACCGCAATAAGCACTCCTACCTTTTTCTCTGAAGCGTTTGCCTGGGCCCAGATCTTGTATCCCCTTATGTGTGTTTTCTGCTTGTCCCGGACTCTGATGTGCGTCTCTTGGAGTAATAAAACATCCGCCTTGTCCCTCTTAAACAGTTTCTCCAGCTTTAGCCTCTTCACTGGGGAGTTAAGTCCCCTGAGATTATACGTTAGGATTCGAATCTTCCCCATGGCATCGTGGCCCGAGTCCTGTGTCTTGGGTTCCCCCTACTTGTTGTGCTTCCCATCTTCCTTGCCCCCCCTCCATCCTCCCTCCGCTCCCAACAACTCCCCCCCAAACAATAACAACAAACCCAACAACTTTCCCCCGAGTAGGGCCCGGGTTCCTAAGCATACCAGGGTGTTCCGCCTATTGCTCCTTGCCCTCCTTGAACTCGTGGAGATCTTCGCAGGGTGTCCTAAACCCTGCATATCACACTGTCCTTACCGGATTCCAAAACTGGGGATTCGCCCCGGGCCGCTGTACAGACTGTCTCTAGATGCCTCTGATTTCCCACTCCATTCTTGCCCCCCAGCGGACTTAGCTGGGATCCCACAGAGTGCCCTCCGGTTCTGGCCTCGTCTGCGTTAGTCATCCGGGGGCGACATCCTGAGGCGGTCTTTCCCTTCGATCATCTTCCGTTGACGAACCATTTCCAATCCTCTCGGCTTTCTTTGGAGCTCTCCCCTTGCTTTGGTGACTCATTCCTCTCCTCAGTCTGCCTGTATTCCCATCATACTTAGGCCCTCCTCCCACGTGGTTGCTCTTCTTTGTTTGCCCTCCCAGGCAAACAGCAGCCCAAACGGGAACATCCACCTGTATCGGATTTGCCTCGCCACTAATTCTTTGACCAATGGGGCCATCTCTCTTCTTTTTTGCAACGTTACAAGGGCCAAATCCTAGTACAGCTGAATGTGCTCCCCATTCATTCTTATGTGGTCTAACCCTCTTGCCCTCCTTAAAATGTGTTCCTTTTGTGGGTATGAAGAGAGAGCCACCAGCACGTCTCGCGGTCTCTCCCCTGGGGCGCCAGATCTCTTTGGGCCTACCCTCTGCACCCTGTCGATCCCAATGTCATCTAACTCTTGTGCCTCTAGAATGTCTCTGAACACCTCCTTGACTGCCGTTTTGAAATCCTTGTCTTGAACTGACTCTGCCATGTTTTTTATGCGTATGTTGGATCTACGTGAGCGGTTCTCAAGGTCCTCACTTTGAATTTCTAAATTGTGTGTTAGCCTCACCAGACGTTCCTGTTCCTCGCTAACTTGTTGAGATTCTTCTTCCATATTTTGGAGAGTTCTCTCGAGAATATCTGTTCACTCCTCCAGCTTGGCCACATCGAGTTTCAAGTCATGGACCACTTGTTTCATGTCATTCCTCATCGTGGCAAATTCTTCCTGTAATATTGACATGAACTTCTCTTTGAATCCAATTTTTGATCCGGGTGAAGCCTTAATAAGCCATCCAACGAAATTCCTTGACTCACAACTTCCATCTGGACAAATTGAAAACGACGTTCTAGACTCAGTTCAGTGTCCCACTCTATCGCAATCTCCGATTATGTTTGCGACTACTGCTCGTAGTCCGTCGCTTCTTTCAACCACGCTCGCCTCAAAAAGAACCGGCCCTTAATAGATCTCATTTGAATCAAACGCCAACGAACTTGCTTCTTCAAACTGCTTTAAATTCAATAAACTTAGCATTGTCAACAATGATAAAGCTCTATGAGTCTGCTGACAGAAGGCAAAACGTGCATTCTGACTTTTAAAAACAAATCCTAATGCAGCAAACAGAAACCGATCGAATCTTGCTCAAAACAAGAACTATTGACATCAATCCTCAACCCCAGAAAACCATGAACACTTGTAAGGAACAGTCTTCCTCAATCACTTTGAGTACTGCGACTAAGACTAGTGATTTCATTCAGATTGTGTCGACTCCCGACATGATAGAAATTGACAAAAGTGTCGTTCTTGCAAACAATTCTATAGTAATTGTTGAAGTGCATGCGGTCAACACAGCTGATCCCAAAAACTAGAAAAGTCATAATGCCAAATCTTTCAAACCACAAACAGATTTTGGAATTTTTTCCAAGCCGACTGCAGAACATTCTAAGAAGAAAACTCCTCTCCTGCAAATCAAGAAGACCAAAAACATGAAAGCGCCGCCAATTGCTACGCGACCTGCATCTAGACGATTCATAAAGAAATGAACCAACCTTGTCAACAGAAATTAAAAGCAAGTGAGGCCATTATGAAGAAATATACAAAAATCACGAGAAGGAATCAAATGACCAATGGTCAAACAGAACATATTAACGGTTCCTCGATATCACATGAACCATTAAATGACATAATTGAGGCAATTGATGATGAGAAGCAACACATAGTAGCAATCGCTAATACATTTACATCAATGAAGGAGAAAATTGTTCCTGAGCAAGCGAATCACTTGCCAAATGATTGGATCTCTAATACACTTGATCAGAGGCTGACCGACATAGAAAAGGCGCTGCCCCTCGACAACCTTCACCAGCACCACAGCAACCACAACTTGGGGCCAGTCATCAGCCTTTTGAATTGAAATACGATCCTAACCGAGAATCAAGCACCAAAACAAATTAATGTTTAAACGGAATAAAAAACTTGTATTTCCACACCTTAACAATATACTGTCGATCAGACTTAATGGCAAAATACGTTCTCAACCAATCTGGAGTGTTGAACAGCTTCTCTGATATACCAGCTTTAGAAGATTTGTCAACTACTGACATAGATTTAGTGGAATTTCTCCAGGAGACAGATCTTACTAGTGCACGATTATGGAGCAGATCGGGCGCGATCTTAAATTTAATTTGGCAAGCAAGATGACCAATGTTTGACCTGGGATTTACTCTCAACTATGAGCCATTTGAAAAAAAAATGAATGCTATTTCAAGCAAATTTGGCCCACTTGCAAATAATAATCACTTTACTAATCTAACAAATCTTCCAATTTCATTAACTAAACCCTCTGGTTATGCATCGAGCAATAGGAATCTTCAAGCTCAAACATGACATCCTTCTAACTCATAACTACCAGTATTATTCAGAGATTTAGACCTCAAACATATATCTTGGAACACACGTGGCCATTCACATCTTTTTAATGGGCAAAATAACAACCTTAACAACTTTGATATTATAATATTCCAAGAAACGTGGCTGACCTCGGTACCTGTTTGGGACGACCATACCATAGTTATGATCCCAGCTATTACTCAGGCCCAAGGAAGACCCATGGCTGGACTATTGGTTGTGACCAAAAATTCTAGAGGTCTAACTCTTGTTCAATGGGCTCATCCCAACACCCATATACAATTGGTCAAGATAACCATACAACCTTGATCAATTTGTACTGGAATCCTCAGGCAATCAAAGATGAAGATTTCTTTAACAGCATGGAATCAACGCTCGATTTAATTGCCGCTGATCCAACTATTTCAAACATCATAATAGCAGGTGATCTAAACCTGCATAGTTTATTTGACTCTAATCAACCTTGCACACCAAGAGCACATAGATGGATGAATCTAATGAAGAACCGACAAATGCTCATGCTAAATGGAGCAGTAGAAGGTGTTTTGCCGGCTCATTCTACATGGCAACGTGATCACCAACATGCCACAATTGACTACATCTTTACAGACCGTAATCTGTTTTCATGCATTTCTAGTTTTCTAGTTTAAACTCAAAACAGAAGCGATCATTATCAGCTTGCTGTACAATGGAAATGGCCCATTCCAATTTCAGTCACCGTAGCTCACTGTTACAAAGGTCAAGTCAAGGTGAGCAATGGCCTCAATCGAATACTTTGGAATACTGAACGATTGCAAGATTTTCATGATCTCTTAAAATCAGACACACATAACATTGAAATAATGCCTCATGATACGGAATATACATCTCTCATACAATTGTTCACAGAGTTTCCAAACCCGACATACAAGCCTTTGTATTAACATAAACATTGTTATGACCTCCAACTCAAGCAAAAAAAAAAAACAGCTTCGTAAAGACATACGGCGAGTATTAACAACGAATGAGAACAGGGTCCATATAATAAAAGCTCTCAAATCTAAGTATAAAAATTGGGTATCTTCTAGGCGATCATACATGTATCAGCAAGATGGACAAATCATGCTCTCAGCCATATCGTCTAGAAATTCCAGCGCGATATGGAACCTACTCAATAGTTTAGTTTAGTTTAGTTTAGTTTAGTTTAATATTTGTAGTGCGCACCGGACTCGGGGGTGTCAGGGCGCAAAAGCCAAAAAGGATATTCTCAGCTTGGTTACATTGCTGTACATTCATATACAATAAAGAAAATACAGTAAATAAAATACAGTAAGTAAAATCGGTGAGCTTAATATACAGTAAGTAATATACAAACATGTAAGGAGGGAAATATAAACAGTTGATAGTATAGTATGTATAATATATACAATAGTACCGGTCATATGTACAGGGTGTATAAAATGAACAGAAGTACTGGTCCTGTGTACAGGGTGATATGTAGAGTGTTGCTGTATTGCTTGGAGTCAAGTCATAGAGAATAGCTATGGGTTAGCTGGGAGAGGTAGGGAGGATAAGGAGAGTCAATAATACAAAATCAACGTCTCAAGCAGCCTTCCAGATAAATGCCGTCTCAGAGCAGTGCTGGATTGATCACTTTTCAGACCTTTATTCGATCAAAGATACAATCAACAGTTTTCTCAAAGTCCCAACAATAATACAACCACCCATTGTATTTGACATTGATGACATCAAGTTTTACATCGCTAGATTAAGCCCCTCTAGAGCTCCTGGCCCTGATGGCCTGTCTAATAAAGACTTTAAAACAAATCCAGAGCTTTGGGCAGAAATACTCTTTTTAATTTTTCAAGATGTGATGACAACTCATCAGATACCTGAAAGTTGGCGCAATGCAATCATAGTGCCAATATTTAAGAAGGAGAATCGCCAACTCCCCACTAGCTATCATCCGATAGCCTTGCTTGACGCTGAGGGAAAGCTATTCTCTAGGCTAATCCTCAGGGATCTGACAGCATGGATTAACCATAATAAACTTTTTGACATCCACAAGACAGGATTTATAGCAGCCATGGGCACATCAATTAACCTTCTAACAATCACTTCTATACAACAACGAATGAGTGATCTAAAACAACCTTTATTTATGGCTTATGTTGACTTCAAATCAGCGTTTGATTCCGTTAGTTAGCAACTGCAGGCTGTCCTTCAAATGTATTAAATTTAATTATTCAATTACACACAAGAACTTCTGTACGTGTAAGACTAACCTTGGATGGTAAACTCTACTCTGATTGAAACTGCACGTGGTCTGAAGCAAGGATGCGTTCTCGGATCTATAACATTTAATTTCTTTATTGCTGACATGAGCCATACTTTTTCTTCTATAATATCTGATTCTCCACGACTTGGCAACCATTCGGTACCCTGGCTTTTTTATGCCAATGATTTGCTTCTCATGTCTAAAACCCAACTTGGACTCCAAAAATTACTAATGGCTCTTGAGAACTATGCAATCAATAATTACCTTGAAATCAATGTGTTAAAAATCCAAATTCTATCAATTTATCACAACAAAGCCACTAAAATACGTAAATTCAAGTGGCTACTCAACGTAGTATTTGTTTATTATTTATATCGTGCACCGAATCCTGAGGTAACTGGGCGCTGGAGAAGACTTGAAGGTTACATACATGGCATCATGGTATAGTGGAGACATGGTAAAAATAGATACATGGAAGCAAATGGGACACAGTTAGAATTAGCCGGACCTGTGGTTACCGAAGGTCTGGAGAACATTAATGTCAAAACATAGGCAAAAATTGCTAGCAGGAGAGCATGGCGAATAAGTTCTGGGCAGGAGCAAGGTACAGTCTGAGGACCTTATTGGGGAGGCTTATTCCTTAACCGCAACGGTGATTTACTGTATCTTCAAGACTTGGAAATCAAAATACAAACAGCAATATCGCAAGCCATTATACTTAAATCTAAATTTGGCAAATTCTCCTACTCGTCATGGTTGACGTTCTATTTGCAAAAAGTTATGGCCATAATTTGATATGGTTCAGATACCAAGCCATTGAAGACTCACCAATTTTGGACTAAAGCAGAGGGGAAATTCTGGAAAAGGATTCTAGCCATACCACAAAGTACACTGATGGCAGTGGTTAGATATGAATTAGGCTTAACTTCCTTATTCGCAAAGTGTACTGCTGGAAGATATTGAGCTTATAAAGCAAACTCACTACTGCCCCGAAATCTGATCTTCTTATATATAAGATGGCAACTTATATGCTCCGTTTGAATTACAAATTTCCCTCCAAATGGCGACTCTTTGTCGAGAATGTAATGGATGCAGCAGGAATTACAGCTGATATGCTAGCTACCAATCCTACTAAAGCCAAGAACAAACTTTGGCATATAGATTGGATATGGACTTTAGATCAATGCAACCAAAATATCTCTTTTTTGGAGAAGAAATTTCGAACCAGTGAACAGTATCTGCTCAAATATCCGGTCCCGCGTTACAAGCAGATATATCAAGGGTTTCGTCTTGACCTAATTAAGACAAAACAAATACAACTTCAACTCAAGCAAATAACTGAAGCTCAAAATAGCTGTCGCTTCTGCCGCATACCAACGCACAAGGAGACCATACAGCATTTGTTGACTGAATGTGATAATTTGTTAACCAAACGAATATTGCTATTGAAACCCCATTTTGAAAATTACTTGATTATGACATCACAAGAGTTGTGGTCTAATTTGTATCATTCAAAAATATCAATGGTCCAAATAGCAATAGCGAAATGTGTTGAGCAGTTGGGCATAGAGTACCGGGCATAGTCTCTTATTGTTGTTTTCTTCCAATGAACACTCACCCTAAGCCACTTTTGATGTCAGTATTAACCATGCTCAAATCTATGAATTCAAGACTTAAGCTGACATAGCGTTTTTAATAATTTCTCTAACCATTTAATTGAATGCAAACTTAATTAATGTTTAATTTATTTCTCTTTCTTTTACTTTTATCTCCTTTTTTTTATCTGAAATTTGACCAAAACGCATTTTAAATGTTTGACTATGATATCTTATTGATCTTGTGAATTTGAGAAAATAACACGTGTAATCACATTTTAGCTAAACATTCCAGTTGTATAAATATGTAAAGATATATTTCTATTAAAAAAAATTGAAAAGTTTTTTATCAACTATATCAATAAAAAAGGTGTCCCCTGTGGCCTCTTGGTTTCTATTACCTGTTACCTTCTCTTTCCCAAAGTCCAGGGAAGCCCTGACTGTGTCCCTTCCCCTGACTGGTTGTTTGGTGGAAGAACCATAAATGGTATTATAGGGAAGTCCAGACCAGACTGGCTGGAGCCTTCCCAGTGACTGTATGATGTGGGTACACCCTTGGGGTGGGACCTGGGTGAATGCAGTGTGTGACCGATATGGATTCCATGTTATGGGTGTCTGGGGTGTTCTGTGCTTCTATTCTGCCATATAGAGGGCAGGAGTACAGATATCCCCCTCCAGTCTTTACACCAAGTCCAAGGATGAGCCAAAGCCAAAGGGCAAACCCAAGGCTAAGGGAGCCACTGAGGTGGAGGTAGTTGGCCAAGCACCTGGACCTGACGAGGAAGAGGTGCTGCCTGAAATTCTTAACCCACATGACCATCCTGAACTCCAACGTTTGTTGGTTGACGGTGGTCCTGATAGGGAAGAGTTTAGTAAGGGCCAACGTGAGTGTCCATCTTTAGAAGGACTTCGGCGACAGGCCTGTTCCCAGCTTGAGGGTTAACCACCTGTGAAGCATAGGATTTATTGGGAAGGTGGGCTCCTGTTAGTGAGCACACAAAGTTTATTGAAGGTGACCATAGGAGGTTGGTGGTCCACCTTCAAGCCAGACACTTCCTCCTACAACTGGTGCATGACGTTCCTCTAGCTGGTCACTTGGGATCAAGAGAACCAAGCAGAGGATATCCATGCATTTTTACTGGCCCAAGATAGGGGTCCAAGTAGAAGGCCATTGTAGGAGTTGCGCCACTTGCCAGACTTCTGGTAAGAGTGGCTCAACAATCCAGGCTCCATTGGTGCCACTCCTTGTGGTAGGGGTGCCATTTGAAATGGTAGGGATTGACATTGTTGGCCCCCTTGAACCTCAGATATCATCTGGCAATAGGTTTATCTTGGTGCTGGTTGAACATGCCACCTGATATCCTGAAGCCATCCCATTGAAGACTGTGACTGCCAAATCAGTTGCAAAAGCTTGCTACGCATTTTAACTAGGGTTGGCTTCCCTAAAGAAGTTGTGTCAGACAAGCTGCAACTTTATGTCTATGACATGCAAGCCATGTGGAAGGAGTATGGGGTTACTTATACTTTTTCATCGGCTTATCACCCACAAATGAATGGCTTAGTTGAGAGGTTTAATAGAACTCTCAAAAGCATGATTGGGGCTCTGGAAGAACCTCAAAGGAGAAAAGGGCTCTCATGTTGCCATGCTTACTTTTTGCCTTAAGAGAGATATCTCGGGAGGGTGTTGGTTTCAGCCTCTTTGAACCTCTTTTGGTCACCCTGTTATGGGACCACTGTCCATAGTCAAGGAAGGGTGGGAGCTCCCTACTCCCCTATCACTACGAATGTAGTAGACTATGGCCCTCATTTCGATACCGGCGCTAAACCATGGCGCTATTAGCACCATGTTTGGTGCCAGTATCGTAACGTGTCCGCCATGGTGAAATACCACCCCATTCCAAGGTTGGCGGGGCAGTATTTCCCCATTAACCCATGGCCCTTCCCCATTCCCATTTTTGCCCCATAGGGCATAATGGGAATGGCGAAGGCGCTAAGTACGGTACCGCAAATTGCGGTATCGTACTTACCACGAAGGTCCCTTTGCGGGTCCCTACTTTAACGGCTGGTCCAGACCAGACATTCAGGTCGGGTCCCGCAAAGGGACCTCGTAGTAAGGCGCTAAGTAGTTAACGGCACCGCAGCCTTTTACGGCGCCGTTAACCACTTAGCACCTGGGTCGTAATGAGGCCCTATGCGTTGGGCTTAAGACAAAGGCCCTCATTACAACACCAGCGCTAAACCATGGCTTTATTAGCACCATGGTTGGTGCCGGTGTTGTAACAAGTCCGCCATGGTGAAATGGGGAAATACCGCCCCATTCCAAGGTTGGCAGGGCGGTATTTCCCCATTTCACCATGGCCCTTCCCCATTCCCATTTTTGCCCCATAGGGCTCAATGGGAATGGGGAAGGCGGCAATTACGGTACCGCAAATTGAGGTACTGTAATTGCCTGTGAGGTCCCTTTGCGGGTCCCTACTTTAACGGCTGGTCCAGACCAGCCGTTCAGGTCGGGTCCCGCAAAGGGACCTCGTAGTAAGGCGCTAAGTGGTTAACGGCGCTGCAGCCTTTTACGGCGCTGTTAACCACTTAGCGCCTGTTAGGCAGAAACCTGTGCAGTTCCCTTAGTGACCACTGCAAAAGGCTTAGGACTACAGGTGTTGGCAGTAAACCCAATTGGTAGCAGTCTGTACCACCCAGATTTACCTGGTAGCTGTGGCTGAGCAGCCAGACTTCTCTCAAGAAGAGTTAGACAGTATATAGAGTATACAAAATAGGTACAGAGATACAGTAGCACAAGCAAACACTGACCAGAGCTTGGGTATAAAAGTATATAATTATTTATTTAAAAACACACTTGTAAAATACACTAACACTAATATGGCAAGCAAGTTCAAACACAGTCATTATCAATATATTTACATCCCTGATTACTTATTGAACAAGTCTTAGTTAAAACACCACTTATTTTCAGAGAGGTGAGCGCTTAACCTAAGATGGCACTCCAATAAGTTAGTTAAAAAGGGAGGGAAAAAAGGCAGAATTAGGAACATACACAATACCAACACTTTAAGAGAACCAGAGCAAGTCAGAAAAGGCAGAGTCTACTGAGGAGCAAGAAAGTCATAGGCCAGGCCCACTCTTGGAGAGAGCAAGGCGGAATGTGTCCAAGATCACACAGTTGAATAGTACTTTAAAGAGTTGTTGCAGATAGTTCGAAAAAGGGTTGGATCAGTTCAGGAAAAGTTAGTTAGCAGGTCCCAAGTCACCCCAGGATAGAGAGTCAAGGATTTACGGGACACCTTGAGAAGTCTGTTGCAAGGGAGACCAGGCGGGACACAGTACCTGAAATGGGGAGAAAGCTCCAGCGGGGGGCAGTTGTTCCTGGCAGCGGATGCAAGTCGGTGCTTCGTCCAGGGGAAGAGAAGATCTCGACGTGGAGGAAAGCTGCAGGTCGTCGCATTGCCAGGGAAGAAACCAGCCGCGGAGTTTCCCGGTTAAAAGGTACTACCCTTTTATTCGCGGTAGTGGTGAAGCGTGGCTATCCGGCCGCTGGGGTGTTTGGCGTGGGCGATTCGACCACGAGACGATCCAGGAAGGCGACAAGAGGGCAATCTGGTTATCCCCACCAGTTCAGAGGAAGAAGACTCTCCGGGATGAAGATCTTCTCTGTCGTTGGGAAGTGGTGAGACGGTTCAGCAGGGCTCCACCAGTGGTGTCATCGTTGTAGGTCGGCTCAGCTTCTCCCTCTTCGGATTCTTTGATCCTGTGGAGACTTCTGAAGTTCCAGTCCCCAAAGCCCTGCTTTTATGCAGAAAACCCCCATTCATCAGTCCTAGCTGTCACTCAAACATGCTAAGTGGTGAGCCGGGCGGCTCTCCACTGGGCCAATCACACAAGAGTGCGACTTGAATTGCCGAGGCAACTCAGTCCAGGGTGCCTAATCCCCCCTCCCACACATCCTGTAGACCCAGACAGAGTGGAACCACTTTTGGAGGCTTCTGTGCAGAAGCTCACCAAAAAGTGGAACAAAGGGCTCGACTTGGGTTGGAGTTACAGAGGTGAACACAAACACCATTTTAAAACCGAGTCCTGGCAAAAGGACCCAACCAGGAAATAAATATTAAATAAATAACCCAGCGGTATCTTTAACATTGCACCAAAAAAGTGGTGCGTTTAAAATGAATGGGAAAATCCCATAGGAAATATTCCGGTGGAATATTTTGCGTGGTAACCACTGCCACCAGCCAGAAACTCAATGAGGGGGGACTGTACAGTGCCCCCTCGAAAAACAGATCCAGGGGCAATCTAATTACCCCTACCAGTACTTCCACAATATGATGGTTTGTACTGGCTCTGTTCACAATTTAAGACTAATAAAGTCAATGGTTACTTTACATGCCCTGGGAGACAGTAGTCAGTCCCACGGTATGGAGTCTATGTTTGGGGGTCACTATGACACCCCTGTGTTACTGCACTGAGGGTGCTGTGTAACAAACTTACCAAAACCCACATGAAACCCTATGGAGTAAAAGACCCCATAGCCCATAAAACACATTACAAAGTCAAAGGCTATATCAAATCATGTCTAATAGTGGGAGAAAAAGAGTCTCACTCTTAGCAGGAGACAGAAATAAACCCCAAAAATCCAGCAAAGTTGCTGCCAGACTCACTAGGTTTGGGAAATTAGCCTTAACAGAGAATTCTCCCTAACACTCGCCCCCCCCCCAGACTAAGGGAGAGGAGGATTTAATCCACTCTTGGATGAATCTCATACCTCTAGTCGATGACATACATCCTAGAGAGACCATCAGCATTTTGGTGGTGACACCCTGACCTGTGCTCAATGGTGAAATCAAACCCTTGAAGGCAGATTGACCATCTCAATAGTTTTGGATTTTCCCACTTCATTTGCATCAGCCATCTCAAGGGTTGGTGGTCAGTCTGAATGACAAAAGTGGAACCATACAAGTATGGCCTAAACTTCTTCAGTGCCCACACAATAGCAAAACATTCTCTTTCAATTGTTGCCCACCTTGTCTCAGGATCTTTCAGCTTTCTGCTGATGAAGCAAATGGGGTGCTCCCTACCTTTCTCACCCAGTTGGCCAAGGACTGCACCTATACCTACATTAGAAGCATCTGTCTGCACAATGAAAGTTTGGTAATAGTCAGGAGCTCTCAATACTGGTGCTTGGCAAAGAGCTTTCTTCAGGCTTTCAAAGGCCTGATTGCACTCATTCCATTTGACCTTCTTAGGGAATTTTGGAGAGGAGATTACATTCAGTGGAGAAGCTATGGTCCCATAGTTCTCTATGAAATTCCTGTAATACCCAGTGAGGCCTAGGAAGGCTCTCACCTGGGTTTGAGTAGTAGGTGTTGTCCAATTTTGCACAGCTTCAATCTTACTGAGCAAAGGCCTTATTTCGCCACCTCCTACCTCATGCCCAAGGTAGACCACCTTACTCTGACCAATCTGGCATTTACTTGCCTTTATGGTCAGATTGGCCTGTCCAAGAGCCTGCAAAACATGTCCTAGGTGGTTAACATGCTCTTCCCAGGATTGGCTGAATACTGCAATGTCATCCAAGTATGCCATGCAGAAGTCCTCCATCCCAGCCAGAACCTGATTTACCATCCTTTGGAATGTTGCAGGTGCATTTTTCAGTCCAAAAGGCATAACCTTAAATTGGTATAAGCCATCTGGGGTAGAAAATGCAGTTTTCTCCTTGTCATGGTCTGTCAGGGCAATGTGCTGAGGAACTTGGCTGAACCAAGTCTATCCACCAACTCATCTGTCCTTGGCAAAGGGTGGGCATCAGTCTTGGTGACTGCATTAAGAGCTCTATAATCCACACAGAGGGCCTCATTACACGGGTGGCGGTGAACCATGGCGCTACTAGCGCCATGGTTCATGCCGGTAAAATACTGGCACCGCCTTGGTGGAAAGGGGATTACCGCCCTATTCCAAGGTTGGCGGGGCGGTAATTCCCCCTTCCACCATTGCCCTTCCCCATTCCCATTTTTGCCCCATAGGGCTCTATGGGAATGGGGAAGGCGCTAATTACGGTACCGCAAATTGCGGTACCGTAATTAGCTCCCTGGTCCCTTCGCGGGTTGGTTTTTAACGCCTGCAAAAAGCAAGCGTTAAATTCCCCAACCCGCAAAGGGACCTCGTAGTAAGGCGCTAAGGATTTACAGGTACCGGTAAAATACCCTTACCGCCATCCGTGTAATGAGGCCCAGAATCTTAATTCTTTGGATCCTGCCTTTGGTACTAACACTACTGGGCTAGACCATGGACTAGTAGAGGGCTCTATTACCCCGAGATCAAGCATCTTCTTGACCTCCCCTTTGATGTGGGTCCTTCCATTTTCTGACATTCTATATCCTCTGCTTTTGACTGGCAGACAGTCACCAGTGAGTATATCATGCTGGCCCCAAGGGGTCAAGCCTGGTGAAAGTGAGAACAGGGAGGCAAACTGATTTAACATAGATTTGCACTCCTCTTGTTGCTCAGGTGTCAGATTTGAAGAGAGATTTACTCCTTCAATCTTTTCATCCAAGGGTAAGCCTCTGAGGAGATCAGGGAGAGCTTCTCTCTCGTTGTCCTCTTCTGTTGAAGCTAGAAGCAAGGCTCCTAGTTCAGGCCTGGAGACATACACCTTTAGTCGGTTGGTGTGGAAGACTCTGGAAGCCTCCTTGGGATTGCCCAAGTCCACCAGATAGTTCACCTCTCCAGGTTTACCCACAACCTTGAAGGGTCCCATCCATTTATCTTGCAAGGCCCTCTGCCTTGTTGGGATCATAACTAGAACTAGCTGGTCTTGAGTGAACTCAAAAATGTTAGCCTTTTGATCATTCCAATGCTTGACCAAAGCTTGCCCAGCTTTCAGGTTATCACTGGCTTCTGCCATCATGTGTGGCATTCTCCTCCGGAGACCTATCACATAGTCAGTCACTCTGACTGGCTTGGGGGAAGGAGCACTCTCCAACCCCTCCTTAATCAGGGCCAATGGACCTCTGACTGGATGGCCATAAAGAAGTTCAAAGGGAGAATAACCTACTCCCTCCTGAGGGACTTCTCTATAAGGAAAGAGAAGGCATGGCAGTAGAAGTTCCCACTTTCTTTTAAGGGGATCTTCTAAAGCACCTATCATGCTCTTCATGGTTATGTTGAACCTTTCTACCAATCCGTTAGTCTGAGGGTGGTATGCGGTAGAGAACTTGTAAGTAACTCCACAGGTTTTCCACATGGCTTTCATGTAGTGGGACATAAAATTTGACCCCCTGTCAGAGATTACTTCCTTAGGAAACCCAACCCTGGTAAAAATATCAAGGAGGGCCTTAGCCACAGCCTGAGCTGTAACAGTCCTCATAGGAATTGCCTCAGGGTACCTAGTAGCATGGTCTACTACAACAAAGATAAACCTGTTGCCCGAGGAGGTTGGAGGATCAAGGGGACCAACAATGTCAATCCCTACCCTCTCAAATGGGACTCCCACAACTGCGAGCGGCACTAAAGGCGCCACATTCTTGGGACCAACCTTACCAGAAGTTTGGCAGGTGTGGCAGCTCTTGCAAAACTTATCTACCTCAGCCCCCATCTTTGGCCAATAAAAGTAGAGTGAGAGCCTTTCCTTGGTCTTCTTGAAACTCAAGTGACCAGCCAAAGGAATCTCATGGGCCAGTTGCAAGAACTGTTGTCTGTTTTCCTGAGGTACTACAAGCTGCTTATAGTCTCCAGGTGCAGACTCAGTCAGTTCACTATAGAAGAGGCCATCTTCCCAGTGCAACCTATACTTCCCAGGCTCTTGCCCATCAGCCTGAGAAGCTGCCTGTTGGCGAAGACCTTTCAGAGTTGGACATTCTCTCTGTCCCTTACTGAAGTCTGCCCTGTTGGGCCCACCTTCTGCCAGTAAAGACTGCAGCTCAGGATGGTCAACAGGATCCAAATCTCCAATTAGTTCTTGGCCTTCGAGTAGCTCCTCTTGAGAGTCTAGCTCAACCACACAGGGTTGTACCTCCCTCTCAGCCTCAGCTGGAGGTGGAGTTACAGGTGTAACTTTGGACAACCTAGGGGAAGTCCTTGTTGGAAGCACTGGAGTGCTTGCTGCTGGCTGTTTCCTAGAAGTCTTGGGTTTCCCCTTTTCTTCTTGTTGGTCAGAGATAGCAAGTTGTAACTCCAGTGGAGTAGGAGTGATATCCTTCTTCATCATCTCCTTGGGAGTACCTCTCATGGTTCTCTCCCTTGCAGGTCTGGTGAGCTCCTGTAACCTTTTACTAGGAGGTCTGGGGGTATGTGACACTACTCCAAGAGTCTTCAGGTCATTTCCCAACAGACCCCTTCCTGGTACCTCACTTTGTATGCTGATAGGTATCTTCACAGTCATGTCATTGCACTGGATGAGAACTGGTAACTGGGGAAGCATCTGCACAGGCCCTCCAGCTAACTTGGTGAGGCGTTTGGGTGCCTTAGCAACATCCTCTGCCTGAAAACATGATTTATCCACCACAGTTATGCTGGCCCCAGTGTCCCTAATGGCAGGAGTCTCCTGACCATTCACCTGGACACTGTCCTTATAATACTCTTTAGTATTATCTGGGATAGAATTATAAACATCTAAATTCTGTTGTTCCCACAACCCCACAGCCACTAAAGAAACACTAGCTGAGACTCCAATGGGTTCATCAGCTAGTAACAGAAAGTTTCCACTGGCCATCTATACTTCCTCCTCTGGAGCGAAGGCTAAGGAGACAGTGTGGACCCCTGAAGGTTTACCCTTGCATCTGGGATCCCCTTTCACATGGTCAGGCGAGCTACAAATATAGCATTTTCCAAATGCTTTCTGGAATGGTGGCTTGCTCTGACCTCCTTCTGGTTTGGCACCAGAAGGTACACTAGCCTGATTCGGTTTCCCTTGTGGCTTACCCTTATTGTTTTGTTTGGGGCCCTCTTTGGGATTGGAATTGTTAGAATTCTCTTTGGAGTCCTTTTTAGGCTGTTTCCCCTCATCCTTTTTCTGAGTTACCCCAGAGTCCTTGTGAGTAGCCCTGTTGGCAACCCACAAGTCAGCAGCCTTAGCTAGTTTTCTGGAATCTTATTCCTTTGAATACACCAAGTGCTGTCTGAGCGCAGGAGAGCAGGCATCATAAATTGACTCCAACATCACAAGATTCTTCATTCCCTCATAAGTGTTCACCTTGTAACCCTTAATCCATCCCTCTAAGTTCTTCAAACTTTCACTCACCCAGGTAGCCCAAGGGGTACCATTATGCTGTTTGAGGATCCTAAACCTCTTAAGGTACTGGGAAGGGGTCTTCCCAAATCTAGCTATCAAAGATAGCTTCACACATTCATAGTCCTTCTTATCCTCCTCCCCCAACTCCATTACCACATCAGTTGCAACAGGGGGGAGCCTAGAGAACAACCAGGAAAGTAACTCATTTCCTGTGATGTTCTGGAGCCCATGATTATACTCAAACAAACTCAGCCAATCCAACACATCCAACTTAGGCTCATACATACCCACAAGCTCTTTAGGCATCCGGGGTCTTTTTGGACTGGAACTCCTAGAGGATCTGGAGAGAGAAGCATTTTCAACAGACAATTTCTTCATCTCTGGCTCATGCTTGAGCTCCATTTCTCTGAGCCTTAGTTCTTGGTGCCTTTGTTCTGTTTGGGCATTAAGTCTCTAAAACTCCAATTCAAGTTTCATTTTCTCTAGTTCAAGACATTGAGGACTAATTGTGGGACCTGGCAAAGGTCCAGTAGGTACAGCTGGTAGAGCAGGTAGAGGCCTAGGGGGGACAACTACAGCATCCTCACCCTCCTCTTCTGGTTCTGACTCAAGATTTTCAATACTTGGATCAATATGTTTATGCTTATTGTTTATGTTTATTGAATTTATATAGTGCTTTGCGCCAAAGTGCTTTACAGATAAACAACAAGATACAACATTTTGAGAAGCTTATTACAAACGTGAAACAAACCAGAAGTACAGTATATGGAACAACTTACTCAAGGGGAGGGGAGGAGGAGGGAGAGGGGGAGAGGGGGAAGGTAGAGGGTTTGAGATTCAGGATCGATGCTGGCAGGGTGGGAGACGGGGGGGAGCAGGGAGGGAGTCCCAGGTGGCCTCTTGCCCTCTAGGTGGCAGTGTCCAGTGAGGTCAGTGGGAGGAGGGGGAGGTGAGTGGAGGGGGGGTAGGGGTTTGGGGAAGAGAGAGGGGGGTAAGGAGAGGGGGGTAATATCAATATCATTACTGTTATCTACATTTGCTGGAGTGGTAGGTTCCTCTGAACCATCATCCAGACTTTGGTTTGCCTTTAGTCAGGAGATTCTTATGCTTACAGAGAACTCTTAAACAATCAGCAGTTTTTGTAGCAAGGGACTCTTGACTATAACTTTCATAGTTGACAGGTTAGAAAATAAACTTTTTAGTGCTAAGCTTTGTGGTTAGTTGCACCAAGGTATCACTAAAATGTATACTCAATACAAATCCCACCGCTGTACACCAGTGTTAGGCAGAAACCTGTGCAGTTCCCTTAGGGACCACTGCAAAAGGTTTAGGACTAGAGGTGTTGGCAGTAAACCCAATTGGTAGCAGTCTGTACCACCCAGATTTACCTGGTAGCTGTGGCTGAGCAGCCAGACTTCTCTCAAGAAGAGTTAGACAGTATATAGAGTATTCAAAATAGGTACAGAGATACAGTAGCACAAGCAAACACTGACCAGAGCTTGGGTATAAAAGTATATAATTATTTATTTAAAAACACACTTGTAAAATACACTAACACTAATATGGCAAGCAAGTTCAAACACAGTCATTATCAATATATATACATCCCTGATTACATATTGAACAAGTCTTAGTTAAAACACCACTTATTTTCAGAGAGGTGAGCGCTTAACCTAAGATGGCACTCCAATAAGTTAGTTAAAAAGGGAGGGAAAAAAGGCAGAATTAGGAACATACACAATACCAACACTTTAAGAGAACCAGAGCAAGTCAGAAAAGGCAGAGTCTACTGAGGAGCAAGAAAGTCATAGGCCAGGCCCACTCTTGGAGAGAGCAAGGCGGAATGTGTCCAAGATCACACAGTTGAATAGTACTTTAAAGAGTCGTTGCAGATAGTTCGAAAAAGGGTTGGATCAGTTCAGGAAAAGTTAGTTAGCAGGTCCCAAGTCACCCCAGGATAGAGAGTCAAGGATTTACGGGACACCTTGAGCAGTCTGTTGCAAGGGAGACCAGGCGGGACACAGTACCTGAAATGGGGAGAAAGCTCCAGCGGGGGGCAGTTGTTCCTGGCAGCGGATGCAAGTCGGTGCTTCGTCCAGGGGAAGAGAAGATCTCGACGTGGAGGAAAGCTGGAGGTCGTTGCATTGCCAGGGAAGAAACCAGCCGCGGAGTTTCCCGGTTAAAAGGTACTACCCTTTTATTCTCAGTAGTGGTGAAGCGTGGCTATCCGGCCGCTGGGGTGCTTGGCGTGGGCGATTCGACCACGAGACGTTCCAGGAAGGCGACAAGAGGGCGAACTGGTTATCCCCATCAGTTCAGAGGCAGAAGACTCTCCGGGATGAAGATCTTCTCTATCGTTGGGAAGTGATGAGACGGTTCAGCAGGGCTCCACCGGTGGTGTCGTTGTTGCAGGTTGGCTCAGCTTCTCCCTCTTCGGATTCTTTGGTCCTGTGGCGACTTCTGAAGTTCCAGTCCCCAAAGCCCTGCTTTTATGCAGAAAACCCCCATTCATCAGTCCTAGCTGTCACTCAAACATGCTAAGTGGTGAGCCGGGCGGCTCACCACTGGGCCAATCACACAAGAGTGCGACTTGAGTTGCAGAGGCAACTCAGTCCAGGGTGCCTAAACCCCCTCCCACACATCCTGTAGACCCGACAGAGTGGCACCACTTTTGGATGCTTCTGTGCAGAAGCCCGCCAAAAAGTGGAACAAAGGGCTCAACTTGGGTTGGAGTTACAGAGGCGAACACAAACACCATTTTAAAACCGAGTCCTGGCAAAAAGACCCAACCGGGGAATAAATATTAAATAAATAACCCAGCTGTATCTTTAACATTGCACCAAAAAAGTGGTGCGTTTAAAATGAATGGGAAAATCCCATAGGAAATATTCCGGTGGAATATTTCGCGTGGTAACCACTGCCACCAGCCAGAAACTCAACGAGGGGGGACTGCACAGTGCCCCCTTGAAAAACAGATCCAGGGGCAATCTAATTACCCCTACCAGTACTTCCACAATATGATGGTTTGTACTGGTTCTGTTCACAATTTAAGACTAGTAAAGTCAATGGTGACTTTACATGCCCTGGGAGACAGTAGTCAGTCCCAGGGTATGGAGTCTATGTTTGGGGGTCACTATGACACCCCTGTGTTACTGCACTGAGGGTGCTGTGTAACACACTTACCAAAAACCACATGAAACCATATGGAGTAAAAGACCCCATAGCCCATAAAACACATTACAAGGTCAAAGGATATCTTAAATCATGTCTAAGAGTGGGAGAAAAAGAGTCTCACTCTTAGCAGGAGACAGAAATAAACCCCAAAAATCTAGTAAAGCTGCTGGGGGACTCACTAGGTTTGGGAAATTAGCCTTAACAGAGAATTCTCCCTAAAAGCGCCTGGGTCGTAATGAGGCCCAAAGAATGGTCCTTCTGATGGCTCAGGCCAGTGACAAGTTGAAGGCAGGTCAAGCTCTGGTAAAACATTGGTATTACCAGAAGGCTTCCCTCATTCACTTTACCCCAGGCCAAGAAGTCCTAATCATGAATCCTAGAAGGCCTAGAACCCTACAGGACAAATGGTCAGGCCCTTACACAGTTGTGGAGCAGTTGGGTAAGGTAAACTATTTAGTGGACCTTAAGAGACCTGGACAGGCCCCTAACGTGTTCCACATAAATAGGCTGAAGGCTTTCATCCCTATGGTTGAAATAGCAGCACTATCTTTGGCATCAGACAGAGAGGAAGAGGAATCCAAGCCTCTAACTGACTTGTTCCAAGGTAGCCCTTTAGATGGCTCTATTGAGGGTGTCCATGTGGCCCCTCGCCTGGCTTCTACCCGGCAAGAGAAAGTAAGAACTTTGCTTAGGCAGTTCTCACCCTTCTTTTCTCTGATTCCTGGTTTGACACCTTGGTGCAAACACGAAATTGACACAGGAGACCATGTACCTACCAAAGGTAGGAGATACAGGATGTCAGATAAGGTGAGATATTACATAAAAACAGAGGTCCAGTCCTGTGGTTCTGGTGCCAAAAACAGGTACCTCTGAGCTGAGGTTCTGTGTGCACTGTAGGGCTCTGAATGATGTTACCATGACAGATGCTCACCCCTTGCCTAGAACCGATGAGCTGGTGGATACCTTGGGTGCCTCCAAGTACCTCAGCACATTTGACCTCACTGCAGGGTATTGGAAAATAGCCCTAGCAGAACATGCAAAGGAGAAGACAGCATTCTCAACACTAGAGGGTCTTTACCAGTTATGGGTGATGCCCTTTGGATTGAAGAATGCACCTACTACCTTTCAAATACTTGTGAATCATGGCCTAAATGGGTTGGATGAATTCTGCTTAGCATATCTGGATGATATAGCAGTCTTCAGTGCCACCTGGGAAGAACATGTGAAACACCTGGGAATAGTATTTCAGGCTCCTCGGAAGGCCCCCTTGACCATAAAGGCCAGCACGTGCCAGATTGGACAAGGATCTGTGGTCTAGCTTGGACATTAACTAGGTCGAGGGGGGATACAGCCTCTGCCCAGTAAAGTACAAGCAGTATAAGACTGGCCTACCCACACTACACAAACTCAGGTGAAAGCCTTCTTAGGTCTCACTGGGTACTATTGAAACATCATGGCAGGCTATGGCACCATAGCTGCCTCTCTGACTGCTCTCACCAATCCAAAGAAACCTAAGAATGTCTCTTGGTTTGCGGAGTGTGAGAAGGCTTTGCTGGCTTAAAAGACTCCCTGTGCCAGGCCCCTGTCCTCAGGGCCCCTGACTACAAACATGCTTTTATTGTGCAGACAAATGCCTCTGACACTGGGAAAGGTGCTGTACTGTCACAGATATATGAGAAAGGCAAGGAACACCCGATTGCATTTATTAGTCACCAGCTTAAGGACAGGGACCCACTTCACTGTGCAAACTGACCATAAGCCCTTAAAGTGGCTAATGAACATGAAGGAAGAGAATCCAAGGTTGTTCAGGTGGTCCATAAGCCTACAACGGTTTGACTTCACATTGAGCACAGGCCAGGTGTCCAACATAGCAACGCTGATGGGTTGTCCAGAATGTTTAGATGACCTGAACATGAGACTCATCCAGGGGTGGATTAAGTCCCCCTGTCCTTAGGTCTGGGAGGGGTGAGTGTTAGCAAAGATTTCCCTTAGGTTCAATTTTACCTCCATTTGTGAACCCCCCAAACTTGTTGCTTTTGTTTGAAGTACCTAACCTGACTTTTTCCAGTGGAGCACAGCCTTCAGCTGCGCTCCTCTGGGCTTTCGCTCATTTGTTATGGGGAAACTGGCACGTCCTTTGGGCTGCCAGTACTGGGAAACTGTTTCCCTTAGTCTTAGAATTTGTTGCCATTTCTTGGTAACTTTTTATCTATGTGCCAAGTACCTTACAGTACTGCACCTAGGGGTCCTCTTGTTTTATTGCCCTAGCCACCGTCTAAGGATTTGTTGGTTTTTGTACAAGTGTGCCTAGGACAAACTGGTGGCAGCAGTTTACTTCTAAAGTATTTGTTAATTGTTTTTATGGATCATACCATGTTTACCGCATTTGGCCCAAGACTGTGGCCAGAGCCAGAAATGGCTGTGCCACAAAGTATTTTGTTCTGTCCTTTCGCCATTTGTCCCTTTGCCTTCCCCCAGGTCGAGAGACCCGGGTATTCCTTATTTGGGCATGCAGCCTCCCGCGAAAACCACAACTTTCGCTGGCTCCTGCATGTCACGTGTGCTAGTGCCCAGGAAGAGGATTGGGCCTGTCTGTTTACCGCATTTGGCCCAAGACTGTGGCCAGAGCCAGAAATGGCTGTGCCACAAAGTATTTTGCTCTGTCCTTTCGCCATTTGTCCCTTTGCCTTCCCCCAGGTCGAGAGACCTGGGTATTCCTTATTTGGGCATGCAGCCTCCCGCGAAAACCACAACTTTCGCTGGCTCCTGCATGTCACGTGTGCTAGTGCCCAGGAAGAGGATTGGGCCTGTCTGGTCCCAATTCACACTACTGGTGCCAGTATGTCTGGTAGCCATGAATGACTGGAACCACCGTGGGCCACAATTGGCCCACGTCTAGTGTGCATGCAAGACAGCATATCTTCCATTGGATATCTGAGATTTGAGCATGAGCCAAATCTTGGATAAGAGAAGAGGCTCTGCATCCCTTACAGGTTGATCTACTGAGGTTCACACCGAACCGCATAAGGAGCCAAGTACCCTTAGGAAGAAAGCAGACTCAAGCAACCACCACGCTGTGAGCATTTGCGGTCCCTGTGTCGCGCGGCTGCGGCAAACCTCACTGAAAGTGGCTGCAGTTCTTGCCTACTGTGTCCTGAGATTAGCCGCACTGTAACAAACCTTCTTCTTCCTTCAAGGGCCGAGAAAAAGCAAACGTTCCATCACAAACGATCATCCCGTACCGGAGCCACTGAGAGCCGAAACGTCCTGAAACTGCTCGGTTAACACCAGTCCGGACTGTGTAGAGGGTCGGTGCGTACTTTCCTAACTTACCGGTGTTCCCCTGGCATATCCATTCACTTTTACGCATGAGTGTCCCTCAAAAGATACTCAACTTGGCTGGGATAGCCTGCGCTCCCCAGCTATTCCCGAACTTCGAAAGTCGCTCTATCCGCAAGGGTAGACCCTCTTCTAGGAATAGGAACTTTTTCTTTATCGCCTCAAGCCCCTTCCTGAGCAGCTACAGCCCCCTGAAGAGAACCCGCTTTTTTGTTTACGCACAACCGCGGGTTGTTAACGGTATGAGCGATAGGCTCCTCTCTTCGTAAGGCTGGACTATATAAGTTAAGGATTGTTGGTGAAGGACTGCCTACACTGATATCTGTGTTGATTTAACCTCTTTACTGTTAAAGGTTGTGGTTATTTTCTTCCCCCATCATCAGCCTTAGGCTAATCAGATTATTGTATGTATGTTAGATAGTGTATGATCGTGTATGGTATTGTTTCTTCATAAATGTGGTTTATTCGTGTTTTGATTATAAGGCCTATGATAAATGTATTTTGATACATCTGTCTAAGGGTAACCTGTGGAGTTTTACTGGGCATGCTCAGTGTGGGCTTCCAATCATTCACTCCTCCTGAGACTTAGGGCCTCATTACGAGATTGGTGGTAGTCATGGCGCCAATAACGTGTCCGGCACCGGTCTCGTTCAATAGGGACTTACCAGTATAGTCCGACCTTTGCGGGACCGTTAAGTCCCCATTGAAAAAGCCATTCCCCATTCCCATTTGAGACCCGATAGGGCTCAATGGGAATGGGGAGGTTGCAAATAACGGACTCGCGTATGTCAAGTCCGTTATTTGCGCCCTGGTCCCTTAACGGGTCCCGTCCATAACGCTAAGGGACCTCATAGTAGGGCGGTAAGGGATTACTGGCATCGGTCTCCTTACCGGTGCCCGGTATGCTTTACCACCCACCTTAAAATGACCCCCTTAGTCTTGACCGCCTACCAAGCTATCGTACATTGGTGTGGTTTGTCCAGAAGGTTCCCCTGTTCCATTAAAGTAGGGTGGCCTCCTAAGCTTCTGCCCACCAGGTCAGTGTTTAGAAATCCATTTTAACATCCACCCTCCAAAACACTCTGCTCTTGCTTGTTTTGCAATGTGGGCCATCTCCACTCACCCATCTGCGAGGCCCTGCTGCATTCGGCAGGTGCGCACCGTGGTTTGGATGGAGTCCCTCGCCTGGCATTCGCTTTCTCCTGCTGGCCACACACTCTGTGTGCAGCGTGGCTTCCTTGAACTCTGCAGGCTTCACAGATCCTCTGATCGGATTGATCCCGTTGCTGACCTGCCTCCCGGAGGCTGTTCTTTTAGCTTTTGTGTGGTTTCACGCACAGATTGAGTATAATGTTGGTCAGAAGCCATGTCAGCAATTGAAGGGGTCACAAGGTTACCATACACCTTAGTTCCTAAATACCCCATAAAGGTGTTAGTGTCTGGTTTGGAGCTTTGTTGTCTTAAGTCCCTCTCTGTTTTTTAAAATTTATTGGAAATTTGTATGGTGCCTATACAAAAGTGTTTCCTTGTGCCACAAGCCAAAAAGGGGGGCGGGAGAGACATAGGACAAAAAACAACAGTAACGGTCATGCTAGGCCATGTGACATTCTGACCGTACATGTGCAGTGAAAAAAGTGCAAGGGAGGGTGAAAGTCAGTGTGGCAGGGCTGGGATGGGGGAAGAGGGAAGGTGGTGAAGTGCAGGAGGTGGGGACCCAAGGGCCTGAGCAAGTACTAAGCGGAGACACGGAGGGCAAGTGCCAGGGGAAACAGGGGAAGTGGAACAGCAAGTGCGATGGACAGGGTGGACCTGATTCAGGCTAGTCCGGGAAGGATGCCCAAGGGCAAGTGCTGGTAAGGGATGCTGGAGTAGACTGGCCGAGGAGGGCCTGGCTCCTGTAAGACTCATAAGGGACCAGGCACCAGTCGCAGTGACAAGCGATATTAGCGGGGGAGAGGGAGGGAGGAGAATTAAAGGAAAGTCTTGAAAAGTTTCCAGAACTTAAGTGTCATGGCCATTGGCCCGGAACCACAGACCCCTCACCATCAGGGGACGAGAGCAAGGGGTAACACAACCTTTTATTGTCCCTTGGGGACAAAACAGCATAGAGGGCCCAGCTGGACTCATTCCTGGCGCCTTTGGCACCAGGCTCATGAATAAGTGTGTACTAGCACACTTTTATTTGGTGCAAGGTACGTACATTTGTTTGGGTGTGGCTTATTGAGAGGGTTGGATTGCACATGCAGCATCTTTCAGGAGTGGCAGGGTGGGGCTGGTGAGCCAAGACTAATGGGCGTGGCCAGTTCTAGAATATATTGTTAGGGAGAATTCTCTGTTTAGGCTGAATTTCCTAACCTAGTGAGTCCCCCAGCAGCTTTGCTGGATTTTTGGGGTTTATTTTTTTCTCCTGCCAAGAGTGAGACTCTTTTACCCTCACTCTTGGACATGATTTGAGTGTGTTTCTTTGAATCTAGATGTGTTTAATGGGCTATGGGGTCTTCTACTCCACAGGGCTCCATGTGTTTTTGTGATGTGTGTTACACAGCACCCTCAGTGCAGTAACACAGGGGTGTCATAGTGACCCCCCAGTATAGACTCCATACCCTGGGACTGACTACTGTCTCCCAGGGCATGTAAAGTCACCA
This sequence comes from Ambystoma mexicanum, assembly GCF_040938575.1. Taxonomy (NCBI): domain Eukaryota; kingdom Metazoa; phylum Chordata; class Amphibia; order Caudata; family Ambystomatidae; genus Ambystoma; species Ambystoma mexicanum. Next base: position 549,813,253 of record NC_090938.1, on the reverse strand, counting down.
TTGACTTTACTAGTCTTAAATTCTGAACAGAACCAGTACAAACCATCATATTGTGGACGTACTGGCTGGGGCAATTCAATTGCCCCAGGGTCTGTTAGTCGAGGGGGCACGTCTCCGTCCCCCCTGATCAAGTTTTGGCTGGTGGCAGTGGATACTACTTTTTATATTCAACCGCAAATATTTTCCTATGGGATTTCCCATTGTTTTAGGCTACTATCTATATTTAATTATTTACGGTAGCCTCGAACATACAGCCGGTTTATTTAATTAATATTAATTCTCCGGTTGGTATTTTTTGTCAAAACTTGATTCTAAAATGGCGTTTGTGTTCTCTTCTGTGACTCCATCCCAAGTCAAGCCCTTTGTTCCACTTTTTGGCGGGCTTCTCCACAGAAGCCCTCCAAAGTGGTGCCACTCTGTCTGGGGTACTTAGGAGGGGTGGAGGGGGATTTAGGCACCCTGGACTGAGTTGCCTAGGCAACTCAAGTCGCACTCCGTCCTGATTGGCCCAAGTGGTGAGCCGGCCGGCTCACCACTTCGCATGTTTGAGTGACAGCTAGGCTGAGTGAATGGGGGTTTTCTGCATAAAAGCAGGGCTTTGGGGACTGGAACTTCAGAAGTCGCCACAGGACCTAAGAATCCGACGAGGGAGAAGCTGAGCCGACCTGCCACGACGACACCACCGGTGGAGCCCTGCTGGACCGTCTCACCACTTTTCCCAACGATAGAGAAGATCTCCCGCCCGAGAGTCTTCTTCCTTTAACTGGTGGGGATAACCAGTTTCACCGTCTTTTCACCTTCCCGACGTATCTCGTGGCCGCCTTGCCTGTGCCAAGCACCCCGGCAACCAGGATACCACGTTTTACCACGACCGCGAAACAAAGGTACCACCTTTAACCGGAAAACTCTGCGGCTGGTTTCTTCCCTGGCAGTGCAACGACCTTCATTTTTCCTCCAAGTCGAGATCTTCTCTTCCCCTGGACGAATACGCGACTTGCACCCACTGCCAGGAACAACTGACACCGCTGGAGGATCCTTCCCACTTAAGGTACCGTGTCTCGCCTGGCTTCCCTTGCTACCGACTGTACGGGGTAGATTTAGCCCCTGGTTTACAAACCTGGGTTAGCCTGGGACACCCTGGCTAAACTTTCCTAAAGCCTCTCTAAACTCTTTTTGAAATCTCTGCAAGACTTTCTAAGCCTAGTGTAACTGTGTGATCTTGGGCGCATTTGTGCTCTGCTCTCTCTAAGAGTGGGCCCAGCCTTTGGAATTTGGCTCACCGGTGACTTTTGCTCTTCTGCCTTGCTAACAGTGTTCCTGAATCTTAGTGTGGTGTACCTTTCCATATTCTGTCTTTTTCCCTCCCTTTTTCACAAACTTATTGGAGTGCTATCTAGTCAAGCGCTCACCTCTGTATGAAAATAAGTGGTGTTTTACTAAGACTTATCTGATAAGGAAAAAGGGGTGTATTTATTACAATAGTAACTGTGTTTAGAATATTTTACAACTGGAGTGCTGGAGTGTTTCAAACAGTGTGTTTTTAAATAAATAATTATATACTTTGATACCAAAGCTCTGGTCAGTGTTTGCTTGTATTATTGTGTCTGAGTGCCTATTGTGTATACTTTACATACTGCCTAACTCTTCTTGAGAGAAGTCTGACTGCTCAGCCACAGCTACCAGGTAAATCTGGGTGGTACAGACTGCTACCAAGTGGGTTTACTGCTAACACCTGTAGTCCTAAATCTTTTGCAGTGTTCCCTAAGGGAACTGCACAGGGAACTGCACAGGTTTCTGCCTAACAGGTTGGGCCCTTCAATTTGTTCCGGTACTCGAACGATGCGGATGTTATTGCGTCTGGCGCGTCCTTCTGCCTCCTCCGCTCTGTTCTCAAGGTTGCTCACTCGCTCCACAAGGGCATGGAGTTCCGATCTGTGTGCAGCGCATTCCGCCGTGTTTGGGGCCATCTCTTTTTCAAGGTTTCCAGTGCGCTCCGCAAGCGATCTCACATCTTGTCTTAGTAAGTTAACATCTTCCTGGACCGCTCCGTTCATGGCCAAGCCTAGCTTAGTCTCCCAGGCAATCTTCAGATCCGCAGCAGCACCTCCTGGATTGTGCCCAGAAGCTCCTCCGGCACAGCAGTATTTTTGTCCTTGCTTCTGGCCCCTTCTGGCCCTGGAGATGTTTTGGCATAGGCCTCCAGCGTGGGCTGCTTGTTCTTTGGTCTCACAATTTTGTTGGACATTGTGCCGTGCCAGCTGGGTGTGGGCCCACAGGGCTGCCTTTTGCCCAGCCTGCATGCAAGCACTTCGTGTTATTCTGCTGATGGCAGCGTAACGCTCACTGCCACCTGAGCGCATCTTACCTTGTTTCCAGCTACCAGCCTGAGCGCATCTTACCTTGTTTCCAGCTACCAGCCTGAGCGCATCTTACCTTGTTCCCAGCTACCAGCCTGAGCGCATCTTACCTTGTTTCCAGCTACCAGCCTGAGCGCATCTTACCTTGTTTCCAGCTACCAGCCTGGGCGCATCTTACCTTATTTCCAGCTACCAGCCGCAGCACTTACTTCGGAATCTGTTTTCGGCAAGCATCATCGTTGACTCTGGCATTCATCATCCATCTCCAGACCCCTGGAAAACAGCGCTCCAGGCCGATATCGTGAGACTACGAGCAATCCATCGGAAGACGGTGCCTGCAAGAGAAAAAGATAAAGACAAGGATATAATTTGCTAAGACATTACGTTTAAGGTCGTGCTTTGACAAATCCTCGCGCTTAACCTTAAACCAACACTCACCTTCTGTCGGAGCAACACAGACTCCATTCTCTTCCCATTTGGCCTCGCTCCATGCACCGCAACTACAGCTGGGCCGCATTTCATCTGTTGGGAGAAGCGGAGGATAGACATTATTAAAAGATACGGACAATAATCAGGAATCAACATCACAATATTTTAAAGCAATAAGACACTTACCTTCAGGAGTGGTTAAGTCAAAACTGGTCTGGGCTGCCATGCACAATCGGCCAGTGAAGGAACTCGGTCCATCGAGAAGCGCCCCTGCAGTGAGAAGCAGGACGGACAGCTTGTCATCATTAATCACAGGTGAGACTATGTGAGTCGGTGCATGCTCACCACATTTTGGGAAGAAGGGTTAGAGAGAAACAGCAGTCACATAGCAGCATTCTCACGATCTCTCGTATCCACGCAGGAGCAGTTTCAACAATTGTCACAGCCCACAGCATATGAGCTGGGAAGAAGCCTGACAAGGGGGATCCACTCCCAGGGAGGGCTGCAACCGTGCCCCTACGTCCCCGCAGAGACCAGGTGAGCATAACATTAAGAAGATCTGGCTCAAGTCTGAGGGGGGAAGGGAGGCCATTCTAGAGGGAGACTCCTGCCTAAGAAAGAGATCTAATCCCACTCTCTGCTTGGAGGAACTTCTGATCTGCACAGAGTTGGAGATAGAGGACTGAAGAACTCTAGCAAGGAGGTATTCAGGGAGAGAAAGCTGGATACAGCAAGGTCCCAGGCCCCAGACAGCCTTGTGGATGATGCAAAGGGTCTTGAATTTGATAGTGACAGTCACCAGTGGCCAGTGGAGAGATTTTAGGGCTGGAGAGATGCAGTCCCTGGGCTTGAGGCTAAGGATAAGTCTTGCAGCCCTATTCTGGATTAGTTGAAGAGAGTGAAAGGGAGGAAAGGGGCAGATTGAGCAAGAGGATGTTGCAGTAGTCCCGCCTAAAGAGAACCAGAGCCCTGGAGACATTGAGCTTCTGGGGGAAGGTGAGGAAAGGGAGAATGCCTCTGAGGAGGTGGAGCTGAAAGCTGGACTTCTTGGCAAGGTCTGTGATGTGCAGAGAGAAAGAGAGAGGAGTCAAGGATTACCCAAAGGTTTTTTTTTTACCTCACAAGAGGGTGAGGGGACCCAAGGGGGTGGCCAGAGAGTGGGAGGGAAATAGGGAGCAGGTGTCCCAATGAGAAGGATCTCTGTCTTACTGGCCCTCATTACGACCCTGGCGGAAAGTGACTGACCGGAGCGCCACAGCGTAAATAGCGTTTCCGCCATTGCACGAAGGAGCAAAGTGCGGCCCATTCCGACCCATCGGGCACGAGCACCACGCCACGGCGGAAGTGCAAAGTCCGCGATGGCGGAAATGACCCCAAAACGGCCCACACCGCCGCCGTACGGCGCCCTAGGTGCAATACCGCCACCCCTCTTAGCGGTCACCGCAGTGTGCGCCTACCGGAAAGTACGGTGACCGGAAATATACGGAAACGGAAGTTAAAACATGGGCCCGGAACGGGAAACATCCCGGCGTACACCTATAAAAACACTAAAACCACACAACCACTAAAATCACTACCCTGAAACACACCCCAACCCGTCACCCACCCTAGCGAAACCAAGAAAAATGGGAAAAGTAGCGAAGAAAGCGTGCGACCGCAAGCGGCAGGTCCACTTCTCCCGTGAGGAACTCACCGTGCTAACAGAGACCCTCCAGGAGAATGCTGCCGTCGTCTTCTCCACGCAAATGACCAGAACGGCACTTGCAAACAAGAAGACCATATGGGCTCTTGTGGCACAGCGGGTAAGTGCGGTGGGGACCGCACCCCGCACCCCACAGCAATGCCGCAAGCGATGGGACGACCTGCGGATACGCGTCCGCAGCATACTCTCTGCCAACCGCAACATTGCCACAGCCACCGGGGGAGGTCCTGAATCACCCATCAAGTTGACCCCCTGGGAAGAAATCTGTGCCTCCACCATCGGAATGGAGAGCATAGAGGGAGTCGGAGGGATGGAGAAAGGAGTGCAGACATCCGAAGATTCAGGTAGGTGGCCCAGATAAAACAATGCCAAATCCACACAGTCCATCCATGTGAAGTACCATGCGTCCACATAGTGCAACAGAAACACATGTCCAGGAGAACGTCCACACACATCGGCCTGATAGCGCACGTTAAAACCCACAATAAATACATAAATAATTAAAAACCCCTAATACACGCACTACACGTGCAGCAGGCACACCCAAACTGCAGGCTGCCAAACAACTGCACCCTCACTCCACACACAAATTAAAGCACCTCCAAGGCCCCGACCCAAATCACCCTCAGGTACCACCCCAAAGCATGTGATACAATGCCATTCCAATTCCCACAGACCCATCAATAACCCTCGCCCTCCTTTACTCCACCACAGGGTCCGATCCAAACGACGAGCTACAGGACACCCCTACCAGCACACCTGCAAAGAGGGCCAAGACCAACGGCCAGAGACCCTCCACCTCAGCTGCACGCATCAAGACACGGCAGCAGCACAAATCAGGTGGCAGCACAGAGGAGGGAACATCAACAGGCACCCCAGCAGCCAGCATGGCCACAACACCACCACCACAGGTCCCCCCAATGGATGCCACAGAAGGCACTGCCTCTGGTGGCAGCAGCACCATAGGTGACACCCCATTGATGGCAGCATGCTCGGACACAGAAAACGGGGATGTCGAAGTCAGATCCATCCATGACCTGTCCCAATCCCCCTGTCTGTCCCATCCCGTACAACATGAGGATACCACGCAGGTGCAGCCACAAGACGACGACTGGCCATCCCCCACAAGCCCTGTGGCAAGGCAACATGAGGACAACAGCCCCTCTGTGACACCCCCGCAAATGGCCATGGCCCAGCAGAGGCAACAGTCCCTCGACAAGTTAATCGTACAACAGCAGCAAATGGCCACACTCCTCAAGGACCATGCCGATGAATGTGGGGGCACTAAGGCAGACATAGAAACATCAACTGAGACACTTAGGGCAGAAATGGAGAGAGGTACAGAGACGCTAAGGGCACAAATGGAGAGTAGCACCGAGAGCCTGAGAGTCCAAATGGAGAGTAGCACCGAGAGCCTGAGAGTCCAAATGGAGAGAAGCACCGAGAGCCTGAGGGGGGAACTGCATGCGACGTCCAAAGACGTATGTGCCGAACTTGCCGCAGTGCGCCGTGTGCTCACTGAGCTCTCGCAAACCCTTAGGGACATGCATGGACGTGAGCAGGCAGACACATCATCCGTTGCAAGTTCCGTCCAGGGCAGCCCCCAACGTAGATCTGGAAGGAACCTGCGCTCCACAGGCAGCGGTGCCCCTGATACCCGCAGAGGGGGCTTGCAATAGCGACAGCCCACTGACAATGAGCATCTTTGGACACTGGTGTTCGGGGGGGAGGTAGGAGGGTGGAGGGGGTGTGTTGGGCTCACTTGGGTGGCGGGTCGATAGGGTGTTCAACATGATATCACATATGCCATAAAAAGTGCACGATCAACCAATGAGATGTGTGGACATTGATCTTTGTGTACTAGGCCATCATAGGCGTACAGTCCATATTGTGCATGTCCCAGACACACGCAGTGCCACGAGTCCCGTGTCCATGTATCAGCCACCAGGCGTGAGTGCTAGAAGCATACATCAATGAGATGCTGACGAATGTCACGGGCCTCCGGTGCCTCGCAGACTCCATGAGGTGCTGCCACATCCCCACCCTCATCATGACCATCATCAGGTGCTTGCAGTTCTGCGTCAGGGGGCATGGGCAGATTTCTACGTACGCACATGTTGTGGAGCATGACACATGCCATCACCATCTTTGCAACCTTCTCATGGCGGTACAGGAGTGCCCCGCCAGACCTGCTGAGGCAGCGGAAACGAGTCTTCAGTAGGCCGAATGCCTGTTCTATGACTACACGGGTACGTGAGTGGGCATGGTTGTAGTCCTCCTCATGCTGGTCCCGTGGGTTCCGGACTGGTGTGAGGAGCCATCTCTTCAGTGGATATCCAGCATCACCTGTATGTGGACGAGAAACGTATGATGTGGAATGCCATTGATACGTACGCACACCCCCCCCCTTCCTGCCAGGTCATTGCCAATTCACATACCCCACATCATCATGCATGTAATGAGACTCACTGAGTAGCCAGGATCTGTTCCCTGCGTGTCGCTCCATGTAGCGTGGTATTGTAGAGTTCCTCAAGACCATAGAATCATGGGTTGATCCAGGGAATCGGGCACAACAATGTGTAATGATCCTGTTGGAGTCACACACCATTTGTACATTCAGGGAATGAAATTGTTTCCGGTTGCGGTACTGGGCCTCCATGGCATGTGGGACGACCAATTCAACATGGGTGCAGTCGATGGCACCAATGCAACCCGGTATGCCGGCAAGTGCATGGAATCCCACTTTTGTGTTGGTAATTTCCTGCTCCGAGCGTGGTAGAGAGATGTAGTCGTCTGCGTGCTGCAGGAGGGCATCGAGCACTTGCAATAGTGTCCGTGAGAACAGTGGCTGAGAAATGCCATGCAACTGTCCGACTGTGTGCTGGTAGGTGCCTGTGGCCAGGAAGTGGAGTACAGACACCACCTTCAGTAGGGGTGGGATGGCGGTTGGGCTATCTATCATACTGACAAGGTCAGCCTGTGTCATGTCCACAATGGCGGCTATGGTGTCCCGGTCCAAACGGTAGAGGGTGTGGATCTGCTCATCAGTGAGGTTGAATGGATGTGCTCGGAGGCGTGGGATTGCGGGCTGCCTGCGTGGTGGTAGTGGCTGTGCTGGCGGCCCTTGCTGGCCCTGCCTTGGCCTCCTCCTCCTCCTGCGTCTCCTCCGTGCGGCTGGTTGTAGATGGTGTTCGTCTTCTTCTTGGAGTCGGAGCACTTGCAGTGCTATCAGGTCCCCCAGGGCCAACATCGCGAGTCCTGCCGGTAGCATTTCGGTGTGGTTGTGGGAGGAGACTGGCTGTGCAATTTATGTGTTTTCAGGCTGTATGGCCTCCACCTGTGGTGATTAATTCCACCTGTGCAAACTGCTCTCCCCTTTGGCCGAGCACGTCCCGCGCACAACGCTGCAATTCGGGGAATGGTATCTTGCTATTGCAATCATGTATTTGTACCCGATGGCCGTGTAAGATTGGTTGATATGTTCATTCTGCTGTGGTCCCATTGTTTCCCATACTATCTGTGCAGTCGCGAACAGACTTGTGAAGGGTCAGTGGAACGTAGTACTCGAGTAACGGTGGGCCCTCATGCATCACTGTACCGAGTTGCAACGACGGGCGGGGCGTCCCATTTATGGGTGAAGGCAGTTGCCATTTTCACACACAGCCGCACTCGATGGAATAATTAGTGATTTCAAACGGCCACAGATGCCTTTTCGACGTGATGTTGCAAATGAGATTTCGAAGGGCGGCGCTTTCGGTTTCCAGCTAGCGGCGAGGAGATGCCCACAGGTCTGACTGCAAATATAACGTTCTATTGTTCAGTGTCCTTGAGACAGGGCCCATGGCGAGGGAGCAATGATTGATATGAATAGTTTGGGATGCGCAATAGCTACGTGGGCGATGAGGCCGGCCGTTCCCAGATACATGTTACTTCACAACACTGGAATTACGGGCTGGGGCACTGTGGATTTAGCAGGCTGCATAACGCACAGACTCAATGGATGTTTCTAATGTCATGTGAGTAAATATTCAGGCGTTTTGATCCCGGGATGGGGGAATGATGAATGGATGCATGGGCAGGTGATTTGATACAGAGTTTGCCATGTACAGGGCTTCTTGGGATCTTTCCGCCTCCCCTACGCTATGTGATGCAGGGCTGCCATAGTGGGACCATCGTCTATCTGGCCTTGTTGAGCCCTCCCTGTCTCGAGGCGCACTCAGACACTTGTGTCCATGCACGTTAACATTCCCATCTGATGGAATCTGTTTTGACAGACGCATGCACAGGTACACTCGTTTGTGATGGTGTTTGCACCTCGATATAGATGGTTATGAGTCGCAAGTGGTTTTGGGGTGGTGATGATCCTTTTGAGTGGGCTAGCATGCATATGGCTGTGGATTTCGTGTGATCATTGAAGTGAGTTGTTGGAATGTAGTTCTGATGGCCATTCTGTTCTTTTTCTTTTCTTTTGGTTGACAGGTATCTCCTCCCCTTTTGCCACTGCCATCTGTATGCCACTCCTGCAGATGGGGTTTACTCCCGACACCTGCTGCTTCGTGTTAATCAGTGGAGCAGCATTACGATCTTATGGGACGATCGCCAATGGCCCACATGCCCTTACGCAGTACTGGTGGCTCGGAGCAACATTTCGGCCTTTCAGCTGGACTAGTGCCTCCCCATTGGGACGGCCCTGCGGTTCTGTGCGCTTCCATGTTGCCTTTTCGTACGTGAATGTGGCTCTGTGTACCATGGGGGAACAGGGCGACACACAGGTAGTGGCTGGTCATTTCTTGCGGATGCAGCCCACAATGGTGATTAGTGTTTTGGAGTTCATGGCCTGATGGCTGTATGGGCTTGGTGACTTTGATGTGCATAAAATTTCTATTCTGATTTGGCCCGTGTAGCGTTTTTCTTTGCAAGTGATGTGGCATATGCCGATTTGGGGGGCGATGTGTTGTGAGGAGATCTGCATTGGGTTCCAGCTTCGGGGTTTAGTTGCGTGGTACTGTGCTGGGCGCGTTTGCCTACGAAGCCCAGTGAGGTCAGGGATGGGGGCTGCCAATATGACTGTTTGAATGTTGTCATGCTCAGGGGCGGGGGATTGGGTTTTGTGTAACAGATGCCGGTCAGCCAGGTGGACTGGTGGAATGATGTGATTTTCGGAATATTGCTGGTCTCAGGTGCCTGTGTTTGCATGCGTTTCTTGGTGGGGGACTGTGGTCATGTCCATTGGGATGGCTTCTGTATTCGTGCCATCTGTGCCCTGCAGCTCCCATTGGCCCCTCTTGTGTTTCTTTTGTTCGTTGCCATGCATGGGTGACTTGTACATTTCAATGGTTGCATTGTGACTTCATTGCACCTACGGGGAGTTGTACTTTGTGGGCAGGGAGCGGTGTACAGGCACTCAGTGGGGCCGTTTACGGTTGATTCGCGATGCCGTACTTCTCGCCATGGCGGAATGGTACATTACGCCATGCCTGATGGCGTTAGGTACATGTCCGCTAGGGTCGGAATTGGCGTACCCTTGCGCCATGGTGGTGTTTGCGGTTTGGCATGGCGCGCGTGCTTGGTGCAGTTAGCGTTGGCGTTCACTACGGTGTCGCTAATGGCTTCGTACTTTGCGGTGACGGGTCATAGTCGCACCGAGCGCTATTCGATGGCGGTATTGCATTTCCGCCATCGTTTTTCGATTTCCGCCAGGGTCGTAATGAGGGCCACTGACATTAAGGCAGAGATTGTTAGCAGAGCACCATGCCTGAATAGCAATCAGTCAGGTATGAGAGAGGAAGAAGAGGAGGTAGAGGATCGAAGCTTAAAGGAGAGCTGTGTGTCATCAGCATAACACTAAAAGTGAGGAGAGAGGTGGAGATTAAGTAGGCCAGAATGGCAATGTAGATTTGAAGAGCCTTGGTGACAGGATAGACCCCTGAGGGACGCTTCCGGTAGAGAGTGAGGTGGAGGAAAGGAAATGGCCCAGTTGCAGTTGGGAGGAAGTTGAAAAGAGGCGTAAACACCTGTCAAGAAGGAGGAGGTTGGGCTGAGAGCCCTGGGCCATGATATTGCCATTCCAATAGACATTGATGATGCACCTGGATGATGAGAAGTGTGTCAGGATGTCACAATTGTATTTGTGTAAAGACCAAACCAGGACAATTATTTTTGCACTAACCTGAATCCGTGGAGGCAGATGCTGCTCAGAAGAATTCCCCCAATGATTCTGCGTGTCACTTCCTTGTAAAACAGAAATGGGAAGAGCAGAACCCCTAGGGAAACCCTCTGGGGAAAAAAACCCTGCCAGGAGATGTCTTTGGGTCAGGAAGCAAGAAGATATCTTGTTCTCGTGGATGGGAATGTTGGCTTCTTCACGAAGGGAGTTTGATACATAAACTGTAAAAGAAAGGCACAGGTCACTATGTGTATTCACTCCAGTAGCCTTGCAGTGCCTTGTATGCAAATTAATTACGATGTATCCTGAAGTTACACTATAAGGCCGAACCAGGATGCGTGCACAATCGAGGATCTGAAAGTAACTGGAGGTAGTTGTACAAGTTGCCTCTCTCCACATAATGAGGAGCCCCCGGAAGACGGATTGAGACTTCCATCCTAGTGAACAGGAGAGAGAAGAGGTAAGATGGGAAATGGTGGATAGCCGCTGTGAAGAGCTGCAGAGGCGAAGACCTACCTCAGTGATTACGGGATGGGAGACTCAGGAAGGCTGTCTGTGTTCGAACGCTTGTGACGGCGCTGCTGCAAAAATGAGCTGAAAGAAGGCATGGTATTAGGAAAGTATCAGAGATTTCGTAGCTAAACTGCGGAGAGGCTGAAACAAGTTTTTTGTACTAACCGTTGCTAGCCAACAGGATAGCGTCTGAGGAGACAGTGGGAGTTGCGCGATCGTACATGAAGGAGAGGTCTCACTGAGAAAGGCAGGCAGTTGTGAGGGATAGAGAGATATGAAATGAACGCAGCAAGGAAAGGACAGGAGAAATCACTAAAGGATGAACGAACTTACGGAGCGCTCGCTGTCAGGAGTAGCAACGCATTGCTTCCAAGTCTGCAGTGTTACGCTCACCTGACTCCCACGGAGGCGCTGGCCTGGTTCGCGCTGCTGTGACCTCTTCTAAGGTGATGCGCAGGGTTCGGAAGACGGACTGGACCGGGCCCCCAAATCTGGCTTGTCTGGCTCACAGAAGTATCCTTCTGTAGGTGAAAATAGGGGATTAACTGTCTGCGGGGTAATGCAATCGGCCTCCCACTTTCCCCTCTCACCCTCCTCGAAACCCTTCTGTGATTCCTCGTAGCATCTTACCTTAGGGTCTGGAAGGACGAGCTCTCCATCCTGCTTCTGATGCAGGGGCGCGTTGGTATCCAGTTACTTCACTGGATTTTCGGATTGGTGAGAACCAAACTTGCTTGGCTTCCAGGTAAGTTTTTTTGATAAGAGGTTCCCCTTGTGTCCATGCATTAATGTACTAATGCTAGTGTCTTTTTCCCCATAGGGGCCGGGGTACGGAATGCTGGGGAACAGGCACCGACCCGAGATGAGCGGTGAAATCCTTGTAGAAATCAGGTAAGTCTTTTATGAGCGTTTTTTTGGTAATGTCTTTTCATTCGCTCATTAACGCTGATGTCTCTTTTTCCCCTTAGGGGCCGGGGTCTGGAAATGCCAGGATGCGGCGCCGACCCAAAATGAAGAGGGAATGAATCAACAGGTAAGTCTTAACATGGAGATTTAGCTTTCCTTATTCCCTTCTCTCTCTCACCTTTTGTTCTGGTCTTTTTCTCCCTAGGCGCTGGGGCGTGACTGCGAATCCGGATGATCGCTGCTGAACCTGGAGGCGCCCTGTAAAGGTGAGTGGAATGCGGCGCTGCAGCGATCGACGCGATGAGCTTTTAAATAAAAGTTTTCCTTTTCAGGATTGTCAGCGAGATGTCTCCGGGATGCGGTTTTACCAGGTAAGGACTTTTCCTTCTTCTGTTCTCTTCTTCTCTTCCTTTGCAGGTGATCCAGGATGCTGGCAGGCATGGCAGAAGTCAGGATGCAGGAGCAGACACGGTGAGCGTCCAGCTGCTAAATGCAGAACAACGCGAAGCACGTGTGGCTGTTCGGGTGGGGTTTAAATAGCCTTGGAAGAAGTTCCAGGTATGTATCCTTCCTCCAATCAGGTATGTATCCTTCCCCGACCACGCCCGGTTGGTAAATTAGTCCCACAGGTAAAGTAGTTCCTTTCAGGCCTCAAGGAGGCCGGGATCCTGCAGCATGGTCTGCATCAGGTAAGTGCACCCAAGCACTCCCATAATGAGCCTGGCGCCTATGGTGCCAGGACTGATGTCTTTTATGAGCTTGGCGGCATAGGCACCAGGACACTGTCCAAAGGGCCCCTATATGGGGTTGCTGGGTCCTTCCTTGGGGACTGGATGTCCGCTTTCGGGGACGCAGGGCTTGAACTGGCTCCCCGGGAGCGGGCATCATGACATGCAGTCCCAGATAACGTCTTCCACTGGAGTGTGGGGGCGGAGCTAGGGTTGAGAAACCCAAATAGACTGAAATGCAGCCTGAGCGTAGAGGTGCCATCTTGGGGGAATGACAGGTTACTAATCTAATATACCTCCATCGATTGCACAGGGACCAACGTTTCCTATGAAGCATGACAGAATGTCTCCTCCGAAGGGGAAGGCCCCCAGGTTTGCTTGGATAAAGACGATGAAAGCGGCGGACAAGATAATCAGCATGTACGGCCGAGGCTGGTTCCCAAGTGTGTTCCGCTGTGGTGTAGCCTTTCCAGTCTACCAGGTACTAGAGCTGACACCTGAAGTAAGAGTTGCATATACTTGACACTCCAAACTCTGTGTCCAAGACAGTGATCACGGGCGGAGGCCTGGTACCAGCATTGCATCCAAAACAATTAGAAACACCAGGTTTGAGCTGGGAGAGGTGAAACATGGGATGTATCCTGGACCACGATGAAGGAAGCTGGAGATGAACCGTGGCCATTCCTTTATTCTGCAGGATCTTGAAAGGACCAAAGTACCGAGTAGACAACTTTGAAGGAACCAAATGTTTAGGGAGAAAACATGATGCCAACCACACTTTGTCCCCAGGGCTGAAGGTAGGAGCTGGAGTGCGGTACCGGTCCACAAATCGTTTGACTCTGTCATGAGCTTCTAGTAAAGCCATACGGGTCGTCCTGTGTCCTGCTTGAATATGTTGTACCAGGTTGTCAATGTCAGGGAACCGGGTAGCCACAGGGGAGGCTACAGGAAAACAGGCAGGGTGGTAGCCATAAGTGCTGAAGAATGGACTGGTCTTCAAGGCAGAATGAGAGGCGTTGTTATAAGCAAATCCGGCCAATGAGAGTAGCTCAGACCAGTTGTCCTGAGCAGCTGAAATGAAACACTGCAAATACCCTTCTAGTGTTTGGGTGAGTCGCTCGGTCTGCCCATTGGTCTGGGGAAGAAATCCCAAACTTAAAAAGCCTGCTTGATATCGAGGATGGCTGTCATGACTCTTAACCAAAACCCCCACTGGCATGTCCACATGCCAGGTAAGGTCAGGGTTTGGGGTTCCATTAGGGCCTCGGGAGCCTTACACTACCTTCCAAGACTATCTTGAAGTCAGTCCTGGCGCCTTCAGCACCAGGCTCATGTTCAGTATAAGAAACATTTATGAAGGGGGCTACAGCCAACATGGAGGCACCCACACAGTCTAGTTCTTCAGAACTAGACTGTGCGGTATAGTGTTTTGGGTGTGGTAGCCTGAGACTACTTTACCTGGACTACTTTTCTGGGAGGCTATTTAAACCACACCCAAGCAATAGAACACGCTTTGCGTTATTCTGCAGCCAGCAGCGTGACACTGACCCTGCCGAGAGTCTTTGACACCAGGGATCATCAGAACAACAAACCTGCAGAGGAGAGAAAGAACATCATTAATAGACTCAAATCTGCAAACTCCATCCTGTATCCACCCGACGCTCATCCATGCTTTTGCTGCTCGCGGTCGCCCATCCAGCAATCAGCATCTTCTGGACACCGCGTACACACTGGAACGAAGCAACCTAAAGGGAGAGTGAGAAAGAAAATGTTAGAAAAGGTTACTTACGGCCTCAGTCATCACGAGAACCTCACCTGGTTGGCCACCTCTTGGCCGGCATCGTTCCGGAATACCACGCTCACCGGAGAAGATCATTGTGACCTGTAAAGGGTGAAGAAACACAGGTTAGAAAGTAAAAGACGAAGCAGCGCCGCGCTTAGCGCGTTACTTACCAAATTGTAGTGCGCTTCTTGCGCCCTCCATACCGCCAGGTGCTCAATCCAAGCAGCACGACACGCCGAACCTCCGCTCACCTAAGGGGGTAAAGAAAAGACATTAACCACAAAGAAAGGAAGGCAAGGACAGTAACATATAAAGACTGCTGCAATAAGACCTACCTTTAAAGACACTTGAATGGGCTTGCACCAGTGAAGTAACTTGGTCGCCCAAGCCCACAGAAGACTACGCACCCCTGCAAAGAAGGCAGGACGGAGAGCACCCCACATATTACAATAAGGTGAGGAGAGGGCCATTGGGGTGAACTCAAGGGAGGTGGGAGAAGACCGGACCTGATCTTGAATCCAGTCCTCCTGTGCTTTCAGGCCCGACTTCCATCGAAGGCACCACCCGGGATCGGGAAGAGGTCCCAGGTGCGAATCAAGCAACCAGGGCTGAGTGGCGTCACCGTGGATACCAGGTGAGCGTAACAGAACGCGAAGCCTCTATAACATAATCCACCTGGGCGCCATGGAGACATCAGAAATTGACCAATTGGCTCAGTTATTAGGACAGTTACGCCCCGAAGTTCATTCAGCCAGGCAAGAGACTAATGCCCTACGGAGGGACCTAGTCGTAACCAAGGATTGCACCGAGGAAATCAGCAGGCAGTTACTACAATCATAGGCTGGACAAATTCCATTGCCTGGAAAAAACCTACCGGCTCAAGCACCCGCCTTATCCACCGCCCCAGTACAGATTACATTACTCGGAGCAGTTCCCTTAGCGCCACCAGAACGGTTCTCAGGCAACCTCAGGAAGTATGCTGCATTAATGAATCAATGTCGTCTTCATTTCCTCTGTAGACCAGGTGCATTCCCCCAACGATCAGGCACAGATAGCCTTTGTTTTGTCATATCTGAGCGGAAGTGCAGCAGATTGGTCGGTGCCGCTTGTGAGCCATGATGATCCATTACTACATGACTTTGGAGGGTTCCAGAGGGAAATGAAGACGCTCTTTGCTCGTCATACCCAAGAGCAAGTCGTAGACAATGAACTCTTGTCACTCCAGCAGGGAAATCAAGACTTTGCAACCTTCAATAGGTTAGTTGCTGAAACTAGGTGGCCTGAAGACAAAAGAACCATATTGTTTCACCCAGGCCTATGAGGAGAATTGAAGGACGGTCTGGCCCAGGTGGTTGATCCGCCTAGAGACTGTAGCGAATGTATCAACCTGGTTGTGCAACTAGATCACAAATTACAAGACCGGAAGCCAGATCGGTCTAGGTCAGACACTCGGGCCGTGTTTGTACGGTCTAGGGATAGTGTTCCGCGCATGTCTGAAAACACTGTAGAACCCATGCTAATCGGAGAAGGCAACAGCAGTTATGTTTGTACTGTAGAAAACCAGGAAACTTCCTAAAAGACTGCTCAGTGAAACCTCCAAGAAGAACCGTAGGGGCCATGGAGAGGGATGAGAGTAAGGAGTCAGAAAACTACCCAGCTCGACAAAAGTAGAGGTCAGTTTGTCGAGTGAGAAGAAAGAGCCACCGACCTCACACTTTGCAATGCCAGTGATCCTAATCAATCAACAACCGTCTAGGATGCACGCCGTTGAGGCATACATAGATAGCGGAGCAGTTGGGAACTACATTGATCAAGAACTGGCAGCAGAGATGGGGCTTCCCTTATGTTTCAAGCCGAACACAGAAAAGGTAACCATCGTGAATGGGACAGAAATTGCTTCCGGACCAGTAACCCAATGTACAGCAGGAGTAACCCTGCTGTGCCAGGATGGACACCGGGAATCCATTTCCTTCTATCTCATCAAGGCGCCTCAGTTCCGGATAATATTAGGGATGCCATGGTTAGTTGCTCACAATCCTCAGATAGATTGGCGTACAAGAAAATTGACCTTCCCCGATGACTGCGCTCCTACCTGTTATTATCATGAAGAGAAACCCATTTTCAGCATCCCTGAGATTCCTAGAACAGCGGCATCAACACTTGGTGCGACTAGCACTCTCCCGAGAGAATGCCAAGATTTCCAGGACGCGTTCCAGAAGGAGCAAGCTAACACACTACCGCCGCACAGGCCCTATGACTGCCAGATTGACCTCATACCTGGTGCGCATATCCCTTGTGGCAGAATCTATGCACTCACAGAACCAGAAAACTTGCATTTGAAATCCTATCTGGACTAGTACTTGGCAAATAGGTTTATCCGCCAATCTAAATCACCGGCAGCCAGTTCCTTATTCTTCGTACCAAAGAAGGAAGGGGACTTGAGGACCTGCATCGATTATCGCCATTAAACCGGATCACCGTAAGGAATCGTTACCCCCTGCCACTCATTCCCGAAATGTTAGACCAAGTCAAGGATGCCCAGATTTATACCAGGCTAGACCTCAGAGGAGCGTACCACCTGGTCCGAGTTAAAAAGGGAGATGAATGGAAAACCGCTTTCCATACCAAATATGGGTTGTTTGAGTACCAGGTAATGCCTTTTGGACTTTGCAACGCTCCCTCAGCGTTCCAATACTTCATGAACAATGTCCTGTGGGAATTAATCGATGTTTGCGCCTTAGTCTAAATAGATGACATCCTAGTGTATTCAGCCTCGAGACAAGATCATGTCAAGCACGTCTGCTCCGTTCTCACCAAACTCCGCCAACATCGACTATATGCAAAACTTGAAAAATGCTTTTTTTCACGTAACCGAAGTAGAATTCCTTGGTTTCATCCATACTCTGAAAGGCATCAGAATGGATGTACACAAAGTGGAGCCATTCTTAAGTGGCCTTCTCCAACTTCGTTAAAAGGGGTCCAGAGCATGCTGGGTTTTGCGAACTTCTACCTCTGGTTCATCCCAGACTTCTCTCAGATTGTACATCCGATTACGTTACTCCTACGAAAAACAATAAAAAATTCATGTGGACAGAAGAAGAAGAAAGAGCCTTTCAAGAGCTTAAGAGAAGATTCACTTCCGCTCCAATCTAACAACACCCTTGTCCGGATTTCCCTTACATCGCGGAAACCGATGCCTCCAGCATGGCTATGGGGGCTGTTCTTTCACAAGAGGACCCTGAAACCGGCCAGTTACACCCCGTGGCCTTCTGGTCGCAAAAGTTTTCACCTCCTGAACTTAATTATGCCATCACCGACAAGGAGCTTCTGGCTATTAAATCCGCTTTCAAAGCATGGCGACATTATCTCTTAGGGGCCAGACATACGGTCACAGTAATCACGGACCATCGGAACCTGCCATACTTGAAAACAGCCAAGGCTCAATTCTCACTTCAACTACAATGGGCCCTTTTCTTCGCTGAGCATGATTATGTAATCACTTATCGACCAGGAGTAAGGAATGGGAAGGCTGACGCTTTATCTCGCACGGGCATTGATGAAAAGGTGTATGCAACTCCAGATCCCGTAGCCATCATTCCTGAAGACAAGCTCTTAGGCCTCACGACAGCTTTGACACAAACCGAACTCAGTAACGAGATCCAATGTGTAATAAGTCCTAATACCTCACTGGAATGGCATACTCGAGGAGAACAATACACCATTAAGGACCAGTTGCCATATTTTGGAGAACGTCTATATGTGCCTAAAAAGGAGCTACAACAGCAAATCATTTCGGATTACCACGATTCTCTAATGGAGGGTCACCCCGGAATCGCCAAAACCCTAGCCAAAGTGAAATGCAACTATTGGTGGCCTTCTTGGCGTCAAGTCGTCGTCCAGTATGTCCAGTCGTGTGGTGTGTGTGCACAAAACAAGTCACAAAAACAGAAACCAGCTGGCCTTCTGCAACCATTGGAAATTCCTCCCGCACCATGGCACAAACTTTCTCTCAACTTCATTACAGACTTGCCTCCCATTCAAGGATTCCACACTATTTTGGTAGTAATAGACTTATTTTAGAAAATGGCACACTTTACTCCTTTCAAAGGGCTCCCTGATGCATCCAGTTTAGCAAAAGTGTTCCTGGAAAATATTATTAAGCTACATGGTTTCCCATCAGTCCTGGTCTCAGATCGAGGCAGCCAGTTTGTGTCCAACTTTTGGAAAAAATGCTGTTCTATGGCTCAAATCAACATCAGATTATCCACCAGCCACCACCCCCAAACGTATGGCCAAACAGAAAGAACCAATCAGACTCTCGAACAATACTTGCGGTGCATACTGCACCAAGTAGAAGGGACTTGAAGAGATTTATTATGGATAGCAGAATATGCTTACAACAATTCATTGCATTCCAGCACTGGACAAACCCCTTTCTACACCCTAGATGGAAGACACCCCGTACTTCCGAACTAGACATTCCCCCTAGTTTGGAAATGCCAGCAGTAAAAACTTCCTACAACCATCTCTCAGGCCTTTAAAAAGGCAACAGAGCATCTAATCCAAGCCAAGCACAAACAAAAGAAGTTTGCTGACCAACACCGAAAAAAGTCCCCCGTATATCAAGTAGGAGACAAGGTTTGGCTAGCAGCAAAATACATACCCATAAAAGGAACCAGGACCTTCCGTCCTCGCTATCTGGGACCTTATTCCATCAAATCCATCATCAACCCAGCAGCTCTCAAGTTAGCATTACCAGCCAATATGTGAATCCACCCGGTGTTCCACGTCTCATGTTCCACGTCTAATTTCTGAAACCGGTACAACCTGGTACACGGGTTATGACACCACCAGAACCCATGATAGTTGATGGGGAACCAGAGTTTGAGGTAAAGGAAATCTTGGATTATAAATGCATCAGGTCCAAATTATATAACTTAGTCGATTGGAAGGGTTATGGCCCTCAAGACAGATCCAGGGAACCCAGCGAGAATATTCATGCACCACGATGATTTGATTAAGGCGTTTCATCAGAACTTTCCAGCCAAGCCAGGGCAAGGCAGAGAAACCACCATGGGAGGGGCCTTGGGGGTGGGGGGGAGTGCTGTCACGACCCTTAACCAAAACCCCCACTGACATGTCCACGTAAGGTCAGGGTTCGGGGATCTTTAGGGCCTCGGGAGCCTTACACTACTTTCAAAGACTCTCTTTGGCTCCAGGCTCATGTTCAGTATAAGAAACATCTTTGAAGGGGACTACTTTTCCTTGGGCCTGCAGCCAACATGGATGCACCCACACAGTCTAGTTCCCTAGAACTAGACTGTGCGGTATAGTGTTTTGGGTGTGGTAGCCTGGGACTAGTTTACCTGGACTTCTTTTCTGGGAGGCTATTTAAACCACACCCAAGCCACAGAAAGCGCTTCGCGTTATTCTGCAGCCAGCAGCGTGAAGCTCACTGTGCGCAGAGTCCTTGATGCCGGCGATCATCGGAACAACGAACCTGCAGATGAGAGAAAGAACATCATTAATAGACTCTTACCTGCGAACTCCATCCTGTATTCGCCGGATGCTCGTCCATGCTTCGGCTGCTCGCGGTCGCCCATCCAGCAATCAGCATCTTCTGGACACTGCGTACGCACTGGAACGAAGCAACCTGAGGGGAGAGAGAGAAAGACAAGGTTAGAAAAGGTTACTTACGGCGTAAGCCTCAGTCATCACGAGAACCTCACCTGGGTGGCCACCTCTTGGCTGGCATCATTCCGGATTACCACGCTCACCGGAGAAGATCATTGCGAACTGTAAAGGGAGAAGAAACACAGGTTAGCAAGTAAAAGGCGAAACAGCACCACGCTTAGCGCGTTACTTACCAAATCGTAGTGCGCTTCTTGCGCCCTCCATACCGGCAGGTGCTCAATCCAAGCAGCATGACACGCCGAACCTACGTTCACCTAAGGGGGTAAAGAAAAGACATTAACCACAAAGAAAGGAAGGCAAGGACAGTAACATATAAAGACTGCTGCAATAAGACCTACCTTTAAAGACACTTAAATGGGCTCCCACCAGTGAAGTAATTCGGTCGCCCAAGCCCACAGAAGACTATGCACCCCTGCAAAGAAGGCAGGACGGAGAGCACGCCAAATATTACAATAAGGTGAGGCAAGGGCAATTGGGTCGAACTCAAGGGAGGTGGGAGAAGACCATACCTGATCTTGAATCCAGTCCTCCTGTGCTTTAAGGCCCAACTTCCATCAAAGGTACCGCCTGGGATCGGGAAGAGGTCCGAGGTGCGAATCAAGCAACCAGGGCTGAGTGGCATCCCTGTGGATACCAGGTGAGTGTAACAATGGTACAAACCTGTTGCCAGTAGTGAGAAGTATACTGCGAGCCCCTGTCAGAAATAATAGTTTCGGGTAGGCCATGGCGCGAGAAAACGTGATCTATGAAAATCTGTGCAGCTGTGGGAACCCCAGGCAGAGGAACAAAGTGGGTGAGTTTTGTAAAGAAATCAACAGTCACCATTACAGCAGTATAACTCTGTTATAGCGGCAGATCCACGATGAAATTAGTAGATATGATCTGCCACAGGCGATCAGGGATGGTCATTCTCACAAGAGCTCCCAAGGGACGTCTCTGAGGGGTTTTTGACTGAAGACATACTACACAGGATGATACATAGGCCCTCATTACGACCCTGGCGGAAAGTGACTGACCGGAGCGCCACAGCGTAAATAGCGTTTCCGCCATTGCACGAAGGAGCAAAGTGCGGCCCATTCCGACCCATCGGGCACGAGCACCACGCCACGGCGGAAGTGCAAAGTCCGCGATGGCGGAAATGACCCCAAAACGGCCCACACCGCCGCCGTACGGCGCCCTAGGTGCAATACCGCCACCCCTCTTAGCGGTCACCGCAGTGTGCGCCTACCGGAAAGTACGGTGACCGGAAATATACGGAAACGGAAGTTAAAACATGGGCCCGGAACGGGAAACATCCCGGCGTACACCTATAAAAACACTAAAACCACACAACCACTAAAATCACTACCCTGAAACACACCCCAACCCGTCACCCACCCTAGCGAAACCAAGAAAAATGGGAAAAGTAGCGAAGAAAGCGTGCGACCGCAAGCGGCAGGTCCACTTCTCCCGTGAGGAACTCACCGTGCTAACAGAGACCCTCCAGGAGAATGCTGCCGTCGTCTTCTCCACGCAAATGACCAGAACGGCACTTGCAAACAAGAAGACCATATGGGCTCTTGTGGCACAGCGGGTAAGTGCGGTGGGGACCGCACCCCGCACCCCACAGCAATGCCGCAAGCGATGGGACGACCTGCGGATACGCGTCCGCAGCATACTCTCTGCCAACCGCAACATTGCCACAGCCACCGGGGGAGGTCCTGAATCACCCATCAAGTTGACCCCCTGGGAAGAAATCTGTGCCTCCACCATCGGAATGGAGAGCATAGAGGGAGTCGGAGGGATGGAGAAAGGAGTGCAGACATCCGAAGATTCAGGTAGGTGGCCCAGATAAAACAATGCCAAATCCACACAGTCCATCCATGTGAAGTACCATGCGTCCACATAGTGCAACAGAAACACATGTCCAGGAGAACGTCCACACACATCGGCCTGATAGCGCACGTTAAAACCCACAATAAATACATAAATAATTAAAAACCCCTAATACACGCACTACACGTGCAGCAGGCACACCCAAACTGCAGGCTGCCAAACAACTGCACCCTCACTCCACACACAAATGAAAGCACCTCCAAGGCCCCGACCCAAATCACCCTCAGGTACCACCCCAAAGCATGTGATACAATGCCATTCCAATTCCCACAGACCCATCAATAACCCTCGCCCTCCTTTACTCCACCACAGGGTCCGATCCAAACGACGAGCTACAGGACACCCCTACCAGCACACCTGCAAAGAGGGCCAAGACCAACGGCCAGAGACCCTCCACCTCAGCTGCACGCATCAAGACACGGCAGCAGCACAAATCAGGTGGCAGCACAGAGGAGGGAACATCAACAGGCACACCAGCAGCCAGCATGGCCACAACACCACCACCACAGGTCCCCCCAATGGATGCCACAGAAGGCACTGCCTCTGGTGGCAGCAGCACCATAGGTGACACCCCATTGATGGCAGCATGCTCGGACACAGAAAACGGGGATGTCGAAGTCAGATCCATCCATGACCTGTCCCAATCCCCCTGTCTGTCCCATCCCGTACAACATGAGGATACCACGCAGGTGCAGCCACAAGACGACGACTGGCCATCCCCCACAAGCCCTGTGGCAAGGCAACATGAGGACAACAGCCCCTCTGTGACACCCCCGCAAATGGCCATGGCCCAGCAGAGGCAACAGTCCCTCGACAAGTTAATCGTACAACAGCAGCAAATGGCCACACTCCTCAAGGACCATGCCGATGAATGTGGGGGCACTAAGGCAGACATAGAAACATCAACTGAGACACTTAGGGCAGAAATGGAGAGAGGTACAGAGACGCTAAGGGCACAAATGGAGAGTAGCACCGAGAGCCTGAGAGTCCAAATGGAGAGTAGCACCGAGAGCCTGAGAGTCCAAATGGAGAGAAGCACCGAGAGCCTGAGGGGGGAACTGCATGCGACGTCCAAAGACGTATGTGCCGAACTTGCCGCAGTGCGCCGTGTGCTCACTGAGCTCTCGCAAACCCTTAGGGACATGCATGGACGTGAGCAGGCAGACACATCATCCGTTGCAAGTTCCGTCCAGGGCAGCCCCCAACGTAGATCTGGAAGGAACCTGCGCTCCACAGGCAGGGGTGCCCCTGATACCCGCAGAGGGGGCTTGCAATAGCGACAGCCCACTGACAATGAGCATCTTTGGACACTGGTGTTCGGGGGGGAGGTAGGAGGGTGGAGGGGGTGTGTTGGGCTCACTTGGGTGGCGGGTCGATAGGGTGTTCAACATGATATCACACATGCCATAAAAAGTGCACGATCAACCAATGAGATGTGTGGACATTGATCTTTGTGTACTAGGCCATCATAGGCGTACAGTCCATATTGTGCATGTCCCAGACACACGCAGTGCCACGAGTCCCGTGTCCATGTATCAGCCACCAGGCGTGAGTGCTAGAAGCATACATCAATGAGATGCTGACGAATGTCACGGGCCTCCGGTGCCTCGCAGACTCCATGAGGTGCTGCCACATCCCCACCCTCATCATGACCATCATCAGGTGCTTGCAGTTCTGCGTCAGGGGGCATGGGCACATTTCTACGTACGCACATGTTGTGGAGCATGACACATGCCATCACCATCTTTGCAACCTTCTCATGGCGGTACAGGAGTGCCCCGCCAGACCTGCTGAGGCAGCGGAAACGAGTCTTCAGTAGGCCGAATGCCTGTTCTATGACTACACGGGTACGTGAGTGGGCATGGTTGTAGTCCTCCTCATGCTGGTCCCGTGGGTTCCGGACTGGTGTGAGGAGCCATCTCTTCAGTGGATATCCAGCATCACCTGTATGTGGACGAGAAACGTATGATGTGGAATGCCATTGATACGTACGCACACCCCCCCCCCCCTTCCTGCCAGGTCATTGCCAATTCACATACCCCACATCATCATGCATGTAATGAGACTCACCGAGTAGCCAGGATCTGTTCCCTGCGTGTCGCTCCATGTAGCGTGGTATTGTAGAGTTCCTCAAGACCATAGAATCATGGGTTGATCCAGGGAATCGGGCACAACAATGTGTAATGATCCTGTTGGAGTCACACACCATTTGTACATTCAGGGAATGAAATTGTTTCCGGTTGCGGTACTGGGCCTCCATGGTATGTGGGACGACCAATTCAACATGGGTGCAGTCGATGGCACCAATGCAACCCGGTATGCCGGCTAGTGCATGGAATCCCACTTTTGTGTTGGTAATTTCCTGCTCCGAGCGTGGTAGAGAGATGTAGTCGTCTGCGTGCTGCAGGAGGGCATCGAGCACTTGCAATAGTGTCCGTGAGAACAGTGGCTGAGAAATGCCGTGCAACTGTCCGACTGTGTGCTGGTAGGTGCCTGTGGCCAGGAAGTGGAGTACAGACACCACCTTCAGTAGGGGTGGGATGGCGGTTGGGCTATCAATCATGCTGACAAGGTCAGCCTGTGTCATGTCCACAATGGCGGCTATGGTGTTCCGGTCCAAACGGTAGAGGGTGTGGATCTGCTCATCAGTGAGGTTGAATGGATGTGCTCGGAGGCGTGGGATTGCGGGCTGCCTGCGTGGTGGTAGTGGCTGTGCTGGCGGCCCTTGCTGGCCCTGCCTTGGCCTCCTCCTCCTCCTGCGTCTCCTCCGTGCGGCTGGTTGTAGATGGTGTTCGTCTTCTTCTTGGAGTCGGAGCACTTGCAGTGCTATCAGGTCCCCCAGGGCCAACATCGCGAGTCCTGCCGGTAGCATTTCGGTGTGGTTGTGGGAGGAGGCTGGCTGTGCAATTTATGTGTTTTCAGGCTGTATGGCCTCCACCTGTGGTGATTAATTCCACCTGTGCAAACTGCTCTCCCCTTTGGCCGAGCACGTCCCGCGCACAACGCTGCAATTCGGGGAATGGTATCTTGCTATTGCAATCATGTATTTGTACCCGATGGCCGTGTAAGATTGGTTGATATGTTCATTCTGCTGTGGTCCCATTGTTTCCCATACTATCTGTGCAGTCGCGAACAGACTTGTGAAGGGTCAGTGGAACGTAGTACTCGAGTAACGGTGGGCCCTCATGCATCACTGTACCGAGTTGCAACGACGGGCGGGGCGTCCCATTTGTGGGTGAAGGCAGTTGCCATTTTCACACACAGCCGCACTCGATTGAATAATTAGTGATTTCAAACGGCCACAGATGCCTTTTCGACGTGATGTTGCAAATGAGGAATTCGAAGGGCGGCGCTTTCGGTTTCCAGCTAGCGGCGAGGAGATGCCCACAGGTCTGTCTGCAAATATAACGTTCTATTGTTCAGTGTCCTTGAGACAGGGCCCATGGCGAGGGAGCAATGATTGATATGAATAGTTTGGGATGCGCAATAGCTACGTGGGCGATGAGGCCGGCCGTTCCCAGATACATGTTACTTCACAACACTGGAATTACGGCCTGGGGCACTGTGGATTTAGCAGGCTGCATAACGCACAGACTCAATGGATGTTTCTAATGTCATGTGAGTAAATAATCAGGCGTTTTGGTCCCGGGATGGGGGAATGATGAATGGATGCATGGGCAGGTGATTTGATACAGAGTTTGCCATGTACAGGGCTTCTTGGGATCTTTCCGCCTCCCCTACGCTATGTGATGCAGGGCTGCCTTAGTGGGACCATCGTCTATCTGGCCTTGTTGAGCCCTCCCTGTCTCGAGGCGCACTCAGACACTTGTGTCCATGCACGTTGACATTCCCATCTGATGGAATCTGTTTTGACAGACGCATGCACAGGTACACTCGTTTGTGATGGTGTTTGCACCTCGATATAGATGGTTATGAGTCGCAAGTGGTTTTGGGGTGGTGATGATCCTTTTGAGTGGGCTAGCATGCATATGGCTGTGGATTTCGTGTGATCATTGAAGTGAGTTGTTGGAATGTAGTTCTGATGGCCATTCTGTTCTTTTTCTTTTCTTTTGGTTGACAGGTATCTCCTCCCCTTTTTTACCACTGCCATCTGTATGCCACTCCTGCAGATGGGGTTTACTCCCGACACCTGCTGCTTCGTGTTAATCAGTGGAGCAGCATTACGATCTTATGGGACGATCGCCAATGGCCCACATGCCCTTACGCAGTACTGGTGGCTCGGAGCAACATTTCGGCCTTTCAGCTGGACTAGTGCCTCCCCATTGGGACGGCCCTGCGGTTCTGTGCGCTTCCATGTTGCCTTTTCGTACGTGAATGTGGCTCTGTGTACCATGGGGGAACAGGGCGACACACAGGTAGTGGCTGGTCATTTCTTGCGGA
Organism: Ambystoma mexicanum; assembly: GCF_040938575.1. Taxonomy (NCBI): domain Eukaryota; kingdom Metazoa; phylum Chordata; class Amphibia; order Caudata; family Ambystomatidae; genus Ambystoma; species Ambystoma mexicanum. The sequence goes on along the minus strand of NC_090938.1, from coordinate 549,786,699 downwards.
TGCAGCCCACGATGGTGATTAGTGTTTTGGAGTTCATGGCCTGATGGCTGTATGGGCTTGGTGACTTTGATGTGCATTAAATTTCTATTCTGATTTGGCCCGTGTAGCGTTTTTCTTTGCAAGTGATGTGGCATATGCCGATTTGGGGGGCGATGTGTTGTGAGGAGATCTGCATTGGGTTCCAGCTTCGGGGTTTAGTTGCGTGGTACTGTGCTGGGCGCGTTTGCCTACGAAGCCCAGTGAGGTCAGGGATGGGGGCTGCCAATATGACTGTTTGAATGTTGTCATGCTCAGGGGCGGGGGATTGGGTTTTGTGTAACAGATGCCGGTCAGCCAGGTGGACTGGTGGAATGATGTGATTTTCGGAATATTGCTGGTCTCAGGTGCCTGTGTTAGCATGCGTTTCTTGGTGGGGGACTGTGGTCATGTCCATTGGGATGGCTTCTGTATTCGTGCCATCTGTGCCCTGCAGCTCCCATTGGCCCCTCTTGTGTTTCTTTTGTTCGTTGCCATGCATGGGTGACTTGTACATTTCAATGGTTGCATTGTGACTTCATTGCACCTACGGGGAGTTGTACTTTGTGGGCAGGGAGCGGTGTACAGGCACTCAGTGGGGCCGTTTACGGTTGATTCGCGATGCCGTACTTCTCGCCATGGCGGAATGGTACATTACGCCATGCCTGATGGCGTTAGGTACATGTCCGCTAGGGTCGGAATTGGCGTACCCTTGCGCCATGGTAGTGTTTGCGATTTGGCATGGCGCGCGCGCGCGTGCTTGGTGCAGTTAGCGTTGGCGTTCACTACAGTGTCGCTAATGGCTTCGTACTTTGCGGTGACGGGTCATAGTCGCACCGAGCGCTATTCGATGGCGGTATTGCATTTCCGCCATCGTTTTTCGATTTCCGCCAGGGTCGTAATGAGGGCCATAGTCTTGTACATCAGGGCATAACGAAGGCCACCAGAAGTGTCTCTGGATCAGTTCCGTAGTGTTACGTATCCCTGTATGATAACCGAGTGTCGTGGCACATACGAAGACCTTCTCACTGGAGGCTTTCAGTTGGGAGATATACCTGTTGATCCTGAAAGTAACATCCTTTGTCCTTCTGTAAGTTGTGTCTAGAGATCAATTGCTGAAATTCAGTTTCATGGGTCCTAGTGTCATTTTTTTGTTTAAACTTTATTTTTTCTGCTGACAAGTGCAATACATAAACGAGAGAAATTGTGTGGTACCACTCTATACAAGTGTCATAACAAACAGGCATTCATTTCAGGATGCATCGAAAATTGAGGGTTGAGTCAAGGGACCCTTGTTAATCTGATGTTTCAGAGTCATGGTTTGCAGAGTTCAGGTATTGCCTGAGGGGGCCCAGATGTCTTTAGGACGACAGGTCGGTGTAATATTTCTTGAATATCCCTCTTCGCATTCATATGTTTCAATCAGGTCTCTGAACCATGCCTGAATTGTGGGGGCAGTTTTACCTTTCCAGTGTCGAAGTATATTGCGTTTAGCCACTGCTGACGCAACTGAAAAAAGCTGTTGGATCTTGGTGGAGGCTCTCCCAATATCCCCCAGGAGGTATTTCAGGGGCATAGCTGGTACTTGTATCTCAAGGATGTTGCTGAGGATGGATGCTATTTCTTCCCAGAACTGCCTTGTGGGAAGGCACTCCCAATACATATGGAAAGAGTTGGCCTCAGGGAGCTTGCACTTGGGGCACACAGACTGTTTGGAGCGGTCGAATTTGGCAACTTTCCCAGTGGTGATATGTAAGTGGTTTAGTATTTTATATTGGATCAGCCTCAGGTTGGCGTTTATCGATACAGATTTAGTATATTGACAGTATCTGGCCCACTGTATGTCCTCGATTACCATTTCAAGGTCCCTTTCCCATTTGGATTTCATATTGTTCTGAGAAGGGGTGTGGGATTGGACCGTGCTGTATATCTTGGAGATGGTGCCGTTAATCCCATCCTGGTCCATTATGTCTAGTATGAATGGGTGGGGTGGTGGCTCCGTGGGGAACGATAGCCATTTGTGTTTTAGTGCTGCCTTTAGGCGATAATATTGCAGGGTTACTGTTAGCCCCTGCCCGGTTCTGCTTTGGGCCTCGTCCAATTTTAAGAATTCCACATTTGGGAACAGGTCTCCCAGTTTCATGGCTTTCTTGGGATCCCATTTCTTTTGCATCGCAGTATCGAGTGTGGGGGTGATGTCTGGGTAGTGTCATAGGGAGAATGGGCCCAATATGGGTGTGTTCAGCTGGGTAGTATGTCCACGGGGCGACGGCTTGCTTTTCCACATGTATGTGGGCGTATGCCTCTGTGTCTCGGAACCAGTACTTAGCATATCGAGCCTGCGCCGAGTAATAATACAGGGTAAAGTCGGGTGCAGATAGACCACCTGTATCAGATTTCTCACTTGGCCCAGCTCTGTCTGACTGTTCCTCCACCCCATGCAAAGCCTGAGGCCAGTCTTTGCAATTTCTAAAAAAACTCTTTGCCCGGCCAGATGGGGATGTTACTGAATAGATAAGAGTAACTTGAGGACAACTATCATTTTCAGGAGGGTAATGCGGCCATATATTGAAATGGGAAGTTTGCTCCATTTGTTAGTTTGGTTTCTAGCTGCAAAATATATGGGCCTTAGTTAACATTATAGAGCATGTCTCTATCGGTAGCTATAATTATTCCAAGATAGCGAGCCGAATTTGGTAACCAACGGATTTATGTCATACCGCTGACCTTGTGGTGCTCGGTGTCAGGGGGATTATCTTAGATTTAGATTGATCAATTTTATACCACAAACATTTGGCAAACTCTGTAATGTCCTGCATGACCGGTAATAGGTTGGTGTCTGGGTTCAGTAGGTATAGGAGTGTTGACAGCGTAGAGCGAGACCAGCTGGGGGGACCACGTGTTGGGATGCCACGGCTCGAGTGATTGTGACGTAGGTGCGCCGCCATTCCCTCATACAAGAGCGCGAAAATCAGGGGGGATAGAGGGCATCGCTGATGCGTGCCCCTCTGTAGAGTGAAGGCGGAGGACATGGTGTAGTTGGTCTGTATTTTAGCTCTGGGATTTTTATATAATGGCCGGATAAAACTTTGGAATTGTGGCCCGAACCCCATATGTTTCAGTTTCGAGTACATGTAGCACCAGGACACTGAGTCAAGTGCTTTTTCAGCATCAAGCATTACCACTATTGCATCAGTGTCAGGGCTCAACTGCACAATGATCTCGGCAGGTTTAAGGATGTGGATCTGGCAGGTATGAACCCTGATTGATCGGTATGTATCAGCTTGTTCATATGGGGAAGGAGTCTATTTGCTATGACCTTCGCATATATTTTGGTGTCCGTATTGATTAGTGAGAGGGGGCAGTATGACTTGGGGTCTTGTGGGGGCTTGTGTGGTTTAAGTAGGACGATAATGATGGCTTCCCTCATGTATTTCATGAGCGTGCCGGCCACTAGGGCTTCTTTCCATAGTGCTAGTATTCTGGGTGATAGCTCGTCTATGTAAAACTTATAGAAGTCGGCTGGGAGGCTGTCCGGTCACGGGGCCTTACCAGCAGTCAGATCTTTAATTGCCTGAGTGATTTCCTCGAGGGTAAAGGGTGTCTCGAGTATTTCCCTGTCGCTATGTCCTAGATTGGGCAGAGGAATGGAGGACATATTGGTCTAGTTCTTGTGTCGTAACTTAGTTGGTGTTCTTGTACAGTTTGGAGTAAAAGTCCAGGAAGATTTTGTTGATCTTGTCCACATTTGTGTGAACTGTCCCGTCCGGCCCGTTAATGGACGTGATCGGTTTGAATCCCTGATCTGCTTTTATCTGGTTTGCTAGTATCTTCCCGGCCTTGTTGCCCTCCCCATATCGTCTGGCTCTGGTTGGCTGCGTGGTGTATTTTATTTCCTGTTCGGCCAAGGCTCTGTATTTATCTAGCTGTACCTGCAGTGGTTTAAAGGACTTGATGCCCGGTGCCTGTGCATGTGCTATTTCCAATGCCCAGAGCTTAATTTCTGATTGATGTAGGTCGTTTCTGATGGATTTTAATGTATCCACTGATTTAGAAAGGAGATGGCCTCTAATCCAGACTTTAAATGTTTCCCAGAGCGTGGCGAGCGAAGCCACCATGTCCTCGTTGAGGTCGAAGAATTCCATGATCTCGGCTCTCAGGGGTTCTATGATTGTCTCATCCCTCAGAAGGGCTGGCGGCATCTGCCATGTGTGATGTATCCTTTCAGTGGCGCCCATGTTCATTTCCAGTAGCACCGGTGAATGGTCTGATATCGTGCGAGGGAGGATGGAGCATCTGTTCACCTGCGGGATGAGTTCTGAGGAGAGTAGCCAATAGTCTATTCGGGAGCTGGTGGAGCACACAGACAAGTAGAATGTGAACTCTTTCTGTGTCGGGTGCAGCTCCCTCCACACATCCGCCAGTGGCAGCTCAGCCATGCCCTGTATTAAGGTTCTAGCCGATTTGGAATGGAGTCTAGGGGGGCCAGCCGACCTGTCTACGTGAAGGTCAAGAATCATGTTGAAATCACCTCCCCATATAATCCTGGCATCCCCCTGCGGTGATATTTGGGTCATGACTTGAAGTTAAAACTCTGGGGTATCGATGTTTGAACCGTATGTGTTTACTAGGATTAACTCCTGGTTTTGTAGAGTGCCCCATATTATCATGAATCTCCCATCAGTATCAATTACCGACTATGTAACTTGGAAGCTGGTGCAGTGGTGTATCATGGTAAGTACGCCCCTAGCCTGTGAAGAGTAACCTGTGTCGATTTTTTGCCACTCTCGGGCGAAGGAATCCACAACTCTTGCAGTTACAGGCGTCTCTTGCAGGTATAGTATATCGCCCCTGTGCCGTATGGCATAAGCCTATATTTTCCTGCCCTTAATCGGATTTGCCAGACCTCGTACATTCCATGATAGGAAAGTTACTTTGTTCGTTGGCCCTGTTGATGCCATATTAGGTTGAGCAGTATCCTAGATATGTACCTGATGTCCATATTGAGTGACCCATACTTGATCCTAATGTCAGAATTTTCCCTTCTTAATCCAACACTCTTGCCCACCACCCTTCCCACCCTCACCATCCCTCCAACTGGACAGTGTGTTACCCAAACTTAACTTAACAGTCTGACTCAGTGGGTGGCTATGTGCGGCCACAACTGAAAACCTTGGAACATGGCACCCCTGCGTGAGTCGTAACCTCAATTTATAGCGAAGTGGGTGCGCCGGCACTCGATTGTGGAGCTGGCCTTCAACCTGTGTTTTAAAATTCTGATCCGTATCTCCGATTGTCGTTGTCAACCATTGTTCTGGGCTTCAGGGATGAGGTGTTTGATGTAGGCAATTGCTTCACCAGGTGATTCGAAAAAGTGGGCTCTGCCCACATGTTGAAGCCATAATTTGGCGGGAAATAGCATTGCATATGGTATTTTTCTTTCCCTAAGTGCCTTTTTGACCTGGTCAAATGTCCGTCTGGCTGCTTGGACCCCGTTGGAAAAATCAGGGTAGATGTGTATCCGGTTGGAGTCGAAATACAGGGATCCTTTCTCGCGTGATAGGCGAAGGATCAGGTCCCAGTCGCAGTAGTTAAGGAGGCGGGCTATTATCGTGTGCGGAGGAGCCCCAGGTTTGGGAGGTGGGGCCAGAGATCTGTGGGCTCTTTCTACCAAACATTTCTGCAAGAACTCAGCATCTGGAAAGAGCGACCGGAGGGCTTCCTCCAGGTATGGCTCCACTGGTACATTTGTGTTTTTTTCCACCATCCCGGCCACTCTGATTTTATTGCCACGAGATCCTCGCATTTGTCCTGGACGGATTTAAGGTTCTTTTGGATCTCTTCAATTTCTTTGCCGTGCGTGGCCGTTGTATCCTCCAGGGTGCTCACACTTTCCTCTGCCTCTGACACCCTGGTGTTTACTTTTTGTATTTCGGACCTGATAGAGACTATGGTGCTTGCGAGTTCATCCAGTTTGTTGTTAACGGCCGCAAATCCAGCTTGTAGCACATTCATGTATGGCTCCATGTTCGGTTCAGTGTGCGGCTGAGAGCTACAAGGGGTAGCTTGGTTGGAGCACTGGGATCCTTCCGTGCCATTTGCACTGGTGAAGGCATCCATCGGACCTTTCTTATTGCCCCTTGCACCTCTTGTCATGTCCGTGTCGAGTGAGCGGTGCCCTTCGTGTGGTGCGGATGGCGATCCACCACTGCTGTTGTTGTTCATTGAAGCGATACTGATGGGTTTGGTGAGTAGGTATGGAGTTGAGGGCCCTTGGAGTCGGCCCAGTGCTTGGCAGGGTGCTGTGGTCTTGCGGTTCCTTATATATTTGCCCCTGATGAGTGTTTTATATACTACCAGACTGCCCGTGTTTACCTGTGCATAGAGCTCCCATACAGCCGGACCTTGCTGTTGTGACCCAGAGCTGTTTGGTCGCTCACCTTGGTGTGAAGAGCGTAGTTCTAGTACAATTGCTCTATTGTGTCTGCCCAGTGCAGCCAAGGTCGGAATGGCCCAGTAAGTCCCCTTTTGCAGGACCTGGACCTGGTACCGGTATGGGGGTAGCCATGCTGCTAAAAGCAGCATGGCTACCTCCATACTCGTAATGAGGCCCACTGTCTCTAAAGCATAATGGGGCACCCGCCAGGGGCTGGTATCGATTGCAGCATGCTGCGAGCTCTGGTGCTGTTGCTTTTGTTATTGTATGGGGTGTCTGGGATCTTCAGATCTCTGTTTGCTGGGTCTTCTCACAGGCAAGGGGAACAAGCACACAGGAGGTGTTCGTCGGATGGGTTGGCCAGCATTGACTCAGAGTTCAGATGTTGAGCTGGCCTGTCCCGACCGCGATACAGACCCTCCTTATGTCTGTGGGGCGCCGGGGTGGTGTGGGGGCGGTGTGGGCTCCTGTTGCCCCACGGGAGGTATTAACCTAAATTCCAACACAGCGGGAGGAGTTCAGCGAAGGGGGGCCACGGTTCCAGTCAGCTCCCCCATGGGTGTGGCGGGGCTCTGGGGACACTTGTATTGAGCTGTTGCTGCTCCAATTGTGCAGGGGGGCCCTCCTGATTATATAGCTGGGCACGTATTTTCTGCTGCGTTATCTCTGCGCGACTCTGCCTTGTTCCGCTCCTTCTGGCAATGGACGATCCTGCCTCACGGGTCGGTCTCAGGATGGCCCGGCCGGAAAGCACTCACCGCCTCCTCCAATGCCAGTCAGTAGGGGAATCAGGGAGAGCTCCGAGGAGCGGGCTGGTGCTGGCGCACTGGGTGTCCTCTCAGTTATCAGATGCTCGCTAAAACTCGGTCATGCCGAAGCTCACCTTGGGCCAGGGGTCTAGCCAGCCGTTACCGTCAGTGGTCAGATAGCTCTGCGCCTCTCGCCTTCATCTGTGTCTGCCGTTGGTGTTATTGGGAGCTCACCGGATGATCTACGCAGCTGCGTCCTCCTCTCTGATGAGGATCCAGCAACCTACACGGGCTCCACCTCTCCACTCTCAGTGTCGCTGCCAGAAAGATTTTTTTTCAGTAGCCCCAGCCCCTGTGAGTGAAGGCCATCTCCGCTCCTTCGCCCCATCCTCTATAAGCAGGCCATTGTGATACACTCAGTGCGTGCAGTTTTGGCGCGCACCCCACGGACAGGGTCAATGGCTGACCACCTCGATTCTGCTCGCCACAGGTGCTTGAAGCTCCAAATTTCCCTCAAATTTCAACCAATGATTCCTTGTCGGGTACTGTTTGCTTCCCCAATTCTTCTTGTGACGGCGCTCACTCCTCTCCGCAGGATTTCAATACCAGGATATGTGGGGTTACGGTGCTGGCGCACAACAGCGCCCTCCCTTCCTAGTGTCGGTTATTATCCATTGTAGTAGATTTGAAATGGAATTTACGAACATGGCCTTGGGAACAAGTTGTTCAGAACAGAACTGTAAAGATCCTAAGGGTTACTTCCAAGATTAGACATCAGCACGCAGATTGTTCCTCCCTGGGATGAAGGTGAACACTATGTTGAATAGGGAAAAGAAATGTGCCCAACATGCCTGTCGACTATTATGTGTCTGGGCATATTGCACTGCTTTAAGATTATGATGATCGGTCCGTACTTCAACAGGCTACTTGGCTCCTAGTAGCAAGTGCCTCCATTCTACAAAGGCCTTCTTGATGGCCAGCAATTCCTTCACCAGAATGGAGTAATTGAGTTCTGCAGAGGTCAAGGTCTTGGAAAGATAGGCAACTGGACATTCATCCCCCTGGTCGGTGTCCTGTAACAGTACAACTCCCAGTGTGTAGTGCGAAGCATCGGTTTCTACATTAAATCTCTTGTTCTGGTCCGGTGTGATCGGGTAGCATTATAGACAAAAAAAACAGGGATAAACTTCCGATATAATTTTGCAAACCCCAGGAAACGTTGTATATCTTTCACTGAGGTAGGCAATGGTCAATCAACAACTGCTGCTACTTTGGCCGGATCCATGGATATCCCTTGAGGAGACGGAACATTCCCATGGTATGTGACCTGGTGTTGGTGAAATTCCTATTTTTCGAGTTTACAATAGAGGTGTTCTTGTAAATGCTGGAGAACCTCCTGCACATGCTGCACATGATCAGTCTTGAATGAGGAGAAGACCAATATATTATCTAAATAGACGATAAAGTAATACAATAAGATGTCTGCAAATACATGGTCCATAAACCTTTGGAATATGGCGGGGGCACTGGATAAACCAAAGAGCATTACCTTATATCTCCTGCTTTCACGCGTATGAGATGGTAAGCACCCTGAAGATCCAGTTTGGTATAAATCGTTGCGCCCTTGACAGCTTCAAGAATATCAGGGATTAAAGGCATGGGTTATTGGTCCAGGATAGTGATTTTGTTAAGGCCACGGAAGTCAACGCAGGGACAAAGCTCTGAGGTGTTTTTCTTTGTGATGATAAGAAAACATGCACAGGGGAGGGAGAGGGACAGAACTGCACAGTGCACGACAGAACTCACCAGACGGCCTAGCAGCCAAAAAGAACAGAAGAAACTGTTACTGTAAACAAGATTCCAGTGAGGGCAGCAGAGTTAGAAGTACAAGATTTGAAGGTTCAGACATACATTAGGAATGCCAGAGCAGGGCAACACATTTTACATACCCTGACAGAGATTCCAAGAGAGACAAGGTAAGAAACAGTCGTATGGCGCAGGCAACAGGTAAAAAAGGCACATAGATTTGAGTTACAAAACTGTCACTAAAATGCAAGTAATTCAATGGGGCAACTTTAGAAAGCGCCCAAATTCAAAAATCTGGAAATCTAGTAGAATGCCCAAATTCAAAAATCATGAAACATAGTAAAATTCCCAAATTCAGAAATCACCCAAAGGGGGTGACTAACCCTTGGGGAAAGGTAACAAACTCCTTGGATTAATCTAAGTTAAGACACCAACACCAGACCTTGAGCCAGTCTGTTTCACAGCTCATCTTAGGAAGGGCAAACACCAAGAGAGCATACATTACCTCAGCTGTTACTGTAGACCGGCCAGAGGAGGACCTGAATCAAACGGTGGGGGTATGTGATGAATACAAGGAGGAGCCACACCATTTGGGACTAGGAAGGTGAGCCCACTACTCTTAACACCCCGTGTAGCACACCACAGTTTTTATATTAGCAGAAGACTGTACCTGACGTTACGCAGATAAGCAACAACAGGATTCCCTGACATACCAACTGAACCATTGGCTATGGTTATCAACCCAATAATTGCATTTGCATGCCACTAAAAAGTTATTCGTTGCTTTGTGGGTCTGTATATAGTAGGAGAGTTTATAAACACGAACAAACTGGTTTTTGTTTGCCTTCTCGAATATTCAATTTTCTACATTTCCCTGTTGAAGCCCTGTTTCCCTATCACCCACCTGAGACCATGCCTGGTCGCTTACTTGTGCGAGGTTCTGCTGAACATAAAGCAAATGTGATACTGTATTCTAGGATGTCTATTATTTGATCAACTGGAAGAGGTATGAGCATGGGGATATGTCATAGGAACCAGATTCCGATGTGCATGCTCCACGTTTAGTTGCCTGCTAGAATCATCTGTATCCACCGTACCCATGTATTCAGGAGTAGTTATATCAGGAAGCACAGATTCAACAATGGAACTAGCATTTGCTGTGGACGTTTGGTGCAGCTGTGCATTGACTTGGACTACACCTCCCAGAAATCTGTGGCACGCAATGGTGGCCTTGTGGCTAAAGTAGTGCCACTATGTGAGTCACTTGACATGCATTAGCGTCACACCACATCATCAGAGGCTGCGGGGGAGCATGCATCAGCCCCAGTGATGAAAGAACTTGTAAGTGTGGCTTTGCTTGCTCTTCAGGTGCCTTTCTTCACTAGTTGCAATAGCATCTTCTTTCTGATTCTGATGTATCCATTTTCCTCTACATTTCGCCTGTTCTTTTGAATTTGCTTAGATTGTGTTTTCTGATTTGAACTTGTGGATGCTGATTCGAACTCTAGACTCTGGAACTGTTTTTGAGACTGAGTTTGGGTCTTTCCTACCTGGTACTGTTGACTGGGGAATTGTTCACTTTGTTTATTTCTGATTTATATTGTCTAATTGATGTATAGTTTTATCATGTATAACTGTTTTTTGTAAAGGTTTTTCATTCAAAACCAAAACAAACAAATAACAAAAAAAAGAATTGTTCACTTAAGGGCCTCATCACGAGTTGGACGTTATCCCGGCGGTAATACCGCCCAACTGTAATTACGATAGCAGCAAACGGTCCAGCGCTATTAGTGCCGGATCGCGTGTTGGGCGTTAACGGTAAATCCCCTTTCCCCAATGGATCCACTGGAACCAATGGTGTATTTTCGCCACAAATACCACATGCTAATACAGCCAGCGTTAATTGCTCCGAATACAGGGTCCTAAATGGCATTTTACAGACCATTTAGCGCCCAACTCGTGATCAGGCCAGCCCTTACATGCAGCGGTAATACTGTTAATGCTACAGCTCAAATCGTGATGAGGGCCTAATTGTGGAAATTAGGCTTGGAACTGCCCTTTGGGTGGGTTTCTAGGGTTTTGAGGATCTACCTAGGTTTAGTGTCCCTATATGCACTCTTGTGATGTTTGAGGTAGGACCTGCCTCCTTCTGCCCTCCTGCTTTCTCTTGCTGGTCAGATAGCACAGCAAGTTGAACCCTTGTTTCGGATATCTGTGCTCAGCCTGCTGTGGCAGGTTTGAATCCCAGCAATTGTCAACTCAGCTTTTCCTCCTACCGAGGTTGATGAATTGAGTACCACTCTGTGGTATAATAATGTAATCTGTTATTTCAGTGCTCTGAGATCCATGGGTGTGTAGTGTTATATAAGAAATAGATATTATCTGTGTCTCGGACTGTAGGGGGAACTTTATGTCTCCTGAATTCTTCCCATCTTCCTATAGTAATTGCGGGTTGTCAAAGGGGGAATTTTTATAAGGCTACTGCCTGATAATCACTTTAACCTCTTGAGATTTTCCTTTGTAGCTATTGATATGATATGATATGGCATTTATAATACGTCTATACACAAGTGTTTCAATGCGCGACGAGGCAAGGGGGGGAATGGAGTGCAAAGAACAACGATCTTACTAGGCCAGGTGACATTGAGATTGCGCATGTGCAGGGGAGGGGGGAGGGAAAAGTGTGGAGGACGGGAAAGGCGGCAGTGCAATACATAGGATCAACAGTAAAATAAATAAAATAAATAGAAAAAAATAAATATGAACACGCAGTAAAAAAGTGCGGCCAGCTAGTGGCAAGTGCAGGGGTAAGTGCAGACATCAAGGGCCTGATTCACAGAAGCATTTTATAATGGCGGATTACCTTTGAAAAACGCTTTGTGAATCGGGCCCCAAGTGTCAAGTGCTGGTAGAGGACCTTTCAGCATGTGTCTGCCCTTTCCTGTAATCAGTTGGCTAGAAGCGTGAGCTCTCCATTCCCCTTGGCTTGTCTACTGGGGAAAGAGTATGATATGATATGATGTGGCATTTATAACGCGCTTGTACACAAGTGTTTCTAGGCGTGACAAGACAAGGAGGGGAAACAAAAGGAGGACAAAATACCGATCTTACTAGGCCTTGTGTCATTCAGATCGTGCAAGTGCAGGGCATGTCTTCCTTGGAAATCTGGTAATTACCCATTCTGATTGAGCACAGAAGGGTACAGCAACTCTTGTGGTGGTGCATGCAGGGCTTTAAGTGGGGTAAGACATCGAGGGGGGGCCCTCATTTGGGGGCGTGGCTTGTGGGAGGGGCGTGGCCTAAAAAGTACGCAAATCGTAGGGTATACACACAAATATATATAAATGTTATATATTTGTGTGCGTACCTTACTATGGTTTGTGTACTATGCAAGCCATCTTTACTAAACATAGAAATATGTAACATAGTTCTACGTTTATAAAAGATGGCTTGCAAAGTACACAAACCATGGCAAGTACGCACACAAATATATAACATTTATATATATTTGTGTGCATACCCTACGGTTTGCCTAGTTTTCAAGCCATCTTTTTTAAACATTTCAGGTTTATAAAAAATGGCTTTGAAAGTACACAATTCAAGGCATCTTTTATAAAGCTTTGACTACGGACAAAATTGTACCTCAGCAAAGCTTTATAAAAGATGGCTTGAAATGTGTACTTTCAAAGCCATCTTTTATAAACCTCGAAATATGTCGAAGAATCCCCAGGTTCGCCGAGGGTTAAAGACATCGGCGACCTGGGGAAACAAAGGGACAGTAACTGCCTCTGGTGACCTCTCGCACGAGGGTTCACCAGATGCAGTTACTATGACTGACGGAAGTGGCAGCCAGTCACAGCGTCGCTGTGGCTGGCTGCCACTTCTGTCAGCTTGCCTGACTTCATTGCAGGCGCATCTCCCGTCGCGGCTGCAGCCGCGACACGATAATGCATCCCACCAATGTTGCGGTAGGACGGGGGCCCCGCCAGGGCCCCGGCTCAGTCCCACTTTTTAGAGACTGCCGGGGCCCGGCCCCGGCAGGCCCCGGCCCACTTTAAGCACTGGGGGCAGGGCCAGCACTCTTTTCTGAAGGCCCAACTTGTCACATTACACGGAGGGAAGGAGTACTGGAATACTGCTTACAGTGCACCAATAAGTGAAATATTTAAAAGTGGCAGGCGCAATCTCAAAGGAAATCGGAGGGACATTAAAACACTAGACCCCTATGCAGCTTTGTTGTGTTTATTAAATAAAATACAACAATGGAAACTATTTCTGTGCATTCCATGGTTGGAAATGGTGCCTTGTTACAGGCTTAAACACACCTCGTGCCGAGCAGTATTTCTGTTCTGTAACTGCAGGATGTTGGGTGTTCATTTTCATGTAAAATGCACATCCATATTAAGAGTGCAATGGATGGGGGTGGACCAGCCTCGGAAGGCTAGTCAGGGAAGGGTGGCTGAGGGCAAGTACAGGTAGTCAGGGATGTGGGGGGAGACTGGTCGAAGGAGGGCCTGACCCCAGTGAGACTCAAAAAGGACACAGGCAACCAGTTGAAGCGGCAGGAAGAGAATAGGAGGCGGGGAGAAGGTGGAGGAGAAAAGGAAGGTCTTGAGAAGCTTCCAGAACTTAAGGAGATCCGGCTCGAGTCGGAGAGGGGCTGGGAGGCCGTTCCAGAGGGAGGCAACTGCAGAGGAGAGAGATCTACCCCCACTCTCTGCATGCAGAAACTTCTGCAGAGAGTTTGAGCTAGAGGATTGAAATACTCAAACAGGGGGGCATTTAGACAGAGTGAGTTGAATTTAGAGAGGTCCCTGGCAACCAGAAAGCCTTCTGGTGTCATGATTCACCGTTTCCGCCCCTTTTGGACTTCATGGTCCATTGTGCACCGCAACGTTGTACCTGCTATCCTACCAACATGGCTGACACCACAGACGCTGCTGTCTAGTGTTTACGCAAGACTCGTTGCTTCCTAGAAAACAGACACGCGCCTGCGGCTCTGCGCGTCTCAACGCTACCCTTCCGAGTACTTGGCAAGTGTGTTCCTAACTACCTTCCTTTTCCCGTGCTGCTCCTCTGATATTTTATCGGCTCCAAATTCCTTCCTGGTATGTTATTGTGTTGCCCTTACGCTCCCGCCTGAGGGCCGCTCGTTCCTCTCCTTTCCCGGGCCCTTGTCCAGTCCTCTCGTGCTTGCTCTCAGTTCCCTGCACTCTGTGAGCAGTGCGACTCCTTCCTGGTTCCTAGATCCATCCTGGACATTGACCGCTACTCTTCTTACCTTCCCGGAATCCTGAACGCCTACCATCTCTCCGAGGCTGGTGTCCGGTCTTCACACTGGAGGCGGAGGATACCCGCCTTTACCTGTACAAGTCCCGAACGTCCAGGAACAAAGGAAGACCTCCAAAAAAGAAGACAACAAAGGACAAACAGGTGAGACAGGTGAGACAAGGGGCAGAGTGTGACATCTGGATGATGCAGAGGATCTTGAATTTGATCCTTGCAACCGCTGGGAGCCAGTGGAGAGATTTTAGGGCTGGAGAGATGCGGTCCCTGGGCTTGAGGCCTAGGACAAGTCTTGCAGTCCTATTCTGGATTATCTGAAGAGGGCAGAGGGAGAAAAGAGGCAGATTAAGAAGAGGCTTTAGCAATAATCAAGCTTTGACCGAACCAGAGCTCTGGAGACGTTGAGTTTCTGGGGGAAGGTGAGGAAAGGGAGAATGCAACTGAGGAAGTGAAGCTGATAGTGGGCCTTCTTGGCAAGGTCAGCGAGATGAGGTGAAAAGGGGAGAGAGGAGTCGAAAATGACATCCATGTTTTTAGCCTCTCAAGAGGGTGAGAGAAGGGGGCCCAAGGAGGGCTGCCAGAGTGTAGGAGAGAAGGAGGGGATACGAGTCCCAGTGAAAAGGATGTCAGGCTTACTGGCGTTAAGGCAGGGATCGTTGGCCGCACACCATGCCTGAATAGCTGTCAGGAATTAGTGAGGAAGGAGAGGAGGAAGAGGTGGGTATAAAGGAGAGCTGGGTGTTGTCAGCATACACTGGAAATGAGGAGAGACGGTGGAGAAGTGGACAAGCGTGGCAAGGTAAATGTTGAAAAGACACGGCAAGAGGATAGTGCCTTGAGGGAAGCCTCAAGTAAAGAGTGAGGTAGAGGAGAGAAAAGGGCCAAGTTGCACTTGGACGGGCTGATTCGAAAGAAAAGACGTCAACCAATCCAGTGCCCTGTCACGCGATACCCAGGGTATCCCAGAGCCAGTTTATGAGGATGGAATGATTGACTGTGTCAAAGGCAGAGGACAGATCGAGGAGGATAAGGGCGGAAGGAGAGATGTTACATGTTATGCACATTATTGACAATAATATGATATTTGCAAGTGTGAAACGACTACACGTATGTGACTATCACACAGGCACCTCTGGGTTGTGTTTAGGTCTGAAAGTAGAACAGTCATATTGTTGTTTGTATGGTCTCAAGTAGTGCCATTAGGTGTGATGTGAATCTAAAAGCCACGAATGGTTCATTATATCGTATTGCATTCTGGTACACGTTGTCCTGAATTCAAAATATGAACAGGAATGAAAAATAGCATGCAGCACAAACAGCATTACTTCGAGAACATGACAACTGCCTTCTGACTCTGCCCATGACCACGACAGGCTCCACTATCATCACTACTGATAAAACGCCACAGGGCCATGCTCATGACAACTGCCTTTTGCCTCCTCCCATGACAAGCTCCACAATGAGCACTACTGATGAAGCGCCACAGGCCCTTGCTCATGACAACAACTGCCTTCTGCCTCCACCCATGACAGGCTCCACTATTAGCATTACTGATCAAGCTCCATATGCCCTTCAACAAGTCAACAGTGTAGCATATTGCGACAAAGAAGCACACCTCTCTACCCCACAACTGTGCCCAGTAAATCCCACTTTGACACCTAACAGTGCCATCACCACCCCTGTCCCTTTACAATTATATTCCACTTCTGAACTGCACACTAGTCAATGCCAGATTGATTCAAGCCCACCCCCTCGCCATCCATGACCTCATCACTATGAATAACCATGGTATGCTGGTCATCTCTAAAACCTGGCTCTATGCGACCTCTGACCCTTGTCTTTCTATTGCCATTCCCCCTAATTATAATATCCTTCGCTGTGACAGACTTGATGCCAGAGGTGGGGCGGCGGGGGGTTACCCTGATAGCAAGAGACACCCCCTTCATCAGATAAATCAGCTCTATTCAGCTAGAATCCTGCAACGTACTCTCTCTCAAAATACCCCTATCCTACACTGGGACTTCCACCATGCATGTCATCTATCATTCCCCAAGATCTCTGAACTCCTTCAAGGAGAATCTACTCCACTGCTGAGCACCAATATTAAACCCTCTTCCAAAAGTATTCTTCTTGGTTCCACTTAATCCGCCTTGGCTGCACACATACTGAGTGCACCCAAGCACTATTTACTACACTACTGTCTCCACTGACCTGGACTACGGTCCCCAAGGTTGTTCAACCCCTTGCGCGTTGGAATCATTCCAATGGTAAAAGGCGCTATACAAATGCCCAATAACATAACATAACC
Organism: Ambystoma mexicanum; assembly: GCF_040938575.1. NCBI lineage: Eukaryota > Metazoa > Chordata > Amphibia > Caudata > Ambystomatidae > Ambystoma > Ambystoma mexicanum. The sequence goes on along the minus strand of NC_090938.1, from coordinate 549,770,099 downwards.
TCAACCTCGGCCTCTGTAGCAAATACACTCAACGCCATAGGCTTTAAACAGTGTATCTCAGCTCCTACTCACCAAAAAGGTTGCATCCTAGACTGGCTTACGGTTCTCAACTGCCAAATCTCTGTCCTGTCCACCATACCATGTCCCTGGACCGACCACCACATCGTTACCTTGACCATCGCCACTAACAGCCCACCTGCCCACTGCATCACGCTGATGCCATTAATTATAGCTCGCAGCTCACTAAATTCACCAAAGACCCTTGCTGGACCGGTTTACAACCAGCATACCTAGCCCATCTTGACCGAGACCTGCTTGCTGACTTGCATTCCAACACCCTACTGCAAGCAGTTGACACCATTGCACCCCTTGCTCAACGTAAATGTAAACCCACTACACACCACAACTCCTGGTTCACGCCTGACCTCCGGGCCCTCTGGACCAAGAAACGGGAAGCTGAGGCGAAATGTAGAAAGTCCCCCTCCGACCTACTCAAATCCACGTTCACCACAGCAGCCAAAACGTACAAGACAGCCATCCTAAAAGCAATATCGGCTACCTACAATAACAGAATAGCCAACGCAAAGTCAAACACCCGAGAACTCTTTACCATTCTTAGAGAACTTGAAACACCCTCCTCTCCCACACTTGACTTCTCCAAAGATGCAACCTGGTGCTCCAAAGTCCAAAACGCCCTCCTGGACAAAATCACCTTGCTACATTAAAAAGACCTACAGAAGCAAGTCTCTTCTAACCATAATAATCTTCCTTATCAGATGTCCCCTTCCCCCACAGTCCCTCACAACCTCCCGCCATTCGGCTTCAACCCTATCTCTGAGGTTGAAGTCACATCTCTGCTTAAAGGTCTGAAGCCCTTCAGCTACAAAGGAGACACTTGCTCCGCTGCACTGATTAAGGACTGTGCAGAAGCCATAGTCTCGTTCATCATCACCTTTATCAATTCCTCCTTCGCCTTGTGCCGAGTCCCCGCCAGCCTGAAAGAAGCCTGGGTACTCCTGTTGCTAAAGAAACCATCATTGGATCCATCTACCCCAACAAACTACCGACCTATCACAACGGTTCCCTTCCGCTTGAAGATCTTGACTAAAGCAGTTTATATCCAAATTCAGCATTACCTGGAGTCCAACAACATACCAGGGATCTGGCAATCAAAGTTCCGGCAGGGACAGGATCTGCCCTGCTGGACTTAAAGAACAAGCTAAATGAAATCAAGGACTCAGGGAAATCTGCCCTACTTCTACTGCTGGAACTCTTGTCAGCCATTTTTTCACCAGAGGCAACCAGCTGGGTCACCTCAATTTTGAAAGACCGAACAATCAGAGTCTTTGCTGACAATGCAAGCGCCCCCCTGCTCCTAGCTCCTGCGGCATCCCCCAAGGTTTGTGTGTCTCTCTGACACTTTTTTAACATACTCACTAAACAACTCTTCGACCTCCTGGACTCTATGGGTTTCACCTACAATAACTACGCCGACAATACCCAGATCCTCTTCCCCCTCTCCGGCAACTACCACAAAGACTCTGAGAAGATAAATTCCATTTATCATACCATTCAAACGCGGATGGCCACTAATTTCTCAACAATGACAAAACCGAGTTACTCATCGTTGGCCTGCCAACTGTGATCAACAACCTTGATGAGCAATATGTATCCTTCCCCATCAATCGTATCTGCATCTCTGTGGTCAAGTCTGTAAAAACCCTGGAACTCTACTTAGGTGCCTGACTCTCTCTTACACACCAAGTCAATGCGTTCTCTTCCTCGGCAGCCGACACCATCAAACTTATTAACGCAAGTAGGCTCTTCTTGCCAGCCGATAACTACCTTACCATTTCCTGTGCCATCTTAGGTGCAAGATTAGACTACTAAAATCTTGTTTGCCGGTGCCACCAAGCAGAATATTCACAAACTACAAACAATCCAAAATAACGCACTCCACTCGGCACTAAACATTTCCAAACGAGATCACATCACCACTGCCAGAAGAAATGCCCACTGGTTACCGATACATGAAAGAATTATATTCAAAACCTTGTCAATCATACACAGGTGCCTCTCCAAGTCTGCCCCCCCTTATCTTGTGCTGACATTCACAAGAGCTCTGTCTACAAGACTGACCAGAATGGCCTCTGCAAATATGCTCATCCAGCCCAAGTAGAGACTATCACGAGCAGGAGGATCGAACTTCCCAGTCATTGCAGCTAAACTGTGGAACTCCTTACCCCCTTCTCTCAGAGCGGAAACAATCTTACTTGATTTTCCGTAAATATTGGAAATAACGTACTTTGACGCCCTGCCATGAGACAATCTACCCTGTACTCTGAAACACTCTGTCTAGTAACGCCCTCGCAACTGTCATTTCCTCTGTAAGCTGCTCGTGCTAACGTTTGCACAAATGTCTGTTTACTTATTTATTCTATGCAAACTGTGCCTTGATGCCCACAGGCTTAGTGTGCATTACAAATGAATAAATAAATAAACATTATTTGAGGGCTCTGTTTCAGCATATCTTAAAGAAACAGGAGAGTGCATGAAGTAGTGATATTAGGTGAGAAAGGTGGATATTATTCTACATCACCACCTTTAGCAGGTTTTAGAATTGTCTTATTCAGCAATTAATTTGCACACATTTTGTTGTTGTAAATGTGATGTTGGACACCTGAGATCAAAAAGAGTGGAGAGACTAACTATTTGTCAATTAAGCTGGAGTGATATATTCTGCTGTGTAGAATATACAATTCATTTGGCAATATATACATATGGGATACATTACTCACCGTAATCGTATTTCTGATGCTTGTATCTGCTTAGATTCACATGCTGTGCATAGGCCGACATCTAGTGGAAGCTGCGGAGTATTACAGTTTGTTTTTCGAAAGTCGAAAATGGGCGTCGACACAGGGGTGCCAGTAATACTATCCCTAGTGTGACGTCCACTGTACCCAAGATCCCTCACGCGTGTAGGATCCTCAGATTGTATTTTTTCTGACATGAGGAAGCATGAGGAGTAGCGTGAGTACAGATAATCCAAGCAGATAGACAGAAAGGTAAGACTACAAGCAATCATGCGCCTTCTCTCGGAGGGGAGGAAGGGTGGGTCGCATGTGAATCTAAGCAGATACAAGCATCAGAAATACGATTACGGTGAGTAATGTATCCCTTCTGAGGCTTGTGGAATCTGCTTAGATCACATGCTGTGCATAGATTAGCGAGCAGTACCAGAAGAAGGAGGTGGGATGTGAGAAGGGTCATGAGCAAACAGGTGTCTTAGAACCGCTTGTCCCACTTGTGTATCTGTCTTGGAATGAGTGTCAATGCAGTAATGCTGAGTAAAAGTGTGAATAGAGCTCCAAGTAGCCGCTTTGCAAATGGTGTCGAGGGGAACATTTGCAATGAAAGCCAGAGTGGCACCAATGCCTCTAGTAGAGTGGGCCCTTGGCGTAAAAGGCAGAGTCTTTTCAGAAAGAGAGTAACACAGCTGTATACAGTTGATAATCCACTTCGAGATAGCGCCCTTAGAGACGCGATCCCCCTCTCTGCCTGTAGCTACGGAGACAAACAGTTGATCTGTTTTCCTTAGCGGTCTGGTTTTATTTACATAGTATAGGACCGCCCTACGCACATCTAGGGTGTGTAGTTTCACCTCAGCCGAGCTTTGCGGGTTCTGGAAGAAAGTCGGAAGCTCGATGGACTGGTTTACATGGAACTTGGATATGAATTTAGGTGAGAACCTAGGGTGTGTGCGTAAAACCAGTTTGTCCTTGTGGATAGTAAAGAAAGGATCCTGCACTGACAGAGCCTGAATTTCACTGACCCTTCTTATGGAGGTAATGGCTACTAAGAAGGCCGTTTTATAAGTCAGGTGTTTGAGACTACTTTTATGCATGGGTTCGAATGGGGGTCCCATGAGCTTAGCTAGCACCACGTTGAGGTCCCATCCTGGCGGTGGGTTCGAAATAGGAGGGTGAAGTCTCTTTACTCTTCCATGAAGGCTTTAACCACTGGTACTTTCCACCACGAGACCTTGTTATGGGATGTGGTGTAAGCCGAGAGGGCTGCCAGGTGTACTTTCAGCGAGTTAAAAACCAACCCTGCATCCAGCAGGTGGAGCATGTATGTCACAACGTTGGAAGGAGTGCAATCAACCGGGTTGATTTGTTTATTCTGGCACCAGATAACGAATCTTTTCCACTTATCAAAGTAACAGTGCCTTGTATTTGGTTTCCTGGACTCCTTTAGAATGTCCATACACCTCTGTGGTAATTTGAGATGTCCAAACTCTATGACTTCAGGAGCCATGCTGCTAGGTTCATAGAGTTGGGTTCCTGATGCACTGTTTGACCCTGTTGCTGGGACAGTAGGTTGTACCAGGCTGGGAGTCTGATGGGTTCGCACACCGCCATCCTGCGTAGGTGTGGAAACCATGGTTGTCTCGCCCACATGGGAGCAACTAGGATGAGCGTCATCGATTCCTTGTTCATCTTGTACACCACCTTCCTGATGAGAGGAGTTGGTGGAAAAGCGTACGCAAACATCCCTGACCAGTTCATCCACAGGCCATTCCCTTGGGAGTCCGGCTGGGGGAACCTGGATGCAAATCCTGGGCATTGTTTGTTTTCGCTTGTGGCGAATAGGTCTATAGTGGGGAAACCCCACTGAGAGAAGAGATCTTCTACTACGTCTCTGTGAAGGACCCATTCGTGTTCTTCTGGGAGGGAGTCTCTGCTTAGAGCATCCGCTAGGGAATTGAGCTCCCCTGGAACATGTTGCGATGACAGGAAGATGTTCCGTCTGAGTGCCCATATCCATATTTTCTGGGCAAGCATGGACAGATTTGGCGAACGAGTCCCCCCTTGCTTGTTCAGATAGAACATGGCTGTCGTGCTGTCCGTCCTGATCTGCACCGACAAGTTCAGTAGATGGGGCTCGAACGCCCTTAGCGCTCGGAATACTGCCAGAAGCTCTAGCATATTGATGTGGTTCTTGGCTACTGAGTGAGACCAGAGACCCTGAGCTGTGTGGTGGAGATGGTGAGCTCCCCACCCAGTTAGGCATGCATCTGTAGTCACCACGGCTTGTACTTCGGGATCGTAAAAGGGTTTCCCCTTTGCGAGATTCTCTCTTGTCCACCAGTGTAGGCTCTGTACGAGTGTTGGCGAAACGACCACTAGATCGTCCCAATGACCACTTGCCTGAGACCACTGTTTCGCCAACCATTCCTGCATGGGACGCATGCGCAGACGCGCGTGGGGGACCAGGTAAATGCATGACGCCATCATGCCCAGTAACCGCATAGCTTTGCGTACTGTTATCTGTTGACCTGACTGATAATGCGGAATTTGCAGAAGTATATTCCGAATTCTCTCTTCCGAAGGGAAGGTCAATCCTTTCTGAGTATCTAGGATAGCTCCTAGAAACTGTTTTGAGGTGCTTGGCACCAGACTTGACTTTTTCTCGTTGATGGAGAAGCCTAATTCGTGGAGGAGGTCGATAGTCCTCTGAATGTTTGACCTGCAAATTCTTGGGGTTTCCCCCGTTATGAGCCAGTCGTCCAGATAAGGGTACACCGGGATTGCTTCCCTGCGTAGGTGTGCAGCCGCCACCGCCAGTACCTTGGTGAATACCCTTGGTGCTGAAGCTATCCCGAAGGGCAGTACCTTGAATTGGTAGTGGCGACTGTCCACCTTGAAGCGCAAGTACTTTCTGTGCGCTGGGAGCATGGAAATATGAAAATAAGCATCTTTCATATCCAAGGTTGCCATGTAATCCCCCTTTTTTAGGAGGGGGATTACCTCTTGTAGCGTGGTCATACGGAATTTTTGGGGCTTGACATACTTGTTGGCAGGCCGTAAGTCCAATACTGGGCGCATTGTCAAATCTTTCTTTGGCACAAGGAAGTAAGTTGAATAGATACCCTTGTTTACCTGGTGTCCTGGGACGAGTTCTATCGCGTCCTTTTCTAGCAGAATGGCGATCTCCTCGAGAAGGATCCTTTGATGCTCTAGGGAGTGCACTCTTTGTCGTGGAGGATGATTCCGGGGACGCTGCAGTAGTTCTATACAATATCCTGCGGATACTGTTGACAGCACCCATCTGTCTGAGGTGATCCCTTCCCAAGCCTGGGTGAAGGTGGAAATGCGTCCCCCTACTGGGGTTGCGTGGCAAGGGACCCTGAACTGAGCGTCACTGTTTTGGTGGAGGCGTGCCACCTCCCTTGTTGGGGCTGCCTCTGCCTCTTCCACGACCTCTCTTGTTACCCCTGCCGTAACTCTGGGTAGACTGCTGGTTGTTATTCCATTGTGTACCTTGTCCCTGGGCATAGTTGCCTCTTTGTGAATTTTGGCCGCGTGGGCGACGAAAATTATTGTTCCCCCTCTGGTTAGGGGGTTTGTTGGTAAGCTGGCCAAGGGATTTGAGAGTCTCATATTCATCTTTGGCATTTTTAAGTGCGTCTTCGACCGCTTTCCCAAACAATAGGTCGGGTTCCACTGGCTTGTCTATTAAAGAAGCCTGGGTTTCTGTCTTGAATCCCGACTGCCGTAACCACGCATGTCTCTTGATAACAGTACCTTCTGCTATCAATCTCCCTGCGTTGTCAGCGGCGTCGAAAGTTGCTTTTAAAATGCAACCAGACACGGCTCTCCCCTCTGCCGAGATCCGAGCCAGCTGGCCCTTAAACGGTTCTGGAGCAGAGGCAATGAGCGCCGCGACTTCTTCCCATTGATGGCAATTGAAACTAGCCAACAGGGTGGTGGAATTCGCAATCCTTGCTTGGTAGGCGGACGTTGAGGCTACCTTTCTGCCAAACCCGTAAAGTTTTTTGCTCTCCTTGTCGGGAGGAGCTTCTGATGAAGATAAGGGCGTGCCAGCCCTTTTTCTAGTGTTGGTCACCACTAGGGAATCTGGTTTAAGATGTCCCCTTATATACAGAGGGTCAGACTGGGCTGCCCGGAAAATCTTTTCAATTCTGGGGTTGACAGCTCTGGTGAGGTAAGGATTCACCAGGGAAGGATCTATTCTTCGTTGGATGTATTTGAGGATAGGGATGGTCTGAGCGACCGGTCTTCTCTCTCCTACAAACTCCTCCGCGAAGTCCCTTTCCTCCTGTACACCGTGGGTGTCGATGTGGAAGTGTTCCGCTGCTCGAGCGAGAACCTCGTTGAGGAGGGGCTGGTTATCAACTGGAGAGTCAGTAACTGGGGCTTCGCTTTGTACTGGGGAATCTACTCTGTAAATTTCCTGCTCATCTTCTCCCTCCTCCAGGTCCTCATCCTCTGCATAGTAATCTGTCCCGGTTTGTTCTTCCATAATTTCAAACTCCTGGTCCTCTTCAGGGAAAACTTGTCCCTGGTAACTGGGGAGTGGAGTAGAATATGGAGTGGAGTAAGGCTGAACCTCGAAGGGTTCAGGTCTTTCGACCCGGGGCTTTTTACTTAGCGGGATAGGATCGGAGGAGCCTGAGGGTGTGGCCCCTTGCGGGTTATATGAAAGAAAGTGTTCTGGGTTCTTATCATAAAAATCAGCCAAGGAAGACATCCTAGACATAACCCTGTCTATGTCTTCACTGGACCATTCCCTGGAACAGGGTATTACTTTAGCAGGTGATGATTTATGGGACTTTTCAAGGGTAGACTTGTGTTTACTTGTCTGCCTAGGGTGAGAGGATGGCTTTACAGGGGTGGAAGGCTGTGCTTTCCGCTGTTTCCCCCCCTCCCCGTGCGTGGATAAATGTTTTCCCTGTCCCTTGGAGGCCCCAGAGACTTTCGACGCATGGCGCCGAGGGTCTGGAGAGGTATCTGTGTGCTTCGGGCGTGGGGCCTCACTGGTGTTAACCGCGGTCTCGGTATCTTGGAGCGCGGCCTGGGGGTGGAAGTCGTCTTCGTCTCCCGACGATCGAACTTCCGTTAATGTGTGTAGCGAGGCACTCTTGGTAAGAGTGGATGATTGCCTTGCGTCGTGAGGTGATCTCGATCGAGAGCGCCCAGAGGACACCGAGTCGGACCGTTCTTTTTGTGCCTCTTTCCGGGAAGTCGACGTCGTCGAGGTCCGGTTGGTCTTAGTGTGTTTAGTGTGTGTTAGGTGTGTAGCGCTTGCGTCGCCGGGGGTCTTCCCCATAGCCGCCCTGCCGGACGACCTTCCGAGGTCGGGGACCTGCGCTCGCCGGCTGTCTTTCGACGCCATAATGCCCTCGCCGTCCGAAAGTACGGCGTCGCTGCCATCGCTGAAGGCGCCCTCCGCTGCCATGGCCTCCTGCCTGGCGTGGTGGGCCCAACGCTTTGTCGAACGGTCCTTAAGTGTCTTAGGTTTAAACCTACTACACGCTCTGCAGTTCGCTTCGGGGTGATCCCTCGGCAAGCAGAGATTGCACGTGGCGTGCCTGTCGACCCAAGGGTATTTGCGATTGCACTTGGGGCAGAATTGAAAAGGGGTACCCTCCATACGCACCTTAAGGCAGCGGGCTGCTAAGTGTAGGAATATATAAAATGTAACTATATATCAAGAGTGAAGAGTATGTACCACCCCCCACTCTCCCTACTTGTAAGGGCCGAGGCCAGCGGCCTACTAGGCCCGGGCCGAGGCCAGCGGCCTTCCGAGGCCCAGATCCGTCGTGCAGCAGTCGACGGTCGATGACTTCTCCAGCCGTCGTCGAGGTTGAGGGTCGACGTTGGGGTGGGGAAGGGAATGAATAAGAATTATAATTATAATAACCGCAAAAGCATGGCTAAGGCCAGGGAACTCCGCAAGATGCTTCCGACCAGTATGGCGGAAAAAAAAAAATCTGAGGATCCTACACGCGTGAGGGATCTTGGGTACAGTGGACGTCACACTAGGGATAGTATTACTGGCACGCCTGTGTCGACGCCCATTTTCGACTTTCGAAAAACAAACTGTAATACTCCGCAGCTTCCACTAGATGTCGGCCTATGCACAGCATGTGATCTAAGCAGATTCCACAAGCCTCAGAAATATATATATATATACACATTTATATATATATTTTATTTTTATTTATATCACCAATAAAGTTATGGTGGGTTTGAAAGTAGCATAGTCCATTTGAGCCAAGTCACACATTCCACAACGCCACCTTATAGCCATCTCTGGAAGTTCACCTCCAGTTCTGAGCCCCATCAGCAAAGCATTTGACAATTAGTGTACCCACAATGCCCTGCAGATGTGGCTTTGAACAGGAGGTGAACTTCAAACTATGACTACTAGGCTTTGTGAAGAATCCTGCAGATCCCTCACTGAAAGCCTGCCTAAAGTCTCCACCCAGGTGGCCAAGGAAAGGCAGACGCTTCCTGATCCGAACCCTGGGGGTGGTGTGCTGTGGGAGGATCACCAAGGTGGAGACAAGGCCCAGGGTAGTGAGGAGACTTCATTGGATGAGACATAGGGCCACATTACAAGGTTGCCGGTCCGGTAATAACGATATCGGTAATGGAACACCGGCATCGTTTACCGGACCGGTGCATTACGACCCTTGATGCGGGTGCTACCAGCATCTGCAGAGACCCGTTGTGACTGGGTAGCACCTATCCGGAATGGGCGCTGGCACGTAAGTGCACATTACAAGGTTCACGGACATGGACTTACCGGCATCCAGATGCCGGTAAGAACGGATACCATGATGCCGTTAACACCGGCATCGCGTGGCAGCCGTTAATAGCAGTCTGCTGTGTTGAAACCTGCCACAGGTGCACACAATCAGCACAGGTGGAGGCAATGGAGTCTGGCACAGCACAAAAGGAGCACACCCACACATCACACCACTTCCAAGCCCAAAATGCTACCATTAGTAGTTGCAATACTGGGGCTGGAGGACATGCCTGCACGCTACTACTCCAGCAGGTATTGAACCAGGGAATGCAGTGGAGGCGCAGGAGGAGAAGTAGGGTGAGACAGGGCTAGCACATACCACCAGGACAGGCATTTGTACCCCGCAGGCAGCCACCAATACCTTGCCTAAGGGCCAGTCCATTTCACTGAACCCCAGCACAGATCCACACCCTCTACCGCCTGGACAGGGACACCATATGCACAATAGTGGACCTCATCCATGACGACCTCATCAACATCTGGACAGGCATCCCCCCTTTGCTGAAGGTAGTGTCTGTGCTGCACTTCCTTGCCACAGGCACCTAACAGCACACAGTGGGCAGCTGCATGGCATCTTAAAACCAAGTTTCTCGCGTGTGCTCAACCAGGTGCTAGATGCCCTCCTGAAACATGGAAGGGACCACATATATTTACCACGGACTGTGGAGGAGGTGAATGCTACAAAGATAGCATACTATGCACTGGCAGGCATGCCAAACGTAATTGGTGCCATCGACTGCACCCATGTGGAGCTGGTAGTCCGGCATGCCGAGGAGGTAGTGTACCGCAGCAGGAATCTCTACCATTGCCTGAATGTCCAGATGGTTTGCGATGCAAGGCAATTAATCATGCATTGCTGTGCAAGATTCCCGGGATCTACACATGATGCCATGGTGCTGCGCAACTCCACGTTTCCCCACTACATGGCATGACGCACTGCACAACGTACCTGGCTGCTGGGTAAGGTGCAACAACAGGGCAATGAGGGGCGTTGCCAGGGGGTGGGGGGGGCACAAGCATAGGCAACCTGTCATCTGGCTGGGCATTGAGGGTTGTTGCCTGGGAGGGCACAAGCATAGGCAACCTGTCTGCTGGCTGTGGTATGAGGGGTGGTGCCTGGGGTCGCAGAAGCATACGCAACCTGTCTGCTGGCTGGGGTATGAGGGGTGTTGCCTGTGGGGGCAACCTGTCTGCTGGGTGGGGTGTGAGGGGTGTTACCTGGGGGAGCACAAGCATAGGCAACCAGTCTGCTGGCTGGGGTATGAGGGGTGTTGCCTGGGGGGCACAAGCATAGGCAACCTGTCTACTGGCTGGAGTAATAGGGGTGATGCCTGGGGGGGGCACAGCAACCTAGGTGGCAAAACTGTGACTTCCAATCACCTCGACAGAATGTTCGACACAGCCAATGGATGCAGATGTGGCATGCCTATACAGCTGTGCGTAAATGTAAGCAACATACACTGCGCCCACCCCAGCACATGCACCTTGTACATCAGACATGAACCATGGGTACCACGATGCACCATACTGCAGGAACAATTCCTGAAATACATGAGCAGAGCAAAGTCCATCACGGGACATGCAGCCATGCCTGGGGCAAATCCAACTACCACACATGGAAATCTGTGTCACTGCACCCACCCCACAGGTACACCGAAGACCAGTATAGCAGCTCAGGCATCTCAAGGGACACTTACAATTGCAATGGTGCAAGCAAGGAAACTCATGTAATCACTGATCAGTTACAACCACTAACATATGAGCGAGTGGCACAGGACCCATCCACAGTACCTCTGCTCCACCATGCCAGCACACACCCAGCCCCCTCACAGAAATGTTTGCTGTCACTGGCGGACCTTACCACCATTGCCATTGGGCCTTGGTCATATGGCGGAAGGCAGTGATGGAGAAGTACATGGTGACATCAAGTAGTCGTGATCATGATTAGCAAACCACAGTGTATCATGAAGCACATCAGGCAAACATGTCCTGATGCATTCACATGTATAGTACACATTTCAAATGCAACAAACCCATCAGATGTCAGCAGATCATGGTCATTATCAACTCATTTGTGTGAGTGCTTTACCTGATGGAAAGGTCCCTTAGACATGAACGGCACACATACCCCCCAAGCATGGGTCATCCCTGAGTACACTTACCTGGGTCTCACTATGAGGAAATGTCGAGTGCAGTCATGATGAACCTGTGGCATGTGACCATGAACACTGTACAGGCATTGCACACAAGGGATGACAACAATGTTCACAAATACACTTTCCATTGCTCCTGTGCAGGTGATGCCGGGTACCCCTTAAAGCCGTGGCTCCTGACCCCATCAGGCAACCAGTCAAAAGGCACGAAGAGGACTACAACCGTGCACATGCACGCACTCATGTCACGATTGAGCTGACTTTTGGCCTGTTGAAGGTCCTTTTTCGCTGCCTCAGCAGGTCGGGTGGAGCACTCATTTACAGGCCTGAGAAGGTGGGAAAGATAATGTTCGCATGTGCCATGCTGCACAACATGTGCATCCGGCGCAACGTATCCCTGCCCCCTGACACGGACCAGATTCCACCAGAAGATGAGGAGGATGATGGTGAAGAAGATGCATATCGACAACGGCACAATGTGAATGAAGGAAGTGTTGTACGGCAAACTTTTATTGCACAATACTTTTGATGGACTTGGTGACACAAGGCGCTCGGAATGGGGGACACTGAGCACTGGGCACTGTTCAGAAATAAATTGACACACACTCAAGAAGCAATGTCCAGTCATGTGTTTTTCTTATGCACACCAGGTGTATTAAATGATTGAAAACTATGTACAGGGAACAGGAGCCAACGTGGACCTCTACCCCTCAATATACAACAAACTACCACCACCCCTTTACCCCCTTCCCCCAACATCCCCACAAACCCATGGCCCCACACCCCAACATCCCCACACACCCATGCCCCCCACCTCCCAACATCCTCACACAGCGATGCCCCCCAGCACCCTCCCACCAACATCCCCACACACCCATGCCCCTCCCCCCAATATCCCCACACACCCACGCCCCCATCTCCCACCCCAACATCCCCACACACCCACGCCCCCCACCCCCTGCACCCATTTCAAGTTCAACTGTGTCAGGCTACTGATGCCCCCTTTTAGGTGGAGGGGGTTGTTCCTCTTGCCGGCTCATACTGCGCAGCAACCTCTGCAACGGGTTTGTCTGTGTAGAACTCGCCGGGGTTGAGCTGGTAGAAGGTGGGGATTGTGGGTCAGCCTGTGCATCAAGGTTTTGGGCCATGGTGGCAAACAACTGGGTGACAGCCTGTGTCAATGCTGCCATGCCCTCACGCATGCCCCAGGCCACATGGTAGACAGCATGCCTTATTGTCCTGGTGTTGTCTTGCATGGCCAGGCATGTGGCTTCCCCATCCGCAAGGTATTGTTTGACCATATTATGCATGGCCTGCTGCCGCTCCTCCTTGCGGGTCAACCGTCGCTCCAAGTCCCGGATGGATTCCGCAGCTGGTGGTTGCACGGGAGGTGGTGGTGGTGTCTGCGTGGTGCCGGGGATGCATGCTACCACAGGCATGTCCTCCGTAGAGCTCAGAGGTGGACTGGGAACTAAAAGAGGCCCTGGAAATAATTACTGGGGACCAAAAGAGGCCCTGGAAATAATGTTCAAAGTGGCCCCATATGACTCATTTTCAGCAAACCCAATGCTTTTCCTATGAGAAAATTTAAAAACACCACACAAAAGAGGCCCAGGGTGCAGAGGCCCACTGGGAAATCTCTAGAGTTCCCTATAGGCCAGTCCACCCCTGGTAGAGCTGCATCCATCAGAGCCATGTTTGGAGAACACTGGTGTAGACGGCATGGTAGGGGTGTGTGGCATTTCCTCAGACATGCAAAAGCCTGCAGTGTCCGCCTCCTCCAGTTCCTCAACCTCCTCCTCCTCCTCCTCTGCACTATGTTGTGCGGATTGTGCCGCCTCACCGAGGTCACTTGTGGCCGTCGACTGTGGCCCCTCGACATCACTGCCCACTGGTGATCCCTCCTCATCCACCTGAGGTGTATGCTGTGGTGCAAGAGTTTTTCTTGATGTCACCTTGGTGGCAGGTGTGCCTTTTGGCATGGGTGCTGTGATGCACCAGTGTGTTGTTGCTGCGGCTCCTGGCTAGGTGTTGGAGCTAGGTGCACATCTGCTTCTCCAGCCTGTGCGCCCTGTTGGCTGGGGGGCTGTGGCTTGGGAGCGGTGATATGCCTGTGGCCAACTCTTGATGTCGACGGCCTGGAGGCATCGTCGGTCCCTCTGCTCAGACGTGATGTTAGATTTTTAGGTGTTGCGGTGTGTTTGTCCTCGCTGTCTGATCCCGTGCCTGTGAGTGACAAAGAGACATGGCATCAGTCATGGGTGAGCGTACATCCTATATACATCAGTGCTAGTACATTTATAGAGTCCAGTGCATTGTCGTGTACATGTTGGAGGGGCGGCCATGGTGCTTACAGGAGTTGGGGGGGGGGGGGTGCAGTGTTTGAGTATCCTTCTGGTGCAGCCATGATGGGCATGGTGTCTGTTGGGTGGCCGACAGGTGTATCGTGGCTTGCATGTTCTGGCCATGCCTCAGGGGCTGTGTGCCATGTGGTGTCTAGATGTGGGTCCGACGTGCTTGCACTATGTGCGTTGTTGCATTGATGTTTACACTTCGTGCATGGTCATGGTGGGTGCGTCAAGTGTGCAATCGGCAGTGGTGATGTGTGCACCATGCAATGGGATGGCACAGTGGTCAGGTGTGTGTGTGTGTGTGTGTGTTGTGTGTGTGTGTGTGTGTGTGCGTGCGTGCGTGCGTGCGTGTGTGTGTGTGTATGCATATGGTGCTTGTGTTTGCAAATGGGGACTCATTTGGTTTGTGTCAGTGGGTTAGTTGTGTGTTTTCATGGCAGGGATGTTGCGGTTTTGTAGGGGCTGACTTTAGGTGGGATGTGATGGCCCATGTGTTTGCTCACATCTACTTGCCATTTGGACCCCAACATTGTACTTGGGGTATTGGTTGTGTGTGGTGACTTTTGTGTTACGCTAAGGGTCACTCATTGTCATCCGCCGATGATGGGACTTCCATCTCAGAATGGTCAACACCCTCAATGGCCTCCATATCTATTACGGAGCTGCAGGTTTCCTCCCACCGTGCCAGCTTTATAGGCAATGATACTCCACCACCTGTTGCCTTGGCCTGGCTGCGGTTTCCCGACAGGATGTTGCGAACACACAGCCGCAGACCGTCCCAACATTTCCTGCAGTCTTTATCTGTGCGTGGGGTTGTCCCCACTGCAGAGACCTTCTGCGTGACCTCCTCCTAGATGTTCTTTTTTCTTATTTGTGCTGTACGGCGCAGGTCTTCACAGAACACAACATCTGCGTGCTCGACCAGAGTGGCGGCCAGCATGTTGAGTTCCTCATCTGAAAAACAAGGCTTTCGCTGCCGCAGTGAGCCTTTTCAGGTTACCTTGGCCATGTCCTTGCTAACACTGTCCACCATTTCCAAATCCAGGTGCTGTAGGCAGAGGATTGCAATGAATTGTGTTTTTCAAGATGGCTGCCGGAGCATTTCCCGTTCTGGCGTGATGACGTTGCTTCCGGTACCGTCGCTTCTCGTGCCGGTATTTATGATATTGGTTTCAACGGTACCCGCTGACCCAGAATCAACTGTTGATTCCGGCAGCAGAGCAACACGGATTCGGTTGCACCCGCATGCCGGTAATTTGTTTTTTTTTAACCAGCCAATTCGTAATGAGGCCCATAGTATTTTTCCTCTGATAGAGAAATTCTTACCACTGTGTCGAAAGAGATTATGGCTTACGGTCATTTTAATGTCTCTCAACCTCATATTGCATCTAAGGTTGAAGCATCAAAGTATACTATACCAAAAGAAAGACCCTTTTTGGTATTTCAACCTAAATGCCCTCCTGTATCCTAAGGGTACAACATCAAGGATTGTGGAAATGTTGTCTTCTTTAAACCATCCTCCTCTGTAAAAGTTAAAACCCACAGCCCCTGTTTAAAATATTAAGGGAATTAAATCTGCCCTTATAAAGAATCAAGAAGTAGAAAAAACTAACTTTGTTAAAACAAACTACCTGTTCCAGAATCCAAAAGGGCTTGAGACGAGGAAGAGGGCTGAAGAGGCATGTAGATGAAATAGTCAGGCAATTAGGCCTAGTAGCCATTGCAGAAGTCAGGCAATTGAAGCTAATGGCTCACACCTGAATTCTGTTGGCAAACCTGTGAGATATAAAAGGCCCCAACAGAAAAGCAGGAGTGGGAGAAGGAGAAGGAGCTGGAGCAGGAGTTGGAAGTCTGGAAGTAGTAGTAGCAGAGGAGAAGCACAAAGTTTGCAAGTCACAAGGAAGTGGGAGCACAGAAGGGATGCCGGAACGTGGAGCAGCAGATTTCACCTGCAATTTCTGAGAGGCTCCTGTGTTCCCAAAATCTGTATTGCAGAGCCTAGGCTGCGCAAAGAAAGATGTGCTGGAAGTGAAGTTTTCCCCATGTGATCCAAATTGCTGTGATTGCAGAACCGTGACCGTGCAAGAGCCCAAGGCCAGAAGCAGAAGGCAAGCCGAGGGTCTCGGAAGAAAAATAAACTCCCAATTAAGGTGGCCGGAAAGGAGACATCCGTGCTGGAGAAGGGTGTGGGTCCCAAGTGAGCCAGAAGTAGTAGCAGTGGTCGAGAAAGTCGGGGAAGCAGAGCAAGCCGCAACTAAAGTTGCCCTGAAGTCGGTGAATGAAGCACGGCATTCAGATTCACTCCATATGCCTTGCCGGTAACTGTAGCCAGCTCTGAAGAAACGTGTGTAACGTGTAACGCGAGTAGAAGTTGTTTGGCATCTTTAAACTGGTTGTTAACAATGGAGTTGTAATCCTCACGCTTATTCTGAAAGCTTTATTATTAGCATGAGAAGTAAAAAGCTGTTACATGAATTGTTGAACTAATTTGGATTACCATAGTGGTCCTTAACTGTGGAGAAGAAACGCGTATTGAATCCATTCCGAAATTCTATCATTAACGTCGTACAAGAGTTACAAGTAATAATAAGTGAAAACTGCATCAAAGGAAGGTCGCGTGTGACCAATTATGCTTCCCGGAGGAAGTCAGAAGTTGGCTCCTTGATACTACATAGGAGTACAATTACATTCACCACTTTAAGTTTAGAAATCTACATTAATGAGTGGTCATGTCTGCCCAATTATGTTTTCACTTTGAAGACTGAGCCTTGTATTGTATTCAGAATTGACATTCTTTATTATTACAAGAAATCACAATACTGAAGAGAAGAACATGCATTACCCAAGCCAAGAGGCAAACCCTTTTCCTAGTGAAACCAGTCTTGTTTAAACCAATTCACCTAATCCGTGAAGTTGTCAGCAGTCCAGTGATCTCCGATATAAGTGTGGCATTGTTACCTGAAATTGGCATTACGGCTTCTGGGTAGTTACTTGGGCAGAAAAGGTGTGAGTAAAGCTGGGGAAGGGGAGCCGGGTGCTTGTAAAGAATATTCAGAGGTAAACATGTAATGCCAAAGACTGCTGAAGCTGAAAGGAAGTAAGTCTTGTCAGCAGAGACAGGTTATTCTGGTGGCAGTTAGACAGATGGAAGAGGCAAAGAGCCTACCCCTTTTTAGGAGTTCATTAAAAAGGAAGAGTGCCTTGCCTACCTGAAGAGGTGAAAGTGTCTTTACAATCAATATATGCCTAATAATTCTAAAATACTGAAGAGTTGCCCCCTTGTAGAAAGTCTTTGAGGTGAAGAGTGCCTTGCCTACCTAAAGAGTTCGAAGTGCAGACTTTGCCTGATGACTCAGAAGTACAAAGCAGTGATAGAAATACTTTAAACTGTGGTGATATAGAAAGTTGTCAGCGGATTCCACATTGGAGTGGTTTGAAGTAGTGGCATACTGTGGGACAAGGGTGACTGTTCTCACAGTAACAATAGTAGAAGTGAGGTTGGTAAAAAGGAAGCAGCAACCCAAAGAGAAGCATCCTGACAAATAAGCCAGTGTTAAGTGCGACGCTGTCTGATGCTGTCCCACTGTTTGTTTCCCTGCCGGTGCTCTAGCACCCAGGCTCCACCCACTAACAACAAGAGAGGAAAAGGAGGGGTTAAAACCACCATGAGGGCCCCTTGCAGCGTAAGCCCACCGGCGTTAGGGGCGATACTGTCTTGTGCAGTGCGGGGTGTCAGCAGGTTGGAAAAAAAGAGCTGATTACCCCCGCGGCTCCGACCCCATCGGTATAACTAAATAGATCCTGTGAAAAATTCCTTATCAGAAGGAAGAAAGGAACTCAGCCTGACGTTGGACTCCAATTCCAGGCAGCTAAGAAAGCAAGTAAGCCACAGGTGGCCGCACTTATTGACACTAATTTGCGGGCAATTGCTGATACTGTGGGCGGGGAAGTGGACAGACCTTGATGGACCCTGAAACAGACATATTGATAGGTGATGATCCCCTCCCAGGGCAAAAGTAGTGTACTGTGAAACAAAGGGAACCCCTGCAAGTGGCCGTACCAAATATAGCACCTTCTGCACTATTCTTCCTATTAACTGGGCTACGACACCACATGGAAAAGAAGTAATGCAGTATAGTCTCCTAGCCACAAAGGCCTCCATCAGTGGTCCTACTATTACACTGTTCTACTGCCCAATTTTTGCAAAAAAACCTAATGGCCACCAAATTTGGTAGAAGCCAGACCGAAACGAGCTCAGATACACCCACAAGGGACTGCCTAAACGAAATAGGAGCAACAGAGCCATCACCACCAAACTGAGCCCCAGTGTGAACGATCTGCTTGTGGGATTTGGCGAGGAAAGGGTGAAGCCTTGGACTGCACATGCTCCTTAAACTGTAGGCCGTGCCTCCCCTGCCTCTTCTCCTTTTCCTTGGGACCTGTTGGACTGGGATCCTTCTGGACATTATTGGACATTTTTTCAGTCCTGATATTTTCTTTTCCCTTTTCTTTTCTTCCTTAGCTGGCCATGTTAGCTCATACACTGTTTTTAGCCATTTAACTAACTGGTTGCTGTTCAATGGTCGTTTTAGCAAAATAATGATTACATACCGGCAAGTTGAGCAGTACCAAAGCCACAGGTGGCTTTTCTTATGGTTCTTAAAGTGATTCCTCTTCTTCTTCGTTTACTATAAACATTGTGCACTGATTTTAACAGAACATGTTTAAATATTGTATTGCATAATAACGGTAACTGCGTAACCTACCATATTTTATTATATATTCCTAATATAGCTATTATAAAATAGGCTTCACTAAAAATAATCCCCGATGTACCCCCTCATGATGAAACGAAAAGCGTCCCAGCCACCCCCTCCCCACCCCCCTGGAGGGAGGAAATAAAAAGGTATATAAGTTGTTGGAAACTATAAAGGATGCAAACATACTCATCACAGAAATAGAGGACCTGCTCCACAATATTGAAGGCCCAATGAGCAACAAACCTACTGCACAGTGTAAGGAACTCAGACACAAGTGATCCCAGTTCAAGGGTGTTTATTAAACTGTATAGGTAGGTTAGAAAAATGCCTAATCTAAACCTAAATCTAAGATGGGAGCAAGCTACGACTATCAAATAATAATAAGGCAGTCCTAGTGGCGTCTTGTCAAATAACAGGGGCTATATTAAAAAAAATCTATTGCCAATACTTACACTGAATACAAAAAGAGTGTGGTTCACAAGAAAGAAAGAAGTGTTCAAAAATGATAAGTCAGGAAGTTATAGCCAGGGGTCTCCTTTCCCCATGTTTTGAGCACAGGACAAGGCGGGACTCCTGAGAGTAGCACACTCTCACGCTTTCCCAGCACGAGACTACAGTTCCGGTCTCAGGTATCAGGATCTTCTGCGGTTAAGTCTCTTTTCTACAAAAAAGTCTCTTGTCTCTGAGGATCTGATGGGTTCAAAATAACAAAACAAAAAGTTCCTTTCCGTCTGTACGTTGGGTAATGGCTTTTCACCCCTGGACCGTCCCTCTTCCGGGCTCAGACCCATCTCGAATGTCAGCCTCCCTCCATTGGGTTCACTATGGCTTTTATTCACAAGATTTCATCTGCTGCATTCACGAGTCGTTTGGTTGATGACTTTTCACCCGTGGATCCTCCTCTTCGGAGCTCAGACCCTTCTCGAAAGGTTATTCAAAAGATTTTGGCTTTTCACCCTTGGATCGCCCTCTTCCGGCTCAGACCCTTCTCGAATGTTAGCCTCCCTACATAGGGTTCACTACAGCTTTTAGTCCAAAAGATTTCTCCTTTCGCATTCACAAGTTTTAATGTCTTTCTAAACAATCCACTGTGGACATCCCTCCATTGGGTTCACTCTTGTCAACACAATGTTCATTGGGGCATCATGGTACACCCCTTTCGGTCAGCATCCCTCCGTTGGGTTTACTCTTGCCAAACACACAATTCCTTCTCCTTTCTCACTATGCGGAATTTGTCTCCCTTAGCTTTCCAATTACATGCTGATTAAAGACTTTTGACTGTACAGGGGGTTTTGATAGACCCCAGTATGACCACTTTGACCTTCTCCTTGCAGCTCCTCTAGGGCCTTCTGTGTCATGGTGCCTGCCCCCAGACATCTGGAGCGGGTCCATCTGTCCAGGGAACAGGCACCCAAGAGGACACTTGAATTCCCACAACCCCGGTTAAGGGCTATATGGGTTCAGTCCTGGCTCTGTTGGCGCCAGGCTCATATTGCCAACCTTGCATCATGCAGACCATGCTGCAATGAACTCATGCATAGGCCATCGTGAGGCCTGGAAGGGACTACTTTTCTTTGGGACTATTTTGTTGCTTGGGTGTGGTTCTGGAACTTCTTACCAGGAACTACTTTGGAGGCTATTTAAACCACGCCCGAAGAGCAGCACACGCTTTGCGTTATTCTGCACTTAGCAGCATAACGCTCACCGTGTCTGCAAGTCAGCATCCAGTCTTCTGCCACGCTTGTCTCGAATCCGGAGCTGATCCTAGAAAGAAGGGAAAGAAGAAGGAAAGGTTAGAACAAGGACAAGAGTGAATAACAGACATTTTGAACTCTAAAAGAACTATATATTATTTTGGTTGGCAAACTACTTACCTCAGAGTCATTATTCGTCTGGAACTCACTCACCCAATACCTTCGGATCAGTGAAGTAACTGGTCTTCTACACGTCCCCTGCACTCCACGCAGGATGGAAAGCTCATCTCCCGAGAGGATAGCTCAGCGGCAACGTGCGTGCCTTGGAAGCAAAACGACACGAAGCAACACATGTTCGATCCCCGGGTCCGCGCTTAGAAACCTCTGGGTGTTTAAGCGTGTTATAAATAATGCAACTAAGACAAAAGAAACAATTATGCAATTAAAAAACAAACAATTCCTGTAACAGCGCCTCGATGCCCGTGGGCTGTGTGAGCACTTTAAAAATGCTAAAAAAATAAAAAAAAAAATCTTTTCAAACAATAAGGTGAGACTATCGAAAGGAATTGCAGGAAGCTTCCAGGGGGGAAACAATAGAGTTCGGGGATCTTTCTTCCACGGGTGGCTAATTCCCTTTTCCTGCCTTTTAGGAGAATATTCTTGCGGGTCAGGCAGACAAAACTGGGAGGGCCGGTGCAGTCAGCCATCACAGCACTACGAGTCACATTAGTGGAGTCCGCAGCAGTCCAGCTTCACTCGACGCCCCTGTGGGATCCAGGTGAGCATAACAGAACGCAAAGCCTACATACAAATCCCCACCCGGGCATTATGGAGACCTCAGAGACTGACCAAGTAGCCCAACTACTAGGGGAACTTAGGGCTGAAGTACATTCCGCCCGCCAAGAGACTAATGCTCTCAGGAGAGAGCTAATTGTGTCTAAGGAACGTACGGATGATCTCGCTAGGCAATTACTTCAAACCCAGGCTGGGCAAAAACCCTTATCTGGACCTTCAGCCCAAGCTCAACCAAGTAATCCTGTGCAAATAATTTTACCAGGAACAGTTCCTTTAGCACCACCAGAGCGCTTTGCGGGGGACCCTAAAAGGTTTGCCGTGTTTATGAACCAGTGCCACCTGCATTTTATATGTAGACCGGGAGCCTTTCCGAATGATCAAGCAAAAGTAGCCTTTGTACTATCGTATCTCAGCGGCAGTGCAGCTGATTGGTCAATCCCACTAGTCAACCAGGATGACCCTCTTCTTTGGGATTTTCAGGGTTTTCAATTAAGCATGCAAAGACTATTTGCCCGACATTCCCAAGGCCAAGCATTGGATAACAAACTTTTGTCCTTACGACAATAATAGGTTGGTGGTGGAAACCAGATGGCCAGAGGTCAACCGGATTACACTATTTCATCGTGGACTTCGAGGTGAACTAAAAGATGTACTGGCACAAGTAGTGAACCCACCTCAAAAAATGCGCTGAATTCATAGATCTGGTGGTCCAGTTGGATCACAGGCTTCAAAATCGAAAGGCCGATCGGGCTAGATTCAAGAATCGAGTATTTGTAAGACCCAAGGACAACGTAACCCCCAAGGGAACAGATGCTTCCAAACCCATGCAGATTGGGGGGGGTTAAAGGACCTTTGACACAAAAAGAAAGAGAAAAGAGACAGCAATTACAATTGTGCATGTACTGTGGAACCTCGGGACATTTTTTACGGGATTGCCCAGTGAAACCACCCAAAAAGGTGGTTGGAGCCGCTGACAAAATCAATACAGAGTCTGAGTCGGGAAACGACCACGCCCGACAAGCGTAGAGGTCCGCTTGCCGAGCATGAAGAAGGACACTCAGACCTCGCACTTAATTATACCGATGGTCCTTATTGATCCAAGGCACCCATCCCGTATACACGCATTGAGAGCATACATTGATAGCGGAGCCATAGGAAACTACATGGATCATGAATTGGCTACAAGGATGAACCTGCCTCTTTGCAAGAGACCCACAACTGATGTAATCACCACTGTCGATGGGACCGAAATTGCCTCCGGACCAGTAACTCATTCAATTTGGAGATGACACTGTTGGATCAAGATGGGCATCGAGAAAGCATTGTGTTTGACTTAATCAAGGCCCCACAGTTCCAAATTATTCTGGAAATGCCATGGTTGGAAAAGCATAATCCTTGTATTGACTGGCGAGAAAAGAGAGTGACCTTCTCGGATTGTGCACACACTTGTTACCTGGAAAAAACCTTGATCAAAGGCCTGGCTACGGTCACGAATCCGATAACTCAGTTACCCCAGGAGTACCAGGAATTTCAGGATGTTTTTGAGAAAGATCAAGCAAACACGTTACCTCCCCACAAATCATATGATTGCCAGATCGACCTCCTACCCGGTGCCCAAGTTCCATGCAGCAGGATCTACGCCATCACGGAACCCGAAAACCTTAATCTACGGCAATATTTGGATCAATACCTCGCTAATGGCTTCATTCGTCCATCCAAGTCTCCAGCAGCATCGTCTTTGTTCTTCGTGCCTAAAAAGGAAGGTGACCTTAGAACTTGTATTATCGCGCATTAAACCAAATAACGGTAAAAAACCGATACCCGCTGCCCCTGATTTCAGAATTACTGGACCAAGTAAAGGATGCCTGTATCTACACTAAGTTAGACCTCCGAGGGGCATATCATCTGGTACGTGTCAAGAAAGGTGACGAATGGAAGACAGCCTTTCGTACTAAATACGGATTGTTCGAATACCAGGTGATGCCTTTCGTGCTTTGCAATGCACCGGCAGCCTTCCAGTATTTTATGAACGACGTCCTTCGCAAGCTCATCGACGTCTGTGTTGTTGTGTACATAGACGATATCTTAGTGTACTCCTCATCAGAATCAGACCATGTGAAGCACGTTCGCGCTGTCCTTGAAAAACTACGCCAGCATAAGTTATATGCGAAATTGGAAAAATGCGTTTTTCATACTACGGAATACCCAAGAGGACACTTGAATTCCCACAACCCCGGTTAGGGGCTATATGGGTTCAGTCCTGGCGCCAGGCTCATATGGCCAACCTTGCATCATGCAGATCATGCTGCAATGAACTCATGCATAGGCCATCGTGAGGCCTGGAAGGGACTACTTTTCTTTGGGACTATTTTGTTGTTTGGGTGTGGTTGTGGAACTTCTTACCTGGAACTACTTTGGAGGCTATTTAAACCATGCCCGAAGAGCAGAGAACACGCTTTGCGTTATTCTGCACTTAGCAGCGTAACGCTCACCGTGTCTGCAAGTCAGCATCCAGTCTTCTGCCACGCTCGACTCGAATCCGGAGCTGATCCTAGAAAAAGGGGAAAGAAGAAGGAAAGGTTAGAACAAGGACATTTCTTCAGATAAGCATTTTTCCTGAACAGCCGCACCTTGAACTAAGGAAAAGACTTTTAAATTCAAACGCGTCGCATCGCCAGCTGCAGCGCTGCGCCATACTCACCAGTCTTCAGCGCACCTCACAAGCTGGCGCAGCATTCTTGCCTCGTTTCCAAAGTACGCCACCTGAAATGACAAGAAAACAAACAAGGTGAGCTGGGTGCTATCAAAGACATTCTTTTCTTACCACAAGATACTCACTCGAGTTTTTACCGCTTGAGGCTTCAATCTTCGTAGCACCTCTTCTGCTCACGCCGCACCTACAAGGAGGTAAAAGACAATTGGTTAGATACCTTTTTGGAACTTATCTTCCGCCAGACAGCGCTGGGTTGCACAGACTCTTACCTGAGCGCTACCTGCATACAACGAGGCAAACTCTCCTCGGATCATGCTGCAAGAGAAATGGGTAAAGGGGCAAGAGTGAATAACAGACATTTTGAACTCTAAAAGAACTATATATTGTTTCGGTTGGCAAACTACTTACCTCGGAGTCATTATTTGTCTGGAACTCACCCAATACCTTCGGATCAGTGAAGTAACTGGTCTTCTAGGCGTCCCCTGTACTCCACGCAGGATGGAGAGTTCATCTTTTCAAACAATAAGGTGAGACTATCAAAAGGAATTGCAGGAAGCTTCCAAAGGGGGAAACAATAGAGTTCGGGGATCTTTCTTCCACGGGTGGCTAATTCCCTTTTCCTGCCTTTTAGGAGAATATTCTTGCAGGTCAGGCAGACGAAACTGGGAGGGCCGATTCAGTCAGCCATCACAGCACTACGAGTCACATTAGTGGAGACCGCAGAAGTCCAGCTTCGCTCGACGCCCCTGTGGGATCCAGTTGAGCGTAACATTCTGGTATCGGTAGTTTCAACAATAGGGTGAATCAACCAGAGTCGTCTATTGAGTGAGCACTCACGTGGTGCTGAACCCCTCTGCAGCTGGTTTTCCCCTTAATTTGCCATTCACAACTTTTCTTCAACACAGTTCGGTTTCTGATCGGTCCTCCCTTCGACTCACCGGCTGTGATGAACTGCTTGGCTTTTCCTGTCTCTGGAGTCAAGGACGGTACCATGGTAGCAAGCATCTCTCCCTGCCCTCGTTATTAGTGTAGGAGGGCTCTTTATACCGTTGACATTTGCTGCAACACACCCAGGCCATTGTTTGCAGTCTTATGCTTCCTATCACTGAGATTTTAGGGGTCTGGGTCAAAAAGGTTAAGGTAGTCTCTCTCCTTGTCACCCCTTTGTTTTTCGCTGCTTTTCTCCTCCTCTTGAACTGCCGTCCTGGGATAGCTGTCTCGCCGTGCGTTTTGCCTTGCTTGTAGTGTGCTCTCGTGCTCCACCTTTAATCCCTGTGAGGAAAGGAAAGGGCCGTCAGGTGTGTGGTTTTTATTAATTGCCTGACTCTGCCTGACCCTTGTTTTGGGACATGTCAGGTGAACTGTTCTAGTGTTAGTTAGTTGGTTTTCACAGTGTGGGAAAGTGTTTGTGTCAGAAAAGGGAGCGAGGGGCGAGTTTCTAAGTATCCTACTGAGTAGGATGGGAAAAGGTGTTGTGAGGAATTATATTGGGAGTTCGGGAAATAACAATCAGAGCGACGTGGAAGAGAACGACTGGGAGTATTCGGGTAGGACACAGGGAAATAGGGATTCTGGGAGAGATAGTTTCCAAGTGCAACAGGGTTTAGGTTCCTAAGGGATTTGTCATATACGTTGCATCTGGCCAAGAGAGATTCATTGGGAGGAAGGGAGGCAGATGTGGTGCAACCTACAAAGTTCTCAGGGATCTCGTCCTCCTCCCCTTCTTCCCCTGTATAATACTGTGTCTCACCTCGGTATTTCACAAAGCACAACCCCAGGCTCCCCTACCCTGGTGATCCTTCCTTGTTCATCCACCACCAGGGTTGGGATCTGAGAGCGCCAGCCCTTCCCTGGCCACCTGAATGAGGGATTCTCAAGGTCTACTTGGAAGAATACCCTCAGGTTTCTCACAACAGGCACCCCCGATATCAGCCTTGGCATCCAATTGTGTGTCCAGGATTGAGGACTTTGAAATCGTCCCTGAAAGTGTAGCATCAACTCTAAAACCCATGCAACAACTGAGTACAAACAGGAGGGTCGAGAATGCACAAATCACATGGATGACTTTGAGATTGGGAAACACACGGGCCAAGAGGGGGGGGGCGTAACTTTGCTCTAGAGTCTAAAATCAGCAAGGTTGATGGGGTGCAGATTATCGAACTGCACCCCAAAGGAGATGACTTGTTATTAAAGGACAGCCCCACCCATGTACCAAACAAGTTACATCCTAGCAAAGAGATAGGGTTAATTGCTCAAACTGCTGTACCAGAAGAACCCACAGAAATTAAGGTCCCAGTATCAAATCGATACCAAGTCCTGCAGGAGGGTGACCTGGGGGGACCGGTCCTGATTTATATACAAGAAGGATATTAAGACCAAGCAAACAACCCACTAGGAACATTGTCACCCACCTACAAGGAGGAGGGATTAGTAGAGGGACACAAACTGATCAAAGGGATGGAACCATGCAGAATGTGAGAGGGAGGATGAGCATGTGGGGAAAATGATGAAAGACATCCACTCACTGAGACTGTTATGTGAATCAAATGAAGAAATGATCAGTGTAAAACTTGAAAAATTCAGGATTGAAATGTCCTGTATTATGGAGCAATTGGCCACTGCCCTTAACCACAGAACTCTGCAATATAACCAACTCAGTAGAGCAAACAGCCCGACCAGAGACCTGATATTGCTCCTAAAGTCATGGCCCATCCCATGCTCCCCAAAGTGGGACCATGTGGTGAGAGTATGATGCAAAAAAGGGACACCAGAAGGGAGCAATGCGGGAACATGGATCCACCCGACCCACTCCTTTGGGGGCACTCGACCAGCATCCAGTACAAATGCAGGCAGAATGTATGTGCCACGACTTAGCTCTCCCAATTTAACTCCCATAGGTCAGGGAGATAATGCAGAAAGGGGGAGTGATTATCGGACCAGTCGCTGGAACGCTGCCTACGGCCCTGTTGGCAGTGGAGGAACATGGTACACGAAACCTAGGAATCCCTGATAAACAAATGCGTACCATATATAAAGCAAACAAGGGGGTGCAAGTGAGTAATTAGAAGCAACATAATACACTTTGAAAGCCATAGTTCCCCCCACGGCCATGGTGATGTCATAGTAATTGCCTTGAGAATGACACATCTCGTGGAAGGCCTCTTGTCCATCGAGGATTGGGCATACCTGCAGCCAGGATCAATAATATCAATTAGACTGACCATAAACAGAATATCAGAGAGAACAACATGGGTGAACCATACCCAAAGGTTAGATCAGAGAGGCCCAGTGGTTCCCAGACAGCCAGCCAGTACCAGCCAGGATGGTACTGACTGGGATGGGGTAGAATGACATCCCATCAGCACCGTAGTTGAGCCCAATTGTGTGAGAATGCTATCAATATAACATCATGGAATATAGCAGGCCTAAGAAAACATCTTTTATTGGTGAAGTCAAATGCAGGATTTTGATGTAGTAAGCCTCCAGGAAACCTGGGAAGTTCAACCAGTCCCATTCCCGGGTTATGACACACATATATCAGCTGTCAAAGGGAAAAAGGGAAGACCCTCAGGTGGTCTGTCAGTATGGATTAAATCCAATCTTGATTGGGAAATAGTATCCACTCCGGCTCCCCTGATATACAGATGTTGGAGTGTGGCTCACAATAGATAAGATAAGAAGACTTATAGAATCAAGCGTACCTATGGTGGTTGAAGCCCCTAGAGTTATAGTGGTGGGGGATCTGAATATGCAAATAGAACCCCTATGGGATATGGAGGGACTGTGGGATGATTTCGATGAGGCATGGGACATCCCAGACTTGAATGCACTCAGGCCAAAGAGGGAACATCCATAGGCCGTGAGCTCTGCAATAGCATTCCTGGGGCTGGGGCTGAGGGCTTGTAACAAGCGATTCATGGACGATCAGTTGGCAAGACCCACCTTTATGAGGACTGACAGAGCCATGAACATAGATTATGTCCTCCTGCCCATGAGGGTGTGCCCATTTGCAAAAAACTTTAAGGTCGTTGACATCTTGAGAAGTGATAATAGGCCTCTGACGGTGAGCCTGACGTATATGAGCTCTGGTTCTCTCTGGGCTGGACTACTGCAACAGCCTCTTTCTAAATCTGCCTGCTTCTACTCTCCGCCCTCTGCAACTCATCCAGAACAGGACTGCGAGACTTGTCCTTGGCTTCAAGCCCAGGGATCGTTTCTCTCCAGCACTGAAATCTCTGCATTGGCTCCCAGTGGCTGCGAGGATTAAGTGAGGATTAAGTTCAAAACCCTCTGCACTGTCCATAAGGTCTTCTGGGGCCTGGGTCCTCAATAGCTCAAACTTTCTCTTTGTAAATACCTTCCTACTCAAGCTCTTTACTCCTGCACCTCCAACTTCCTCAGGGTCAGTCGATTCTCCAAGCAATGAGTTGGTGGTAGTTCTCTTTCTTCGGCTGGGGCCTCCCTTTTGAACATCCTCCCTGCCTCTCTGAAACTCGCGGAGATCCATCTCTGGTTCCGGAAGCACCTCAAGACCTTCCTCTTTGCTTCTGCCTTCTCTCTTCCTCTCCCCTGCAGATTTCCTGTCTAATACTGCACTGGTCACCTGGCTACCCTCTGATTTCGGGCCCAGGTCCCTCCCTGCCCAGTTGCACACCCGCATTGCCTCCTGGCAACCCTTGCACTTGGGTCTTTATCTGTAACTCTACAGTCCCCCTACACACTTTTGGATACCTGCTGCCTGCACTTACCCTTGCACCTGCCACCTGCTGGCCGCACTTCTTGTTATTGTTTTGATCCCATGTACAGCACTGCCCCTTCCCCTTTCCCCTGGAACTTTCCCCCTCCCCCTCCTCTGCACTTGCACGATCTCTGTCACTTGACCTAGTAAGATCGTAGTCTCTGTCCTCCCTCTGTTCCGCCTTCCTTGCCTCATCGCGCCTTGAAATACTTGTGTATAGGCGCGTTACAAATGCCATATCATATCATATCATATCGTATAATATCATATGGGTATGTCTAAGAAAGTTCATCAGTACAGACCCAGTAACTCCCTAATAATACAAGGCCAATCGAAAAAAAGCATAAGGTGGACAGATCTGGATCTCCCGGCCCTTAAGCCAGACATATATGATACCGCCCTTACTGACCTTGGACACATGCTTTCTATGGTCACTCCAGACCTAGAAGTATTAACAGCGTATGACAGATTAACTCTGGGTCTACTGCCCTATGTAACTAAACCGTGTATGAAAATTAAAAAACACGCTACAAAAGGTTTCTCTTGGTATGACAAGGAGGGCAAGAAAGCTAAGCTAGATGTCCTGGCCTGCTTAAAAAGCAAAAAGGGCTTCAATCGGGATGAACTGAGATCAACGAGAGCGCTGTATAGGCAGTTAATAAAAACCAAAAAGGATGAGTTTGTTAGACAAGAGCAGAAGAAACTGCAAGAGTGTCAAGACCGCGAGTTCCTAGCGTTTGTGGAAGAGGTGGAAACATGGCGGTCGTCAGACTGTGCCGCCACGTTGTGCTCCCAAACGTCATTAGCGGTCTAGTCTTTTCCATCATGGCCGCCGCCGAGTGTATTTACCTGTTTACGCTCGGCGGTTCGGCGCGTTGCAACTTCTGATTCCTCATTGTTGCTAGCGCTCCGTAGTTTACTCGCTTGGCGGTGTTCCGCCTGTGTCCTTTTTTTTCCCCTGTTGCCAC
Organism: Ambystoma mexicanum; assembly: GCF_040938575.1. Classification (NCBI taxonomy): domain Eukaryota; kingdom Metazoa; phylum Chordata; class Amphibia; order Caudata; family Ambystomatidae; genus Ambystoma; species Ambystoma mexicanum. The sequence goes on along the minus strand of NC_090938.1, from coordinate 549,740,306 downwards.
TCTCGTCCCGTTCATTCTCTCTCCTCTCTTTGCGCCCTTTTCTTCCTTGGGGCGCTGGGTTGGCTCGTTCCTCTTTTCTCTCCTCTCTTACCTTTCCCTCTCTTGAGTATCTCTCTTTCTCCCTGGCTCTCCTCCTCCCCCATTGCTTTCCATCTGTTCTGTTCTCTCAACATACCTTGCGGCGCCCATAACTGCCGGGTTCGCCGGTCTCCATATTCAGCTGATTTGGATCCTCATCTTGTTTCTGTTTCATCGGCTTCCTACGCTCTGAAGGGGTTTTTGTGCCGCAAGGCTTTTCCCCTTGCCCGCTTGTCTGTCGCGGGGGGGAGTCACTGTTGAGTCGTTCCCAAAGGGTCACGGTGGCTTCCTCCCGAGGCCGACCTTATCTACACAAGAAGAGGAGGATCCCTATTCATCGATCCCGCAGGAAGAAGTTGGATTTCTAATCATCATCATCAGGTGAGGAGGAGGGGGAGCTTGAAGACTCTCAGGGTTCAAGTGGGGTGGACGATATAACGGACAACTCTGTTGATACGCCCCTAGCTTCAAGCATTGTTGATAGCTTGCAACGCCAAGATACCGACATGGCAACTCCCCAGCAACTTCAAGAATTGGTCGCGGCAGTACAAAACTTAAACCTGGAAGTTCAAGCTCTTCAGACTGCCAATACCGCTCTCCAACAGAGAGTTACCGCCAGAGAACAGCAAGTCACAGATCTACCCCCTTTGCCTTTAGTGTCAGGCAAATTCGATGGATCGGATAAGAAAGTCAAAGAATCCCTGGAAGCCTGTAATATCCATTTCGCTTTCAGACAGAACACCTTTTCCTCTGATCACGCTAAAGTGGGGTTTATGATCACACACATGACTGGTAATACCCTAGCGTGGGCTACCCCATTGGTGTCCCAGTCCGACCCAGTGCTACAGAAATTTGTAGGATTCAAGGATCTTCTCAAACAGACGTTTCTTCGCACTGAAAGCGCTCATCTGGCTAGTGAAGACCTGTTGGATGTTCGTCAGGGTAGTTCTGACCTACTCACTTACATATCCTCCTTCAAGAGACTAGCTGCAGAAGCAGGCTGGCAAGAAGAGGCTCAATACACCATCTTCAGGAGGGGCTTGCGCGAAGAGCTGAAGGACGAGCTTGCGAAGATCCCTCGCCCTGATTCTTTCTCAGATCTCATCAAGGCGGTTGTACGGATAGATTTCAGGTTGACTGAACGGAAGAATGAAAATAGAAAGACCCGTAACTCTAGTTCTTATCTAGAGACTCACCCTTCGACCTCCTCACCTGCCACTCGTCCATCCTCCTGGGAAGAACCTATGCAAAAAGGAACTACCAGAGCTCCCTTGACAGCGGAAGAAAAGAAGAGGAGAAGGGAGGGCAACCTTTGCCTTTACTGTGGCTCCCTCACTCACCTCTTGAGAGACTGCCCAGATGTACCCCCCAGACGTCAGGGAAACGAACGCCCTCGGTAGTTGGCAGGACTGACTACCAAGGGGCTTTTCCCAGTTCCTATGTTACTCTTTCTGTTACTTCAGCCCAACCCTCGGAAGACCAACGTTTAATGGTGGTATCTATCCAGCTTCAATTCAGAGGAAAGGAAATCGAGACCCTGGCCCTGCTTGATTGTGGAGCAGCAGGGAACTTCCTGGACACCTTGTGGGCCGACAAGGTAGGCCTTCGCAGGATAGCCAAGAAGGAAGATCAGAAGGTAGAGGGTGTAGATGGTACCCCTCTATGTTCCGGCCTTATCACCCACACCACAGAGGAGGTACGGGTATCCATTCAACAACATACTGAAGTACTGAACTTCGATATCATCCACGCAGCTCATTTTCCAGTCATATTGGGAATTGGTTGGCTCTGACGACATAACCCTACCATAGATTGGTCTGCGAATCTTCTAACCTTTCGTTCTGCTTACTGCCAGGAGAAGTGCCTTCCAGGTCCCTCACTCGAAAGTGTCAAAACAGTGTGTTCCCCGGAGAGGAGCACAATCCATTGTATCCCAGCCAGTCTTCAGGAATACGCTAGCGTGTTTCAAAACCAACAACCCATGGAACTTCCTCCTCATCGGCCTGAGGACTGTAGGATAGACCTAGTCCCTCAGGCTCTGGTTCTGTTCTGCAGGATGTAACCCCTTTCCCTGTCTGAAAAGGAAGTCCTTAGACGCTACTTAGATGACAACTTAGCCAACGGACTTATCCGACCATCCAGATCACCAGCAGGAGCATCTCTCTTCTTCATTCCCAAGAGGGACTCCAAGGACCTAAGACCCTGCATCGATTACAGATGCCTTAACCAACTCACCATCAAGGACCGGTATCCTATGTCTATCATCTCGGAGATTCTGGAGGCTGTCCAAGGCTCGGTTGTTTTTTCCAAACTCGACCTACGTAATGCTTATCATTTGCTCCGCATCAGGACCGGCGACGAATGGAAGACGGCTTTCCGCACTCCCTATGGGCTATTTGAATATCAGGTTATGCCATTCGGACTGGCCAATGCTCCCTCGATCTTTCAAAGGTTTATGGGCCGCATATTTTCTGATCTGTTGGGCCAAAACACTGTTGTCTACTTAGACGATATTCTGGTTTACTCCCGTCAGACCGAAGAGCATACCCGACATGTGAAGGAAGTATTACACAGGCTACAGCAACATCATTTGTTGGTCAAGCTGGAAAAATGTGCTTTCGCCAAATCCTCTGTCTCCTATCTGGGGTTTATTTTGTCGAGTGAGGGGATCACCATGGATCCTAAGAAGGGCGAAGCCATTCTAGCCTGGCCCTCCCCTTCATCTGTCAAGGAGATTCAAAGATTTTTGGGCCTGGCAAACTTCTACCGGAAATTTATTCCCGAATTTTCCAGACTCACTCTGCCTATCACCTCCTTACTAAAGAAATCCTCCATGCTTTTTCGCTGGTCTAAAGACAGCCTGACCAACTGCTACCTTTTGTACTTGAGACCGATGCCTCCGCTGGTGCGGTAGGCGCCGTTCTCCTACAATCCAATCAGGGCCAAGAACATCCCATTGCCTATTGTTACGCTCACCTGACTCCCACGGAGGCGCTGGCCAGGAACGTGCTGCTGTGACCTCTTCTAAGGTGTTGCGCGGGGCTCAGAAGATGGACTGGACCGGACTCCCAACTCCTGCTTGTCCGGCTTGCAAAAGTATCCTTCTGTAGGCGAGAATAAGGGATTAACTGTCTGCGGGGAATGCTACCAGCCTCCCCCTTTCCCCTCTCACCCTCCTCGAAACCCTTCTGTGCTTCCCGTGGCGTCTCACCTTAGGGTCTTGAAGGGCGAGCTCTCCTTCCTGCTTCTGATGCAGGGGCGCGTTGGTATCCAGTTACTTCACTGGATTCTTGGTTTTATGAGAACCAAACTTGCTTGGCTTCCAGGTAAGTTCCTTGAAAGGTTCCCCTTTTGTCCTTGCATCAATATGCTAATGTCAATGTCTTTTTCCCCATAGGGGCCGGGGTACGGAATGCCGGGGAAAAGGCACCGACCCGAGATGCGAGGTGCAATCCCTGTAGAAATCAGGTAAGTCTTGATGAGCGTTTTTGGGTAATGTCTTTTCATTCGCGCATTGACGCTAATGTCTTTTTCCCCATAGGGGCCGGGGTCCGGAAACACCTGGATGCGGCGCGGACCCGAAATGAAGAGGGAATGACCCAACAGGTAAGTCTTAACGTGGAGGTTTAGGTTTCCTCATTCCCTTCTCTCTCTCACCTTTGCTCTTGTCTTTTTCTCCCTAGGCGTGGAAGCGTGGCTGCGAATCCGGGTGATCGCTGCTGAACATGGAGGCGCCCTGTGAAGGTGAGTGGAATGCGGCGCTGCGGCGGTCGATGCGATGTGCTTTTAAATTAAGTGTCTTTCTTTGCAGGATCGTCGGCGAGCTGACTCCGGAATGCGGATCTTGCAGGTAAAGTCTTTTCCTTCTCCTATTCTCTCTTTCTCTTCCTTTGTAGGTGATCAGGATGCTGGCAGGCGTGGCAGAAGTCCGAATGCAGGAGCAAACACGGTGAGCGTCCAGCTGCTAGATGCAGAACAACGCGAAGCATGTGCTGCTCTTTGGGTGTGGTTTAAATAGCCTGTAAAGTAGTTCCAGGTATGTATCCTTCCACTCAGGTATGTATTCTTCCTCAGGCCACACCCGAGTGATAAAGTAGTCCAAAAGATAAAGTAGTCCCATTCAGTCCTCAAGAGGGCCTGGATGTAGCAGCACGGTCTGCTTCAGGTAAGTGCACATTAAAACACTTACACACATGTCTTGCTTTATGAGCCTGGCGCCTAAGGCGCCAGGACTGGGGTCCAGAATGAGCCTGGCGCCAAAGGCGCCAGGACTGCGTCCAAAAGGCCCCAACTTGGGCCCGCTAAGACGTCCTTGGGGAAAATGATGTCTGCCTCTGGGGTTGCTGGGCTGGGCCTGGCTCCTTGGAGGTAGGCATCATGACAGTACCCCCCCACAAGGCCCCTCCCAAGGTTGTTTCCTCCGGGGGTTTTGGCTTGTTCGGGAATCTACGGTGGAACCTTCGTATTAATCGAGGTGCGTGAATATGGTTACTAGGCTCCCACGATCTCTCATGAGGTCCATAACCCTTCCAGTCAACAAGATAGAAGAGTTTTGACTTTAACATTTTGGAGTCTAAAATGTCTTTCACTTCGAATTCTAATTCCCCATCAATTTGAATAGGATCTGGAGGCTTGGACAGTCGGGTTCCTGGTTGTACCGGTTTCAAAAGTGATGCGTGAAAAACGGGATGAATACGCATGTTGGAAGGCAAATCCAGTTTAAAGGCCACTGGGTTGATTATGGCTTTGATGGGGTAAGGCCCAATGAATCTGGGATTGAAAGTCCGTGGGCCCTTGAGAGATAAATGTCTAGTTGCTAGCCAAACCTGGTCTCCTACTTGGTAAGGAGGAGTTTTACTTCGGTGCAAATCAGCGTTTTCTTTGTACTTTTTCTTGGCTTGCTGTAAATGAGTTGTAGCTTCTTTGAAGGCTCGGGTTATTGTGGAATGCAGATGATTTACTGCGGGCATTTCCAGGGTCAGAGGTGGATCTAGGTCAGAGGTTCGAGGATGGTGACCATACAAAGTATAAAAAGGAGTTTGACCGGTTCCGGAATGCATAGAATTGTTGTATGCATATTCTGCGATCCAAAGAATGTCTTTCCAATTGTACTCGGATTGGTGCAACATGCACCGAAGATATTGCTCGAGAGTCTGATTTGTCCTCTTGGTTTGTCCGTCGGTCTGGGGGTGGTGGCTGGTGGATAATCGCACATCTATTTGTGCTAGTTGGCAACACTTCCTCCAAAAATGGGAAATGAATTGACTTCCACGATCTGAGACTAGTACGGAAGGGAAACCATGTATTCGAACTATATTCTCCAGGAATTCCTTGGCCAGGATGGAAGCTGAAGGCAATCCTTTTAGAGGGATAAAGTGGGCCATTTTGGAGAACAGATCCACGATTACTAGGATAGTGTTGTAACCACCACACGGAGGCAGGTCCGTAATGAAGTCCATAGACAAGGTGTGCCAAGGTGCCGGTGGAATCTCCAAGGGTTGAAGTAGGCCGGCTGGCCTGTTCCTTTGACCTTTATTTTGGGCGCAAACTCCGCAAGACATCACAAAAGACTTTATGTCTTTTCTCCAAGAAGGCCACCAGAATTGGCGTTTGATCTTTTCTTCCGTTTTAGCGATACCAGGGTGTCCTTCCATTAACGATTCATGATAATGAGCAATAACTAGTTCTTGCAATTCCTTACTTGGCAGAAATAACCGCTCTTGGAAGTACGGTAAGTAATCCTTAACGGTGAAGTGGGGACCCTTTTGAGTCCATTCCAGTAAGGCTGAAGGGTCAAAAAGTAGTTTGACTCGAGTTTCAACGTCCTCGATGGTTTGCAATGAAGTCAAACCTAAGATTCTTTGAAACCTAAGATTCTTTGTTCAGGTATTATCGGCACAGGTTCTAAACACGAATTGGGTTCTTCCATGCCAATCCGGGATAAGGCGTCCGCTTTGCCATTCTTGCAGCCAGGGCGATAGGTAATTATAAAATCAAATTCTGCAAAGAATAAAGCCCATCGGAGTTGTCGTGAAGAATGGGCTTTGGCCGTCTTTAAATACTGCAAATTTCTGTGATCTGTAATTACAGTGATGGTGTGTCTTGCACCGAGGAGGTAATGACGCCAAGCCTTAAAAGCAGATTTAATGGCCAGTAACTCTTTGTCGGTAATTGCATAATTAATTTCAGGAGCTGAGAATTTCCTGGACCAAAAGGCTACAGGGTGTAGCTGGTTAGTTTTCGGATCCCTTTGCGACAGGACAGCTCCCATGGCTAAACTGGATGCGTCAGTTTCAACAATATACGGGAGATCAGGACGCGGGTGCTTCAACACAGGTGCGGAAGTGAATTTGGTCTTTAGGTCTTGAAAGGCTTGTTCGGCCTCTGGAGTCCATTCAAAATGTTTATTCTTACGTAAAAGAGCAGTAATGGGTTGGACTATTCGTGAAAACTCCGGGATGAATCATCGATAGAAGTTGGCAAAGCCAAGCATACTCTGAACCCCTTTCACTGAACCGGGAGATGGCCATTTGAGGATGGCGTCCACCTTTCGTGAATCCATTCGAATTCCTTTAGGAGTCAGAACAAATCCGAGGAATTCAACCTCAGTGGTATGAAAGACACACTTTTCCAGCTTGGCAAATAGTTTGTGCTGGCGCAATTTCTCTAGAACTGCTCGAACATGTTTTCGATGATCTGACTCAGAAGATGAGTACACCAGGATGTCGTCGATGTATACGATGACACAAACATCGATAAGTTCTCGCAGAACATCGTTCATGAAGAATTGAAAAGCTGCAGGCGCGTTGCACAAACCGAAGGGCATAACCTGATATTCGAAGAGCCCGTATTTGGTGCGGAAAGCTGTCTTCCACTCGTCACCTTCTTTTATTCGCACTAGGTGATAAGCTCCCCGGAGATCTAACTTGGTGTATATACGAGCATCTTTTACTTGATCAAGAAGTTCAGGGATCAGAGGCAGGGGATAAAGATTCTTTATCGTTATCTGATTTAAAGCGCGGTAGTCAATACAAGTTCTAAGGTCTCCTTCTTTTTTAGGCACGAAGAACAAAGCGGAAGAGACCGGGGACTTTGATGGGCGAATAAAGCCATTGGCAAGGTACTGATCCAAATACTGACGCAAATGCTGGTTTTCAGGTTAAGTGAGAGCGTAAATCCTACTACACGGCGGTTGAGCATTGGGAACTAGATCGATCTGGCAATCGTAAGAACGATGAGGGGGTAGCGTGTTAGCCTGTTCTTTCTGAAAAACGTCCTGGTATTCAAGGTATTCTGCCGGTAGTTGAACAGTGGCGGGGGTTACTGTGGCTAAACCAATAGCTGGATTTCTAGGATAACAAGTGGGACCACAATCTGGAAAAGTTATTCTCTTTGCTCGCCAGTCTATTCGAGGATTGTGTGTTTCTAACCAAGGAATTCCGAGGATTACTTGAAATTGTGGAGCCTTGATTATATCAAACACTATTGCTTCCCGATGTCCATCCTGACTCACAAGTGTCACTTCTGTGGTGGAATGCGTTACCGGCCCAGAGGCTATTTCGGTACCATCAACCGTAGTAATGACATCCTGGTTTATTTTTGGATGCAGAGGAAGGTTCATCCTGGAGGCCAATTCGCGGTCCACGTAGTTTCCGATAGCTCCGCTGTCGACGTATGCTTTGATGGCATGCAACCGTTGGGACTTTTTTGGATCCACGAGCACCATTGGCAAGACAAAATGCGAGGTCAGAGAGTTTGTTTTCAAGCTCGGCAAGCGGACCTCTACGCTTGTCGAGCCAGGTCGTTTCCCGAAACAGGTTCCATTAAGTTGTTGTCAGAGGCACCAACCACCTTCCTAGGTGGTTTTACCGGACAATCACGAAGAAAGTGACCGGAAGCCCCGCAATAGAGGCATAGTTGCTTTTGTCGCCTTCTCTTGCGTTCCTTCTGAGTTAACGGCCCCTTAACTCCCCCTATTTGCATAGGTTCCGAAGCTTCGGTATTCCTGGGGTTTACGAGGGTTCTGACCGGTACTCGGGTTTCAAACTTGGACCGATCAGCTTTCCTTTTCTGAAGTCTGTGATCCAGTTGTACCACAAAGTCAATATATTCTGCGCAGCCCTGAGGTGGATTCAATACTTGGGCCAGAATGTCTTTTAGCTCTCCGCGCAGACCCCGGTGAAATAAAGTGATCCTTTTATTTTCAGGCCATCCGGTTTCCACCACCAGTCTGTTAAAGGAGGCTATATAAGACAAAAGATCTTGACTACCTTGTCGTAGAGATAGCAGTTCGTTGTCAAGGGCCTGTCCCTGCGAGTGTCGAGCGAACAACCTTTCCATGCTGGCCTGAAAGCCCTGAAAATCCTGGAGAATTGGATCGTTCTGGTTCACCAAGGGAACAGACCAATCGGCAGCACAGCCACTTAGGTACGATAACACGAAGGCCACTTTGGTCCTATCATCAGGGAAGGCTCCTGGTCTGCATATAAAATGTAAGCGACATTGGTTCATAAAAATGGCATATTTCTTTGGGTCCCCCGCAAAACGTTCAGGCGGTGCTAAAGGCATGGATCCCGGCAGATTGGTCTGAACAGGGTTACTCGAACCCAACGAAGTGGAAATGCCCCCGGGACTAGGTAAAGGAATTTGTCCATCCTGACTCTGTAGCAATCGTTTGGCCAAGTCATCAGTTTGTTCCTTGGAGAGAATGAGTTCTCTTTTGAGGGCATTAGTCTCTTGGCGAGCTGAGTGTACCTCTGCCATTAATTCCCCCAACAGCTGGGCCAGCTGGTCTGTCTCAGAAGTCTCCATAGCGCCCGGGTGGGAAATTGTGGGTAGGCTTCGCATTCTGTTACGCTCACCTGACTCCCACGGAGGCGCTGGCCAGGAACGTGCTGCTGTGACCTCTTCTAAGGTGTTGCGCGGGGCTCAGAAGATGGACTGGACCGGACTCCCAACTCCTGCTTGTCCGGCTTGCAAAAGTATCCTTCTGTAGGCGAGAATAAGGGATTAACTGTCTGCAGGGAATGCTACCAGCCTCCCCCTTTCCCCTCTCACCCTCCTCGAAACCCTTCTGTGCTTCCCGTGGCGTCTCCCCTTAGGGTCTTGAAGGGTGAGCTCTCCTTCCTGCTTCTGATGCAGGGGCGCGTTGGTATCCAGTTACTTCACTGGATTCTTGGTTTTATGAGAACCAAACTTGCTTGGCTTCCAGGTAAGTTCCTTGAAAGGTTCCCCTTTTGTCCTTGCATCAATATGCTAATGTCAATGTCTTTTTCCCCATAGGGGCCGGGGTACGGAATGCCGGGGAAAAGGCACCGACCCGAGATGCGAGGTGCAATCCCTGTAGAAATCAGGTAAGTCTTGATGAGCGTTTTTGGGTAATGTCTTTTCATTCGCTCATTGACGCTAATGTCTTTTTCCCCATAGTGGCCGGGGTCCGGAAACGCCTGGATGCGGCGCGAACCCGAAATGAAGAGGGAATGACCCAACAGGTAAGTCTTAACATGGAGGTTTAGGTTTCCTCATTCCCTTCTCTCTCTCACCTTTGCTCTTGTCTTTTTCTCCCTAGGCGTGGAAGCGTGGCTGCGAATCCGGGTGATCGCTGCTGAACATGGAGGCGCCCTGTGAAGGTGAGTGGAATGCGGCGCTGAGCGGTCGATGCGATGTGCTTTTAAATTAAGTGTCTTCCTTTGCAGGATCGTCGGCGAGCTGACTCCGGAATGCGGATCTTGCAGGTAAAGTGTTTTCCTTCTCCTATTCTCTCTTTCTCTTCCTTTGTAGGTGATCAGGATGCTGGCAGGCGTGGCAGAAGTCCGAATGCAGGAGCAAACACGGTGAGCGTCCAGCATCTAGATGCAGAACAACGCGAAGCATGTGCTGCTCTTCGGGTGTGGTTTAAATAGCCTGTAAAGTAGTTCCAGGTATGTATCCTTCCACTCAGGTATGTATTCTTCCTCAGACCACACCCGAGTGATAAAGTAGTCCAAAAGATAAAGTAGTCCCATTCAGTCCTCAAGAGGGCCTGGATGTAGCAGCACGGTCTGCTTCAGGTAAGTGCACATTAAAACACTTACACACATGTCTTGCTTTATGAGCCTGGCGCCTAAGGCGCCAGGACTGGGGTCCAGAATGAGCCTGGCGCCAAAGGCGCCAGGACTGCGTCCAAAAGGCCCCAACTTGGGCCCGCTAAGACGTCCTTGGGGAAAATGATGTCTGCCTCTGGGGTTGCTGGGCTGGGCCTGGCTCCTTGGAGGTAGGCATCATGACACCTATTTTTCCAAAGACTCTGAACCCTAGTCAGCTGAACTACTCAGTCATAGAAAAAGAACTCTTCGCTATGAAATTGGCTTGTCTAGAATGGAGGCATCTGCTTCAAGGAAGCTTACACCCATTCCTGATACGTACTGATCACAAAAACCTACAGATCCTACGTCAACAAGAGTGTTATAAAACCAGGCAAGCCCGATGGGCACATTTCTTTGCACAGTTCCATTTTCTTATTACATACATACTTGGTACCCAAAACCAGGTTGCTGACGCTTTGTCTCGCAGAGATGAGACCTCTCCGGGATATAAGAAAGAGCTCATGTTTCCTCATATCAAGATCATATCCGCTGTATCATCTATTTTGGAAGAAGTGAGGGAAAGATCCCTTTCCCCAGAAGAATCACTCTTGCATGTGGGGAGAACTCCGGTGGATCAGAGGGACGGTCTGTATTTCACTCGAGGGAGGCTTATCCTTCCTTCACAAGATCTCAGATTACAAGCTCTCCAGTGGTGTCACGACTCTAAGGTGGCTGGGCATAGAGGCTTACGAGGAACTTTGGAATTGCTGCAGAGGTCTTTTTATTGGCCCAGTATGCAAACCGATACCCAGGCTTATATCCAGACCTGTCTGTCCTGTATGCAAAATAAACATTCCACTCGAAGTCCTCTTGGCCTGCTCCAACAAGACTCTATTCCTTCAGGCCCTTGGAAGCATATATCTACTGATTTCATCGTAGATCTACCGCTTTCCCAGGGCTGTACCTGTATCGTGGTAACAGTGGACTCTTTCTCGAAACTGGCTCATTTTTCCCCCTTACCCAGGTTACCTTCGGCCTCCCTTATGGCGGAAGTCTTCATGAAAGATATCTTCAGGTTGCATGGTCTTCCCAAAAAGATTGTGTCTGACCGTGGGAGCCAATACACCTCAAAATTCTGGACTGCCTTGTGCAAACTGTTGGGTATCGAAAGGGCACTCTCTTCCGGGTTTCACCCACAGACTAACAGTCAAACAGAAAGATTAAACAGGACCCTCGAGCAGTATTTGAGGTGCTTCATCAACCAACAACAGGATAACTGGGTTTCCCTTTTACCCACAGCTGAGTTCACCTATAACAATTCTGTACACAGCGCATTTGGTATCAGCCCTTTCTTTTGTACCTATGGGTACCATCCTCAATCTATAGTACCCACCTTCTGGACTGAAACTCTCATACCTTCCTTAGAAGTCTTCTAAGGGCCAACACCCGAAACAAACTACAAGCTGATAAACACCGGAGACCTGTACCCAACTGGGACAGAGGTTCCAAGGTCATGTTGTCCACCAAGTTTTTGCCCCGCTGGGTACGTCCTTCTAAACTGTCTCCCCGATTCATTGGTCCCTTCGAAATCCTATCCAAGATCAATCCAGTGGCATATCGCCTCAGGCTGCCAAAGAATCTTAGCCGCATTCATCCGACCTTTCATACCTCTCAATTGCGTCCCTTTGTATCGGGAAACAGAAAACAGAATACCCCCAAACTACACACTTTGCCGGCTCCTACCTCTGAGGAATACAAGGTCTCCCACATCCGGGATTCTCGATACCACAGAGGCCGCCTTGAATATCTTATTCATTGGAAAGGATATCCTTCATCTGAGGATACCTGGCAACCTCGGACCCATGTGCATGCTTCCCGTTTACTACGTCAGTTTCACAGATTGCATCCCAGCAAGCCGGGGGGAACCCGCCTTCGAGGGGGGCATACTGTCACGACCGTGAGTTCCTGGCGTTTGTGGAAGAGATGGAAACATGGCGGTCGTCAGACTGTGCCGCCACGTTGTGCTCCCAAACGTCGTTAGCGGTCTTGTCATTTCCATATCATGGCCGCCGCCGAGTTTATTTACCTGTTTACGCTCTGCGGTTCGGCGCGTTGCAACTTCTGATTCCTCATTGTTGCTAGCGCTCCGTAGTTTACTCGCTTGGCGGTGTTCCGCCTCTGTCCTTTTTTTTCCCCTGTTGCCACTCTCGTCCCGTTCGCTCTCTCTCCTCTCTTTGCGCCCTTTTCTTCCTTGGGGCGCTGGGTTGGCTTGTTCCTCTTTTCTCTCCTCTCTTACCTTTGCCTCTCTTGAGTATCTCTCTTTCTCCCTGGCTCTCCTCCTCCCCCCATTGCTTTCCATCTGTGCCGTTCTCTCAACATACCTTGCGGAGCCATACCTGCCGGGTTCGCCGGTCTCCATATTCAGCTGATTCGGATCCTCATCTTGTTTCTGTTTCATCGGCTTCCTACGCTCCGAAGGGGTTTTTGTGCCGCAAGGCTTTTCCCCTTGCCCGCTTGTCTGTCGTGGGGGGGAGTCACCGTTGAGTCGTTCCCAAAGGGTCACGGTGGCTTCATCCCGAGGCCAACCTTATCTACACAAGAAGAGGAGGATCCCTATTCATCGATCCCGCGGGAAGAAGTTGGATTTTTCATCATCATCAGGTGAGGAGGAGGGGGAGCTTGAAGACTCTCAGGGTTCGAGTGGGGTGGACGATATAACGGATAACCCTGTTGATACGCCCCTAGCTTCAAGCATTGTTGATAAAGAGGCAACTAACCAGGGGGATTCCAAGCTCTTCTGGAGAATTGTTAACAGAAGTACAGAAGCCAATGCTAATGGCCCTGCTGATAACATCATGCCATCTGCATGGAAAGCACATTTTCAAAATTTGTTGGGAACGAGAGGTATTTTCGAGCCCCAGACTATAGCAGGGAGGCCATAAAATAGAGAGGGCACTATAAGCCCAATTCGGTTAGAAATTATGGAAGTTTGGGATCATTACAACACTGGGGCAAGGCTTTAAGACCAGATTTTATGCCTGCTGATCGGGTTAAAGACGAACCAGAAATGTGGGCTCCAGTACTGCGTCATTTCTTCGATGTAATCCTTAGGGTTAACAAAATTCCCCAGTTTTTGCAGGAAGAGACAAAAAAGGAGGGAGGGAGAACCCGATAAACTGCCGGCCCGCATACCTGGGGTAGGAAAAATATTCACCAGAATAACATACGAGCACCTGCAAGAATGGGTCATTCAGGCGGGCCGAGTAGACCATCTACAGGTGGGATTCCGGTCCAAGACAAGCACAATCGACAAGGTGTTCCGCCTGAACCTGATCATGCAGAGATATGAGACCGTGAGGAACATGAACATGTATACAGTGTTTGTGGACCTCAGGACCGCATTTGACTGCGTGCCAAGAGATAAACTGTGGGCCATTATGACCATAAGGGGGATCCCTGACAACCTCCTTCAGATCATCGTGCACCTATACTCAAACAATGTGGCAAGGGTGCGTTGGGGCCCTGGGGGAGAACTGACCAAACCCTTTTCTGTAACAAGAGGGGTGCACCAGGGTTGTGTCCTCGCCCCCCTCTTGTTCCTTTTTATATATTGATGAAGTTGTCCGCTATGTTAGGTCTAGGAGCAGCGATCAACCTAAACTAGGGTTGGAAGCTATTCCAATCATACTTTTTGCGGATGACGCTATTTTACTATCCACATCTGTCAAAGGATTGAAGGCCACCCTGAGTGCTTTTGTGGAAAAGTGTACTGACCTACAAATGGCGGTCAACATCGAGAAAACAAAGGTTATGTTCCTCCGACCAAAATTCAAAAAAGCTTCCTAATGTTAAATCAAGCATCAATAATAGCCCATTGGAACAAGTACGCAGCTATGACTATCTGGGTGTAAGGTTGTATGACAGGGGTAGCTGGAACACACAGCTGGTCAAGTCAAGTGCAGCACTAAAAAAATATGCTGAAGCGATCTGGAGAGTCTTCCACGCACATGGACAAGGGGCCATTTCTTCAGCCCTCACTATATATGCTGCCCAAGCGAAGTCAGCTGCGCTTTATGGCCATGCTCCCAAAAATAAATTGGGTGTTGGAGAAAGAAGCTTTCTCAAGCGCTTACTTGATTTGACAACCGCGTACCCAGGAATACCAATTTACCTACAGCTTGGGTGTAATCCTATAGGTGTTGATATCACTCTTAGACCCATACTCTACTGGATAAGGGTTTGGATGACACCTGAGCTCAGTGTGTATCGCGATGCTCTATCGCACCTGATGGATCAAGAGGGTGATGGCTCCCTGCCCTGGTTCTCCCACGTAATAGGGTACTTAACTAGTCACCATCTAGAAGCTTACTGGTCTAATCCATTAAGTATACCTAGAGGCACTAGTGGCAGACTAAAGAATATAGTGCAGGAGACAGCGGTAGCAGACATGCTGAACACATGTGAAAACTTGACCACGTAGGGGGGGGGGGGGGTGGCGACATGGGGTCGGTTACCTGGAATGTAAATTGGCTCAGAGGTTTGAAACCTACTTGGACGTGGTCATACACCCCTTAGCCTGGCATCTTTACACGAGATTCAGGATAGGCCAGCTAAATCTGGCAGCCCAAACCTCCAGATAGAATGCAGCAAGAAATGATACCTGCCAGATTTGCGGCCAATCAAGGGATACCATAAACCACTTTTTTTTGTGAAAGATATGGTGGCGCAAGGAATAAGTACCTGAAATCACAGTTTCTGACGCACAAGGGATGCCCTTGTACTATTTCTCTGCTCTCAAAACATCAATATAGTGTACTTTGTGGCGTCCTATCTGTATCAGGCATGGCGCATTAGATCAAGCGCACTGAATAGTGGCTGTACCTAGTGCTTGACTGTGGCCCACATTGTAGGTTTTATTTATCTAGGAACTGACCATGTTTAAAACCCATTCCCGGGGGCACAATAGCGCACCAAGTATATGGGTATGTGAGGCACGTTTGCACTTTATAATATCTGCATGTCAGCATTATGATTATTTGCACAGAAGGTACGACTGAAACTGTATTTGTGGTTGGTTGATCGAAAGGGTCGCTAACCATATCATCTCTGTCAGTACTAAACAGAGATAAATGACCACCGTGGTAGGGATAAACTACTCCTCTACTTCTTTGAATTAAGTTTTACCGTTCCTATACTTTTATTTTAAAAATAAATTGTTCCGGAATTGTTTCGATTTAAAATAAAAGTGTAGGAAGAAGTTGAAACTTGCACTTTCAGTGTACTGCACCAGATGTTTCCTTAAACAGCAGGCACCTGTGTTTTGGGCTTTGTATTGTGCAGGGGGGGGGGCGCAGCGATGGGGATTGTGGGGAGCGGTGCAGGCCAGTAGGGAACATAGTTCCACTACTTCTTTTCGTACACTTCGACCACTGCTCTTAATATGCTTTTGTTGATAAGTGTTTTTAGATTTTATTCCATGAAATGTTCAGCCCACTATGATGATTTCTATGCACAAATTTTATCTGCATGGTCATAAATGTTTTTATTATTTTATGCATATTGTACTGTATTTGTATGTGGCTAATGACTATGTTGAATAAAGCCTTGTGATGATGATGATGAAATATACTAAATGTACTGCAGAAGTCCTAACCAATTGTAAATGTGTAGCTGAAGAAGTCCTACAAAAAAATATATTTCTTTTGAACTGTGACAAATAACCTAGAAGAGAAGATAACCAGGATTATCATTGGTGCTATTTTCTTTGCTGGAATTGGAAGGGGATCTTTTCAACCAAAAACAGAATTGTTAACAGTGGATTTTTTGTCTGATGAACTTTTGCTGATAAGAACTGGTTCAAGACTTTTCTTTTTCTTTGAACATTTTGACGTTGACTTTCAAACACTGGGGAAAGGATTTTACCCAGGATATTTGAAGGTCATCCAGATATTGTTCAATATTGTTTATGATCTTGTATTGCTTTATAATTTTCTTTGAATGTTTGTTGTTTAGAATGAGGGCCGGTCCCATGCTAGAGATTGTTCCCTTAGCCTTTAGAATAGGTAGGGAATTCCTCGGGAGAGTAGGGCAAGCAAGGCTTTATTTCAAAACTTTTAATTTAATAAAATGTTTTACTTTTAGAAAACTACACGTAGTTGTCCGCCTCGCATTACTGACTGCTTACAGCTTCCTTCGTGCCTTCCTTGAATAAAACTGTGTCATCTTTCTATGTTGCTTCACGCAATGGTGAATCAAGTAAAGGTAAAGAGAGTATCTCTTTGAGAAAAGAATTGTATTTTACTGAGACAAGTGGATCTCAAGAGAAAAGAGAGTATGGTATGCAAGGGAAACACCCTGACGTAAGCAAGCCTTGGAGAGGTGGAACTGGAGAAAGCCGCTGAGCCCACAGTAATTGAAAAGCTGCAGAAAGCAAACCTGAGACGCCAGAAAACCGGCAATGAAGACACTGGGGAAACCGTTGTAGAGGCAGGGAGAGAAAGCCTGTCCAACATGGTGGCGTGACCATAGTCCTACCGTTGTGGGACAGCCACCCAGTGAACAACGCTGAGACTTTTACCACAGGGAGCGCCGACAGCTGCCAGCCGCTAGCGTCCATGGAACAAAACCTCTCGCTGAGATGCAGAGAACGAAAGTCAAGTGGAGCCGGAGACGAAGAAGGCATAAAGCCGAACCGATTGCGTGAGCAAGCGCTGAGCACCGTGAGATCACCCTGCAGAAACACAGGTAGCGGGGTGAACGGGAAGAGTGGGAGGCCGCCGGGGCAACCAGATGTAAGAATTGGAACAAGTGAAAGCCAGGAAGGTGAAATGTTCCAAGTAAAACTGCATAACTTGAGATACAAAGACATCCTAAAAAAAATATAACGAAAAGGGCTGGTCGGGAAACAGGGAAAGTGGAAAAAGGAACCCTGGGAAATGGGAGAAGACCACCAGGACTCGAAGTTAAAGAGTCGGGAGAGCCCTCCCTGATACAGTGTCCCATGTTTATGCGAATTAAGGCTGTCAAGTGAACATAATAAGGAGAGACATAAGCCAGCAGGAAGAACTAAGGAGAGGGGAACTCCTAATACAAGTAAAAGTATATCAAACCTAAGAAAGGTTGAATCTCAAGAGACAGAAAGGCATATCCTTAAAGGAAAGAGTGTGAGAGGATATTTCAAGGAGAGACATTGTACACAAACCAGAGAAAAGAATATAAAACCAATGACAGTTGGGAGGAGCTGCAAGAGCTCCTGAAAGGAAACGCCAATAAACGCTCAGAGAAGAGCTACATAACTAATGTACTTTTAAATCAGAGACATTGATATCTTGAGCAATAAAGGAAACACAATCAAAACACTGAGAACAAGCCACAAGAAAGAAAGAAGGCATAAAGGGAAATGAGCAGGAGACGAGAGACATTCTTTTGGCCTACTTTAGTTATTCATATTAGTGGTAGGGTCGGATAGAGTTAGGTTTGGACTGAGGACATTTATTTTGGACTTCCTGATGACAAATGAGCACCTTTGCGTTTCTTTAGTCAGACAGGGAAAACCCCATAGCAATAGGGATAGATGGGCCTTTTCTTTATCCTTTCATTAAAAAGAGAGTTGACATGTCCAAAATGTGTCTGACTCCTGTTTCCGACCCGCCATAATATGTAGACCTTAACCTTGTGCTTTGTTCATAGGTTACTTTCCATAGGGTTTGGCCTGACCTCATGGTGCACATACATGGAACAATAAGCAGGCCCCAGACAGACAATACCATTTTTATACATGATGATGAACTCAGTGTCATTTTTTGGTCATAGTATTTGTTTCCTCCTTACTAGAGTTCCCTGTATGTGCCTCACATTTGTATGTGTTGATGCTCTACATATACTTTTTTATATTAACCGGTGTGTAGTAATTCGTACATTGTTAGCTGTTGATTCCGAGTTTAACAATAGTCAAGATACTGATAGGCTTGGACTTATGATTCTACTGGCCAATCATACCAGATTAAGCATATTCTACTTTTACCGTCCATGCTGCAGCAATTTCCTATGTGTACGTATTATTAGATTGCAGTATTAACAACACAATTTACGTAGAACGTTTCTGTTTCAATTGGTACATTTTGTGATACATGGAGTAGTTCATGAGAGGCCCTCCTGATCACCCTTCATATATCACTAGCAACACTCTAAACAACTCCAAATGTATGTTGTTGAATGCCTAATTGCTGGTCCTGCCAAATCTACATGCCTTTTCACTGTGTGCATTTCAGTCACTATTAGGAATGCCAAATCTAGATGCCTCTCTTTTTGCTGTGTGCATTTTAGTTACTGTTAGGCTTGCCAAAGCTAGATGCTTCCTATTGTGTGCATTTTAGTCACTGTTAGGACTACCAAATCTAGATGCCTTTTTGCAGTGTGCATTTTAGTCAATGTTAGGATTGCCAAACTCTGATGCCTTTTGCTGCGCACAACCCAGGCACTACTGCACTGTGAAACCCAGAGGCCCCTTTGTTCTCTGCCACCGTCCATTATGTGCACCTCTAAAACCTGCCTCATATACTCACTCTGTCCCCTCCTCTGGACCATACTAACTATTACCATAACAATGGCCCAGACCAACACCACTCTATGCAACCTGCAAGAGAGAAACATGCGGCTCAGAGCTAGACTGCCACGCCTCTATGACATCAAAAATAAAAGAACTATTCCTCCAGGTTCCAGTCTAATTCCGACTGCTCCCAACTGCAACCTGTCTGCCCCAACTGCAGGTAGATGACCCAAAATACAAACAGACCGCCCGCAGGTCCAGAAGAAGCCTAACCTCCCTTTCCTAGAATCATACAAGGAAAAACTACATCCTCTACCTTGTCAGGAGCCCTCATCAACGCGAGATCCCTTGTAGCACACAACACAGAAATTGCTGACATACTTGCCTCGGACAATCTAGATCTTTTTGCGATCACTGAGACATGGCTCCATGATGCCGCAGGTCCCGCACTCATGATTGCCATAGCCGACAACTACAACATACTAAGAGCCGATCGACCCAACTCTAGGGGAGGTGGCCTGGCCGTTATCGCCAAAAACTAAATTAGCTGCTAGACTTTCCCCTCACCCTGAAATCATATCCTGTGAACTTCTTTCGGGTAAAATTCCTATCTCGAATAACAGCACTCTAACGGTCCTCTTGGTATACAGACCACCAGGCCCACTAGGTAGCTTCGAAGAAGACCTATCCAGCCTCCTCAGTAATATCATCAAAGACTCCATCCAGCTCCTTCTACTAGGTGACTTTAACCTGGGCTTCAATGATGCTGAGGATAAACAGGCCTACTCCATCCAATCTATCTTAACCGATCATGGCCTTACCCAAAAAGTCTTAGCCCCTAGACACATGAAAGGTCGCACATTAGACTGGATAGCTAACAGAAACTGCACTACTACCATCTCTAATATACTACCACAAACTTGGACTGACCACCACCTTATCTGCTTCTCATCTACTATAGAGACCCCTAAACCAGCCAATTTGGAAACAGCACCATTTACTTCCGCTTCTCCTACCAGATCTTATAGCTAGTACTACCAACACTGACCCAAATACGTTAGTTGAGACATTTAAAAATACTATGTCCAAAGCCTTGGATGCTATTGCCCCTATCAAAGAACACAAAGTAAACGAAAAGCACACCTTAACTCATGGTTTACCCCACACCTCAAAGAATTACGAACCCAAAAACGTAAACAAGCTATTTGGAGGCACACACCTTCAGTTGAGAATAAAACACTACTCGACAACCTTGCTAAACAATACAAGAAGGAAATAATCCAAACCAAAAAAGACACATTCAACGAGAGAATCAGCAAAGCAAATTCTAACTCGAAAGAACTCTTCTCCATCCTTCGGGAAATGGAAAATCCGATCGCTCCCATAGACAATGCTCCCAAGGACAAACAATGGTGCACTAGTATCCAAAATGCCTTAGCCAGCAAAATTACAATTCTTCAATCTAAAATTGCTAAGTAAAAAGCCTCCTTGAGCGCCACTGCAACCCAGACCACCCAATTGCCTGATACACCCAGAACAGTCACCCAAATTAATTGCGAACCATTCAGATTTACCAAAATATCCATATTGGAAACTGAAAAGGTGATATCCTCCCTGAAACCCTCCAATTGTCAAGGCGACAGCTGCCCTGCACAAGTCATCAAGGACGCAGCCAGAGACTTAGCACCCTTCATAGCTAAAGTAATTAACACATCCTTTAGAACTAGCACTGTACCCACCAACCTTAAAGAATCTTGGGTACTGCCCCTCCTTAAAAAACAGACCCTTGACCCAGCCATCCTCACTAATTACAGGCCCATCACCACGGTACCATTTCTCCTCAAAATTATCGACAGAGTAGCGTACCTCCAGATGCAAAACTATCTAGAGACGAACCAACTACTAGGATCGCGCCAATCTGGATTCAGAACACTACACGGTACTGAAACGGCCCTAATCGAACTTAAGACTCAAATCGACGAGTTGAAGGATAAAGGTAAAACAGCTATGCTCCTCCTCCTTGACTTATCAGCGGCCTTTGACTTGGTGGACCATGCAGTGTTATGCAACCACCTAGCGCCTGCCGCCTAATTCTCAAGTGAAGCTATAGCTTGGGTACAATCCTTCCTTGCTAAACGGACGATGAGAGTGTTTTTCCCTTCAGCTTCCGCGGACCCAATACATATCACCTGTGGCGTCCCACAAGGTTCTTGTATCTCCCCCACAATGTACAATATCTTCACTAAGCCACTCTTCGACAAACTTGACAGACTGGGGATAACATACACTAACTATGCAGACGATACGCAGATCCTCATACCACTTTCTGGCAACTTTGTCGAAGATACAGCTCTAGTAAATAAGATTTATCTCCTCATTCAGGCATGGATGGCCTCCCACGGCCTCTGACTGAATGACGACAAAACAGAGATACTGATCCTGGGTTCCGACTCCAACCTTAAAATACTCAGCCCCAATTACCGTACCTTCAATATAAATGGCAATATAATCAACGTGGCAACTGAGGTAAAAACTCTAGGAATTTACTCTGATGCCACACTATCTCTCAAAAAACAAACTAACGCCCTTGCATCCTCAATGGCCTACACTTGCAAATTAATCAGGGCTTGCAGACCTTACCTCTCCAAAACTAACTACATCACGCTAGCCAATGCCCTAGTAATGTCTAAATTAGACTACTGTAACGCCCTCTATTCGGGCGCCAGCAAATCTATCATAAACAAAATGCAAACACTACAAAATAATGCCCTTAGAGCAGCTTTGGACATACCCCGCAGAGCACACATTTCCAACACTAGGAAAGATCATCACTGGTTAAAAATCAGCGACAGAGTCGTCCTCAAAACACTATCCCTCACCCACAAAGGACTGAACAACACCGCACCTCCATACATTTCGGCTAGACTATCCAGAAAATCTTTCACATACCACACTAGAGCATCTACCACCTCTTACTTGAAATTCCCAAATTTAAACTAAACAAACGGTTAGTTTAAAAACTGGGTGGAGCCAGTTTCCCTGTGAAAGCTGACTGTGCATGGAACGCCCTTCCCTCTGCATTGAGAGATAATCTACCATACTCGAGCTTTAGACGCCACGTGAAAAATTGGCGCTGGTCTAATGACAACTAACCAACTAATTCTCTCGGCCTGGATTTACCACTGACTAACCACTGTGAATAACTACTATGATACTTCTGATCCCTGATCCGACTTCCTCGTTGTATAGGAGCCCTCTCATCCTGTACCCTTCATACCTGCTTGTTCATTTGTTAATAACACTTGTACTGTATCTTCTTTATGCATTGTTGTATGTAACTAAGCTCAGGTATTTTTGTAACTGCTGCGCCCGGCTACCCCTGGGTTTGGAGCGCATTATCAAATAATAAACTAAACTAAACTAAACTAAACTAAACTAAACCCATTGTGGGGACTTTCCATCAGGATTGTTATAGAGGGGTGGTGTCATATGTGATGTCATCAGTGATGTCATTGATGCCATTTGTGATGTAATCTTTGATGTCTTGAATGGTAGTCTTAGCAGTGCAAGGCAGTGGCACGAGTTATGGTTGCATAGCTTATCATAGCTGGCAAATTTCTTTAGTTTTTACCTTGCAACCATAACTTCCCGTTAACAATTTCTTTCAGTGAATTTCATAGGTTTTAATTGGCGCAACGTAACCATAACATTCCTTGAAAAACTTATTTTTTACTGAATTGCAATGGTTTTTATAAGTGAAAATATTTCTTGATGTTACAGCACTGTATATAATTTAATAATATTTCCTCTTTTAACATACCGCAATAAACTTATCCGTGCTCACCACCCCTGACCACCACACAAAAAAACCCACGAATAATGAGACAAATAGACCATGGAAGCCAGCAGCCCTCACAGAGGCACACCGTAACAAACTCACCCACGGTCACCGCCTGTTCAGACCCACACTAGAGAGACCATGAAGAAGGAGACCACGCCGTCCACACTGGACAAGTATCGCTCCAGCCAAACAACTCCGAAGACTACGGTACATATAACCTCAAAGACTACGGTACATATACCTTACACCACACTTGTGGACACAGGCCGCAGGCACGGCCAACCAACCATGCACCATAGAATGCAGCTATATCTATGCTTTCCGGTCTAGCAGCACACATAGCTGCCCACACTGAAACACCTGACGTACCTCAACACCTCTGCCACTAGCATACAGCGACTACGAATGAAAGAAATTCGGTATAGCTGGTCACACATCGACTAGCCCAAAAATAGCACCCTATCACAAATCACCAACAGCACCCACCCATGTGCCTGACTTTTTTTGGGCTGCTTAGATGAGCCTAGCCAGCCACCCAAGTCCTAGAACGGCGAAAATGCACACCAGCATCTCCTAATCTAAATATTTGTTAGAATTTCCAGCACATTGACTACGGTCATCCAGGGCGTTCCAACCACAAAGTGCATTGAGGCCATACAAATGGGGAAAGAGTGCTATATTAACAACATACTATACAGTACAATATATGAAAAGACTATGAACCTCATATAACAAACATGTTTTGCAGTGCTTACTGATGTGTGTCATTTTCAGCAGTGCATGCCGGGACTGAAAGTCATGGTTGAATTACCTAGGGCATGAGGCTCGACAATGAAATCGGGCCCCACCAAATCAGCCTAGTTATCCACTGCACCAAGCCTGCATCCTGGTCTTGTGTCCGCAACAGCCCCATAATGTGACCAACGGCCAGTGTCCACAATCCATGGGGCATGGGCTTTGACAATGCTGCAGGCCCGAATAAACAAATCAGAGTAGACGTTTGTCCTTTCCGGGGGCCAGACCCACTGCCCAGGTGCCAAAGTTATATCACTATTTTTTGTACCTACATTTTGATACTTTGGAAAAAATAAAACACAGGACAGATTTGCAAAAACATGCCTTCTAGACCTTGTTG
Organism: Ambystoma mexicanum; assembly: GCF_040938575.1. Taxonomy (NCBI): domain Eukaryota; kingdom Metazoa; phylum Chordata; class Amphibia; order Caudata; family Ambystomatidae; genus Ambystoma; species Ambystoma mexicanum. The sequence continues at coordinate 549,716,640 of NC_090938.1, read as the reverse complement.
ATGCCCCTTGCTTAAATTTGCTGCAAACCCGTCCAGAACTTTGGGCTGTAGCCACAAGCAGAATTGTAGTTCCCATTCAAGCCTATCCCCATTTTGAAAATGTTACCACATAGCCGATCCCTGGTGGCCATGCCCACTTTAACCCCATTGCCAGTCTTTAGTGGCCATGGCCAGTGGCCAGATTGTCCTGGCCACTGACCATGGCCATAAACTATGCCTCAGGCGCCAAGGTTATATCACTTTATTTTGCACCTATCCTTGCCAAGGGGCCAGTCCTACTGTACACTTTAACCACATATCCGGTCCCTTATCGCCATGCCCACTTTAACCCTATAGCTGGTCCCTGGTGGCCATTTCCATTTCAACCCCATTACCAGTCCCTGGTGTACATGTTCAGTGGCCAGATTGTCCATGGCAGGCCATGCCTTGGACAATCCGGCCACTGAGCATGGCGATAGGCTATGCTTCAAGCACCAACATTTCATAACTTTTTTTGTATCTGTCCTTGCTAGGGGCCAGTCCCACGGACCACTTTAACCACATAGTCGGATCCTGCTGGTCATGCCCACTTTAACCCCAGAGCTGGTCCCTGGTCGCCATGCCCATTTTAACCCCATTGCCAGTCCCTGGTGTACATGGTCAGTGGCCAGATTGTCTGGGGATCCATGGCCAGAGGCCATCCCTCAGGCACCAAAGCTATAACACTGTTTTTTAAACCTACATTTTGATACTTTAAAAAAATAAAACACATGAAAGATTTGCAAAAGCATGCTTTCGGGTCCTTGCCAATGCTTCTCGCACAAGTTTGCTGCAAATCTGTCCATCCCTTCAGGCTGAAGCCAATGTGGGACCCACCTAAAGTTTTGCCCGCTCTTGACAAAATCCCATCAAACTTTGTGCAACCATTCAAAGGTAGGTCTATACTCTTTTTGCAAACTGTTGTGCAGGTTCATCAAACGGTGCCAAAGTTATAAGCCATAAATAAACCTTGAGATCCCCCCTCTAATTTTGCCCCTCTCAATGAAACGGCACAAAACTTTACAAAAACATTTTTTGTGTATTAAACTCAAACTAATATTTGAATTACTTAAACATTGTGGTAATTTTCAATAGGGATTTAATTGTGCATTTAGTTTGCTTGGGTAAGTGCTCTTTGAGATCCAACCCTCTCATTTGTTCTATTTTAACATTCATAGTTGGGTCTGTGTTTGTATTGAACATTTTTGTGCAGTTCCGTTGAACAGCACCAAAGTTATAAGCCATCTAATAAATGCTCTTCACTGACCCTGTAATGCACACATATCCATGATATGATATCTCAGGAGGATAGCTCAGGGTCAACTTACTCGCCTTGGAAGCAAGACGACACAGAGCACCACAGATTCGATCCCCGGGTCCGTGCTTAGAAACCTCTGGGTATTAAGTGCGTTATAAATAACCTATCATATCATATCATATATGATATGATGTGGCATTTATAACACGCCTGTACTCAAGTGTTTCTAGGTGCGACAAGAAAAGGAAGGGGGAAACAAAGGGAGGAACAAATAACGATCTTACCAGGCCTTGTGTCATTCAGATCGTGAAAGTGCAGGGCAGAGGGAAGGGTAGAAGTGCCAGGGGAGTGTTGAAGCGCAGTTAACTCACAAGTGCAGCCAGAGGGTGGCTCATAAGTGCAGAGAGAAGGGACTGTAGGGTTGCAGATACAGACCCTTAAGTGCTGGCGAGCACGCAGGCAGTGCAAGGGCGACTGGACATACAGGAGCCTGGGCCCGAGTTCAGAGGGGGACCAGTGCATGGAGCAGTCTGGTGCATCAACAGGGGAGAGAAAGAGAGAAAGCGGAAGCGAAAAGGAAGGTAATGAATTGCTTCTGGAACTGGAGGTGATTCTGCTTATGTTTGAAAGAGGCAGAGAGGCTGTTCCAGAGTGAGGCCCCAGCCGAGGAGATTGATCTGCCCCCAACTCGTTGCTTGGAGAAACGTCTAACCCTCAGAGAGTTGGAGGTGAATGAGCAGAGAGCTCGAGAAGGAAGATGTTTTGAAAGTGAAAGAAGGCGGTAGAGAGGTCCCAGGCCCCAGAAAGCCTTGTGGACGATGCAGAGGGTCTTGAACTTGATTCTTGCAGCCACAGGGAGTCAGTGAAGAGATGTCAGAGCTGAAGAAATATGATTCCTGGGCTTGGGACAAAGGACATGTCTCGCAGTCCTGTTCTGGATAAGTTGTAAAGGTCCAAGAGTAGAGGCAGGAAGATTTAGAAAGAGGCTACATTTGCATTAGTGCAGCCTAGAGAGGACCAGAGCTCTAGAGACAGTGAGCTTCTGGGGGAAAGAGAGAAAAGGAAGCATACCTCTGAGGAGGTTCAGCTGATAGTTTAACTTCTTAGAGACATCAGAGATGTGAGGAGAGAAGAGGGCGGAGTTGAAGATGACACCAAAGTTCTTAGCCTCACTGGAAGCAGCAGGAAGAAGGCCCATTGGAGGTGGCCAGAGAGAGAGAGAGAGAGAGAGAGGACAGGAGGGAGCAGGTGTCCCAATGAGGAGGATCTCAGTTTTACATGCATTAAGGCAAGATCATTGGCGGCACACCATTCCTGAATTGTGGCATCACACTCTGGTATGAGAGAAGAAGCAGAGGTGGCTGAGGGAAGCCTGAAAGAGAACTAAGTGTTATCCATATAACATTGAAAATTGGAGCAGAAAGTAGCGATGTGGTGGGCAAGAGGTGCCAAGTAGTGGTTGAAGAACCAGGGAGAGAGGTTAGACCCCTGGTGAACACCACAAGTAGAGAGAGATATAGAAGAGAGGAATGAACCCAGTTGGACCTGAGAGGGTCAGTCAGTAAGAAAGGAGGTAAACCACGCCCGGGCATGATCAGTAATACCAAGGTTGTCATGGAGTTGATTGAGCAGGATTGCATGGTTGACCGTGTCAAAAGCCGAGAATAGATCGAGGAGAATGAGTACAGAAGGGAGATTAGAATCAAGATTGGAGAGCAAGTCTTCATGGGTGTTCAGGAGAGCAGTTTCTGTGCCTCTGGTAGCTCTGAAGCCAGACTGGTGGTCATGGAGGCAACCAACATATTTAGTATGTAGATTAAGCTGGGAGATGGGCAGCTTTTCCAAGAGTTTGACCAGGAAAGTAGTGATGGAGATTGGGCAATAGTTAGCCGGAGAGGAAGGATCGGCCGAGGGCTTCTTTAGAAGGGGGTGCACAAGAGAGTGCTTAAGGGGGAGGGGAAAGTTCCAGTGGCAAAAGAGTGGTTGCAGAAATCAGCCAAGGAAGGGTGTCTATGTGGTCCTTGATGGTTCTGAATGAGCAGGGGAAGAACCTGATTTGACTAGACTTTCATAGATCAGACTTGTCTAGTAACATTGTCAGGAGTGAACAGGGGAAAGGAGGAGAAAGGAGGAGGAGAGACGACCTCAGTTTGGCAAAGAGTGTTAGAAGAGGAGGAAGAGGGGGTAGAGGAAGAGAGGGTAGACAGGATGCCCTAAGTTTTAGTAATAAAATGAGAGGCCAAGGCCATGCAGAGGGCCTAGGAGGGAACAGGAGAGGTAAAGACTGCAGCAGGATTGGCCAGCTCCTTGCAGATTTTGAAACGTTCAGCCGAGTTGTTAGATGCTGCTTTGATGCGGGCTTGGATGTAGGCTCTCTTCTCAGAGAGGACAGAGAGTCTGTACTGCCTTTGGAGCAGGCGGCTGGGTAGTCTGTCAGGGGTTGCGCTGATGCCTTCCACTTTCTCTCTGCCGCACCACGCTTGCGTTTAAGGGCAGCAAGGTCGAATTGTACCAAGAGTTGCACTTGGATTTGGGCTTCAAGCGGATCCTCATGACACAGGGGCAAGGACATCCAGAGTGTTAGATATAGAGCAATGAAGGTTAGAGGGGGCTCTATCAGGATGCGAGTCAGCCAAAGGTGCAGGAGGAAGGAAAGTAGCAGCGAAAGCCTCAACTGACACGCTTCATGGGTCGGATGACCCAGAAGGTAGGTGGCAGTGCTGGAGTCGGCTTGACCTGCGCGGAAGAGAGAGGTGGGGAAAAAAGAGAAGAAAGGAGAAAGTGATGATTCCAAGAGAGGGGAGTGGTGAGAGGGTTAGAGAGGGGAGGTCTGAGGAGATCAGAACATCTAGGAGAGAGAGAGAGAGAGAGAGATAGAGAGAGAGAGAGAGAGAGAGAGAGAGAGAGAGCGAAAATTGCAGAGGTTGCAAAAGAGTCCTGAAGAAGGGCTGATAGCATCCAGGTGGATGTTCAAGTCTCTGAGGAGGAGAAGTTGTGAGGTAGAGGCAAGGAGCGAGGAGGAGAAGCCAGCCCACTCAGGAAGAGGGCTACTGGCCATGCGGCCTGTAGTTTGTCGCCACAGTGAGAGAGAGGCCAGGAGAGATAGAGAGCCTGCAGACCAGGCATTCAAAGAAGGAGTAGTGCTGCATTGGACTGATAGAAGCAGGGATCCTCTCCTGGAAAATAAAAAAACAAGTTCAACGGACCTACAAATCAGATGAAGTAAAGAACCATCAGCAAAGAAAAGAGCACAACAGAGAACCTAGAAGTAGAGGATGCAGATGTAGTACAGAACCAAGCAACGCACAAAGCACAACGACGAACCTGGAAGTAAAGAATGCAGATGCAATATAGGATCAAAAGCAAAACACAGAGGTCAGCAGGAAACCTAGAAGTGAAGAATGCAGGCAATTGCAATGTGATGCCATAAACCGTAGAGACAAACAAGGAAGCAACCGGGACAAAGGGAGGGGGAGCGGGCATCGCATGGAGGTTCTCAAACATTTGTCAAGTTCACGAACATCACAGCAATGTCCAGGAACATCTGAGATGTTCGTGGACATGGGAGAAGAAAGAACACCCAATTTTGTGCTTTTTCTGGACATATCTCATCCCACTCTCATCACCCCTCACCTCCCCAGAGATAGTTTCATTTGTTTGAGAAGTGTAATGTTGTGTTTTTGAAGATGTTTTTACCATGATGTTCGTGTACTATGGACGCAGTTTGCGAATCCACATGGTCTCCATTTCAAAAGTTTTGACACACCCAACATTTTTAATTGACCAATCATCACCCGCGCACATGCCTGCAAATGTTACGAGGCTGCCGATTGGCACAGAGGCATCCACGGACACAGAATCAGGAAGTGAGTCTGCGGACTGGATGGAAATATAACTAATTGTGGGGACCTATATTTGGCCCATTTTTAAAAAATGTACTAGACGGATTAACACCAGATTTGCAAAAACACGCTTTTGGGACCAGGCCGCCGCTCCTCTCACAAGTTTGGTGCAAATCCATCCAGCGGTTTGGGCTGTAGCCGCAAGCAAAACAAATTTCCATTGTCTATCCGGATTTCAAAGGTTTTGGGACCCCCCTAATAGGCTTTCCGTCTTTTGATGCAATTACACCAAACTTCGCGGCTGTATACTTTTTTGGCAATGTTTCAAGAGGATTCGATGAACAGTGCCAAAGATATAAGCGACCCAAAAATTGCTCCTCCTATGGGATGAGCAACTTAACCACAGGGTTACTACCGCAGACCCTGATGTGTGTGTGTGTGTGTGTATATATATATATATATATATATATATATGTGTGTGTTATGCCTCCAGGCTAGCACAAGTAAGGGTGCAGAAGAAGGACTCTGACACAAAGGTAGCATGTTTTGGACTATAGACGTTTAATAACAATTGAAGCAAGAGAAAACCTATATCTCCCTATTTCTAGGAAGGGTTTCCCTGCCTCAACTAAATATCTAAGGTGACTGTCAGGATGTCAGTTAAAGTAAAAGTGTCCACCGCCCTGTTTCAAGAAAACTCTACTTCTGGCCCTTACACTATAACCTAAAGAATAAAGCATTAGTGTTGTAATCACAGGAGAAGGCCTCCCTTCCCCTGGGTTATTGTCCAAGTCTCTACACCATGTTTTCTTGGTGAGCCAGGGGAATGCCTCCCTTCTCCTGGCATTCAATCTCAAACAGCTGGGGGGGAATATCTCACTTCCCCAGGTAACAAAGTTCCAAAACAATATTTACTTTGTAGGCCAGGAGAATGCCTCCCTTCTCCTGGCGTTAATTCTCAAACAGCCTGCAGGAATTACTCCTTTTCCCAGGTTACAAAGTTCCAAAACAATATGAAACAATGTTCACTTTCTCAGTCGACCAGGAGAATGTCTCCCTTTTCCTTGTCTTCTCTTCATTAAGTTTCATACTTACAACACTCCACTCTGAGTGTTATAAGGGTCTGCGACCCTGGCTTCTCACTTCTTCTTTGGTCTGGCCCACTTGGTCCATTTCCCTGCCAAGTACTGCCATGAGCAAGATGACTCATATTGCTCTCTTGGTTTCGATCCCCGACCCTTGTTTCTCTTCAACTATGGTTTGGCCCACTTAGTTCACTTCCCTGCCAAGTACTGCCATGAGGAAAATGACTCGTATGACTCTCTTGTTTTGGGTGCTCAACCCTTATTCTTCTCCCCTTCCCTTTATGTCTCCTTGCCTGCCTCGCTTTCTAAGAACTTACACAAAGAAGATAGTCCTGTCTATTATATTTGTACTGGGCTTTTGCCTCCTGTACCTTCGAGCCCCTACCGGTCCCCATGCCTCTCCCATTACTTCTGTGTTCCCGGGATGCACGGCAGTTTTTTTCTGGGGTCTCTCTTCTACTTGCGTTGCGTAGGCATCGCTGTGCTTCAGTACCTTTACCTTGCGGGTCTTCTACCCGGTCTTTGGAGCGACGGTCTGGACGCTGCTTCTCACATTCGCGTCACCATTGGCCAGCCTTGCGTTTTGGGTTGGGAGCTGTCGGGTAAAGTAGTCCCGTTGTCCTCTTGACTTCAGGAGTAGACTGCTCTCGGCTCTGTCCTCACCTTTTCCGCATCTCCTTCGTGCTTACTGTGCTTCATGGTCTCATGTCCTGGTTGGCTGTGTCTCCCCAACAGGCAGTCTTTGTTTGGTTTTTATAGCGCAAAAAGAACCATGGCTCAGCAGAAGTCTAAACCGCTGCAGTTCCTTCTTGGTATTGCTCTTCATTGCTCTTGTGTTCCACCTCATCCCAGTACTTCGATTACCTATTTTTCAGATGTTCTTCTTCATCTCATTACTTTCCAGGACCTTCGGGTAGTCTACTTTACAACAGTACATAGTTTGACTATCTACAAAGAGGTTAGTAGAGGAAGGAGAGGCTAGAGTGTGGGGTGTGATGTTCATCCTTCTCTCTGGGGGGTGCGGGAGTCCCTTCCCATGAGATTGTCACGCATTATACCATCCCCAGGGGGACTAACGGGTTGCAGCTTGACCTCCCTGGCCTCATGGGAAGGGATTCCCTCTCGGGGAGAAGTGACGGCATAAAGTAAATTTCCACAATAGTTAAGGTTAAGGCAAAGTCTCTACGGCGTTTTAGAAATATATATATAAATATGTATATTTAAACTAGATCCAGAAGACTATTCATTTTAAACTGCACCTTAGCAGCTGCGAAAAGTACTGACGAGGGAGCATAGGAACGCCTTGGAGATAAGGTGGTTAAAGATAATCTGACATTCAAACATGCACAGTATAAATGTCTATTTTGGGAGAGAGAGAGAACTAAAGAGAGCGGAAAGGTCTGTGTGAGAAACCTGAAGGTGTCTCACTCGCTAGTCCCCAGGCATCTGTCATCCAGGTGGCCAGGACACAGCCATAATTTTTGGATCAAGTTCCTGGGGTAGACCAGTGCGGAAGAATCACCTGGATGAGGGGTCATCGGGGAGTGGAAGTGGGACACCGGCGGGTGAGATGCAGTATCCCCTTTCTTATAACACCCTTTCCCCATCATACCAGGTAGGATACCTATGAACTCAAACCCCCCCCTTCCCAAACTTTTTCATGGACAGCTCACTGTGAGAGACAACAGCCTAACACCTGAGCCGTATACCTGACATGTCCCAACACAAGGGTCAGGCAGAGTCAGGCAATTACAGATAATTACAGTCACCTGACTCCCATCACACTTCCTCACACGGATAAAAGGCAGAGCACGAAAGTACCCTCTGAGCAAGGCAAAACACACGAAGAAGCAATAGTTTCGAGATGGCAGTTTAATACGAGGAGAAAGACGGCAGGACCAGAAAGGGTTGTAAGGAGGGAATTGCCCTTGGCCTTTTCAGAGGAAGAATACAGTGACTTTCATGAGCCCTCGAGGATAAGAAACGTAAGACTGGGAATTAAGGCTGTGTCATGATGCCTGCCCCCGGAAGATCAGACCAGGCCCAGCAGCCCCGGAAGCAGGCATCATGCCACTTGGAGCATGCCCAAAAGCCCCAGTTAGGGGCTGTTTGGGTACAGTCCTGGCGCCTGTGGCGCCAGGCTCATAAAGATAAAGTCAGTCCTGGCGCCATGGGCGCCAGGCTCATTATTGATAACTTACCTGAAGCAGACCATGCTGCATACTCACCTGAGGCAGACCATGCTGCATGAAGAACCAAGCCAAATGAGGCTTAGGAGGGACTATTTTTCTGAAGGAACTATTTTGTTACTTGGGTGGAGCTGTGGAAGAATACTTACCTGGATCTTCTTCCAAGGCTATTTAAACCACGCCCGGACAGCCACACGTGCTTCGCGTTGTTCTGCATCCCAGCAGCTGAACGCTCACCGTGTCTGCTCCTGCACCTGGACTCCAGCCACGCCCGCCTCGAACCTGGAACACCTGTAAGGGAATAAGAGAAGAGAAAGGTGAAAACCAAGAACTTATTCAACCTTCTTACCTGCATCCGGAATCTTCACGCCAGCATTCCTGAAGGAAGACTTCCATTTAAAAGCACCACGTTGCTCGCTGCAGCGCCGCGCTTCACTCACGTGTTCCCGAGAAGCCACCCGGCTCCATCGCGGCTCTCAGCACCGGTCGCCACATCTCTGCACCTAGGGGAGAGAAGAAGAGACAAAAGGTGAGCAAGGGAACACAAGAGGAAAGCCGAATTTTCAGCCATATTACTTACCGGCTTTTCTTGGTGAACTATTCCACATCTCGGGTCGGCGCCGCATCTTTGGCAGGTACCGCACCCCGGCCCCTATGGGGAAAGGACAAAAGACATTACTGGGGAATTATAAAGACATTTAGAGGGGTCGCCCTCATCACTAACTCACCTGATTTACCACCGGTAATTTAACCCCTCAACGCATCGCCTTTGTTCTGCACCTGAAATAAAGGACAGAAAAGACAACATAAAAGGAGGCTCACACTTGAACCTTTGCATCTTCATACTTACGGCGTATCGCTCAGAAAAGTCAAGTGGATGTGCCAGCGCCATTCTGAAAACCAGTGAAGTAACTGGACGAACGCGCACCCCTGCACCAGAAGCAGGATGGAGAGTTCATCCTTCCAAACCATAAGGTGAGCTTAAACCGGGGTTTTGGAGGAATCAGAGAAGAACGAAGGGGGCAAGGGGGGAGCAAGCACACTATTCAGCAGACAGTTAATCCCCTTTCTCATCTGCAGAAGGATATTCCTACGGGCCCCACAAGCAAGATTTGGGGGTCCTGTTCAATCGGTGGTCTGAATTCTGCGCATCACGCTTGAAGAGACCACAGCAACCCAGACCAGACCAGCGCCTCCGTGGGACCCAGGTGAGTGTTACAGATACATGAAAAGACTTGGGCACTGAAGGCACTGATGTTGGTAATGGAACGGTGTCTTTAGGCTGAAGAAGCCCAAGAGTGTACTATGATCGAGTAAACCGCCTTGTTGCGCTGGAAACGTGGGGAAGGGAGGCCAATTGCCTGAAAATCCTGACTTATCATTTAGTGAACACTTCTTTCTTTTTCATGAACATTTCCCCCACACTATTTGTAAATTAGGGTAAGGATTGGCAATAGGTTATTTAGTATAGGCCCTTTTATTTTTAAGAGACACGACTAGGACTGCATTATTATTATTTGATGGTCATAGCTTGCTCCCATCTTTAGATTTAGGTTTAGATTGGCGTTTATCAGACCCTTGATAAAGTTCAATAAACACCCTTGAACTATGGCCACTTGTGTCTGTCTTACTTTGATACCATTTCTTCCTTACATATGGTGTCATTAGTGGGATGTGACTCAATCGAAACAAATTGGGGAACCCTACAATTCCAGTAGCTTAGTCATAGAGCCTCCAACCCCTCTTTTGCCATGAAAGAATCAATAGGCTCCCATATCTGTAGCAGTAGAGAGGCTACTATCCCGCCTGGGAAAAGAGGAATGATTCCCACAGACCTTTATACCCCTGCCTGGGTGTTATATAAGATTGGCCCTGAAATCTGGCCTGGCCTGGAAGTTCGGTATAGACATTCTAGCAGGCATCATCGATCCCGACTTCCAGGGAGACATAAAGGTTCTCTTACAGAACCATGGTGAGATCCCATTTGTAGTACATCGTGGAGACAAAATTGCCCAAGGGACTGTTGAAAAAGCTTTATTGCCCCATTTTAGAGAAAGTGAACCAGAAGAAACGAAGAGAGGTACCTTAGGCTTTGGGGAAGTTGATGAACCATTGAGCACTGAAGAGAAAAAGGGCAAAGAGCCTAACATCTATCCCGACCTAGCCTTCGCCAAGCAAATTTACCCAGCCCTCGATGAAGCCTTTTTACAAGCAATTCTCAAAAAAGAGGATCTCGATAAGGGAAGCCCTTTCTTCTTCTTAAAACAAGGATTGCTATATATAGAAAAGATTGGGCTCGAGATTGCACATTCCCATCTGACCGGGGTGCAATTAGGAACATCCAAAATCCAGGCACACATCACCGGGAAGTAATATTGGCCAGGTATCCAGGTATCCATGCTGATATAAAAACCTTTATTCAGACGTGTGAAATATGCAAGAAAACCAGTACTCACATCCCACTGCCTGCCCCTTTGAACCATTTGCCAATCGTAGAAGTCCCTTTTTTAAGAATTGGAATGGACATCATTGAACCTTTAGAAACATCGAGACTGGGCAACAAATATATATATTTTTTTTATTGCATATTTAGTTAATTACAAAAACCTTTAGCACACACTTTAAGTTACTCCAACCTAGATCCACACAGAAAAATGGGAAAGCCTCCCCTTGTCATCAAAATGTGCATTAGCTTCTGAGTGTGGGGCCTTTCAAGTCTAAGCACTCTCATATAAAGTCAACCACAGCGATGGTGAGACCCACACGATCGCCTCTCAGAACCATTGACAACCATTCGATTGCAGGTAAAGACCCAGCGTACCTAATCTACTTAGTAAAGAACCTCGATCTCAGTTCTGTTAGAGCTGGGCAGATTGTTACGAGGTGTTGTAAGGTTTCCGGTGATGAGATTAGTTTACAGAACCTACACGTTGTGATTGAAAGTCGCTTTGATCTTGCAGACATAATCTCCACAGTGGGAAAGAGGTTTAACCTGATTCTCATCAGCTGGTTTCTGTACGCAGGCTCCGGAAATGTCGTTATATGGCCCAGCGTCTGACCATAAGCTCTAGACTCATGCGCCTGCTGGTTATGGGGTTTATATTTGTTGACTTCTTCCCCAGTTGTTATACAGTCTTTTTCCCAGAGCTTCTTCTTAGCTTTATCCGGATTAGTGAGAACCTCAACTTGTAAGGCCTCTATTACTTCTAAACGTTTTTTACAGGAGTCTTCCCACGCTGAGCCTACTGCGTTGTCTCCCTTAGATAATTCAGATGTAATGATTTCGTAGCATACGGCTGAGTCAGATGTTATGCATTTCCTAAAGAAAGAGAGTACTTTCCATTCCACTGCAGCCTTGAGTGAAATTAGTCCCAGTTCAATTTGTATTTGGATCGATTTAGGTAAACCAAGAACACGCTTCCAAAACTTCCCTTCAAGTAGCGTCCATAGCTGGCCCGGGATAGTTAACATTGCTTCCGAGCCATACGTTATTTTAGGGACTACCTTGGCGTTGTAAAAGTCTAACACTGGTTGCTTGGAGAAGGAACAGAATCTTCACTTGAGGATTTAAGGCTTGGTGGGCCAGAGCTCAACTTTACCTTTCAGAGCAGCCATATTTTCCTTTTCCGCCCGTTTGTGGTTATCTGCAGTCCCAAGTATTTGAACAATGTTAAACACTCCAATTATTTGTTGCCAATGGACCAACTAAAGGTCTGTGTCTTATTGTATTTCTGAAATTGAATGACCTTTGTTTTTTTCTATGTTGATCGAGAGATTGTTCAACGTGGTGTATTCTTCCAAGCGTCTCAATTTCCTCTGTAGAACTATTGGGGTTCTATCCACCAGGGCGAGGTTGTCTGCATACAGGAGGTGAGAAATTTCCTCCCCGCCTATTTTTGGATGGAAGCTTCTACATGGTTTCATAAAAGCAGGATTGTCCAAGATGTATAAGTTGAAAATGTACGGAGCGAGCGGGCAGCCCTGTTTTAGTCCACGCTCTGTTTTGATTTTATTGCTTAGGAGGCCTGTAGCGTTTATCTGTATCTTAAAGAAGGTACCCGTGTGTAGCACTTTTATCTGGGCTATAAGTTCCTATGGGCAATTCCATTTCATTGGGCCTCATTATGAGTCCGGTGGTAGCCGTGCCGGGAACAATGGCACAGCTGCCGCCGTAGTAATTGTTTTTCCCGTGCCTGTTGATGGGGATTTACCGTGGCATTACGGCATTGGCGGTCCCTACGGCAGGGCGCCGGAAAAAGAAAATCCCCATTCCCATTGGAGTGACCCGCCCGCTGACCTGGCGAGTGAGTGGGTGCCTTTCCGCCCGCCAGGTCAGACCTGTCGGGCGGAAAGTTACCCGCTCGCAGAACTCATAGTTTGCCGGTCCGGAAACAATGGTACCGGCAAGCTTACCGGTACCGTTGTTTCCTGACCGGCAAACTTGTAATGAGGCCCATTAGCTTTTCCCACAACAAGTGTCTGCAGATAGTATCAAAGGCTTTCGAAAAGTCCACGAAAGTCTGATAGCATTTTTTACTTGATTTTAACATTTTGTTTTTCAACAGTGAGAGTAAAAACAGCCGTGAAGTCCCAGGGCCTTTCGTAAATCCAAAGTGCAACTGATCTTGGTGCCCAGATTTATTTGCCCGCTCTTTCAGTCTCTGGAGGAGAAGTGTTGCATACAGTTTCCCCAAGACATCCAGAAGTGCAATTGGCGGATAGTTTCCTGGATCATCACGGTCACTGCTTTTAAAGATCGGGACTACGGTTGCCTCCTTCCAAGACTGTGGGATAGATCTAGTTACTACAATCATCTTCAAGATTGAGTCCAACACGGCCGGCCATTCTTTTGGGTTTTCTTTTAACATCATGTTCGAAAGGCTGTCAGGGCCAGGCAAACGAGATGGCTTAACTCGTTTGATCAGGCAGATTAAGTCATCACAGTTGTAGGTTAAACACCATGCAACCTGTTTGCCTTGGGGTTTGCATATAGATCCACAAAGAAAGCTGTCCACTTCTTTTCTGATACACCATTTATCAGAGATCGATTTTGGTTGATGTCTGTGGAGTTGATAATTGAACAAATTTCCTGTGCGTTGTTTTTTTTTTATCAGTGATCTCAGCATCAGCTGCGTGTCCCTCTTAATCAACTCAAGCTTCTGGCCTTTCACCCAGTTCCTATAGGTGTTCTTGAGTCTTGCTATACTCTCTGTGATAAATGCCTTGTCTGACCCTTTGAGAAATCTCACCTTGCATCTCTAATCCGATTTTTTTATGGCTATTTGAGTGTCATAGCCATGTCTATGAGGATCTTGTTTGGCGTGGTTTCTCCGACTGGGTTTTCGGTAAACCTCTAGCAGTGGAAAGTAGTTGACCAAGTATGAAAAGTCCTGCTGGTCGCAGTACTTTAGTTGATTTTGCAGAGTTACGCCCATATTTCTAACATCATGTTTTTGTAGTCTAAGCCTCGAGCCCCTGTTTTCCAACTCGATGTTGCACTGATGCATCCTCTTTGGCACAAACTCTTTTGTGGACCACTGAACTCTAAGTAGGTTGTGATCGCTTTGATCCTTAGGACATACCTCTAGAGATTCGATGGCACCGATCAGGCTCCTTGAGACAAAGATGTAGTCTATGACCAACGTTTGCCACCCTCGAACGCATGTTGGCTTAAGTTTCATCTATTTTTCAAAAGCACCATTTAGCAGGTGTAAATCTTGTGATTTCATCAATCGCGCCCACTGAGCACCTCTTCGGTTCTGCAAAAATGTTGCGTTCATCATCTCTTCGGGTGGTCGGTCCTGCCTTCCTTGCAGGACAACTTTAGGTTGCCACATAGAATTGTAGGGGCGTTATCCAAACTATAAACCTCATCAATGACCTTTGAGGTGTCTAGCAACATTTGATCCTCGTCTTTTTTCTTCGGGTTCCAATATATATTAATCAAGGGTAGATGCTTGTTTATCTTATTCGTGAGGAACATTTTGAATCACTGTTTTAGTACGATGAGCTGGATAAAGGGCATGTGGTTCGATTACTTTACTGGTTCAAAATTTGATCCGTTTTTTATCAGGGTCAACAGGCTGGCTAAGGGCCTCCTGCCTGAGGGCCTCCTGCCTGAGGGGGTGGTTACTGGATTTAGAAAAGACACAAAGCCGTCTAGAGCTGAATTGCTAGAAATCCAGATTTCCTGAAAACAGATGAATTCCGCATTGTTCCATATAATGTCCCCCTTTTTGTCAGATAGGAAAAGCATCTCGTGTTCCAAGACACCACCGTGAGGCTAGGCAGCCTTGAACCTCCTCTGGCTCAGTGCTAGACTTTCCTTTCAGTAGAAAGTGCAGAAGGCAGCCGCGCCCAGGACTCTAATTCCTGGTGGCTATAGAGACTTGATTTAAATGTCACAAACCTACATAGGGGGTTCTCCCTCACCTTTTTAAGTGTCAGGACTAGATTTTCCCTTGCCTTCTGGGAGGTAGGTTTTCCCAGGCCTGGTCCCTTTGGAAGTCTATTGACAGGGATAGAGGACATTGGGGTTTGTGGTACATTTCGATCCAGATGGGAATCTGAGGGTAGCTTCCATTCCTTAGTGCTATGTCTAGGTGGAATTTCCTGGTTCGTAGAGGTTTTAACTTGAGTTTCCATCTCTCTCAAGCTGGTTGCGTCAAAGCTCAGAGTAAGCACACTGGTTGCAGCCGCCATCAACATAGCTTTAATGATTGATGACCGAAGACGGTGATGGACCAAGTCTGTACGTTCTTCGTTTGGGAACTCAACTATGGAGATGTCTTCTGATGCAAATTGGCGCAGATGAAGAATATATTGACAGAGCTTCATGATGTTATGTTGATTCAAGATACACTCATGACCTGGATCCAGAACTCTTTCCAGCCTTATGCATCGGGACAGGTCTCTCGCTTGATCAAGGCAGCCCTTCAGGGGTCCCGTTATAAGATTAGGCCTGGGATCTCGCCTCCCTTCCTTTTGCTTAAGGACTGGTGGTTTAAAAAAACTGTCCGGCCTTAGGTGAAGGCTACAGAGCTCTTTCGTTGTAGAACCTTATCCAGGAGGCGTTGGCGGTTAAAGGGACTGGGGACCAGACACTCAGCTTGATTTCTCATGGTTTGCCTTTGCTCGACTCCAATGGTTATCTTCGGTTCGTGGATTGGTGCTGTATTTTTTTGCCGCTCGGTCCCTTTTTCAGCAAGTGTCCGAAAAGGGCTGTTCATCTTCGAGACCGGGTTGGGGACCCGTTTAGTAACCTCAGAACTTTCCAGATTTTTGAGTGGCAACACAATGTGAGCTTCAATCATATCTTCCATCTCGTTGTCCATGGAGTATGATGATACATTTGTTAATGAAATGACGTTGTTGTCGCCCATGGTCAGCCCCGCTGGGCTCTCTCCTTCTGGGTCAATTTCTGGTCTTCTTAGAGACCCCCCCCCTCCCGGATGTTCCTTTATTCACTGTTTCTTTACCGGAATCTGCTGGGTCAGGTTGTAAAACCAAAGCCTATTTTTTGTGCTTAGTGATTGATGTATTCTTTTTTGGTTGACTTTACGGACAGAGGTCGGCTCTTTGTCAGTCTTGTTGGAATTGAAAGGCCGTTGTTTGGTTTAACAACAGTGAAAAGGCGTTAAGTGAGGACTTTTCAGATACCGGGAGGCAGCAGTCATCCTGATGTTGAATGGCTGATAGAGCCGTGGGCTGTAGATCACTAGCCTCGGGGGCTCCCCCGTCGTAGTAGCTTCGGAGGGCCACGCTTCAGGTGCTTGGGCAGACTCCCCCTGCTCATGCTCCCCTGGCATGCACCTGAGATTCATAGGCGTATCAGTTTTGCCGACGGGGTCCCAAGGAGGAATGACCAAAGTTCTTAAAAGCAAGCTGGAAATGAGAGCAGAAGCTTTGGGTGGAACATTCATATTTTCCAGCTGTGAACTTACTGCCACAAAGCCATCAATGAAGATCATCTTGGAGTGGAGAATTGCAAGAAGAGTTGTCTGGTCATTTAGGGTATCATTTAATGCCTCATATAATTTCATAAAAAGAGCCATTGCTATAGTAATCGCTGACATATGTGAAAAGAGATTGTTATTTGATTTGTCAGATGTTTTCTTCGATTTACTACAGCGGCTCTGTTGACTATGGGTCGAGTCTCTCACCACACCCCTTGGTCCAGACAAGTTAGACTGGGTGCAAAGGTACAACTCTTCAAGACCTGAGTTCCCCCGATCTTTCTGTGACTCAGGTCCTTGGTCATTCCTCACTTTAGCTGGACCCCCAGCTCTGGACCCCTCCTCTGCCATGACTGGACCATCATCGGTCGTTGTCGGCGGGGACAAGCTGCAGTGGACCGACCCACTGGACCGTCTGTCCCTTTGTAGGGTAGGAGGGTGAACTGTGGCCTGTTTTCCTGCTAATATGCTTGGTGTGTCCTTTGGTTGAGCGAGGCAAATGCCTTTGTTCTCAAAGTTAGAGTTGAAGTTCTTAAGAGGTACTCAGTGAGTTTTGGGTTTGGCGGGTACAGATTCCTTAGGTAGAGGCGAAGAGCAAACCCACAGTCCCTTTTGGACGGGGGCTCTCGACGCGGGTCGTTGTTCAGGGACCGCTGCACCCTTCCACATCGGGCACCAGTCGTCAAAGTCCACCAGCCTCTCAAAGAATTCTCTGTCAGTAGGCTCTTTCTCTCCCCCTATCTTGCTGTTCCAGATGGACTTGCAGGCTGTCAGTCTTCCATCTGGTACCTCTGTGGGTAGTGGAGCACTTCCCCACCACCCTAAATGGTCAATATTGCTGGTAGCAACTTTCAGACTGGGCGGTGCTCCTTTAAAGAGGCGATAGTTCATGTTGAGGGTAGTTGAAGGCGGTAAGCGGTCTGAGGCAGAAGCTCGGTTTGAAGGGGCAACTGGGAAGGAGGCAACCTCCATTGGTCCACAAGGCCCCTCCCCTAACTCCTTGGCGTGTGCCTGTGGGGAGGGCACTCTGGGGCTCACGTTCCATATGTATGGGCTAGAATTCGGACTTCGATTGAGTAGTGTTGTTTGTGGGTTGATTTAGTGGTAGACGATGGCTCGTCAGCTCCATGCTCACGCTCCTACTGTGATGGCCTGGTAGCCAAAAGACCATACAAGAATGAATAGAATTAAACACCAACCTGTAGCAAGCACAACAGTTCTGAAGAGTGGAGAATCCACCTAGATACTCTGCTCTCCACCTATGCTAAACCACCAGGGCAGAGTGAGCTTCCAGTGAAACCCTCAGGGGGAAGAAAACCCTGTTCTTGCCAGTGGAGTTCTGGAGATGCAGGATGTAAAGCAGAGCCTTGGGTGTAGTTCTGCCGTATGGTCTTATTGAAGACACTGTAATATAAAGGGAGATGTCAGTATGAATCAAGTGTGAATCCCTTTCCCAGTACGTGAAATAATAGAATTACCCTAGTAAGGAATCTATGGAGAAAGCCACGTTGGAGGCTGCTTCGGAGTCTCTCGGGATCTGAAGGCTTGTGCACCTGGTGTAAAGCGATATGCTGGAATCAGATGATAAGACTGCTCAGTACGGGAAAAAGTATGTGGCGACATGATAGAAATGAAAAAATATTTCTTACCGTGTGCGTACCCTGGGAGTGCGCGAAATTCAGCGCTGCAGCAGGAGAAGGAGAGAAACGTAACGAGCTCCGAGGGGTGAAGCGACTTGCTTGGGAGTGTGTGGAACTCAGAGCTGCAACAGGAGAGGGAGAGAAGAGCAGAGTATTCCAAGGAGCGTTGCCTTCGTAGTCCTGGATCGGGGGTTGAAAGACACGAGTGACTGTGTCTGCAAGACTGAAACTGGTAAGTACGAGACTATAGATGACTCAATGGCACTGGGCCTAGTAAGATCGTTGTTTTGTTCTCCCCTGTTCCCCTCCCATGCCTTGTCGCATTCTGAAACACTTATGTACGAGTGTGATATAAATAAAATCTCAATATCAATCGCGGAACAGGAATTTACACAAGAGTAAACATACCGATTGAAAAGAGGTTCCCGGGGATAGAGCTAGGTGGGCGGGACTGGAACGGTACGCAGAGAGATCTCGGGTGGCGAAAGGAAGCCGCTATGGGCAGAGAAAGGAATAAAGAGGATTAGCCTATACTTCCTTCAAGCAGATTGAAAGATCTCAAGTAAAGAAACAAACTTACGGAACGCGGCTACAGAAAGAGTAGCAACGCAACGTTGCACAGGCTGCAGCTCCAGTTGTACACAGACCGAAGTCAGGACTGTAGATTCCAGACGGATGTTTGCAACGCTGCTCACCGATGGCAGCGCCATCTTGGGAGGACTGCAATGTAGTGCAGTCAGGCATCTCCATCGGCGCCACACAGACCATCTATGCTTATGCAGATGAGACATCACACCTACTTTCTGTAGTGAGGCTCATAGTCCCCTGAGTGATTGGCACTGGTGGGGAGATGGAGCGTAAGTAGTGGGATCTTCTCTGGTTTCAACTACTGAAAACCCACCTGAGTCCCATTCAGTGTTTCGCCCCTCAAGCATGACAGCAGGGGAGTCTTCATGAAGCACCTGTTCCCCTTCTTTACTAAAAACCCACACATGTTGTTGTCTGGGGGTGGCGGTGTGTAGTGAAGGGGAGTAGAAGGAAGGGCAGTACAGGGCAGCGCCCCCGGAGAACGGACTCTCCGGCAGCAGACAGTTCAAGCCCGAGGTGACACACTCAAATCTGTACCACCAGTTCCGTCAGCCGGTTCCCTTCCCCCCTGAATACAATGGCTCCATTTTGTCCCCCACAGTCATCACTGGAGCCGAGAGGGCAGTAGTTACAGCTTGGAAAGTAAATGTTACCGGAGCGTGGGACGGGCTTCCACAATGGTTATGTATTAGACTTTTAGTCTTACCCGCTTCATTTGGGGAGCTCGACATGTTGCCAGGCATCTGGTGCAGGTCCTGTAGAACTGGGAAGGGGAAGGCTTTATTGGGTGAGGAACAGAGGGAGAAGAGACGCCCACCAAAGGCGCAGCACTTCTGAGAGTTCTCGTTCTCTCTGATGATTCTCCAGTCTCTCCCTAGTCCACACCGTCTCGTCTAGCCGGCTTCCTCAGGCCACTTTTCAACAAAGAGTTCTTCTCCATAAGTCACTAGCCTCCTGTCGGCTGACTGGCGGATGACTGGACTCTCCTCGGGACTCCGCACCTAGCCTGGGCAATTATCGGCTTTCAGTTTCCTTAAAGCAGCAGTAAAAGCAGCAGTAGGTAGCACAAAATACGAAGAGTCACCTCGTGTCAAAGTCTTTTGTAGAGTGACTGGACTCTCATCTAAACTCTGTGCAGGCGCTCCACGACTAAACTGGACAATTTTAGGCTTTCAGTTTCCTTAAAGCAGCAGTAACAGCAGCAGTAGGTAGTTCAAAATACAAAGAGTCACCCCGAGTCAAAGTCTTTTGTAGAGTGACTGGACTCTCCTAGGGACTCCCCACAGGTCCTCTGCGCATATCCTGCACAATTATAGGTTTTCAGTTTCCTTAAAGCACCAGTAACAGCAGCAGTAGGTAGCACAAAATATGTCCTTGTAATTGTCGACTACACGACTAGATACCCCTTGCCTATGCGGAAAACACCATTCAGAAAATTCTAAAGCACCGTATTTTTTCCATGCTTGGCTTTCCTAAGGAAATCCTAACATATCAAGGATCAAATGTTATGAGCAAGCTAATGATATCTACTCCATATTATCACTTTACGAGCTTCAGTGTACCATCCCAAAACAGATGGTTTGGTAGAGAGATTCCATAAAACAATTAAAATGATCCTAAGAAAGTTGGTAGATAAGGATGGGGAGGACTGGGACCGTATGATTCCCTGGGCACTGTTTGCATTGAGAAAAACCCCTCAGGAATCTACTGTTTTTTCTCCTTTGGAGCTACTCTATTGTAGAGGACCTAGAGATGCTGGGAAGAACGAGAAGTGGCACCCATTCCCCTTTCCCCTTTCGCAGACGGTTACCAAACTGCAAGAATATATGAGACTTGTGCGCAATCAAGTTTATACTCATGTGGAAAAGGCCCAAATCCACAAATCTTCCTATGACAAAAAGGTGAGCTTAAGATCGTTTTCCATAGGACAAAAAGTATTGGTCCTCTTCCCTACCTTGGAAAACAAGCTTGTCTCTAAGTGGCTTGGGCCATATGAAATACTGGAACGAACAGGAAACTGACGGGAAACAGAAGGTCCATCTATATCATGTTAATCTCTTAAAAGAGTGGAAGGAAAACCTGTCTGCCACCAATGCCATGATACTATCCTGTTTGGCGCCAGAAGAGGTAGACAAATTTGAATTAATTCAACAACAAGAAGATTTAATTATCTCATTCGTCAATGTATGCTCGGAGAAACCAGGAAGAGTGAAAGGTACCTATCACTACATTAGAACACCTAAAGGAAAGGTGGTTCATCTGAAACCATATAGGACCTCATCACGAATTGGGCAGTAGCACTTAAATGCAGCGGCAACAGTGTTACCGCCGCATTTAAGGGTCCACCCAAACATGAGTCTAGCATGCTTACCCCCAGCTAAAAGCTGGGGGTAAACACACTGGGAAAATGCCAATTTTTGGCGCAATTACTGTGCGGTAATACCGCCCGAGGTAATTGCACCAAAATAATTCCCCATTAGGTCCAATGGACACAATGGGGAATGGGGAGTAACGGTAAGCGCCCAACCTGTGATCCGGCGGTAATACCGCCAGATGGGTGGGCGCTAATGCAAATAAAGTTGGGCAGTATCCGAGTCGGGATACCGCCCAACTCGTGATGAGGCCCATAGACTCCTGGAAGTCCGCAAGCAGATAATGGTTGAGAAAGTGAATAAAATGTTATGAGCGAACATTATCGAACCCTCTTCAAGCTCATGGTCCTCCACTATCGTATTGGTCACCAAACCTGACCATTCCTGGAGGTTTTGCATAGATTTCTGCCAAGGTAATGCCATTTACGACTTTGAAGCTTATCCCATGCCACGCATTGATGACCTAATTGATCAATTCGGAAACGCAACCTTTCTATCAACCCCAGATTTAACAAAAGGGTACTGGTAGGTCCCAGTGTATGGACCTGATAAGGAAAATACAGCTTTCTCGACACCCCTAGGACTCTTTCAGTTCAACGTCCTCCCTTTTGGCTTGCACAGGGCTCCAGCCACTTTCCAATGCCCATATATCTTTGTTTTGTCCGTCTGTGTAAGAATGCATCAGTGGTACTAAGGCAGGTTGGTGCCAATGGAAAGGGCAGATGCGCAGACACACACTATGGGCCTCATTACGAGAATGGAGGTAATGAAAATAGGAAGGCGGAATGGTATTACCAGCATCGTTAACGGGTCCGGGCCATTACAACCTGACAACCCGCCAATACCGCCAGCGCCCGTACCATGCCCCTTCATACCGGCTTGCGCGTGCACAGGCGGCCTTCGCGGAGGAAATACCGGGATGCCGGTAATAGGAGGACATCACAAGTTACGCGGGTATGCACTTACCGGCATCCCGAAGGTGGTAAATAGGGCCTGCACGACTGCGGCCATAGTGGACCACCCGTAAATAGCAACCTGCAGTGAAGGCAACTGCCACAGATGCACACAATCACCACATGTGGAGTCAATGGAGCCTGTCCCAGTATAAAAAGAGTACACCCACACACCACACCCCTTCCCACACCAAAATGATACCACTAGCTGTTGCAATCATTGGGCTGGAGGACATGCCTGTACTGCTACAACTACAGCAACAACACCAACTACAACAACAACAACAACTACAACAACAGGCAGCACAGAGGAGACGCAGGAGGAGAAGGAGGGTGAGACAGGCCCAGCAATTACCACCAGTGCAGCCAGTAGTACCTCGTAGGCAGCCACCAATCCCTCGCATCAGACCCAGTCCATTCAATTTAACCCCTGAGCAGATCCACACCCTGTACCGGTTGGACCGGGCCACCATCACCACCATTGTGGACATGATAAATGACAACATCGTCAGCCTCATTGAAATACACACTGCCATCCCCCCGCTACTAAAGGTGGTGTCTGTGCTCCACTTCCTGGCCACAGGCACCTACCAGCACACAGTGTGCCAGCTGCATGGTATATCACAACCACACTTCTCACGCATGCTGACCCAAGTGCTGGATGCCCTCCTGAAGCACGCTAGCACCCACATATCCCTACCACGGACTGCCCAGGAGATTGGCAACAACAAAGTAGGCTTCCATAAACTGGCAGGCATGCCCAATTGCGTTGGTGCCCTCGACTGCACCCATGTCGAATTCTTAGTCCCTCATGCCATAGAGGCGGTGTACCGCAATTGCAAGCAATACCACTCCATCAATGTGCAGATGGTATGTGACTCCAGCAAGATCATCACACATTGTTGTGCTCGATATCCCGGATGGACACATGATGCCATGGTGCTGCGTAACTCCACGCTACCCTGTCACATGGAGCGACATGCTGGACGACGTGCCTGGCTGCTTGGTGAGTTGCCTGACTGGCCCATGGCAGTGCATCAGGGTTGTGATGTGGGGGGATGCATACTCCACCTGGGTGGGAATGGGCGGTGAGTGGACAATGCACTCAGAGCTAAACACTTCTGACCTGAACCTCCCAACCTGAACATGACACATCACTGCCACACATTGGACCAATGCTGTACATCAATGACAACATGTAAGACGCACAACCAGGCCACCATGGGAATGTCAAGCGATGCCTGACTAAACATGCTTGCAACTGTGCCAATGTGGCTAGTGTGATTAGGCACAGAGTAGCATACACTGCAATCATGGGAGGCAAGACATTGTTCTGCATCCAAAGTACATCCGCATCAGCATGCAAGTAATCACCCTGCATTATCTGTACAACGCCATCCAGACTAGCAGACCATATTGCAGTACACAGTGCATCCAAATAATCTTTGTGCATACGTACAGGGAAATGTGCATGTCAACAGCAAATAGCTGCGGCCAGGGCTGTGAATCCTGAAGGTGGCAGCTCAGAATGACTCACACAGACCACTTTGTACTCCCATGCAGGTGATGGAGGATATCCCTTGAAGCCGTGGCTACTTAACCCTGTGCAGAACCCGCGTAACAGCCATGAAGAGGAGTACAATCGGGGTCATATCCGTACCCGTGTCGTGATTGAGCAGACCTTTGGCCTGTTGAAGGCGCGGTTCCGCTGCCTAAGCAGGTCTGGTGGAGCACTCCTTTATAGGCCTGAGAAGGTGGCAATGATCACCATGGCCTGTATCATGCCGCACAACATGTGCGTTTGGAGAAGTGTACCACTGCCACCTGACATTGATATGCATGCACCGGGTGAGGATAATGAGGATGAAGATGGAAGAGAAGCAGCACCCCTGCCAGTACGTGATGCACAAGATGGCCGTGCTGTACGCCAATCCATGATTGACGAATACTTCTGAACAACAGGGACGTTGATGGATATGTGTCAGTGCTACGCTGAGCACTGGGTCCATGTGGACATGCACACAGGGTATGTGGGGAGTTGGGCACTGTGCACTGTCATGAATAAAATGAATACACATGAAATTAACAATGTCCAGGCATAAAATGATTTTTTACACAACGGGTGTATTAATATAAACTACAGAAAAGTGCCTCACCCCTCCACCACTAACATGCCCTCCCTCCTCCCGCCTCCCCCAACACACCAAAACTCCCCATACCCTCCAATGAACTCCCCATACCCCCAATGAACGCCCCATACCCCAATAAACTCCCCATACCCCCCAATGAACACCCCCTTATTCACCTATACACCACCGACACCACCTCCCCCACTCCCATTCTTGACCCACACTATTTTCGTGCTTTCTTTGTGTCCGGGGGCAGCATTTCGGACTACCTCGCACTCTGCCTTGTCAGTTGCACAGGGCTGGAGGGTGCAGAGGATGCGGGTGTGGAGGAAGGGGTGGATGCCGTAGTGATTGGCACAGCTGGCGCTGGTTGTTGCTGCTGCATGTGTTGCAGTATGGCGTCAGGACCTGCGTGACGGCCCCCAGACTGTCACGCATCATGACCGCAGAGGCATTTATGGCAGCAGTGTTCCCTGCAATGGCCTGAGCAATCTCTCGCCTTGTGTCTTCTTCGTCAGCCACATATTGGCGAACAAGTTCAAGCATGGAGTCCTGCCTTGCCTCCACCCTTGATAGCCATGCCTCAAAGTCAGTGGGAGCAGCAGAGGTTGAGGGTACTGCAGCTGGGTGTGCAATTGCAGGGCTGGCCTCGGGGGTGGTGCTGAGGTCAGAACTGTGCAGTGCAGGATCCGCCATGGGGCTGGAGAGTGTGGCCTGAGTGTGGGGTTGGGGAGTGGACAGGGGGCTTGGGGTGTGTGGACATGCCACATGGATTAAGCCTTCTTGGTCCGCGTACTCCTCCGCTCCTATGTCAATGTCACTCAATGGAGCTGTGGCAGCTGCCTCACCCACTGAACTTGTTGCATCAGAATGGGTGCCACTGGCCGCCCCTTCCACTGTTGTTGGCAGCTTTGTGCTTCCAGTCTCATCCGCAGCTGTGGGGCCCTCATGTGTCGGCATGGCCTGTGCACTCGCCCTGGCTTGTACTGTGGGCCGCAATGCTGCTCCGGAGGTGGTTTTGCCAGCGGCAGGTGGTTTGGCCAGGGACGTGGATGGCCTTGTGGTTAGGTCTTCACTGCCATCTTCTCCATCGGTGCCTGGGTGTCACATCCCCGGTCACACACCGCCCTGCCAACAGCCTTTTCCCACACTCCCACATGTCTTCTTGGAACTCCCGACGGCGGTTGAGCTACAGCTCTTGGCGGCACAGCAGACTCAAGAACTCATTTCCGACACAAGATCCTTACCTCCAGTGGCGGTTGCCATGGTGTCTTTCCACGCCACGTCATGGTCATCGGCTAAGCCTGGGGACTCGTTGCGTTAAGCGACACGTGATCAGGAAGTAACATGCTCGCAGGGGTATGCGAGATGTGGAGCACGCATCATGTGATTAGGCATTCTCCCCTTAAGCAACACGTGACACGGAGTGTAACATGTGACGCGCTCACATGACCTTTTTTGCCTTCAAATGCATCGAGCGAACGCTCGCACATCGCTTCACAGCTGCTTACGGCAAGTGTTGTTGAGCTCGTACCTTTGTTTCGGTTTCCCAGAATCCTTGATCACGGACTGTTTCACGGACCCGCTCTTGCTTCTCCTCTGTACCTCTGCTTCGTTGATCATTCCCGGATAATAACTACGAACTTGGCTTTCACCTGGACTTGTTTTGAATAATTCCTTGTTACTGACGTGACCAGCTGGCTTTCGACCACGGACTGAATCTTGGACTGATTACGGATTTCTCATCACAGTACCTTGCTCACGTTTCTTGGCTGAATCAGGTGTTAATCTCCATCAAGAGTGCCACATTACCATCTGCTGCCTGCCGCCGCCGACCATTGTAGAACCCTGTCCAGTACTTCACCTAGGGTAACTGGCCATGGGTATTTGGGTAAGATTAAGTGTGATTTGTTCTTTCAACCATTCACTGTCTTGCCTTCCTTTCCCTAACTTCGTTGCTTACCTTACAGTGGTCAGGGGATGTTTCTTCTGGCGTTCCCGGTTCCAGGCTGACGGTACTCCACACCTGTGGCCCCAAAGACTGCACAGGCAGTTATAATACTATTCTTGCCTGTGTGGTACTTGGGCATGGAGGCCTCATCATCTACACGACCATCAAGTCTTAACACTGGGGGGGTAGAAGAGATGGAGGGCATCAGTGATGGTGTTACAATCAAGATGCATTAGATGGTGCTGTGGAGTTTTTCATTTATCATGCATTCATATCTTACAGGTGTGTCACACAGGATAGTTTGAAGGGGGCATTTTGGCATTAGCCGTGACGTCTCAATTCGGCAATGCTGCATGCCAGGTGGCATGCCGTTGTATTGGGGTTTGTGTGATGTATGACATGGGAATGGTCCCTGTGTGTTAGCTGTCTGTTGGTAATGGGATTGGCACTCAGCATGCATTTCAGTGTGGCAGGGTTTGGGCCTCCATCTGGACATGGATATGTTGATGTGTGTGTGTTGGGACATGCATTGCCTTGCCTAGGCTCTATTCCACATCACTTGTGCTACGTCATGGTTTGCCCTAAGGAGGTTTCAAGGGTCACTCACCTCCATCTCCAGACGTTGCGGCACCCGTCTCCATCTCCCCGAAGCCCTCGATCGACTCCATCTGGATGGTAGCGCTGCATGTCTCCTCCCAGCGCATTAGTTTGACCGGGGAGTGGGCACCCCCGCCTGTGGCCATGGCCTCCCGACGATTGCTGGCCAGGATGTTGCGTACCCTGAGGCGGAGATCATCCACCTTTTCTTGCAGTCTTTAACTGTGTGTGGGGTGGTGCAGACTCCAGACACCTTGCGGGCTACCTCCTCCCATATCTCCTTCTTCCTCTGCTGCGCCTGCCTTTTGAGGTTATGGGTGTTGATCTCATCAGCATGGGCAGCAAGGGTGTCTGCCAACATGTTTAATTCCTCATCAGAGAAACTCTTCTTGCGCAGGCGGGGGTTGGTTTTCTGGGTTGCCTTAGACATGTTATTTTCAATGGCCCTGGTCTCTCCTATGCAACACTGGTGGTTTGGGAGGATTACAATTGATTTTGTTTTTAAAGATGGCCGCCGGCAAATTTCCCGTTCCGACGCAATGACGTTACTTCCAGGTCCGGTATTACGAGCCCGGTATTTACATGGTGTTATTACCGGGTCGGTATTAAGGGGTGCCTCCTAGGCGGAGGCAGTATCGGCAGGACCCGTGATGCCGCTATCGGGGGGGTTGGAGGGCCTTTAGCGACATGGCGGTATGGCCATTACCGGCATGGGGGTTCGCGCGTGCTCGCGCACTCATAATCAGCCGCTATTAACGGCGTCAAATGAGCACAGACCCGCTACTTCCTCCATGCCGGTAATGACCCCGTTTTTAGCGCACTTCTCGTAATGAGGCCCTATGTGTTTCTGTTTATAGGGTTGTGCACTGTTCTTGTCAGTGAGTGGATCTGTGTAGGTGTGTCTGGGTACATGTGTGCACGTTAGTGCCTATTGGAGTAGGCATGTACATGTGTGTGGCAGTGTTCATTTGTGTCATTACAAGCGCGTGTGTGTAATGATGATCTTTATGTGCATTTCCATTCAGATGTATTAAGTGTGTGTTGGTGTCTGTTTATGTTTTTTCGTATGTTTTGTGTTTTATAAATGTGTCTTTGTAGGGTTATGTTCGTGAATCCCTGTGCTGAAAAGGGCCTTTGTGTGTAGCTGCACATCATTAGTATATGTGTACATAGTCGATGTGTCAATAATGGTCCACGCAGGGCATTGTAAGCAGGGATGTGGATTGGGTGGGTGGGGGTAGGGGGGAGATCAATAAGACTCGTGCACCTTCTGCGCAGACTGAGGTCCCTTCACCGCTCAGTTTCAGTACACACGGCAGGCACACATTTTTATCCAACTTCCAAGAACACGCTGCTTTGCACGCAATGGCCAAAGGCGAAATGCTGTGCTTCTGCTGCTGCGAAGGTGGCATGGTTGCTGACTAAACACAAAGCCGGTGAAGAGGCCGGGGGAGCGCACGGCAGAATCCTCCGGTCCGCTATTTACCTTCATCATCCCCTGACCCCTGACAGATAAGGTACCTCGTTCTAATCCCCAGAAGGTGATGATTCACACTAGCCCCAGGTGAGTCATTCTAGAAACCCGCTACCGAGGGCTGGCTGCTGCAAATGTTACCCCCTCCACTCCACCCAGGAAAGAGACAGGATGCATGTTTCCCACGCAATGCCAAAGAAAGATGCTGCCGTCACTCGGTTGCAGTGAGACCCCCCTCCACAGACAGGTGCCCGCGGTGCACTATGCCTTGGCTGGAGACCGAACTGTGCAAGGGTGTCGATGATGAAAATACCCACCCTCCGCTGAGTCCATAGAGATTACCTGTGATGTATTTCCTCAAAATGGTATCTCGTTTTTTATTGGGCATACGGACATCTCAGAGGCTGCTCAGGAGAGGAGGCGTGAACGATCACACAACCTGCTACTTCCGAAGGCGAAAGCGAGCCAATACAAGGCGTCCTTAGAAGTCACATTGAACATTGGAGTGCCCAAGGGGTGATCATGCAGCATTTTGAGCACTATCTCTGGGCGTTGGGAAATGGTGGGAAAACGGCGACTACTAGATAAGGCTATATCGATGGGTCCATGGAGGTGGCGGTGGGTCTTGACGTGTTTCGGCCCTCAGACGGGAACATGTTTGGTCTGTTGAAGAGGTGCAGGGAGATTTGGGGCGGAGAGGTCTTTGGTTTATGATAAAAGAATGGGCCCACTTTGCATACGTGGTGGTGTCAACAGTTAAGTTCACCCACGTGGTAGATTTTGAGGGGATGCTTGCACAGTCCTGCTGCAACCTCAACACTTTCTCATAGCTCTATCACTTACAATGTAAGCCGGGCTCTCTCCACCAGGGTGTCCATGAATTACGCGAGCAGGCGGGAGAAGAAGCCTGCTAGTGTTTTGTGAATTCCAGTATTATGCCGTGGATGCAGGGGTATTTCCAGGTCAACAAAGGATATTTCAAGTCTTAAAGGGATCGTAGATGTCCAAAAACATATGAAAAGGCCTTAAACAAAAAAAAGTCTCTCATATATCCCCGCTGTTAACAGGGGTGTTGCTCCTCCCTTGTTTATCCTCCTGTCCCTCCTCTCAGGACTAACACTATTCCCAATTTTACTACGACCCCAAGAAACCTAATAAAAGTTGGTGTTGCGAATCTATCGCCCATTCTTAAAACCAAGCTTATCAGGCTTGAAAAATTTGACAAGGCCTCTAACTTGGCCTCCTTTCTTGTGGATACCTTGAATGAAGCAGTCAACCTTCTTGCCCCTCTCCAAACCAGAGTAATCAAACCGGCTTCCATCAAGAACCCCTGGTTTAACCAGGATATTCTTGATTGGAAACACTCTAAAAGGGTAGCAGAAATAAATTGGTGTAAATCTCCTTCGCCACTCACACTTGCCCTATACAAACAAGCTGCACAATATTGAAAGGCAGGCATCATGGCAGCTAAAACCACCACCTTCAACAGCAGGATCTCCCAGGCCAAGTCCAGCTCTAAAGAGCTTTTTACAATCCTGAAGGAATTTGAAGGCAAGGCAGTCATGGGACTAACCCCTACTAAGGATTCAAAGTAGTGTCAGGCAATCCACGATTAATTTAAGCAAAAAATCCTTAAACACCAGGAGGACATTTGTGCCGATAGGAAGGTCATTTCACGTAATGGGGTGGACACTTCCATCTCTAGGCCCTCGCCAGCCCTTAAAATCAATGAGTTCATCTTCTCTCCCTGTTCTGAGAATGACTTTTCTCAAATCATAAGCTCTCTGAAACCTACTGTTTGCCAGGGCGACATCTGTCCCTCAAGGGTGTTTACAGACTGCTTGGACACGCTAGTCCCATGGGTTACTAAGCTGGTGAATTTATCTTTTGCCGAAGGCCTGGTACCTCCATTTTTGAAGGAGGCCTGGATCACGCCACTTGTAAAAAAAAAAACAGTGTTAACCCTTTAAAGCTGGGAACTATCGCCCCATCGCAAATGTGCCCATCTGCTCAAAATGTTGGACCGAGCAGCCTTCTTACAATTTTAGAGCTACATTGAGAAAAATAACATTCTTGGTCCACACCAGTCTGGCTTCAGAGCCTGACACGGCACAGAGACCGCCCTTCTTGATTTGGAATCCAACCTCTCCCTTATCGTGGATGATGGTCACCGTGCCCTGCTTATGCTGCTGTACCTCTCTGCTGCCTTTGACCTCATGGACCTCTCCCTCCTGGTCACAAGGCTGTGAGAGGTGGCAGGATGCTCCGAGACCGCCGTACGGTGGGTTGCATCCTTTGTGAACCCCGCAAGGCTAGGGTCGTGGTGGGTGATGCTGGATCAACCCCTGAGGCCATCTCTTGTGGAGTACCACAGGGATCCTGTATCTCACCAATTCTTTTTAACATTTACATCCTGCCTTTCCTGACACTTCTCGATGACCTGGGTGTGCAATATGCCAACTACACTGACGATACCACGGTCGTCCTGAAGCTCTCGCTATCCACACGCAAGACACAGCAACCATTAATCTGGTTTATGGCGCCATCCCGGCCTGGATGGCAACCAATGCATTGGTCTTGAACAAAGATAAAACCAAGCTCCTGATTGTGGCCTCAGGGCCTCGGTTGAAAAAGCTACCTGCTGATTTTCAAAGTTTTAACATAGCTGGTTCCATCATCCCAGTTGCGAAAAGTGTTAAGATCCTAGGGGTTATGCTCGATGCCGAGCTTATCATGAAACCACATGCTGCCCTGCTTCGGGCATCGTGTGGCTATATTAATAAACTTCTTAGACACATCCGTCCATTCTTGACTCCTGGGAACATGTCCCTCCTTGCATCAGCATTGGTTAACTCCCGCCTGGATTACTGTAATAGTCTGTTCCTGGGCACCTCCCAGGCAAACATGGCAGCACTCCAGGTGATTCAAAATGGGACAATCTGGTCTGTTAAGTGTCTGACCTGACAAGTTCACATCACCCATGTGAGGAGGGAGCTTCACTTGCTCCCTGTGAAACATTCTGTTACTGACAAGGCCTTAACGCTGAGTCACACATGCCTGAATCTCCAGGCCCCCTCCTATCTTTGTGAGCGCACCATGGTCTACCAACCCTGTCGCTCACTTCGATCAGCTGATCAGGCTAGCTTTCAACAACCAAAATTCAAACTGAAAGGGTTTGGTGGTACCTCCTTCAATGTGCAGGCATCTCTGGTTTGGAATGCTCTCCCTCCCTATTTGAGAAAACAAATATCTCTGTGGGATATCAAGAAAAAAATGAAGACCCACCTTTTCAATCTTACATAACCACTCCTCTCTGTTCTTCTTCTGACC
This sequence comes from Ambystoma mexicanum, assembly GCF_040938575.1. Lineage (NCBI taxonomy): Eukaryota > Metazoa > Chordata > Amphibia > Caudata > Ambystomatidae > Ambystoma > Ambystoma mexicanum. The sequence continues at coordinate 549,685,259 of NC_090938.1, read as the reverse complement.
CCAGTTGTTTGTCTGTGCTTTCATGTGGGCCATGAGACCTATGGGTGAGTGGCATTTTCTAGAAATTTAAATAAATAAATAGGTCTGAAAAAGATCCAGGGCTATGCTGTTGTCATGACTGGGGGATAGCTAGCTTTTTGGTTGTACCCCCTGAGCTTCTATCCATGGCTACAACCAAAAGACCTGGGGCTATAGCCCCCCAGTCCTCCCCTAGCAATGCCTTTGGCTGTTAAGACTCTCTCTGAGAGTCTATTCCTATGATATAAGTCATTTAAAAAGCACCTGTACACAAGTGTTTCTAGGCGTGACAAGACAAGGGATGGAAGACAGGGAGGACAAGACACACAATCTTACCGGGCCTTGTGTCATTCAGATCGTGCATGTGCGAGAACAAGAAATGCAAGGGGAAAGGGAGGGGGGAGTGGAAGGGACACGGGAGGGGAAAACAGGGTAGCAATGCTCTGAATAAGTGCAGCCAGGGCAGCGCATCTCTGGGTAGTGCAAGGAGACCAAAGGACTGTAAGGCTAGAGTTACAACCCCCTAAGTGCATGGTAGGCCCGGAGGAGGTGCAAGGGTGACTGATCAACAAAGGGCCTGTTACCCAGTGAGACTCTGAGGGTAGCCAAGCAACCAGTCGGTGCAGCAGACAGGTAGCTCAGCAGGGGACGGATAGAAAGAAAGTAGAGGAGAAGAGGAACGTTTTGAGCTGCTTCCGGAACTTCAGGTGGTCCGGCTCAAGTTTGAGAGGGGCAGGAAGGCCATTCCAGAGGGAGGCATCTACAGAGGAGAGAGATCTACCTCCCACACTCTGCCTGGAGAAGTGGCTAACCCTTAGAGAGTTGGAGGTAGCTGAGCGAAGGGCTTGAGAAGGAAAGTATTTTGGAAGAGGACATTGTATGTAGTGAGGGCCCGGCCCCAGAGAGCTTAGTTGACAATGCAAAGAGTCTTGAACTTGATCCTTGCAGGCACTCAGAGCCAGTGGAGAGATATCAGGGCTAGAGAGATACAGTCCCTCGGCTTGAGACCAAGGATAAGTCTTGCAGTCTTGTTCTGGATTAGTTGCAGAGGGCGGAGAGTAGAGGAAGGAAGATTGAGAAAGAGGCTTTTGCAGTAGTCCAGCCTAGAGAGAACCAGGGCTCTGGAGACAGTGAGCATCTGGGGAAATGTGGCTATATCTCTGTCCCCAGGCACACAGGTCACCAGGACCAACCGGGTGGGTATCAGTTGGTCCGGAAGACTTGGTCTAATAGATCAACAGTTTGTCGCTTCCAGAATCATGTAGGGGCATTGTTGGGTTTGTAGTAAAGTCCTGAACACTTAAAGGGAAAATACCACATAATGGCACCACGTGGCAGCCCCCTGTTGCCTTCAGGAGGCCTTGTGGTGTTAGCCATGAAATCATTCCCACGCTGACCGGGGGCCAGCATTACATGGCTTGTAGCAGCAACCGGCCTCTTTGGTGACTCCACTATCCACTTTTAAGCTTAGGCGGGGGACTGCGTCACAGTTGGCATATATGACGGGTTGGGCGAGAAAATCTGGCCCACAGGTGTAGAAAGGAATGATGGATTAGATTTCTGGGAAGGTGACTCACGCCCAGACTACTAATGTTTGTCAAACTATGTAATGCTATGAGGGACTATTTCTCAGTACTAGTAGTGAATATATTTTCAATACTAGTGATGAATTAGATGGACAGGAGCAACTTGAATATATTGGCCATGCATTTAATCATTTTGTATCTTGATTTTTGTATTTTCTTTCATTTTCAATTAATTGGTTCCAATCTCTGACCTGAAATGTGGCACGTCTGGTATGTCTCATATTTTGATTTTCTTTCAATCTAGATAATGTAATACCGTGTTTTGTTTTGTTTCATGTATTATTGGACTGTCATAAATGTGTTAAATACATTGCTTTTCATTTTCATGTTCAATATTTTGTTCATAACCATTTGCAGCCTTGAGAACGACTAGGTGGTCGAAACACGTGTCGGCTGTACACTTCAGAAAATAACTTTATTATTATGGACTGATTCATCAAAGTTATAATTACTCACAGCATTACCTAGTTTGACAAATATTAGTAGTCTGAGCGCGAGTCACCTTCCCAGATATCTAATCCATTGTTTACCTTTTCCAAACCCGAGTGGGTGGTTTGTGGGAACAGTGTGTTCCCTGCTGACTAAGTATTTGCATGTTTTCTTGAATTTTGAAGTGGTCACTAGCGCACAGTAATTGTATCGAACCCACTTAGTTTATCTGTTTGTAAAGAGAAATGGTCTGCGCTGTAACAGTGCAAAGCAGCTGCACAAGTTTGGCTCTTATAAGACTGTGATGGAGTTGGGAACCACACAACACACACACATAGGAGCTGAGACAATGTCATTTCAAGGCCTGAATAATTAAGATCCCAGCCTCCGTGCTTAGTCCATGAGCCTAATCTCCCCACACAGCCTGTTCATGTTGGCCTGTTCATGTTTCCTAAGCTACCCCACATGGGCTGTCCATGTTCTATAAGCTACCTCACACTGTATACTGTCACAAGGACATTGGGAAGACATGACAAGAAAACCGTGTTTTAGAACTTAGTTTTTTACAACAAAAGGTTCTCGATATGATATGGGATTTCTCTTAAGGGTTTCAAAATGAATTGCAAATGGATAAACAAACTAACATCTCTAGAGTCACGCCCCCTTAAAATACTCCTATGTATGTCTCAGATAAGTCTTTGGGTTCAGACGTTTTCAATGAAAAGGAAAAGTCTCTCCCAAGTTCCCTCTCCTGGATGATGCAGAGTTTGGGTGGCAGGGCTTGCCAGGTTCCCAGGACCCTTAGTAGAGCACTTTAGCAGTATGGTCCATGGGTCACCGTTCTGTATCTACCCAAATGTGCCTGCAAGCTGTCTTGCAGTAAGTTCCACATCGTCTCCCAAAGGTGAGGTAGGCCAGAGGATCTCTAGCAGCCTGGACAGATCCTACTTTGCTTCACATGTATAAGGGGCCTAATCCTGTTACCCAAACCCATCTTACTTTCTTCCTTACCGGACTGACGCTCACTCATGATGGGGACCTGTCTCTGCGGCTCAGCTCTTCCCTTAGGCTATCTGTGGGTTGACCTCACCATTTCACCACTAGCTTGTTCCGGTCCCGCTTCTACCAGACATTGGGTTAGCAGATAGTGTTACGGTCAAACTGTTGCTAGCACTATGCATTGAAGACCTTGCCTTGTCCACTATTCCTTCTCTTTCTCCAATTAAGTATCTTTCTTCTTGTCCCTTTTCTTCCTTCCTCGAATGCTCTCTCTTTTCACCTTCTCCATTCTCATTGTTGTCTCTCTTTCCTTCTCTTCCCCTCCTTCAACTTACTCTCCTGTCTGGGCCTTCTTTGTACCCTACCCACCTCCCTAATGTTCTCCTCCAACTACTTCTGTACTCTCCCCTTCGCATTGATGTTCTCCACCTTTAACCTCTTTTGTATTCCCCCATCCAACATGATGTTCACCCCCAACCTCTTCTGTACTCCCCCCTTCCTCCTTGATTTTCTCCTCCACTAAACTCTTCTTACTGTGACAGGGCCAGCGTTGTGGCCCTGTCAGGGGGTGAGAGGGTTCACCCAGCCACCCGAAGCCAACCATGGTGCCAGAGTGATGACAGCCTCCACCTCCACCCCTTCTTATCTGCGCAGATGGCTGTCTCCATGCCACTACATGACCCAGGAAGACCAGTAGCAGTGCCGCCAGCGCCATTGCAGGAGCCACGGGACACGAGGAGAGCAGAGTGCATTATGCTGTGGGCTGCGGCAAGCAGGCTCGGACTGGGCAACATGGCAATGCCCGAACTAAAAACACAAAACTCTAGTGTGGGCACTTTTTTTGTTCAAAGTGGGACACTTTTTTGGCCCATGTGGTCCAGTTTGATAAGTTACTTCACCATGCGGCTAGAAGTTTTGGCCAATGTTACTGAATGAATATTCTTTAAAATGAACAATTTAGATCACATTTTCTCAAAATCTTCCCCTTGGGTACTACTCAAACTGCCTGTCACAAAAGGAATGAATTGCCATTTGTTGTGGGATACTTTTTAATTGGTGCCCGAGACAATTTTAACTCCAGTCCGACCACGGCAGCAAGTGTCACAATACCGGAAAGGCAAATCAAGAGGTGCAAAGGCTGCAGCCCAGGACCTCTCGGAACCCACTAGCCCACGAGGGAGTTTTTCTTTAAAAAAGGCCATCACGCGTATTGGTGGGTGAAGGTGTGGGAACTGATGGGTCTTGAAAAGCTCACTGCCATGCTAGAGGGGAAGCTCTCGAAGTTCAGATGGATCTGGAACCCTTTCTTGGACTATGTGTCGGACAGGGAGCAGCTATTCTTCCGGCCGAACTTAATGACACACTTTATGAATTCCTGACAGACTTGAAACTGCTTACTTTGCACAGAAATGACATCGCTAAGAATTGGGCAGGCTCCAATTAGTTGATTTATTTTTTCTTTCTCTCTGTTTTCTCTTGCAGTGTTCTCCAATTGATTGTTGATAAATGAATTTGTTCATGATCTAACTAAAATTGAATTGATGAATTGATAATGTATTGTTATGCTTCGTTGTATGGGGATGGACTTAAGGGAAAGGAACTTGGATTGAAAATCTGATGAATTGATGTGCGTGCTCCTTTCCCTTGCTTTATCATTGTTGGATCAATTGTTTTCTTGAAAATTCAATAAAAATATTAAAAAAAAGAAAAAAGAAAAAGGCCATCACAACGGCCTCTTGCAAGCCTCTACTCCTCACCAGAGATTTCTTTTGAGAAAATTAAAGGCCTGAAAAAATAGCCCACCATGCCACCAGAGACTGTGCTATATTGGTCTTCCATCCAACATCCTTGGACTCCATCAGGGTCTATGTTGGAAAGGGCGCGGCTTACAAGCCTCTTAATCCCTACCATGGCCTTACCCTGTCACACCCTATGGAGCCAGGTAAGGGATTGGATAAGTGGGCCATCCTGGGAGGGTGTGGAGTATTTAAGGAGGTGTGTGTGAGTGCAAGTGTGGGTTAGTAGGGTGAGGACAGCAGGTGGTTAAGGAGGTGTCCGAGAGACCAGAGGAGGCATGAGCGATTGGAGTGTGGAGGCTAGTGTTAAGAGGGGGGTCTGTGGAGTGTTTGAGTGTGAGAGCGGAAAGTGTGAGGAGTAGATGTAGAGTAGGAGTAGCAGAGTGTTAATGGTAGTATTGGCGGAGGTAGTACTAGTGGGGAGTGGAGACAGTGGTAGTGGGAGGAGCGGAATAGCGAGAGAGGGAGTAGGTAGTATTGGTGGTAAAGGATAATATTGAATGTGGAGGAGGTAGTAGAGAGAGTTAGTGAGTTAAAGAAACAGTAGAGGATAGTAGGTAGTGGAGGGTGATAGCGAGGGTTATGTAAGAAGTAAAATAGCAGAAGAGACAGAATAGGTAGAGCAACAGTGAGTGGTAAAATAGGTTTAACTATCAGCATAGAATGAGACAGAGATTACAGTGCGAGAATAGTGAGAGGCGAGGACGTAGAGTAGGAGGAAGGAAGAAGAAGTAAGATCAAAAGGTGGCGGTAGAAAGATGATGTGAGAGATCAGAGGGACTTTTAGTACGCTAGGAGGAGAGCATCCTGACACCCAGAGTAGAGAAGTTTCTGGAGAGATTGGGTGTGAGAGACAGAGGAGTGATACCGGGCAAAAGAAGGCACCATTCCTAATTTCCTAGTGTACTAAGCGAGCTAGGTCAGAGAAAGTTTAGAATGCCCATAGGGAGTGAGATAGCCAGTGTGTTAGGGCAAACACCATCATCCATGGTCAATACCTGCCAACAGTGACCCCAGTTTGTCTGATGTTTCAAACATCCCCGTTCGGGTTGCCTGGTCTAGGAATGGGGGAAACCAGCGGGAACCATGTAGAGAGGGACGACTCTAGCATCCAAATCCCAAGCCCCACTAGGCCAAAATACCTTTGCCAAGAAGATGCAGGCAGTCTCTCTGTAAAGATATTAAATAAAACACCCTTGGAACTTGTCGGGGAGTGATCGTAGTCCTTTGTGGCGGGCCACCCCGTCACATTTGGTGTAAGAAATGGGAAACTAAGCAACAATGTACTAACAAATTTTCACTAACTAATGATTTAACCGTCTACTGACGGGATTGCAAGGTGTGCAGGGGAGGGGAGGGTTCCATCTACGGATCCTCTTCTCTTTGTTAAGAAGTGGGATCGGCCAGACTCCAATAGAGAAGTTGCTGACTGTCTTTGGGAGATGAAAATCAAGTCATTTCATAAATATTAAAATCACTGGAATTATGGTGTTTGTCTAAGGGAAGTATTTCCGATTTGTCTAAATTCATTTTATAACTCGAAACATTTGAGAAATCCCTAATGGTATCTAGAAGGATGTTAATGGAGAGGCAAAGTAAAATATCGGCATACAATGACAACTTTACATCTGAATTTAAGGTATACCGTTCTTTTGCCGCAGGATTTTTCGTCCTTTATCGAAAAAAAAAAAACTTTTTTTTTTTGGGAGGGTGGGTGTGGGGGTTTTAAAATTAAATAAATATTTGTGGGTGAAAGGGAATAATTTTTTTAAAAAATGGGGCGTTTGGGCGGGGTAACCCCCCCAAAAAAATAAAATAAAACGATGAGTTTTTTTCGATTAAAAAACGGCTATGAAAAATCCTGCGGCAAATAACGTAGAACCGAATTTAATTGGATACCTGATATTTTATCATTCATTCTATTTTTTTCAAATAATGGTTCCAATGCTAAAACAAATAATATTAGGGACAACACTGACATGATCCTTTTAAAATAAGAAAGGGTGAAGGCAGAAGTCCATATTTTTCACATATGGGAAGGACCATACAAGGAAGGGACACATCATATCGATACTTACGCATGACATAGTAGAGAAAACGAGAAACTGGTACAAATGATCAATATATAATCTATATCCAAATTCGGGTAGACCAGAGGAACAAGTGACAACCACATCACATTGGGCTCCACATTGACCTATATAAATCAGGTGCAATTAAGTTTTACAGCAAAATATTTAATAAACACAACCTAGAAATTAAGGACATAGTAACCATTTAACATTTTAAGTGGAACCCGTCACAAATGACATAGGAAAAAAAACACATTTACTTCATATAATCTTTCAACAGAGAGGAATGAGCATCATTCAGAACGCTGGTTCAACGCTATTTCAGCAGATTTAATGGAGACCTGGATTTGTCCTTTGATTTGGATTAGGACAGATATGCTCTACTACGTGTAAAGTTTATTTTGGTTAGTTTAGTTTTACTTCGCTTAAGCCCCGGGATTACATGTTGAGCATCTGAAGAGCAAACATTAACATGAGTTGCTCTGCCCTGTACACTTCCATCAGAATAGGATCCAAGGAATGAAGGAAATTACAGAAGTCCCCTGGTTTATGGAATTTTTTGGTGGGACATTTTGGAAATTGTCTGGATCTAATAGTCCATATCTCCTTCCCAGTTTTTTTCAATAAGGGTCTAATATCTAAGAATATTTTCCTCTTACTTTGGGTAGCTTTCACAAAAAGTCTGGAGCAAAGAAAATCGTGTGACCTGCAAAGAATTCTGAGGAAATTATTTTTTGCTTGAGATAGCACCAGTCGAACTTGTTGATATCTAACAAAACAGGCAATCCAAAGGCTGGGTGATGGATTAGTGGACATATATATCTTGGTCTGATTCTATGAGCTCTTTGTAATTCCAACGTAGGAGTTAAGGAAATATGAAGAACCTTTGGAATCCAATACTCAAGGAATTGTTTTGGATTATCACCGTTCTCTTTTTCCGGTATAACACAGGTGCAGATATTATTTCTTCAATTGCAACCTTCTAATTCCCTCTATTCTACCTTCAGCCTATGAGACACGTTCCTGTACGTCGTTAATCATATTGGAGAAGTACTTAATATCCTTTTTGAAGGATTGAAAGTCTTCTTGAAAAGTAAGTGAGTGCTGATCCAGGGCATTCATTGGGGCTTGTATTGTAGTAATTTCTGCAAGCATTTTTCCAAAATTGTCTTCTAAAGATGATAGTTCTTTTGCTTCCATTTCCTTTATGATGCCCTAACCTAAGAGAGATTGGCCATTTTATTTATTTATGTATACTCCAATGTGTTTTAGTTCAAAATAAACCTTACACATATAAAATTAATATACACAGGCAAAGAAGAAAATATAAATTATACATAAAATACATAAATATCAATACAGAATGAATTAATTCTGTCGTCTTGTGATTAGCTTGCCAAATCAATATCAATATAAACTTTTAGATAAATATGAATGGGTTGTTCAACTGACACATAAGCCATTTTCCAGCAACATTGTACTGTTTAACAAAAGGAACAGCAGATGGGCAAAACAGTACAATACCAAAGAGAGTTAATACAAAGCCAATAACACAGTGGCTCAATGTCACAATATGTTGCAATGTAATACAGTATTACATTCCTCAATGTGCTCTTAACTGACATATAATAGACTTGCCAATTTAGCAGCTTGCTACTTACCACCTGTCCCAAGTCCTGCCACAAGTTTTTAAAAAGAGATTCATATACGGTACAAAGCCAAAAGTAGGCTATTACTACTTGTATTCAAGCAGTGGATCCAAAAGGCACCCTCACTGATTGAAACTAAGTTATGTACATGATCAGCCAAATTAAACATGACAGGTGTTACCATATCAGTACACTTAGTCAAAACATGTCTCATAGTCTCTGGACAATCAGCATCTTTACAAATACGTAATTTCCTTTCACTCAGCCTGGTCCGATATTAGCCAACGCAGGCAACCGGTTCAATCGGAAAAGCAATATAAATCGGCAGAGATTATTCAAGGGGCAGAGCATTAAATATTGCTATGGTACTCCCTGGCTATATAACATATACAGAACGTGTTGCTATGATTTTAACCACTGCAAGTGTGTGTAGTTGTTTATCCGATCCCAGTCGGTTAATTTGCTTTTAAATTCTTTACACAGCCCTGTGTAGTCTATCTCCCATCTTGGTAGCCAGTCGATCGACTTGAAAAAATCCAGGATGGACTTTACGTATGGTGTCCTTTCTCTGCTCATCATATCCAGAGCACATAGTCCTAATAAAGGACTTTGTGAATCGCTCAGAGCTTTTAAGTACAACATACCACACTTCAAAGTTACCATAGTCTCCATAGAGATGAGACACAATGCCAGGCGTATCACCTTCATAGGAACACAAGTTGGCAAGCCTAGGATCTGGCAGGCGTCAAAATTAACCCTCTATCTTACCAATCAATTTCATATCAATCATCATCAGAGCTTTTAGGTCATAAGTCACAGCTGGGTAAAAGCATTGTCTATAGAGCCTGAGTATTCCATTTAGACTGTATCCCGCTGAGGTCCTGCTAAAGTTGGCAATCAAGGCTGTTAGTTGACTGGCTTCTCTTGCAGCCACACACTCCGGGAAATTTCTTTTAGATTCCAAATTAAACCCCCAAATAACAATACATGTCTGTATAATGTATTCTGATCCCTTCAACCAACAGAACAGCTCAATGTGGGCAATTTTTCTTTGCTTGAATAATATTAGTTGTGTTTTTTGATGATTTATGACAAGTTGATTCTAGGCAGCATATTTCCACGTGCCCTCTAAGTTTTTCTATGCCCCTGAAAGTGAGATCCATGAGCATATTATCGGCATAAATTAAATACTTAACATGGGCAGTAGAAATCTTAGGTGGGCATGTCTGCAATTTCCCGAGGTGTTCAGCTAAGCTCCCAGATACAAGTTAAAGAGTAGTGGTGCAAAAACACACCCCGGCTTGACATCTTTAGAGTTAACTATGGGCTGGATCAGAGTTTCCTCAGTATCCAGTCTAACCCGAACACTGTTGTTGGTATGGAAGAGTTTCAGAAAGAATAACAGTCCCAGTGGGCAACCCAAAGCTTCCAACTTAAAGCCACAATCGCTCCCTGGGGCCCAAATCAAATGCAGATGTAAAGTCTACGAACAGCGCATACAGTCCTTGACTTTCCTTGTTTCTCATATTGTCTATCAACATATCCATAGCTCTCAAGTTATGGGTTGTTGAAGACCCCATTCTGAATCCCGTTTGGAATCTGTCCAAACTGTTATTGGCCCCCACCCATTCCGGAAGGTCATCAAGGATAAATGAGGCAAACAATTTGCCTGGAATAGCTAGCATGGGCAATAATGTGTAGTTTTCAGGGAGAGCTCAGTTGCCTTTCTTAAAGACTGGGACCAGGATCATGGACTGCCGCGAGACCGGCATGATACCCTCCATCATTACTTTCCGATAGATTATTTCTAGTATCGTAGCCCAGCACTCTGGATCACTCTTTACAACTATGGCTGCTAGGCCATCTGGCCCGGTGCTCTTGCTGCTTTAAGTGTCTTTATTTTCCTAGCATATAACTATTGTGTCCCGCATCGGGTGTATGTACCTGACGCGGGACCCGATAGTGATATGCTTTTGAAGAGGGATTAATCCCATGACTTCTTTTCGTTCTGCAACTATGCAGATGACGCACTGACACAAGTAAAGGATCAGCCCTGATTTGAGAAAGGCACAGGTCAAGTGCCGAAACACGTGTCATCACAGAGGGCCACCAATAAATCATTTTGGACCATCATCAGATTGCAACCTTATTCAATAAGCAGTATCCAAATTTCTCACCGAACTATATTGTTTATGTGGCGCAATAGGGGGTAGATGAAATACACCTTTCTAACCTTTTTCAACAGAGTATAGGAACTCGAGGTCTCCGGGTTTTCTCATCCACCAATGCAACACGTTCAGAATTAAATTACTTGATCCTGGTCGCGGAGGTACTCTAGATTGATATCACCCAAAAAGTTCCTCATGTGCAACTATCATTATTATTTGAAGAGTTGTTGCTGTCTAATATACAGCTTGTTAGGGTACCTGTCCTTTTGTCGATACTCTTTTTCCATCGGCACACTTCTTTCATGCTCTTTTTGATTTCTTACCTTTGTTGCCTGGTTCACTTGATGCATCGGTTTTCTGGTTTTGCGAGCATCTCTGCTTCTGAATTTGTTTCCGTAAAAAGGTGATTTTCTTTGCGCAAGGTGTATTGTTGCAGCAAAACTGTAACTTGATCCTCATTTTCTTCCCCCGACAGGATCGCGATCCTATCTGCCAGATACTTTTTAGTGTTTACAGATTGCAGTGGTTCAGCAACTGAGAGACCGTTATTCACGCCGTTTAAGTTAGTTACGATTGCCTCAACTTGAGCACAGGGTGATTCTTGAAAAATACTATTTGCATTTGCCCCACTTAAGCTTTCATTTATCCGTTCACATAGTTTGAGTAAGATCTTCATAGGGAACTGTAGTGTGGACAGACATGACTGTATTTCAGTAACCTGATCCACAGGTGTAGAATGCAAAAAGGTAGAATCCAATTGTTGACATAGATTAGGTGAAGCTGATAATCTTGCCACGTTACTGCCCTCATTTTGAGATACATTTTGTATGAGGGGAAGATATATCCACTGCATCAGCCTGCAACTTTTCAACAGTCACCATTTTGCCCTGGATCGAGTAACAAGTCTAAAAGTGAATTATTGTCGATGTCATCTAAATTAACTTACGTCAGGTGTCAAGGTCTCACTAACTAGCTGCGTTTCAGGCTGCACATGGGCTTGTGCTTGAACTTCCGGTTGAGCAACTGGAAAGAATGATGTTATTAGCTCATTCGCAGTGTCAGTTGGCAGCTGTTTGGGATCAGCATCAAATCCTACAATGGCAGTCCGTGTAGGTAAAACGTTCCCTTGCATTTTATTTCCATTTCCCCTACACAGGTTCCCAGTTATCGTGCGTGTTTTAACAAGCATTTCTCAAGATATAAAGGTGCTCAAATAAACACGTGACGAAGGTACGAGTTTCTTACCCGCACTCAGGCACCCCAGCACACCGGGACAGCACTCGCTTCAGCACTCCTCGATGCATGCCATTTTATTACCCTACAGCTATATATCACCACCCAAAAATGCACTGATTATTTAATCTTAGGCAGTGAGAATAATATTATACACTAATTCATTCTTTATATTATTCTGAAAGCCCATAAGGTTTAGAGTAAGTAATTAAAATATAAATATAGGAACAAAGCTTGCTCCTGAGATTCCGCTCCTTTCCATTGAAATGGCACAAACGGATAGTTTATTAGTCCTAAAATTCCCGGTCTGTGGCTTTGTAGGATGACAACCACATTATACAGCTGATGACCAATAATCATTATTTGGAGGATGATTAAAAATCATGACTTTCTCTGTTTAACTACATAGCGCGTAGATTTGTAGGTAAAGGAAGCTCTATCGTGCACACCCCCTCGAATACTCAGCAAATCTGCCCCAAACAGCTTTCCTCAGGAAATGGCACTGAGAAAGAGAGTGCGTGGCTTGTCGGAATTCCAGTGCCACTGAATCATCCGGCAACGGACCATCTTTGAAACCACATCAAGATTATAGTCTGGGCGTGGCTTGATGGCTACATGAGAGGACGCTCCTTGGAGGAGCTCCCGATGATCCGATTTTGATCCTGGGAAGAAGCGATGGTTTTCGGCGGACTTTCGAGCCCACGGCGCATCCAAGGGTGCATGAAAGTGGGGGGCACATGGTGAGTGCCCTCCGCACCAGCGAGACTGCATATCCACAGAACTAGACTTCGAAGAAGGTGGCGGTCGCGCAGTGGAAGGGCAGCACCCAAGATGGCCGCTCGTGGACAAAGGGCCATAAATGGTCCGTGGAGCTGAGGAAGACAGAGCCGGCCGGAGCGGGGCGAGCCAAACTAGAGGGACGCGTCGCATGCGTCTCTGGCTGGTGGCAAGAGCATAAGTGTGGGCCCCCACTGAGGAGGCCCTGGATTGTGGCGTGCCAGCAGAGCGAACCGGAGTTCAGCAGAGCCTTGCTGAGAAGGGGTCGGCGAGCGGACCCCGCAAGGCGCTCTGCAGCGCCGGAGACACAACTGGGCACGTGTGCCCAACCGACGCAGCAGGATGTCCTCTAAGGTGGTGCGACCCCGGATCAAGCAGCCCACGATGGAGGCCTACGCTAGGTCGCCCCCGGGCACGGAAGGGGGCAAGAGCAAAGAGGCCCCTTCGGCGGCGACGGACCCACCGGGTACTATCCAGGAGGTGCTGGAAGCAATTGCCGACTTGAAGGTGGCTTGGGAAACGAAGTTGGGCCTGGCCATGAAAGAGCTGCAGGAGGGCCTAGACCTTAAGATCGAAGCGGTCCAAGAAGAGGTGAACCTGTTGCGACAGGACGTGCGAACGAACGCGGAGTGCACTGGGGAACTGGAGAAGGAGTTGGCCCCGACCACGGAGGCGTGCAATGCACATGCTAAGGAGCTTCATGCCCTCGTGCAACGAGTGCGCAATCTGGAGGACAGAGCAGAGGAGGCAGAGGGGCGCGCCAGGCGCAACAACATTCGCATTGTGGGTGTTCCTGAAGGAATGGAAGGATCGAACCCCACGGAATACGTTGAAACCATGCTCTTGCAGGAGATTACAGGCGGGGAGCTGACCCAGGGGTTCACGGTTGAAAGGGCGCATAGGGCCCTGACCAGGAGACCGGCCCCAGGAGCCCCCCCGCGGCCGTTGATCGCGAAGATCTTGAACTATCGTGACCGCGAAAAAAGATTCTCTAATTTTTCCGGAAAGGAGGTACGCTAGAAAGGGGGTCAGCGAAAATAACGGCGTATCCGGACTATACCCTGCTTGTACAGCGGAGTCGAATGAACTTTGGATCGGTGAAAAGGAGGCTTAGAGAAGCAGGCCATCGCTACATGTTGCTCTACCCGGCTAGGTTAAAGGTGTTTTATAAGAATAGATCCCTCTTCTTTGAGACGCCGACCGAAGCGATGGAGTGGCTGGATATGCAGGGTCGACCTCAGGAACCGGATGCCCAGACAGAAGCGGCTGGAGATAAGTAGCACGTTGCTGAGGCACCCGTGAGGCCATAGTTATGACATTGGGATTGGAATATAGTACGATATTGTGCTTGTGGGGACGAAGTCATGGTATCTGCCGGCGGGTCCCGTTGAATGCACTTCTCCTAAATAGATGACTGGGAGCTCCTGGGAAGCACCCTCTGAACCCAATAGTAGTACACTTAGTTAGGTCACTGTTAGATAGGTGACGCCCCGCGGGGTCCTTGTCCTCGGATACGAGACAGGTCCAGACGTGGGTAGGCCTGAGATCCAGGGATGGAACTGGGCTATTGTTGGGGGTTGGCAGGGAGGGGGGATGAGGGGAGTTGTGTGCAGTGGTGTGAAGTTGGGGGGGGTATTGTTTGTGAATAGAAGGGAGAGAGCCAGAAAACGAACTAGCACGGGGAGCATTATGGGAAGGGATGGGATGGGGATAGTCCGACCAGGTGGCATCGGGTAATCTCAGAATTGTGACCTGGAATGTACGGGGCCTTAACAGCTACCTGAAACGTAATAAAGTGATGCTGTACTTAAAGAGGATGCGTGTAGACATAGCCCTGCTGCAGGAGACTCACCTTACTAGGGAAAGGCAGGAGGTGGTCAGGAGAAAATGGAAGGGCAATGTTGTGGGGGCGGCGTACTCGGCGTACGCTAGAGGGGTTATTACTTGGGTGGCGCCTCATGTGCCGTTTCGAGTGCTGGACTCTACGGTGAACCCGGAGGGTAGAATGGTGGTGGTAACGGGTCTCCTGGAAAACAGGGAAGTGCATATCATAAATTTGTACGCCCCCAATAACGACACAGCGGCTTACTTTAGGACCCTCTACAGTAAACTTGGCCCCCTGGCAGGGGGTACAATAGTGTGGGGGGGGACTTTAACTGTACCATGAATCCCAGAATGGATAGGTCCAAGGACAGTGTAGGGAAAACGGCACCGACGGCCAAAGCGCTGGGTACCTTTCTGAAAGACCTAGGCCTAGAGGATGCGTGGAGAAGGCTGCATCCCACGGATAGGCAGTATTCACACTTCGCAGCGCCACATGATTTGCACACAAGGTTAGATTACATGTTTGTAACAGCCGAGATAGTGAGAGACATAGAGGGAGCAGAATACAAGGCCCGAGTACTATCTGACCACTCGCCCTTGGTGGTAGACTGGAGACACCAGCCCCCAAGACCGCGGATCCCTACATGGAGACTCAGGACCGAGGCTCTGCAAGACGAGGGATTTCGGGAGGGTCTGAGGGATGCCATTGAAGAATACTTTGATATAAATAGGGGAAGCGTAAGCTCTGTGGGCACACTGTGGGAAGCGTTTAAGGTGGTGGTGCGTGGGGTAGCCATTTCCAAAGCTAAGGGGCTACAGGGGGTATCGAAAGGGAACTCCAAGAAGCGGAAAGGGAGCTAGAGGATCTCACACGTTGTGAGAACACCGCTCATGATAACAGAACCAAAGTAAAGGAGCTACAGTTGTCCTGCAGTGCACTCTGGGATAGGCTATGCAGACTCAATTACAGGAAATATACGGAGAGGATACACGCAGGGGGCGACAAGCCGGGCAGACTGCTGGCCCTGGCCTGGCTGTATAAGAGTGAGACCCCCCGCTCGGTGATCAGTGAGATTAAGGATGAGAGAGGTTGCATCTGCAACACCCAGGAAGGGGTAAATGAGGAGTTCCTTAAGTTTTACAGACACTTGTATGAGGACACGGGGGAGGATATGTGTCAAGACATACTGGACACATTGGAGGACATAGAACTGCCCACCCTGGATGACCTAGAACGCGCAGAGTTAGACGCACCTGTCACCTCGGATGAGCTGGAGGTGGTGATTCAGAATTTGCCCACTTGCAAGGCGCCTGGTTTGGATGGGCTACCTAGTGATTTCTACAAAACATACAAGCAAGAGCTGCTTCAGCCACTGCTTGCCACTTTCAACGAGGCCTATGAGCGGGGGAACTACCATTGTCCCTCCGCGAGGCTGTGATCATCCCACTCTTGAAACCAGGCAAGCCGGCCGGGGAGTGCGGGTTTTACAGATCGTTGTCCATGCTTAACCAGGACAGCAAAATACTTACGGCAGTGCTGGCTAATAGACTGAAGAAGGTGATTGGGAAACTGATACACCCAGATCAGACGGGATATGTTCCAGGCAGGAACATCACCGATAACCACAGGAGGCTACACCATATCATTGACCAAACTGAGGAGGACACGGGCGAGTTGGCTATAGTGTCGTTAGACGCGGTCAAGGCCTTCGACTTGGTACGATGGCCCTGGCTGAAAGCGGTCCTGAAGGGGTACGGAATGGGACCTGGATACCTCAGATGGGTCCAGTTGTTTTACAGCACCCCGATGGCGAGAGTCAAAACAGGGTCCACAGTCTCAGATACCTGGCAACTTTGCAGGGGGACCAGACAGGGCTGCCCCTGGTCACCCATGCTATATATACTGGCATTAGAGCCGCTGGCAATATGCCTGCGACAACAATATGGGGAGGTAGGCATAAGCACTGTCAGTGGAGGGCACCTGATATCATTAGATGCGGATGATATGCTCCTTTATTTGCGTTATCCAGAAGAAAACCTGCAGTATGTGCTGGAGGTAATAGAACGGTACGCCACCCTTTCGGGCAAATCGGTGAACCCTAGAAAGTCTAGTCTGTTTCCTTTGGGCAGATACAGGAATGTCCCGGTACAGAGGCTGCCTGTCCTGCCAATACCATGGCAGCCTGTGACATTTAGGTATTTGGGAATAAATATTTACCACAGGGTCGAGGCAGAACACAAGCATAACACAGAAAAAGCAATAGAGGGGATCAAGAACAGCATGGTATTTTGGTCTAGATTGTCCCTGACCATGATGGGGAGGACGGCCTTGCTCAAGATGGTGGTCCTGCCTAGACTCTTAGACTTTTTCGTGAATGTCCCGTTTTTGATACCTAGGAGCCTATTCGCGAAACTTCACAGCGTGTGTAGGGGTTTTGTGTGGGGCAGCTCTAGGAATAGGGTTGCTCTGTGGAAGCTCCAGAACCCATGTGACAAGGGGGGGATAGGCCTGCCTAATTTTTAACTCTATTACCTGGCGGGGCAGCTGCAGTATGTGGCCAGGTGGCTTTCGGCTGAAGACTCGGCGGAAGCTAGGCTTCTGCGTGGAGACTCAGCCCCATACTTTCTGATGGAAGTGGTGTGGTTGCGCAGAGACAAACAAGTGGGCAGGGGGCGGCTACTGAGGCTGGGCTGGGAGATCTGGCACGGACATGGAAGATTGGGAGGGATTCGGAGCCGTACTCCCAGCGGGCCCCTTTGGCAGCGCTGTGCGGGAGCGACTCTCAACTACTTGAATTGGTCCGTAGATACTGGGAACAGGTAGGTCTGGCCACCCTCGGGGACATATGGCAGGAAGGGGAGGCATTGGACTTTCAGAGGTTGCAGGAAGAGACGGGGGTGCATGGTGGCCAATATATAACCTATACTAGGCTTGTGAAAAAGACTAGAGAAAGATGGCCCAAGACAGTGCTAGCGGAAGACCCTGATGCCTCCCTGGAAACTATGTATGATGTATCGGAGGGCGGGCACGAAATATCGAGGATATACGAGCTCCTGCGAGTAAGGGCAGGGAAGGAGTTGCTTCAATTGAGACAAGATTGGGAGGAAGAGGTGGGAGGACCCATGACAGACGGGCAATGGGAATGGGCCCAGAGGTACCATAAAAAGGTGTCCCGGAACGCGAGATTCCAACAGCTTCAATTGTACGTTACCCACAGGGCTTATTTGACTCCCGGGAAGATTGCAAAGTTTGGGGGACCAGCTACGCAGCAATGCCCCAGGTGTAGGGAGGTGAATGCGGGACTGCTACACATGTTTTGGGCTTGCCCGGAAGTGCACAGATTTTGGGATGAGGTTAAGACGAAACTGGCTGGTGGGGGGGGTGGTGCTGGATGTGGAATCGGCCTGGTCATGTGTGCTTGGGCTTTTTCCTAGACCCCGACATTCAAAACACATAAGCAAGATGAAGGACCTGGCTTGTGTTTTGGCCAAGCGCAGGATTGCCATGGGCTGGAAGGCGGCCCACAGACCTAGGTTGGAGCTATGGTGGGCGGACCTCTTGAGGTGGGCGGAAGCTGAATCTGTAGTCTGGTTTGAAGCGGTCACTAGGGGGGGCGAGGAGGAAGTAGGGCCCTTGCTGGCCTGGTGGCAATTGGTGGCCTCTATGGCAAACTCTCATCAGGGTAACAACGGAACAGAGGACCCGGATGATGACTGCCTAAGTACTGTGATACCCGTTGATGCTCCTGTAAATGACATGTGAGAACCGGCTCTAGTTCAAGGGGGGGGGGGAGTTGGAGAGTTCTAATGAAAATGTGTTGGTCTAATGATGCTTTCTATGTATTGAAACAGTTGTAGTGTGTTTGTTTGACTTCAAAATAAAATAAAAATATTTTAAAAAAAAAAAGATTATAGTCTGCCAACACTTTGGCACCGGTCCGGCGAGGGAAGACACCTTGTGTAATGACAGGCAGACAGAGTCTCGCCATATAAGCCTCTTGGAACTTCAAGCGTTTAGGCGTCTGCTGCGCCATGGAACCCAACAGCAGTCCTCGGGTAATGTTGTCGAAAGTAACTCCGAGAGATAGACCGATGCTTGGCCGGAGGATGGTGTCACCCAGTCGTCTTGGAACTTCTCACCTCTGACACCACATTAAGTTTCCGACACTTCAGCTCCGGTCCCACGTGGCAAAAATCATTATAAAACACAACTCAAAGGCCAATTGCAAGTGTAAGCATATTGCCAATTGTTTCTAATGTTTCAAGTTATTGTAGCCTCACAATTAAATCAGATTAATCTCAACGATGTGAGGAGGTCCCAAATTAGGTGGCCATTTTGTGGGCTGCTGGCTATGCCCCCGGCCTGTTAATTGTTTCCAAATCTGGAACTGCAGTAACAGCTCAGGGATCTTTACTAATTTTCCCGCTGTGCTCCATGGACCCAGCATTTAATAGGCCAGTCTGCCATCTTGAAACTTTCAGCTGCATGCTTGCGTGGTAGAACACAAACCCTATGTACGTGAAGGCGTAGCAGGCATCTATTCAGTGGGTTGTTTGTAGAGTGTGGCAACTGTAGGATAGAATTCATGTTGTAACCACAATTTGGTAATTAATGCTTTTTCATTATCACTACATAATTCCTGTGAATCGCCATAGACTTTGACCACAGTGGTCGTCTCAACTTCCATTGCAGAAACATTTAAATGGCCAGTAGCAATAGATCCAACATGGCCGTCTCCTGTCATAAGCTCACCACTTCTATGGGGGGTAAGGGGGTACCGGGGATCCTTTTTATACTGGTGAGGCCCAGGCTCCCAAGTCACCCCCACACACTCTTAGAGCCAGGCAGGTGACATTGTCACAATAGCCTTACCATTCCATGTACAGCACCTCATGTTCAAGATTTCAAGATGTTCCTGCTGTAGTAAAAATACATTTTCTAAGCCCTCCACCGCTGCCTATTTGTATTATATAACAGACCACAAAAAGGTAACACATATTGATATTTCTTCAGGGCAAATAGCAGTCATTGTGAGTATTACCGACTTAGTACAGTCTTTGTAGATGGCACTCTAGTAGCTCTTTGTAGAAGGGGTTGGTGTACCCAAGATATGAATCGACCAGAGCTCCAGTGATCAGAAAGTGTTTCTCTTGGGGACGAATAATTACAGTGCTGTCCTACTCTATGGCTAGGGTTCACACAGAGGCAAGCATAGAGCAGGGGCAAACGAAAAAAAGAAAGGCCTTCAGAGTCATTCTAGTAATCATTCTTCACATGAGCCCAAGTACACAGAGAAGCTTAAAGTGGGCGCTGTAACAATTTGGTTCCACCTGATGAATGCCCACAATAAACAGTGAAATAAATGTTTCATTTTGGAATGTTCACCAGAAGAGGGCTAAAACAGCAGAGACAGAGTTGCATTCACTGAAAATAATATTTATAGTTATATAGTTTGCTGCTTGTCACTTTACTGAACACCGACTAGCATACAAACCTGATGCATTGTCATCTAAGATGTGATTGGATTACCTCCTTATGTTGGGGAGCCATCCATTTTTTTAAAGAAATGTTTATGAACTAAAATATTTTTGTATAATTTAAAAAGGTATTGAATGATTGCTCATTTTCATAGGACCACCGATGTATGGGGAATTGTTTGAGGGATTAATGGAAGATTTTTTTTTACAGCAGATTTAGTAAAAAAGCAATGATTTAGAGCCATGATGTTACTACTTGGTCAGCATGTGAGTTAACGATGTGATCAGCAACCCACAGTGTGATCAGCAACCCACAGAATTCCCAGATGATTGATTCTCTTTTTAAGGGGATCCATCTCACTGAAGAATGTAGGGGCAATGGGAAAGAGTTTCAACCATGTGTAGAGGTGCTTAGCACCCATACTAGGATTTCAGTGCTGGAGTCTTTGGGCCTGATTCACAAAGAACAACTCAGGAGATGACTGTGAACATCTTAGATTTGCATCTGCTAGCTTATACTCGATTTAGAAAGCCTAAAACAGGAGAAAATATAGGCATAGATGGAGCCTCTCTGAGATGCCTTTAACAGACCTTTGTGAATCTCTTTTGCACGTAAGCATCTGAAAGATGCCTCATGCCCCTCTCAACACATTTTAATTATATATATATTTATTTATTTTTTCCGAAAACATTCAAAAAAATGTAGGAAAAATTCGACATTATTGTTTTTCGACATTATTGTTTTCTAAAAAAAAAAATCGACATTTTGACCTTCTACATTTTTGCATTCTACATTATGACATTATGACTGACCACCATTTGCTCCAGTTGTTGGATCTAATTTAAGTGGTTACCTGTCAACCGCACACATGTAGTGAGTGACCCCTTGGAGCACATTCTTCTCCAGGTGTAACATGAATTCAATATGTTAATGTCATGTGTAAGACTTTTACACATTGAACATACGATACACCTAATTTTTATTAATTTGTATGGCAGAGTAGAGTTGCGGATTGTAAGTTACGATTTCTCCTCTCCCTGAATACTCCAGCATTAACCCCAGCATGACATTTTCATGCTGGCGTAAATGCTATGGATTCCTATGGAATCCGCCTGCTTTTCACACAAGCAAAAAGCAGGCAGATTTTATAGGAGTCCTTTGTAAATACTGCCTACCATGTGTAACTGACAGGCAGTGTTTATTCCATTTTCATGGTGGAGTGTACCAGCGAATATGCCACCATTTTACAATCCCCTTTTGCAATCCGACCTGCAACTGTGGTAAATAACGCAGAGGGGACCCGTATGCGCTGAAGTGTAAACGTAACAGGTACCCTCAGAGTTAAGTACAGGGAACACAAATATGAGTGCCTCTTGTCACTGATTGACAGTGATCGACACAAAAATGGCCCACACAAGGGTGTGATCAATAAACGCTTCATTAGGGATGTGTACAAAGTAGGGCCATAATAATACACAGGGAAGATTTCCACTAACCCAAAGATGTTGAATCATGATTCTTCAGTATGTGGGCAACTTAAAAAGAAAGGGGATCTGAGCTAAGGGGAAGAGTAGCCAAACTCAAAGTTCTTCTAGTTGTCCATAATTCAAGTTCCGGGTCTCCCACAGCAGGATATCGCAAAAACGTATATAACTCATATGCTGATAGTCTCATGTTTAGGGGGTTCTGCATCCTTCTTCCGTGATGTTCCCAGCAATTTATCTGTTTAGTTCTCATTCCAGAGTATACAGAGTCACTGCACCTTTCCTCTATGGTCTTCTTGTGGGCCTTTCTCTGCTTGGTTCTCATCCCTGCGCTTAAGGAATTGCACCACCTTTCTTAAAGCTTTTACAGGGGAGCCTCCTCCCAAAGTCTCATCTCTGGACTGGTGCCTGTTGGCGGGCTCTGTAGGTGGTGGCATGGTGGTGCTGGCCTTTAACCAAGGTCCAGTGCTGCAGGGAGACCGGCATGTGCACAATGTTTATTTTAGGGTACTTCCTAGGCCTCTTACCACCTTCCTTTTCCTGCAAGGTCCCAGTTATCCAGGCACCTACATTCTATCTCCTGCCATCAGCATCTCGCCTTAAGCCTTGCTCCCACAGGGACCTGCAGTGGACCTTCCTCTTTCTCCCTTCTCCTCTCCTTTGGGATATCTCGCTCATGTGTCCACCCCCCCCTTTAGGTGTATCCCTTGGTGTCTTGGGGTACCACCTTTTCCTCCTCACTACTGTTCTCTGCTACTTCCTCCTTCTGGATGTTTCTCCATCGCTTTCAATTATTCTTCTGCAAACGTGTTATCCCTTTCCTCTATCTCCTTCTCTTTTCCTCTCTACTTCTCTGTCTGATAACTCTTCCTAGCCCTCTGGGAGTTTCTCCTCCAACACCCCCGAATCTTTCTCTTCCCAGACATCTGTAGTTATCTCCTCCCAGCCCTCAGGGTCTTTGTCAACACAGCCTTCTTATTCGTCCACCGGGCCATATGGGTCTTTCTCTGATCAGCCCTCTGTGTCTTCCTTCTCACACCCCCTGGGTCTTCCTCCTCCTCCCAGCTGTGGCAAACCAGAAAAAGGTCTCCGACCAAAAAACATTGTGTTCAATGAGATTTATTAATGTCAAATAGAAGAAATGCCTTTCGATCCCTATTGCTAAAGGGAGATTTCCTGCCTACAAATCTATACTAAGGTGCTTGTCAAAACAATTAATAAAGTCTTCAGTTCCAACCTACCTTCTACCTGACTCTACCACTAAAGAAAACGCAACTTAAAGTAAGTAGTATAACCTGCTTCTAGAAGTTGTGTTTTCTTCATCCCTCCTCGGTTTGTGAGATATTTCTTCTTGTCTTTTCTAATTATTGTCTTTGTCCAAAAAGAGTTCACAACACAAAATAGGTTTTTACAAACACCTACAACATCTCAGGTTCCAGAAAATATTAACATCTTGATTTGGTGTAGATGGAGGGATAGCTCCTTAAGCCCTTTTCACTATCTAATTTGGTATATCTTCCAATGGTTTGTTCTTAGCCTATCACTGACTATCTCCTGGACTGGTTCTAGTCATAGAACTTTGTATTCTTCAAGTTCAACTGTTTCTCCCGATCCCACAATCTTATTTATCTCCCGGGGTTGTTGATAACCCCCTTTCAGATACACACACTTCTATTGGGTTGGTGTAATGTTTATGCTCTGATTTATTTGTTATTACAACTGGGCCTTCTGCCCTTTCACAATTGTTCTCATTTTGCAGACTGTTCCTTTTCCTTGGGCTGCATCGGAGTTTCCCCTTCCCAATGTCTTCCACTGGCGTTACCCCTGTTTTTAGCACTGGGAGTGGCACAGTTTTCCAGATAAGCTCTTCTTTAAAGTTAGGTCTTTTATAGACCTTGCTAGAAGAGTCTATTGTAGAGTTTAGGGTCCCTTTGGGGTTCTGCCAGCTTTCCTGTATTTCTAACATATTTAAAAGCCTCAGAGGGAGCCTGGGCTATTTGGATCACTGTGTCGGGGGCATGGCTGGGTTGCTGGAGTACAGCTCTCTGCAGGGGTTGGGAGAGCGTTAATAAACTTTACCAGCTCTACTGCCTCTAGTACTCTCGGTAAGCTTTTCTTTCCCAACCATTGGCCGAGCGTATTTTGGACTCACCTGGCCAATTCTTTCAGGCCCTTATTGGAGAGTAGTAGTATGTTTCTGAACTTTAGTCGGAAAAATCCGTAGGTTTGTCCCACCCTTTCTAAGAGGGCAGCTTTTATCTCTTGGAAGGATGTGGTCCCCAGGGGATTCATATTTTGATATGATAGCTGTAGCTCTCCCCTTAGTAAAGGTTCCAAATAGAAAACCTTAAGGGCCCAATACCACTGAAAGGTAGCCTTTCAAAATGTGTAAAAAAAGGACACCTAGATCTTCTCCCTCATGATAGGGTTGTAATACTCTATGTGGGAGAGTCTGGTGATTATCCCTAATCTGTTGAGGTTCTCCTGGTGACGTTGACTGGTCCTGGCTTGATTTTCAATAATCTTCTCCAGGAGAGTCTCGAGCGAGGTCATGTTGATTCCAGGATCTGGTTTTTCCAGCAAACAAATTTCAGAAGGCTGGGTCTTAGGTTCTTCTTTGTCTTCTGAATCTATAAGGAGTGTGTTGCAGGCAGGTGTAAGCTCTTGCTTCTCTAACGTAGGCTGTTTGAGTCTCACTCCCAAGGATGGTTTTATGCCCCAGGGTCCTATCGGTGGAAGACACCAGATGGGGTTGGCCATACAACCTGGACGAGGGCCGGATTCTGTGACATGACACTTGTATCCCACTTCTAACACCATAGTTGGCAGAGCAGAAGAAGGATTAGGACCAAAAGACCTTATGTTAAAATAGATGTATTAATATCAAATGACAGAAATGCCTTTCCCTATTGCTAAAGGGAGATACCCTGCCTACAAAACTATACTAAGGTGCTCGTCAAAACAATAAAGTCTTTGGTCCCAACCTACCTTCTACCTGACCCTAACACTGAATAAAACGCAACCTAAAGTAAGCTGTAAGGGTGAAGAAGGAGGAGACTGACACACAGGTGACATAGTTGTTGGCATTAACAGAAATAAAAGAGAGAGGTATGGCTCCCTTCTTCTGGACATTGGATCATAGTTCCCAGTCTTTGGTGGGATCTTTACCCAAGAGAATGACTCCCTTCCCCAGGTCTCAATCCCTTTCCATGGCAAAAAACAAAGTTACAGGTTGAAATGTTCTCAGTTCAAATTCAAAGGGTAAAGTTCCAGTTCAAACATCAATATTTCTTATTGCCCATAGTTGCTTCTTCACTATTGGGATCCTGGAGAATGCCTCCCTTGTCCAGGTGACTTACTCTCAGTAGTTTCAAAAGCCAGGGGAAGGACTTCCCTTCCCCTGGCCTTTTTCAGGCTTACTTTGCAGTTCATAAAACCAGGGAGAATGTCTCCTTCAGCTGGCCTTTTCTCTGGCTTTCTTTGCAGTTCAGAATGCCGGGGTGGATGCCTCCCTTCCCCTGGCCTTCTTTCACACTTTGGTTCACAGTTCCAAACACCAGGAGGAATTACTTCTTTCCTCTGGCTCTTTTTACACTTTGTTTCACAGTTCACTGCACCACGGAGAATGACTCCCTTCCCCTGGCCTTTCATACGCTATGTTTCACAGTTCACAGAACCAGGGGGAATGACACCCTTCGCCTGGCTTTTCTATATATATTCAGTATGGCAGACTTGTTTCACGCTCCTGCCAGGTACTGCCACAAAGATGTCTTATGCTATTCTCCATTTGGAGTTGCGATCCCAGACCTAAGCTTTCCTCTGGTTTCTGTTTGGCAGATTTGGTTCACTCTCCTGCCAGGTACTGCCACGAAGAAGATGAATTATGTTGATCTTCCTTTGTGGGTGTGGGTCCCAGACCTGTGTTTCTCTTTGTTTTTCCTCTGGCAGACATGGCTCACTCCTTTGCCAAGTACTGCCACAAGCAAGTTGACTGGCGACGATCTTCCTTTTTGGGTGAGGGTCCCAGATCCTGTTCTCTATGCTTTCCTCTGTGTGATTATTAGTGTCCTTTGAAATACTACGGGCACTGTCTCTCTTTCCCCTGCATTGGGAAACGTTTCTTTAGTCCCCCTACTGTTGCCTCTGCAACCCTTTTGCGCTCCCACCAACCATTCCAGTAACCATTGATCCTTCAGGATTGGACCCGGCGTCTCCTGGTCAGTCTCGGGATCATCACTCTCTGTATTCAGGTCTTGCATGCCTTCCCTGGCTCTCTGGCGTGCTGCGGCAGCTCTGTAGTTGTTGGTCCCTTGCAGGTGGAGCGTCTTCCTTCAACCACGCTATCAGACTCCTGCACTCGCCTGGACCTCTGCTCTGCCAGTTTCCTGCACGGTCCGTCACTGTAGAACCGCGTGTGGACACCTCTTTCTCCGCTTCCTGGTCATCAGTCTCTTATTCCCGCACTGACCCGCCGCCTCGTTCTCGGTTCCTCCGGGAAGGGATTGACAATTGAGGAAAACCTTCCTTTGTCTTTATTTGGAAGGGCCACTGACAACTAGAACGCTCATTCAAGTTCCTCCAAGTGCTCTTTAGTGCTCCGCCCCTCCTCGTCCCAGTACATCTCAAGGAAGTCCTTATTAGACCACTCCTACTCTTCCTCATCTCAGTGAATGTTGGAAATTCAGTCTTACAGATATACATAGAGGTGGGTTATATAGAAATGCGGTTTATAGGGTAGGAGGATGTATACGGTGCTAGGTGAGGGATGTCATTCAGCATTCTCCCTAGATGGTCGTCCTTGTCCCCAGTCTCTCCCATGAGATCCTCCCACAGTGTACTGTCCCCAGGTGGACTATTGGGTATCCGCCTCACTTTCAAGTACTTGAACTCTTTGTCATTGTGTCTGCTGGCAGGAAAGGCCTCTCCTCAGCACTTGTTGGTTATCCAGCACTTCAGTCCCGAGGTTAGTGCAATGCAGGGATCCTCCCTAGGCCCCTCTCTCTGAGCTTGAGACAGAAAAGGGATTCTGACAGCGTCTCCCTACGCCACGATAAGCTCCACAGGATTTTGCGTGGTGCAGGGACAGTGTAAGCACTGTGTTATGCGCCCTCATTCTTGGCATGTTTCAGATCGTGTTTCCCTTTGGAACAGATACACAGCGGTGCCCCGATCCAAGATGGCGGCTGCACGTCTGCATTGCGTGATGAGGTCAGCACGCTTACGTTCCTCCTCACAAGCGGTTACTCGGAAATAAGTAGCATCTTGATCTGGTAAGCGTTGCGTTGCAATTGTTATAGCGGTATGCTGTGTTTAATTCTGTTCTGACCTTCCCTTCGCTCTGGCGCTCTGAGCCTCCTTCCCTGCCTTCTCCCGAGTTTCCTTCCTGGATCTCTCCTTCCCTCCTCCTGGATTCGGTCTGACTCCCGAGTCAGCCCTCCTCCTTACCTCTGCTTCCACGGGCTCACCCGCCTCTTTTTTCTACTGGGTTCTATCGCTGGCTTCCAAGTCAGCTGTTTCCCTTTTCGCTCCTGCTTATATGCCTTTGTGAGTTTGCCCACCTCTGTGTCCACCTGATATCTACACTTGGGTTGCACAGTGGCTACCTGGAAGGACAGGCCTTACCTCTTCACCGCAAAGGATGCCAAACCAAAGGAAGTAAGGTCTGCGACTGACACACTGACTGGGGAAGCTAGATGGTAAGCTGACTGAGGTATGGAATTCCAGTCAAGGCCAGAGACGAGGAACTTTAATGGCCCAAGGCAGGTAGAGCAGGAAAAAGCAGAGAAAGAAGAGAGCCAAGGGAGAACTGTCAAGTAGATCTGGGCAAGGCAGGAATACAGGATAGATAACCAGTGACCAGATAGCAGAAAGAAACTGGCACAAAGGCAGGTCACAAACGGAGCGCAATTAAGATGCGTCCGCAGCCAGCAAGTGAGAGTTTAAATAGCTTAAGAAGTAGGAAGTGCAGCAATGGAATCAGATGCCGCTGTCTTGGCAACAAATGACTCCCTTGGCAGTGCTCATGCATGCAGGGCAGACACCGACTCCCCATGCATGCACACTGACGTGGCAATGGCGGAGACCCGAGGACTGCCGGAGGTACCCGTAGAACCGAGACTAACCCTGTGCCGCCCCTCGGGACGACGGATCCTGGCTGGAGACCCCCGCTGTAGGCGCCAACGAGGATAGAGCCACCAAGCTGGTAAGTGCAGCCCGCGGCGGTGACGTGCACGCATGACACTCACCACCCTGGCCTCATGGGAAGGGGCTCCCCTTGGGGAGAAGTGACAGCTAAGGATTTGTCACAAAGCAGTATTACCTGCTTCTAGAGTTTGTGTTATTTTGACCTCTCCTCGGTCTCTGAGATATTTTTCTTGTCTTTTCTAATTATTGTCTTCGTCAAAGGGATTTTTAAATCACCAAATAATCATGTAGCTGTAAAGATGCTAATTTAAAATATCATCTGTAGAGATGATCATTTTTCTACACAGCATTAATGACTTACATTGAACCATTGCAGCTAGAGATGTTAAACCTAGCTCAAAACGCCATACTGCAATTGGAAGGCAGATTGGCAGTGACAAAGTTCGTTTCCAAATCAGTTATTTCAATTTGTTCCAACATACTTTGTTGCATTTTAAAAGTATTTCAGCACCATACAAGAGGGAAGGGATCGCCTTTGATTTTTATAAAATGTCATTTTTGGTAACAAAGAAAATTGGCCAACTCAAAGAATTGCAGATGCCTGAAACTTAAGTTTGAGCAAAGTACTAGAGTGGCAACAGAAATCGGCACCAAACAGATTGTCTTTCCAGAGGGCCCAGGACTCCCAGCGGACTGCAGCAAACTGCACTTCTGGTGCATTTCCACGCTCTCTCCGTGCTGGAGCGAGTTTTTGAACTCCCAACTCAGAGCTCCTGTTTCCTCCCAGGGTATCATAGAAACAGAGGGCAGACAGCGGACTCCAATAGCACAGCCACGCAGCCCTTTCAGTTTCACTACTACAACTTTAAACTTAACAAGGGGCATTAATGGCCAAATCCTTTATAGCCACCTGATATTAATAAAGCACCCAATGCGAATGGCATGGACCTTTAAAAACGATATGTCTTATCATTTTACCTGAGATAACAACTTGACAAGTTATCAAAAAATAAGCAGGAGATGGAGTGCAAGAAGAGATTTTTTTAGTGTTAAGTTGCCTCCTCTATCTTCCCTTGCTAAGGTGAAGCCAGCTAGAATCCAACCAGGCTAAGTTGGTTAGGCTTCATGAATGCAGACAGATTTCAGTTTACCTACAACTGCTATAAGATGCTAAATTGAAGAGGTTTGCTTTAGCTTCAAAGTGTAAAGGTCCGGAAGGTTCAGTATAGTTGTAAAACGTAGTGGAACTGTTCTCAGTAAAAATAAAAGTAGTGGAACTCTGCTTCTGTCCGTCCGTTCCCGCTCACTTAAATATTTTCATAGGAAAAGAAAAGGTGGTAGTGATTTCATGCAAATGGGAACAAGTAGAAGGGACAGAGAGTAGGGCCATCTCAACTATCAAAACTGCCTCTGAAGAAAACCCTGGTAGGATCTCCTACCCCATGTTCAGCGGGGGCCCAAACTCCTCTTGACAGGCTAAGGTCCCTGACCCTATCACTATATATTTATAGATATTATAATTTTATACTAGGCGTGTGTGTATATACATTTTTGAGGCTTGTGGATCTACTTAGAATTGAATGCTTTGCATCAGCCAACATGTAGTGGTTGTTGCAGGGTATTTACATGATTTATCTTCGATTTAGAAAAGGGACGTCGATGGGGCATGTTTGTAATACTATCCCTACCGCAACGTGTACTGTACCCATGATCCATCACACCTCGAGGTCCTCAGATTGTTAAGCAGATACACGCATCAGAAAGACAGGTATGTCATGTTTGTCATATACATATATAGGTGCATACTTTATTTGAAGTTGTGTTCAGTGCTCACCCTACACAGTGGGTCGTGGAGTGCCTTACAAAGTTCAAAGTTTCAAAAGGTTGGAGGTGAAACAGAAATTACTAAATGTTTTCAGAATAGGATAGAAAGATTAGGATAGACAAGTTGTAGCAGGGGTAGGTGGAGGGGCTGGACTATATGTGGGGAAGCAGGTATGTTCTGAGGCACTTTTGGAAAGTGGTGATGAAGGGTGTGGGGCAGACGTGAAGCGGTCGGGTGTTCTATGCTCTGGTTGCCCACTGGATAAATGCTTGTTTGTGTGAGCATGTTAGGTAGAGAGCAATGTGTAAAAGATGCTGGCTGGCTTGTCTGGCGTTTGTGTGGGTGACAGGTTTGAGTTTGATGTGAGGGTAAGATGGGGTTGTGAGGTGGATGGCTTTGAATACAATGCAGAGTCCTTTGAGCAGGGGTGGACTGGGAACCAAAAATGGCCCCATATTACACATTTTCAGCAAGCTCAATCCTTTTCCTGTCAGAAAATGTGACAATAAAATAGGTTACCACACAAAAGAGGCCCAGGATGCATAGGCCTACTGGCAAATCTGCAAAGATCCCTATAGGCCAGTCCACCCCTGCTTTGAAGGCAGTTCTTTGCGGTATGGAGAGCCAGTGGAGCTTGGCGAGAGCTGGGGTGATCTGTGAATGTTTGTGTAGGTGGAGGATGAGTATGGCTTGCAGGGGAGCTGTTGGATAAATAATTGTGACGTGTGTAAATCATTATTATATGCATAGAATAACACTTTTCTGCAGCCACCAGTAAGTTTTACAGTGGCAAGAAAACTAGGGTGAACAGTGTCAAATAAAAACATAAAAGAATCAAAAAGAAAAAAGGGCCCAAAATGTATGCACTCTTGGCAAGCCATTGTCCTTCCCTCCCCCTGGTAGGGGTTGCACAGATACTGATTATGTCTGGGGGGTGATAACCATTGGTATGTAGGAATAAGCAATTGGTAAAAATGTACATAAAGTAACAAAATAAATGTTGATCGGAGAGGGCGGGACAGTTCAGATGAGCAATCACATGGACAAGTAGGCAGATTCCTGTTTAATAGAACAAACAGGTGGCCAAGCATTTCAGCTGATAATGGAGCTTGTGCAAAAATTCAAATAGGGGAGCTTATAGTGTATGGGCCTCATCGCGAGTTGGGCGGTAACCCTTAAAATCGGCTGTAACGCTATCAGCGCCGATTTTTAAGGGTCCGTCGGATCACAAGTCCAAATACCACCGGCGCCATTACAGCCGGTGAAAGTACAGCCAGCTGTACAAGCGTTGGCTGTAAAAGCGCCAGTATCCATTCGCGCTAAAACATAGCAATCACGAGTCTGGCGTAGGCGCAATTAGCGGCAGAAAAGCGGCGGACAATCTGACGAAAATACCCCAGCAAAATGCTGGAGGTAAAAGAACACAGGCCACAGCAATAAGGGCCCAGGTGAAACCAATGCAAATCAGAGGCCTACAAAGGACCCACCCATGCACAACACACCCTCCCCAACACCATTCCACCAGCAGGAGCAGGGAGGAGATAGCAATAAGGGCCCAGGTGAAACCAATGCAAATCAGAGGCCTACAAAGGACCCACCCATGCACAACACACACTTCCAAACACCATGCTGCCATTTAGAGCTGGGAGCCTTGATGTGGACTTTTACCTGCTGCGCCTGGAGCTACAGAGGCCAGCCAACCAGGCCAGGGCCCTGGGAGCGCAGGGGGTGGTGGCGATGAGGAGAAGGAGGAGGAGAGCAGCACCAGCAAGGCAGCCAGCCATCCCTAGGGTCAGGCCAACACCCTGGGCCCTGACTGATGGCCAGTTGGTGACCGAATATCGGCTGGACAGGGCAACCATCACCCAGTTGCTGGACACAATCCAGGCTGACATCAGCAGCCGTATAGCCATCAGCACATCAGTACCCCCGCTTGTGAAGCTCGTGTCCGTGCTACAATTCCTCGGGACTGGCAGTTACCAACACACCTTTGCCATGATGCATGGCATGGCCCAATCCACATTCAGTGCCATGCTGGGACAGGTGCTGGATGCACTGTTGAATCATGTGAATGAGCACATCGCATCGCCAGCCACACAGGCCCATGTGAACCAGCTGAAGGGTCAATTCCATGCCATTTCCCAAGTCCCGAATGTAATAGCGGCCCTGGACTGCACACATGTAGCACTCGTACCACCCCAGGCACATGAGGCAGCCTACAGAAACCGGAAAAATTACCATTCCCTGAATGTGCAGATGACATGTGGCCCTGACCTCACCTTCAGCCACTGCTGTGCCCGTTACCCAGGATCCACCCACGACTCCATGGTCCTGCGCAACAGAACCCTGCCAGCGTACATGGAAAGGCACCAAGGGCAAAACACATGGATGTTGGGTGAGTTCAAATGTATACAGTAATGCGTGTTAATCCACATCTGATGGGGCTGGTCACACACAATGAAATCCCTGAATGTTAATAGGCAGCACCATCAGTGCAGCATTTCCATTCAAGCACCTTGCACTAGAAACCTTGGACATGTCCAACACTGCAGAAGACACCCATTCAGGATGTAAAAGACATGTGGCAGCACAGTGACATATGGAAGGCCTACCACCACAAAGCCTCCTGTGTAAGTAGCACTATGGCTTCCCACACTGACACAGTACAGACATCCCACCCTGCCCACCCGACAGTCATGCAAATGTAACACAAAAGTCGGCACATCCACAAAAGCACCAGACATAAGTAGTCTGATTAAAGCCAATGTACATCCCCCAAACACTGTCCCCTGATTGGCCAATGAATTTCCTGGAGAACAGTACACCATAGTGGCAACCAGCAAATGCAACAGCAGCCAAAGGGAATGGCAATGACACATGAGGTAGCCCCTTCTCACATGCACAAGCAGATGGAAGGGTCCCCTTCCCCAGTGACAAGGGAATGAGTACTGTTACATTCTGAAACAGAGGCGTACCAAGTTGTGAGTACTTCATTGAATCAATGCTGCTCGTAGCACAGCACACTCCACAATATTAGTGACCAAATGAAAAGTATGCCAAAATGACACTGATGACTGAGCCCTGTACACCCACTGAACTTACCTTCTAACCAAACCCTCTTTCTCTCCCCTGCAGGTGATTCTGGATATCCCCAGTACACATGGCTCATGACCCCTGTGCGTCATCCACACACTGCAGCAGAGCGGGCATACAACATTGCCTATGGCCATACACAGATCTGCGTGGAGAGGGCATTTGGACTGCTGAAGGCACGCTTCCGGTGCCTAGACCGTACGGGAGGGGCATTGATGTATGCACCCGAAAAAGTTGGAAAAATTGTACTGACATGTGCCATGCTGCACAACATCTGCTGTCGCAGGAATGTGCCACTGCCCCCTGATGCTCATGTGCAGCCATCTGAGGATGGGAGTGAAGGTGATGACGTGTCTGAAGGTGTTGCACGTGCACAAAGGACAAAGGTTTGGGCTGAGGGAGGGGAGGTTGGCCAGACAGGGCTTGCTTGATGTTTTTTTTATACGGGTGACGGCTACATTTTGCACATGTCACTTCAACATTAAAGAGCACTTAATAACAAAAGCACTTAAACTACTGTCCATGCTTCGTGAATGTTCAAACGTGATTTATTCTCAGTTTAACAATCCCCCCTCCCCCCAGAGAACACCCAGTACACAATCTCCCCTTCCCCCAGTGAACACCCAGCACACAATCCCCCCTGCCTCCAGTGAACACCCAGCACACAATCCCCCCTCCCCAGTGAACACCTAGCAACCAATCCCCCCTCCCCCAGTGAACACCCAGCACAGAATCCCCCCTCCCCCCAGTGAACACCCAGCACACAATCCCCCTCCCCCAGTGAACACCCAGCACACAATTCCCCCTCCCCCAATGAACGCCTCACAACAGTGCAGGTAGGTGCATGTTTGTTTTCAGGGCACCCACAACGATGCCATGTCCAACTACGGTGGTCGTGGGCGCTTTCCATGTCCAGGCCCCTCTGGTGTATGTGACCTCAGGTGGCGCATTGAACGGCGCCTAGGAGAAGGCTCAAGGGATCCCTCCGTGGGTGTAGTGGAGGTCGATGGGACTGACCCGGTTGCTTGCATTTGCTGACAGAGAAGGTTTTTCCCCTCCCTTGTCTGCTCAGCAAGTGCTGATACTGCCTCGCACAACTCCCTCACCCTTTGACCAAACCCTGTCAGGGCTGAGGTGCATTGCTCCACCACTCTGCATGTGCGCGCATTGTCTCGCACAATGTACTTGCAGCCATGGCGTATGGATGCACTGATGGCCTTGCTGTACACTTTGGCCATGGATTCAACTTTGGCCTGTTTGGCCTCGATGACGTTCAGTCATCCCATCACTGCTGCTCCTGTGACAAAGGGTACCCCTGGTGTGCCAGGTACCGGCCCGCCACTTGTGCGCTGTTGGGGGGGGGGGTGCTGCATGGAGACATGTTGCCGGCTGGGATTGGGCTGCCGGGCTCTGAGTGCAGGTATTCAGGGCTGCCATATGATGGCGTGTCTTCGTCTGGCTGTGGTGTGCGGACACGACGTACATGCACACGTGGGGTTTGTGTTCCCTGTGTGATTGGCCCTGGGGCCCCCTGTGGTGTGCCCATCCCTTTGGCGTCACTGCTTCCGGGGGAATGCAGACGTCCTGCCTGATGCGCACGTGGAGGTGTCACTCCCACGTCGGGCTCCGACCCACAGGTGACTCCCTCTGCATCTGGAGTATGCATGGTGGCTTGGGGCGAGCTGGCCGCGGATTCCCTGCGGACATGTGGGTGCCGCTGCGGTCTGGTTGTGCTGCGTTGTGCTGATGTGGGATGTGGCCTGCGTCGGTTCCCTTCCGCGCGGCCTCTTTGTAGGGTGGTGGTGCTGTTCGAGGCATGCTGCCTTGGGCGCTGTGATGGTGTGGCCTCCTCCCCGTCATCTTCATCCTGTGAGGTTTGCTGTGTGCCTGTGTGGTACATAGGGTGTGGCTTGAGTTCAAGGCAACCTACATAAGTATCAAGCAGTTCATGCCATCAAGTGGGATTGTAGACAGTATCAATTATGCATTCAACTTGCATTTTGTTCAGTCACCATGTGGTGATTGGTGTGATGTGTGAGTGTGGAGGTACACTGCATGGGAATGTTTATGTGACAAGATCACATGCGGGGTTGGGGTGCACTGCACTCAGGGACCTGGGGGTGTATTCTTGCACACTGACACTCTACGTAGCTGTCCCATGGCTATGGATGTCTGTCCCCTTCCCCTTCTATTGATGCACTGCACGTGCAGGGTAGTCTAGTCGGCACTACAGTTCAATGGGTCACTTTTGGGTGTCTGCAGTGCCTCACACACATTTCTTCACATTCATTCACTCAGGGTCTGCATGTGTGGTACTTTCAGTTGCATGCATTTGGGGTGCGACTCACCTGCAGTCGGATCAATGCCAGTGCCTGCCACTGCTCCACCAATTCCCTTGATGGTGCCAATGTCAATCAGGGCAGTCATCTTCTCCTCCCAGGGTGTGAGTTCGGGTGGGGGTGGTGGTGGCCCTCCTCCAGTGCCCCTGCTTGCACTCCTGTGCTGTGAGAGGATGCCGCAGACTCTCACACTCAAGTCGTTGAGGCGCTTGTGACAATCCTCGCCATCCTGGGGCACGCGCACCACTGCAGATACCCTTTGGCTGCTGTTGCGCCAGATCTGTGCTTGGCGCTGGCCACTGGTCCTGCGCTGCTGCAGCTCTTCATGGTGGATCTCTGCCTCCTCCACCAGTACGGCCAGCTCCTGGTTACTAAATTTGGGCTACCTCGCCCTGTCCAGGGCAGACTTGCCCCTAGCGCGCTCCTGTGACATGATTCAGTCTTCCCAGGGGTGGATGGCATGCAGGGGCTGTGATATCCGACTGATTGTGATTTCCAAGATGGCCACTGCTTTGTTTCCCATTCCGGCGGTGAGGCGTTTCCCGCGCTAATAGCGCACGCTCATGGAGCGCGCTATTAGCGCAGTATGGCGGTAGTGCACGGTGCGCCGGATGGGAATAGTTTCTTACCTGTAACTCCATTTCTCCAGCATTGGTATCTTTCATGGATTCACATGCTTAGAATATTCCCCGTCGTCAGGCTGGGAACCTTGGGTTCCCAGCCTGACGACGGGGAATATTCTAAGCATGTGAATCCATGAAAGATACCAATGCTGGAGAATTATGGGTTCTTGGCCCGTTTTCCCGTCGAGCGCTATTTGCGCTACCGCCATGTTCCTGTGCGCATGCATGAAAACTCGTGATCTGGCGGACTATCTGCTGGGGGGTTTGGCGTTCGCGCTATTTACGCTTGACGGGAAAACCGCCGCATTACCGCCGAACTCGTGATGAGGCCCTATGTCTGAAATACGGAAATATTTGTGAAAGGTTGTGGAAGGGAACTTTTAGAGAAGTTGAGTGCAGATGCAGATTTTGAATCTCTTGGTATTGGGTTACATTTTTAGGTCGAGTGGGAGATAATTCCAAAATTGTGAATCCAGTACTGCCAATGATCTCCCTCCATGTTGCATCATCTTAAATCTGGATGAGGGCAAGTTGTTATGGGTTGCTTATTTCACGAGTCAGATTTCTGGTAAATGGTATGGATCTCTGCTTGCAAGGAGAGTTGATTGTCAAACTGCACTGGAAGCTTTTCACCAAGCTATGAAGAGATAAGCGAGTCATCAATAATGGAGGTATTCATGGAAGGGTGGTGGGGTTGGGGGTCCAAAAAACCCAAACCTTGTCTTTGATGCGTTAAGGCGAAGATGGTTGTTGATTGTCCAGCCGTGGACTTTTGCGTGCCAAAATCTGCTTGGAAACAGCAGACTCTCTGATTTAGTGCCTTATAATATCATCATAAGGTACCTGACTTACCTTAGGGGAGCCAGGAACTGGGCCCGTTAATTAATACTAACCAGGACATTCCACTTCACGGGCCGCCATTGCTGTTTTTTGCTGCAGGCCCATGTGGAGGAAGTGGTCAAGGCTTAGCCTGCTGCTTGTAACGTTTTCAGTCATCACAGCGTCCTGAGTCGGGATTTTAGGGTCAGATTGGACAGGGACAGAGAACTAATCCAGAGAGGGAAAGGACTACAAGAAGCAGGAAGGGAAGTGAGGGTTACTCGGATGAGCTCAGAGGAGGAGGAAGTGGAAAACCAGGAGAAAGGCGCAGCCGAGTGTGGATGCAATTTCTGGAAAGGGTGAGGTATTGACTAGTGAGTTCAAGTGGTAGTGTATTGTGAGTGTGCGTGAAACTGTGGCAAGTGTGGTTAGGAGAGGGATAGTAAGGAGTGAACGTGAAGTTAATGGAAATGTGTGAGTGAAAGAAGGTGTCTGAGCTAGAGGTGTGGTATGGTAGTAAAGTCGGGGAGCGAGTTGTAGCCGGGTGGAGGGTGTCGTGGTTGAGCAATAGTAGTAGTGTGCAAAAGGGAGTTGTAGTGGAGCAGGAGTAGTAGGGAGTGGAGGGAGTTGTAGTGGAGTGATAGTGTGGAGGAGGGGGTTGCAGTGGAGTGGGAGTAGTAGTGTAAAGGGAGTAGTAGTAATGAGTGGAGGAGCAGTAGTGTGGAGGGAGGAGTAGGAAGGAGAGAGGGTAAGAAGGAGGAAGAAGTTACATCAAAGAGTGGAGGCGAGGCCTAGAAGACATCAGTGGGATAGAGAAGAAATAGAGTAGAGACAGGGGCACTGGAAAGAGGAGTGTAGTAGGAAAGTAATGAGTGGGAAAGGAGGAAATTAGTGTGGAAGTAAAACACTGACTCAAGCAGGGTGTCTGCAAGGCAAAAATCCCACATCCCTCTAGATAACTAACAACTGGCTAGAGTAGGGAACGTTATGAAGTTCCTGAGGGGGGTGAGTGAGATAAGGTCAAGGGTCTTTAGGTCAACACCTTAGTGCATTTAGTAATAAGCATACTGAGGGTGAAACACTTGTTATTGACTAACCTGGAGCTCAGAACATCTGGGCTAGGGAGGAGGTGCATTGAGATGAAAGAGAGTGGCAGCCATAGGGCCCATTAATATTTCAATTAAACCACTTGAACCACAAATGGAGTGATTATTGAGCCATCTGTGACATCCTCCATTCTATTTCTTCCAGTCTTCAGCTGATTTTCTAAAATAACACCACCGTAAACCAGGCTCCTTCCAGCCCCAAGGAAAATACAAGCCCTTGTGGCAACCCGGATTGCAAAGGAAACCTTTTTATCCAACACCAGAGTTCTAGGATTTTGGCCGCAAAAGCTCCAAAATGTCCGAAACCTAGAACCATCAGACCAACATAGACGAGTCAGACTTAAAAGAAGGTGGTAATCTTATTCACATACATTTGGAACATGCATTTTCTCATTGAGCGGGAGCTGTTCTAGCGCTTATGACATACACATATATTTAGTCTTTTAAGGCAGTGTATTAATTTGTAGGTGCTTCCTACATATTAGAACGAGCACATGAGCTCTTAAAATTCAAAACAATGGCCCTCATTAGGACCCAGGCGTTAAGGGGTTTACGGCGCCGTAAACGGCGCCGACCCTTAACGCCTGATTCCAAGGTCCCTTTGCGGGATGGTGATTTTAACACCTGCTTTTTGCAGAGGTTAAAACTCATGCCGCAAAGGGACCTTGGTCCTAATTACACCACCGTAATTTACGGTGGCGTAATTAGCGCCTTTCCCCATTCCCATTATGCCCTATGGGGCGAAAATGGGAATGGGGAAGGGTAAAATGGGAAATGGGGATTTACCGCCCCACTCACCTTGGAATGGGGCGGTAAATCCGCCATCCACCATGGTGTAAACGTAGTTTACACCATGGTGGTAAGGGTACGACCCAGGCGGTAACTTACCGCCTGGGTCGTAATGAGGGCCAATGTCTGGCAGTCTAAGATTTAAAAACACTCCTGTTTTATATTTTATGAAATGTAGTTGGGAAACACACACACACACATAATTTTCAATGAACCACTCTTAGAATTCCATCTTCAAGATCATTCTTTCTTGGCCCCTGAAGTGTTGTATTGATGACACAATAAGGTGTTAGCCAACGATACTAAAACCTGAGTGCCAATGAAAATGTATGTGAAAGGAAATACACATAAAAATATTGCCTGCAAAAAGGCTTTGCTTAAACAATATGCATGTTTGTGCCTCGATGCCTCTGGGCTGCCAGTGCGCTTTATAAATAAAACAATAAAAAAAATTGTAGTTATTTTTGTGCCAGTTTGCCTAAACAATATGCTCATTTTATTTAATGTCAAAGGAGAAACCCAATAAGTGTAAAATGCATTCATTAGCTAACTTCCAGCTCATTTCATATAAATACAATGCTGGTTGTCTCAAAGTTTCAAGTTGCTTAATGTGACAAATCCTTGGAATTCGTCCCTTCTCTTCTAGGGGAAGCCACCTCTTTTGAGACTAGGGAGGTGAGCCTCCTATGCAAAACCCTCATACGGGTTTGTGCAAGTGGGATCTCAATGGGGGTCATCCTGCTTAAGGGACAAGGACTCCCATGTGAAGCATCTATACCATCTCACGTAAACCCCATGTCCAATACGGTTGTTGCATATATGCAAGTTGATCTCGTTGTTAAAGAAGTGGCCCCTTTAAAAATGCTTGATTTGGTTGCTGACCCCTCCATGAAGTGGAAAATCCAGGACCAAAGGAACTCAACCTCTCGTTCCCAGACGAAGCATATAAAGAACAAGTCTCTTACCTGGAGGAGGAGCAGAGCCGCAGCGGATGAGGGCGACGGCCGTAAAGGGACCAGCAGGAGAGAGGCCGCACAGAGCAAGAGCCACTGCTGCTGCACAGAGCCAAGCTTGCATGGAGGCAGGACTGCAACGCATATGTGGTTGCCAGAGAGCCTGCGCAAATCTGCCGACTCCAGGAGCGCTGGGGATTCCCATCCCTGAGGTCTCAGGGAGAGAGAGTGAGAGACTGCGCCTCGACTGAAGCAGCAGACCAACAGGGCCGAACTGCAACTCCCTAGCAAAGATCATATAAAGGCGGCGAACCAAGAAGGATGGTCTCTAGCAGGAAGGAGCAACCACCTCCTCCAATGACGGAGCCATTGAGAGAACAGGTACATGGGCTGTAGCGAGTAGAGAAAGGAGGGCAGCTAAGCTCTGTGAGGCACCAAAAGAGAGGCCAAATGCTAAGCAAGTGGAATGAATGCAAATGGGGCCTGGTGGGCCTAAAAACACTCTGAAGTCTTAAGAAAGACCCAAAGATGGGTGGAAGAATATAAGGCTCAGAAAGGGCTACTAAAAACCAAAGATTAAGCGAACTGGCCCAAAGGGCTGAATCCAAAGCATATACCCTAGGAGGGGTGACTGAAAGTCCAAAAGAAACAGAAACAACCACGAGTATTATAGCTGAAAGATACATTTCCCAAGAAGGGAACTTTAACCCAAGAGGTCTGAGCCTAGTCTGGGTTAAACCCCACAGCCATATACTTTGGGTGGAGAACTGTAAAAAGTTATATGGAGCAGACTCACTTGGTCCCAGTAGAACCAAAGACAAGTGACGCCTATTTGATATATGATCACCCTTGCAGGGTGGCCAAAGAACAGAGGAAGAAAAGTTAAAAGAGTTACAAAAGCAAGTTGGTCAAGTGAAAGCCGAACTGTTAGGTTTGAGCAGCTCTTTGTGGAGGAACCACGCGGGTTCATCCTTAGGACCTCATCATGAGTTGGGCGGTATGCTGGTGCTAATTGCGCCGAGTTACCACCCAACGCAATTTGCGTTACTGCAACTCGTTTCGGCACAATTTGCGCCGGATTCAGAGTTGCAGGGGCGGTAAATCCCCATTCCTCATTGGGTCCATAGGACCCACTGGGTGTTGGGGGGATACTACTATCGCCGGTGGCAATTGCGCCAGCAATAATAACGCCGAAAACGGCCCGAAAATTGTCATTATTACCTACAGCAAAAAGCTGGAGATAAAAATGCCATTTTCCGCCCCAACTCACGATTTGCCAGCCCTTAAATGCTGCATTAATACTGTTACTGCCGCATTTAAGGGCTCTGGCCATTTCTGCCCTTGTCATATCAAAGAATATTCCTGATTTGTTTGAACTGTGCAAAAAATCCAAAGTCTAGTGGGCTAAGAGGAACATTCTTTTCTTTTGGATTTCGTGGGAACTCTCAAGAACACTGTTGTTGTTCGAATTATATCCAGAGAGAGACTTTCTCAAGAGACACCTTTCAGGAGGGGGTCATGCACCAACCAGCAGAACCCATGAAACGGGAAGGAGAACCACTTTTCAATGGCAAGTGTGTCTTTCTTTTATTTAGTGGTAGGGTCAGTTAGATATGGATAGGTTTGGACAAAGGACTAGGTATGTTTATTTGGCATCTTGACAAGCACTGTTTATTGTGTTTAATAAAACTAAGTATTGAACCAAAAATGTCCCATTGTTTGCCTCCTATTTCTCACCTACCACATTAAGCAATCATAACTTTTACTTTTCTGTGCCAAAATGTTCGTGCTTCACGTAATCAAAATAATGGATGAGAAAAATGTCTTCACTAAATCTTCAATTTTGCCTCGCATCTGAACCCATGGAAAAATGTAGGCTTGTTCTAAGAACGCTGATCTTTCCGTCCACTTGTGAGACAAGTGTACTTCAACGAATTTCCTGGCAAAACGATATTATGGGGTCTTCTCGACCTGCTTCCACAAACTTCCCCTAGCACAGGGATCTGCAACCTTTGGGTCTCCAGATGTTGTGGACTACAATTCCCATCAGCATTAGATTGCAAAGTGCATGGTGAGGGATCATGGGAGTCATAGTCCAAAACAATTGGAGAGCCGCAGGTTGCAAACCCCTGCACTATCAACTTTGTCTGCCTCTCTTTGCTTTCTCATGTGCAGCCTCTCCTTGCGCCAAAACTAAAAGAAAGTCAACTGTTTTATGTTCTTTATTCTGAGCTCATTTAGTCAGATAGTACCAATGACTAAAAGGCAGCAGTTATCTCAATTAAATGTAAAAATCCCATTGTTAGGGCCGAATCCCATTTTGAGGGCTTCTGCAGGGACATTTGTGCTATTTCCCCCTGTGGGTTTTAGGTTCTCTAGCTTATTTTTGTGCTCAGCGAGACTTCTGCTGGAGTCCCTCTGCCACTAGAACCCTTTTTTTATGAGTATATGATTCTATTGCAGCCGATATGGCACCTAGGAGAGAGGTGCTGTTAAAATCACCCTGGGGCAAAATGGGGGCTTAATCACCATACAATGATTTTAGGTAGTAGGCTGGTAACAGCTTTACTTTTGGGTTCAGCAGGGATGCAAGCACATTGATATCATTAGCAGCCCAATGCTACATTTTGATAGTCATTGGGGTACTAATGTATTTTTCTAAGTCCTTGTCTCAGCTATTCTTTTTCTGGGGCTTTTCTTTGTTTAGGGAAACCACGAGAAACAATTAAATTGGCTGTGGTAGCCACATTGGCTCACTTTGAGCCCAGCCGTGCACCCTCTACTGTGGTTGGGACTAGTTTAGACCAGTCCCCCTTACCCTAAACAGACCACTACACATATTTTAGGGGCTGGCCTGAATGGTAAGCATTTTTTGGGGCCAAGACGCCTAACTGATAGGCTGACCGCCAACACCAGTGTATGATTACCCAGAGTATGATTGGATGGCTGGCTTAATCCAACCTACAAGTGCATGGACATATTTGGGGTAACCCTGAGACTGCCTCAATTCTGCTGAGTTACCTGCTGGACAATTCTGCAATAAAAGCTGCTCCTTTTGCAATTTTAAGACCAGGTCTGGCCATGGTAGCTGGGTCTGTAGTCCATTCTTGTGCTCTGGTTTGGAGATCTGGCTGATTTATGTCCTTCCATTGTCTGTCCTCGTCCTACCCCTTGTCCTCCATATCAGATGGGGGAGAATTTCTGTGCTGGAAACGCCTTTGGGCTGTTTTACAGCTGCTTCTCTGTTTTACCATCTTGGTAGTGCGCCTTGTGGTAGGAAGTTGCTGATGTCCCGAAAGATTATGGGACACAACTACCCTACCTCTGCTGTT
Source organism: Ambystoma mexicanum (assembly GCF_040938575.1). Taxonomy (NCBI): domain Eukaryota; kingdom Metazoa; phylum Chordata; class Amphibia; order Caudata; family Ambystomatidae; genus Ambystoma; species Ambystoma mexicanum. Next base: position 549,642,722 of record NC_090938.1, on the reverse strand, counting down.
TGTGCCATTCTTGGTCACCTCCACGCGTCTTTAGCTCAGAAAAATCTGCTGCCGAGTCATGGCCATAGAGCCACCGGAATCTGCTTGGTCGAGTTCTTCCCACTTCCCTACTCCTGTGAAGGGCGGTTGTTCTTCTTTTGGGTCACTGGGGTCATCGTTGGTCCAGGGTTCAAGTCCCTGAAAAGGAAGACATGTGGTTACCGTGTTGTTTCACTGTTTCTGATCTGTCTTTTCGAGAACGGTCACTGTGAGTACTTACCTCGGGACCCTGGGTTGGTCGGTTATTTAAAACACTTATCCTCAGGGTTCCCTGTGGTCTCTATTTTCTGAATCCTGCAGGTCCCCCTTCAACCGTGTTTTGCCAATGACTTAAATTGTCCCGACTCTTGGTGTGGTTCTTCTTTCTGGGACTGCTGGGCTCTAGAGTCTTCTCTGGCACCACATGATGTAGGGTACGACCTTCTCTGCACTTGTGGGGTAGATCTGGGACTTACCTGGCTCTTGGCCATAACAGCGGTTCTGCTGGCAGACATTGTAGTGTTGTTTTCTATGGGGCACTTTTACCAACATTGAGAATTCCTACAAATTGACATTCTAAGTTATTTAACTGAACACTGCCTTTTTTCACACCTGTGACAAATGTATGTATGACATCTTTGGTCTTGAATATGATAATAATGTGTGTTTATATTGTCTAGGGTTCCTTTCTCTGCCCGTCTCTCAAGTTCTACATGTGTTGCGTACACCGCCAGGTATGGAGCTTATTTCTTAGGATCAGGAGTGGATTGGGTCTTACCTGATCATTACTGTTTTTATATCTACACTTTGCTCAGCTATGTGTTATGTGTAACCTAAATACTTATTTTGACCTAATATTACATATGTCACCCTGTAATAAATATGTATACTTTTCAGTATACCAGTCTAGTGTGTTCGTTGGGGTCATATCTGGAAATAAGTGTAGTTCACTGCCACCCTTCCTCCCTCCCTTGAGTAAGCATGACTGCTCTGCTACAGCTACCATTAGAGAGTCTGGTCTGTCCTTTTGGGTGAAACACTGTTCTACCTTTGGGTTAGATGGTTAAACAGCCCTTGCCAGAGGGTTGTGCAGAAAATCTCCATAGCACCCATTTATATATTAAGGAGGGCAGCTGTTGGCTTCACATTTTTTGGCATGATGTCAAAGGCTGGATCATGGCTACTCATGCGAAAGCAGCAAAAATAAGGTGCTTGCTTTTGTAGAATAATAAACAAGCTAAGGCATTTAAGTGGCATGTCATTTTTTGGCTTAATTGTTAAATATACATTACAGCAGCACTCCTATGATAACATCTTCTATGCCAATTTCAGATAATGATACATTTTCTGGTAAGTCCTGGTAATGTGGTGCCTATGCTCCCTGACATTTGTTAAAATACAACTGTGATATAAGGCATAACCAGGGCTCAAAGCCCTATTGTTGTTTGCTTCTGGTCATTGGCAGGTACATTGAAAGTACAACCTTCAAGACTTAAAAACAAATCGTTTAATTTATTTTAATAATATTGTACTGGGGAGGCTTTCCCTAGTGGTGTCATGGTTCACTGGCACTGACCCGGAGTCCTGAACTGGCCCCTATGGAAAGATTGGCATTGTGTTCGCCCATTCCAACATGGCCGAATGCGTAAACTTCGTACGCACGTTCACGCTTTGACATCACAGACCCGGAACTCAGGAAGCCGCCTCAACCATATAGGACGTCACAAGCAACTCACAAATCCACCTGCTGACAACAAGGTAAGGCGCGATTGTGATAGATTGCAGCACCTGAAAGAAAAAGAAAAGATGGACCAACTTCAGGAGTTGATCAAAACAGTCCAAGGACTTACACTTGAAATGCAACAACTAAAACTAGAAAATGCACAACTGCGTCAGGCGCTAACGAACCGTGAAATGGCCTGTGTACCATCAACCAGTCAATCCATGGTTGAAAAATATCGGGGGGGGGGTCATAAGAAACTCAAGGAGCTTCCTGACGCTTGTATGGTGGTTTTTTCATTTAGACAAAACCAAAAGGACAGCTCTAAGATTGTATTCTGTATGAGCATGACACTGCTCACAGCTGCTATAATTGCTACTGTCTGCCCTCCGTCGAACGCCTCCTCGTCCACTTTCCCGCTGTTCTCTAACTCTGATGTACTGCTGGCTATTTGGAAATTGAAATCTGCATCTCCTGATGATGCTATACCCCTTATTCTTTTAAAGGAAGTATCTGCCGATTTGATTGAGCATATTACCACTGCTGTTTATATCTCCTTCTCTAGTGGAGTCATTCCCCCATCTCTTAAGCACACCCTGGTAGTTCCTCCTCTTAAGAAGCCTTCTCTTGACCCCGATGTACTGTCTAACTATCTCGTCCTATTTCACTCTTCCCCTTCCTCATGAAGTTGATGGAAGCACTGGTGTCCCCCCTTCTTTCTAATTTTCTTGAATCCTCCCACTTCTTTGACTCATTTCAGTCTGGTTTTTGGCCCGGTAGGGGCACTGAATCCGTCCTGAATTCGGTACTCGATGACTTGGTGTGTCTGGTAGACAAGGGTGGTGTCGGAGCAGTCCTGCTTTTAGTCCTGTCGGCTGCTTTCGACACGGTTGATCACTCCATCCTGCTCTCTCATCTTTCCAACGCTGGCCTCTCTCCAACCGGGTCCTCGACTGGTTCACTTCTTTCCTGTCCGATCGCTCCCAGTCTATTTCTCTTCTTCCTTATTGTCCCCTATTCTACTTAATATCTATATCAGACCTCTTCTGTTTCTTATTCAGGCGCATGGGTTTCGTCACTATTCCTATGCGGACGATACACAGCTCCTCGTTCGCCTTGACCTTACTGAAGCCGACACTGCAGCTCGGCTCAGGAGCTGCCTGGAGGATCTGGGGCGTTGGATGATGATCAACTGGCTAAAGCTTAATGGCAGTAAGACCAAGGTCCTGGTTGTGGGCACTACATCTCCCCAACTATTTTGGACCTCACAATTCTGGCCATCTAGTCTGGGCCCTCTTCCCCTCCCGGTCCAATCGGTCCGGAATTTGGGCGTACAAATTTCTGCCTCTCTTGCCCTGGATGACCAGGTGGCCAGTGTATGCAGGGCCGGGCATTTCAAACTCCGCATTTTGCGGAAAGTCCTGCCCTTCATTCCTGCTGAATGCCAGACACCGGTAGTGGCAGCTTTGGTTCTTAGCAACCTTGATTATTGTAACTCCCTTTACTTGGCTCAACCACTCTACCTGATTAATAGGCTTCAACTACTGCAGAATGCGGCCGCTCGCTCCATACTTCACCCTCCTTTTGGATCCCACCTTTCCCCTTTCTTAAAGAAACTGCACTGGCTTCCGGTGGCCAGCCGGATCTTGTTCAAATCATTGTGTTTGGTGCACCGCGCCTTTTATGGCATGGCCGCCGAGTACCTTCATGCCAAGTTTGTTCACTACGTCCCGACCCGTCTGTTGAGATCTCAATCTGCACTTCTTCTTGTCGCAGTTCCTCAATATCGTCTGTCGCGCAAGGGAGGGTGTGCCTTTTCTGTGGCTGCTGCTAGAGCTTGGAATAATCTTCCTATTGCTCTTTGTGCTACTGAAGGTCACCTCACCTTCCGCAGGCTGCTGAAAACTACTCTCTTTTAGCTAGGTTTTCTGACGTGGTTATGTTTACTTGTTCTCCTTCCATTCGCCATCGCCAAAATGCCTCTGGGTGTACTTGCGCTTACTAAATTTCCATAACATAACATAAATAACATAACAACATATTCTTGATTTCACATTTATCTCGAAGTTCGCTGACTTGGACAGCACCCCTTGTTGTGGCCGGTGATCCCCTTTTGGACAAGTAGGCACGATTCACCACTGCCTATATTTGAATATTTGATCATCTGGAACTGACATATACCAGTCAAGACTCATTGTTGGATTTCGTTCATGGTTCCATGGACACATTAACCTATGTGACAAAATTAAAACAAATAGCGCAGACCACGAGGTGGCATGTTTCACATTGTTCCGTAGAGGACTCAATGAAGACCTTAAGGATGAAACTGCTTGCATACCTTGCCGCCAGACGTTTGATGAACTCATTAAACTCACTCTACAGTTTGATTTCAGATTACATGAATGGAAATCAGAAAAGAGAAAGAACAAGCACACGATTTGTCTTCCTTTATCTGTTCCGAAAGAAAATGAAACCTCAGAACCCATGCAAATAGCTGCTGCAAGGGGTCCACTCTCTGACGAAGAAAGGATGCGTCGAAGGACAAAGGGCCTGTGTATGTATTGTGGTTCAGCAGAATACTTGTTACGTCTTTGTCCTGTGGCTCCACCTAGGTGTTCGGAAAACGTCAGCTTCTGACCTTAGGAGGGATGTTGGTTCGGGAATATATACAAAATCCCTTATATAATACTGAACTTTCCAAGGCTTCTACTTTATTGCTACTGGATGTTGATCATTCATGGGAAAAGGCTAAAGGCATAACTATTCAGTCCATTGCTATGCTTGTTCTAGGAGTCGACAGTCATCCTCTAGAAAGCGGTCCCATAGTGCCTAACACAGTGCTTACACAACTGCGTATTCATCACCATCAAGAGGTGAACTCTTTTGATCGTTTACAAACAACAACATATCCCATTATCTTGGGCATGCCGTGGTTAGAATAGCACCACCTGTACATCAACTGGAAGGCACACACAGTGTTCTTGAACTCAGAGCATTGTGTCTCTACTTGTTTGTCTACGGATTCCACTGCTATCAGTTTCTCAGTTCCATCATCTGAAGTCATGTCCACTCAATTGATATTCTCTGATACTGAGAATAAAACGGTCAAAAGTCTACCACCGTACAGACCTGAAGATTGCCCAAATGACTAACTGCCTAATTAAGAGGTTCCTTTCAATCCAATGTTGAAACTCAACCCTGTGGAAAAGGATACTCTCCGGTCTTATTTACAGGAACATCTGGCCAATGGTTTTATCACGGTATCTAGATCTTCCGCAGGGGCTTCTCTGTTTTTGTGTCTAAAAAGGACAGCTCTGAACTTAGACCATGGGCCTCATTACGAGTCCGGCGTTAGCCGTGCCGGAAATACTGGCAGACTGCCGCCAGACCGGTAATACCATTCCACCTCAGTGATTGCCGGAATCACCGGGGCATTACAACCCCAGTGACCTGGTAATTCTGGAGGCGGAATTCTGTAAATCCCCATTCCCATGGAGTTCCATAGGACTCCATGAGGCTGGGGACCATGGAGACACTGGTTCCGTCTATGACAGAGCCGGTGTTTCCATGTCCGCCTGCAGGCGGGTGGTGTTATTTCCGCCAGGTCAGACCTGGCGGGAGTGACACCTCCCGCCTACAGGACTCGGAATCAGCCGGTCCGGAAACAACGTTGGCGGCGGATTTACCACCACCGTTGTTTCCGGACCGGCTGACTTGTAATGAGGCCCCATGTATACATTACTGTGAACTTAACAAAATAACGAAGAAGGACAAATATCCCCTCCTTTGATCGAGGATATCCTGGAGTTGGCGAAGACGGACATAATATTCACCAAATTAGACCTTAGGGGTGCTTACCACCTTGTTTAAATAAAAAAGAGCGATGAGTGGAAGACCGCCTTTTGCACCCCCTTTGGCCATCACTAATATTGTGTCATGCCTTTTGGTTTGGCTAATGCCCCAGCAGTGTTTCAAAGGTTTGTTGATCATCTGTCTTCTGACTTGCTACTCCATTCGGTGACAGTTTACCTCGATGATATTCTCATATTTTTACAAAGGAAAGAAGATCACCAGGCACATTACAGAGGTCGCCTATCTGGGATACATACTTTCTGACAAAGGAATTTCTATTGACCCCAGAAAGATCAAGACTGTGGTAGACTGGCCAACTCCTTGCTCCATAAAGGACATCAAAAAATTCTTAAGCTTGGCAAACTTTTATCGCACGTTTATCCCAGCCTCTTCTCAAGTTTTTCTTGCCATTACTGCTCTGTTGAAGAAGAACACAGTCTTTTCTTGGACTGAACAAACTACATCTGCTTTTCAATGACTCAAGCTGCTTTTCAACTCTGCACACATCCTTTCTCAACCCAATTCGGCTAAAGCCTATTATCTGGAAGCCGATGCCTCTGACCAAGCAGTGGGAGCTGTGCTAAAACAAGTCCGGGACGACCAACAGGAACACCCTGTGACCTACTACTCTAGAACACTATTGCCAACCGAGAAGAACTAGTCCGTCCTGGAAAAAGAGCTCTTTGCCATAAAATTGGCATTCCAAGAGTGGCGTCACTTGCTTATGGGGGCTTCATTCCCTACATTGATTTGTACTGACCTTCTTAATCTTCAGTATCAGCTTCAGTTCGAATGCAGAAACAGTGTTCAGGCCAGTTGAACACATTTCTTTTACCACTTCGATCTTATCTTCACCCATATTCCAGGTTCAAAGAACATGGTGGTTGATGCCTTGTCCAGCGGACAGCTGCCTAGTATGGAACACTGGAACACCAGAACCAAGATGTTTGATCCTAAAATCTTTGTTGCCTCTGTGGATTCCTTTTGCAGCGGGTTAAGTCGTTCTTGCTCCACATCCCACAAGGCGCGCATGAAAAAAAACAGGTTTACTTTTTTATGGTCAATGGATATATCTACCCAATGAAGACTTACAGATGGAAGGTTTACACATATGCCATGACTCTCACATTGCAGGACATCGTGGTATACAAGCTACCAAAGAACTTATCAAACAATACTTTTTTTATTTATTAATTTTATTATTGAATCATATGAATAAGATAACAAATGTGTAACCTAAGTTGATAAGCAGATCGATAAATTAAGATATATAATTAATACAATTTTGCAATTAATAGAGTTGCAAGAATTATAAATTAATAAACATCTGTATGATTGTACTATAAAATAAATATTAAATACAAACAGGGGAGACAAACAAGACTAACAGGAAATCCGAGGAAAAGAGGGGGATAATACTGATATTTTCATAAATGGGAAGTAGAAAAATGCAACAATTCTAAACAATTGAAATATTGAATTAATAAATCCCATTTACTATTACATTTATGAAAATCATGTGTAGAAAAAAACATAAGAGTTTTCAGTTCGATGAATAGAGCAGGTAAAATTCCAACATAATGCATAGGACAATTTGCTGAAGACTTTCCAATTGGAAGTAATGATATGAAAGGCAATACAACCAAAACGATTATATAAGTTAGGAGATACAATACTTTGCATGTACGGATTAACAATGGGGCCAATCATGAAGTTATATACTATGAGTGGTTCTTGAAATCGAAAAACAGTTTTCAAACAATTCAAAATTTTAGTCAAGAAGGAGAGAACAAATGTCCAATTAAAAATCAAATGTAAAATAAATCTGCATTAGGAGTTTGGCATGGACAACAATTATTAGAGGAACTATTTGATATTTCAGCACTTCTTGAGGCTGTTAAAAAAAGCACAAGGTAGAATGAAAAACTTTGTTTGGGTTAGATTAATATTGGATACATTCCTGTTATCCGTTTCATTTAAGAAGTATAATTTTGACACTTTAGTGTAGAATGTATTAATCAATGAGGATAGAAAAGGTGAAGTAGATTGTTGGGTTAAAGTTTAAATTATTTGGCTATGGACAAGGGAACTATGATAGATATGATCGGAAGCAACAATATTATATTGCCAATATAATTGTGGGATGAAATTTCTACAAAATTATAGAATGGCTTATTTGATTGTTAGCAGAGGAATGCCATCTATTAAAAACAATAGGATTTAATCTGATAGGTATACATTGGTTGAACCAAAAGAATATATTGGCAGTATCAGTTGGAATAGATGAGTTAACTCGGAGCTTGTTCCAGATGGTTTTGAAAAAATATAAGGAAGGAAAGTTAGTGATACTTGGCCAACAGAGAGTTAGAAAGAAATGGGGAAGAGTAAGTGGAGCAATCAAATTGGCTTCAATATCAATCCAAGTGAGCGCATCAGACAATTGATTTTCATATTGAATGAACATGCTCAACTGTTTAAGAGTGAAATCTCTATGGTATAGCAAGAAGTCTGAAAATGTTACACCACAAGCGTGTTTGGGAAGTTTAAGTGTATTAGTAGCAATTCTAGGTGTTTTTTGACTCCACAGAAAATTCATAAGCAAACTGTCTAGTTTCTTAAAAAACCTAGCACAAATGAATATGGGAATCATAGATAAATAATAGAGAATTATGAGACTAATCATCATTTTGATGGAATCTAGACGTCCCCACCAGAATAAGAATAATGGTGACCATCTAGATACCATATCATTAACTTTATCTAGCATAAGGTTGGTGTTTAGAGTAATGGTTGTGTGAATATCTTTAGAAAAATCTAAGCCAAGGTTTTTGATCAATGAAGATTGCCAAGTCATTCCAAATAAAACAGTATTAGCCAAAGTGCATGTACTGGTAAGTGGCATAACGTCAGACTTGTCAAACTTAAGCTTGTATCTAGATACTAAAATAAATTCATCAATAGTGGGAATACAATTTTGAAAGGACGAGGTTGGATTAGATAAGTAGAGCAAAATATCATCCGCATATGCAGACATTTTTACTTCTACATTGCCTAAAAGAATTCCTTTAATGTTAGCATTTTTTCCTATACTCTGAAGAAGAGGTTCAAGGGCTAAATTAAAAAGTAGATGCAATAGAGGACATCCTTGACGCGTACCTCTGGTATTAAAAAAAGATTGGGTAAGTGAGTTGTTTATAAGAATTCTGGTGGATGGCGTATATTAAAGAATTCGAATGAGATTAATAAAGGTTTGGGAAAACCATGACACGTTAAGGATTCAAGCATAAAGACCCAGGAGGCACGATCAAATGTCTTTTCAGCATCTAAAATAATAAGAGCTAAGGAATCTTGAGATTTTGGAGAGTGAGAAAGAATATTAAAGAGTAGTCTAGTATTGGAAGTAGCAAAGCGAGCTTTGCTGAATCCAGATTGGTCAATATAATTGAGTTTGTGGAGGTACATATCAAGTCTTTTAGCCAGGATTTTAGCAAAACATTTTGGGGCCGATTCATAGAATCTGGCGGAGAAAAGGTGCAAGGGCTGCAGGCCGAGAAGGAGTCTGCACCAGCTGTGGTGCAGAGAAATCTTTGCGCGGCACGCATATTAATGGATTTCCCGAGGCATCAGTAGCCTTGCAAGCTGCGCGAGTAATGCCCCCAGCACGCCGCCACGCACAGTAAAAAGCACCTGAAATGCCTAACACAGTGCAACCCTCCGTGCCATACCTGGGCCAGAATACAGTCCCCCTAGTGAAATCGCGTGAAAACACCCCGCGATCACTGGCCGCACCCCAGCTCAATCGCGCAAAAACACCCTGCGATCCCCGTCCGCACCCGAGCGTAATCGCGTGAAAAGACCCCGTCATCCCCAACCGCACCCCAGCGTAATTGCGTGAATACACCCCGCGATCCTTGGCCACACCCCAGCGTAATCATGTGAAAACACCCCGCGATCCCCGTCCGCACAGTATTTGCATGAAAACACCTCGCAATCCCTGGCGGCACCCCAGCATAATCGCACAAAAACACCACGCGATCCCCGTCCACACCCCAGCATAATCATGCGAAAACACCTTGCAATCCCCGGTCGCACCCCAGCGTAATCGCGTGAAAAGACCCTGTGATCCCCAACCGCACCCCAGCGTAATTGCACGAAAACACCCCGCGATACCTGTCCGCACCCCAGCATAATCGTGCGAAAACACCTTTCAATCCCCAGGAGCACCCCAGCGTAATCGTGCGAAAACACCACACAATCCCTGTCCGCACCCCAGCGTAATCATGCGAAAACCCCTCGCAATCCCCACCCGTACCCCAGCGTAATCGCACAAAGACACTCGCGAACCCCATGCGCACCCCCTAGAAAATGCATGCCAGGCATGGCCCACTACCAGCCAAATGGCGCCCCAACTCTCTCGCATACCGGGGCATGAGCCCCCTCCAGACGGGACACCACCACCACAACCCCATCACCCGTGACTCCACCCTGCAGGCAGCCCCCTCCATATGGGACACCCCCACCGCAACCCCCATCACCCATGAACCCACCCTGCAGGCAGCTCTCTCCACATGGGACACCCCCACGCCAGCCCCCATCACCCGTGACCCCACCCTGCAGGCAGCCCCCTCCACATGGGATACCCCAGTCCCCATCACCCGTGACCCCACCCTGCAGGCACCCTTCCACATGGGATACCCCATCCCCCATCACCCGTGACCCCACCCTGCAGGCAGCCCCCTCCACATAGGACACCCCCACCCCAGCCACCATCACCCGTCACCCCGCCCAGCAGGCAGCCCCCTCCACATGGGATACCCCCACCCCAGCCCCCATCAACCGTGACCCAACCCTGCAGGCAGCCCCCTTCACATGGGACACCCTCACCCTAACCTTCATCACCCATGACCCCACCCTGCAGGAAGCCCCCTCCATATGGGATACCCCAGCCCCATCACCCGTGACCCCACCCTGGAGGCAGCCCCCTCCACATGGGACATCCCAGCCCCCATCATCCATAACACCACCCTGCAAGCAGCCCCCTCCACATGGGACACCCTAGCCCCCATCACCCGTGACCCAACCCTGTAGGCAGCCCCTCCACATGGGACACCGCAGCCTCCATCACCCCACCCTGCAGGCAGCCCCCTCCACATAGGACACCCCAGCACCCATCACCCGTGACCACACCCTGCAGTAAGCCCCCTCCACATGGGACACCCCAGCCCCCATCACCCGTGACTCCCCCGCAGTCAGTCCCCTACACATGAGATACCCCAGCCCCATCACCCATGACCCCACCCTGCAGGCAGCCCCCTCCACATGGGACACCCCTGCCCCATCACCCGTGACCCCACCCTTCAGGAAGCCCCCTCCACATGGGACACCCCCACTGCAGCCCCCATCACCCATGACCCCACCCTGCAGGCAGCCCCCTCCACATGGGACACCCCAGCCCCCATCACCAGTGCCTCCACCCTGCAGACAGCCCCCTCCACATGGGATACCCCAGCCCCCATCACCCGTGACCCCACCCTGCAGGCAGCCCCCTCCACATGGCATAACCCAGCCCCCATCACCAGTGCCCCCACCCTGCAGCCAGCCCCCTCCACATGGGATACCCCAGCCCCCGTGACCCCACCCTGCAGGCAGCCCCCTCCGCATGGGACACCCCCACCCCAGCTCCCATCACCCGTGACCACACCCTGCAGGCAGCCCCCTCCACATGGGATACCCCAGCCACCATCAGCCGTGACCCCACCCTGCAGGCAGCCCCCTCCGCATGGGATAAGCCAGCCCCATTACCCGTGACCCCACCCTCCAGGCAGCCCCCTCGACATGGGATACCCCAGCCCCATCACCCGTGACCCCACCCTGCAGGCACCCCTCCACATGGGATACCCCATCCCCATCACCCGTGACCCCACCCTGCAGGCAGCCCCCTCCACATAGGACACCCCCACCCCAGCCACCATCACCCGTGACCCCGCCCAGCAGGCAGCCCCCTTCACATGGGATACCCCCACCCCAGCCCCCATCAACCGTGACCCAACCCTGCAGGCAGCCCCCTTCACATGGGACACCCTCACCCTAACCTTCATCACCCATAACCCCACCCTGCAGGAAGCCCCCTCCACATGGGACACCCCAGCCCCCATCACCCGTGACTCCCCCGCAGTCAGTCCCCTACACATGAGATACCCCTGCCCCATCACCCATGACCCCACCCTGCAGGCAGCCCCCTCCACATGGGACACCCCTGCCCCATCACCCGTGACCCCACCCTTCAGGAAGCCCCCTCCACATGGGACACCCCCACTGCAGCCCCCATCACCCATGACCCCACCCTGCAGGCAGCCCCCTCCACATGGGACACCCCAGCCCCCATCGCCAGTGCCTCCACCCTGCAGACAGCCCCCTCCACATGGGATACCCCAGCCCCCATCACCCATGACCCCACCCTGCAGGCAGCCCCCTCCACATGGCATAACCCAGCCCCCATCACCAGTGCCCCCACCCTGCAGACAGCCCCCTCCACATGGGATACCCCAGCCCCCGTGACCCCACCCTGCAGGAAGCCCCATCCCCATGGGAACCCCCACCCCAGCTCCCATCACCCGTGACCACACCCTGCAGGCAGCCCCCTCCACATGGGATACCCCAGCCACCATCAGCCGTGACCCCACCCTGCAGGCAGCCCCCTCCGCATGGGATAACCCAGCCCCATCACCCGTGACCACACCCTCCAGGCAGCCCCCTCGACATGGGATACCCCAGCCCCATCACCCGTGACCCCACCTTGCAGGCACCCCTCCACATGGGATACCCCATCCCCCATCACCCGTGACCCCACCCTGCAGGCAGCCCCCTCCACATAGGACACCCCCACCCCAGCCACCATCACCCGTGACCCCGCCCTGCAGGCACCCCTCCACATGGGATACCCCATCCCCATCACCCGTGACCCCACCCTGCAGGCAGCCCCCTCCACATAGGACACCCCCACCCCAGCCACCATCACCCGTGACCCCGCCCAGCAGTCAGCCCCCTTCACATGGGATACCCCCACCCCAGCCCCCATCGACCGTGACCCAACCCTGCAGGCAGCCCCCTTCACATGGGACACCCTCACCCTAACCTTCATCACCCATAACCCCACCCTGCAGGAAGCCCCCTCCACATGGGACACCCCAGCCCCCATCACCCGTGACTCCCCCGCAGTCAGTCCCCTACACATGAGATACCCCTGCCCCATCACCCATGACCCCACCCTGCAGGCAGCCCCCTCCACATGGGACACCCCTGCCCCATCACCCGTGACCCCACCCTTCAGGAAGCCCCCTCCACATGGGACACCCCCACTGCAGCCCCCATCACCCATGACCCCACCCTGCAGGCAGCCCCCTCCACATGGGACACCCCAGCCCCCATCGCCAGTGCCTCCACCCTGCAGACAGCCCCCTCCACATGGGATACCCCAGCCCCCATCACCCATGACCCCACCCTGCAGGCAGCCCCCTCCACATGGCATAACCCAGCCCCCATCACCAGTGCCCCCACCCTGCAGACAGCCCCCTCCACATGGGATACCCCAGCCCCCGTGACCCCACCCTGCAGGCAGCCCCCTCCCCATGGGACACCCCCACCCCAGCTCCCATCACCCGTGACCAGACCCTGCAGGCAGCCCCCTCCACATGGGATACCCCAGCCACCATCAGCCGTGACCCCACCCTGCAGGCAGCCCCCTCCGCATGGGATAACCCAGCCCCATCACCCGTGACCACACCCTCCAGGCAGCCCCCTCGACATGGGATACCCCAGCCCCATCACCCGTGACCCCACCTTGCAGGCACCCCTCCACATGGGATACCCCATCCCCCATCACCCGTGACCCCACCCTGCAGGCAGCCCCCTCCACATAGGACACCCCCACCCCAGCCACCATCACCCGTGACCCCGCCCAGCAGGCAGCCCCCTCCACATGGGATACCCCCACCCCAGCCCCCATCAACCGTGACCCAACCCTGCAGGCAGCCCCCTTCACATGGGACACCCTCACCCTAACCTTCATCACCCATGACCCCACCCTGCAGGCAGCCCCCTCCACATAGGACACCCCCACCCCAGCCACCATCACCCGTGACCCCGCCCAGCAGGCAGCCCCCTCCACATAGGACACCCCCACCCCAGCCACCATCACCCGTGACCCCGCCCAGCAGGCAGCCCCCTCCACATGGGATACCCCCACCCCAGCCCCCATCAACCGTGACCCAACCCTGCAGGCAGCCCCCTTCACATGGGACACCCTCACCCTAACCTTCATCACCCATGACCCCACCCTGCAAGCAGCCCCCTCCACATGGGACACCCCAGCCCCCATCACCCGTGACCCCACCCTGTAGGCAGCCCCTCCACATGGGACACCCCAGCCTCCATCACCCGTGACCCCACCCTGCAGGCAGCCCCCTCCACATAGGACACCCCAGCACCCATCACCCGTGACCACACCCTGCAGTAAGCCCCCTCCACATGGGACACCCCAGCCCCATCACCCGTGACTCCCCCGCAGTCAGTCCCCTACACATGAGATACCCCAGCCCCATCACCCATGACCCCACCCTGCAGGCAGCCCCCTCCACATGGGACACCCCCGCCCCCTCACCCGTGACCCCACCCTTCAGGAAGCCCCCTCCACATGGGACACCCCCACTGCAGCCCCCATCACCCATGACCCCACCCTGCAGGCAGCCCCCTCCACATGGGACACCCCAGCCCCCATCACCAGTGCCTCCACCCTGCAGACAGCCCCCTCCACATGGGATACCCCAGCCCCCATCACCCGTGACCCCACCCTGCAGGCAGCCCCCTCCAAATGGCATGACCCAGCCCCCATCACCAGTGCCCCCACCCTGCAGACAGCCCCCTCCACATGGGATACCCCAGCCCCCGTGGCCCCACCCTGCAGGCAGCCCCCTCCCCATGGGACACACCCACCCCAGCTCCCATCACCCGTGACCACACCCTGCAGGCAGCCCCCTCCACATGGGATACCCCAGCCACCATCAGCCGTGACCCCACCCTGCAGGCAGCCCCCTCCGCATGGGATAAGCCAGCCCCATCACCCGTGACCCCACCCTCCAGGCAGCCCCCTCGACATGGGATACCCCAGCCCCATCACCCGTGACCCCACCCTGCAGGCACCCCTCCACATGGGATACCCCATCCCCCATCACCCGTGACCCCACCCTGCAGGCAGCCCCCTCCACATAGGACACCCCCACCCCAGCCACCATCACCCGTGACCCCGCCCAGCAGGCAGCCCCCTTCACATGGGATACCCCCACCCCAGCCCCCATCGACCGTGACCCAACCCTGCAGGCAGCCCCCTTCACATGGGACACCCTCACCCTAACCTTCATCACCCATAACCCCACCCTGCAGGAAGCCCCCTCCACATGGGACACCCCAGTCCCCATCACCTGTGACTCCCCCGCAGTCAGTCCCCTACACGAGATACCCCTGCCCCATCACCCATGACCCCACCCTGCAGGCAGCCCCCTCCACATGGGACACCCCTGCCCCATCACCCGTGACCCCACCCTTCAGGAAGCCCCCTCCACATGGGACACCCCCACTGCAGCCCCCATCACCCATGACCCCACCCTGCAGGCAGCCCCCTCCACATGGGACACCCCAGCCCCCATCGCCAGTGCCTCCACCCTGCAGACAGCCCCCTCCACATGGGATACCCCAGCCCCCATCACCCATGACCCCACCCTGCAGGCAGCCCCCTCCACATGGCATAACCCAGCCCCCATCACCAGTGCCCCCACCCTGCAGACAGCCCCCTCCACATGGGATACCCCAGCCCCCGTGACCCCACCCTGCAGGCAGCCCCCTCCCCATGGGACACCCCCACCCCAGCTCCCATCACCCGTGACCACACCCTGCAGGCAGCCCCCTCCACATGGGATACCCCAGCCACCATCAGCCGTGACCCCACCCTGCAGGCAGCCCCCTCCGCATGGGATAACCCAGCCCCATCACCCGTGACCCCACCCTCCAGGCAGCCCCCTCGACATGGGATACCCCAGCCCCATCACCCGTGACCCCACCCTGCAGGCACCTCTCCACATGGGATACCCCATCCCCCATCACCCGTGACCCTACCCTGCAGGCAGCCCCCTCCACATAGGACACCCCCACCCCAGCCACCATCACCCGTGACCCCGCCCAGCAGGCAGCCCCCTCCACATGGGATACCTCCACCCCAGCCCCCATCAACCGTGACCCAACCCTGCAGGCAGCCCCCTTCACATGGGACACCCTCACCCTAACCTTCCTCACCCATGACCCCACCCTGCAGGAAGCCCCCTCCATATGGGATACCCCAGCCCCATCACCCGTGACCCCACCCTGGAGGCAGCCCCCTCCACATGGGACATCCCAGCCCCATCATCCATAACACCACCCTGCAAGCAGCCCCCTCCACATGGGACACCCCAGCCCTCATCACCCGTGACCCCACCCTGTAGGCAGCCCCTCCACATGGGACACCCCAGCCTCCATCACCCGTGACCCTACCCTGCAGGCAGCCCCCTCCAGATAGGACACCCCAGCACCCATCACCCGTGACCACACCCTGCAGTAAGCCCCCTCCACATGGGACACCCCAGCCCCCATCACCCATGACTCCCCCGCAGTCAGTCCCCTACACATGAGATACCCCAGCCCCATCACCCATGACCCCACCCTGCAGGCAGCCCCCTCCACATGGGACACCCCTGCCCCATCACCCGTGACCCCACCCTTCAGGAAGCCCCCTCCACATGGGACACCCCCACTGCAGCCCCCATCACCCATGACCCCACCCTGCAGGCAGCCCCCTCCACATGGGACACCCCAGCCCCCATGACCAGTGCCTCCACCCTGCAGACAGCCCCCTCCACATGGGATACCCCAGCCCCATCACCCGTGACCCCACCCTGCAGGCAGCCCCCTCCACATGGCATAACCCAGCCCCCATCACCAGTGCCCCCACCCTGCAGACAGCCCCCTCCACATGGGATACCCCAGCCCCCGTGACCCCACCCTGCAGGCAGCCCCCTCCCCATGGGACTCCCCCACCCCAGCTCCCATCACCCGTGACCACACCTTGCAGGCAGCCCCCTCCACATGGGATACCCCAGCCACCATCAGCCGTGACCCTACCCTGCAGGCAGCCCCCTCCGCATGGGATAACCCAGCCCCATCACCCATGACCCCACCCTCCAGGCAGCCCCCTCGACATGGGATACCCCAGCCCCATCACCCGTGACCCCACCCTGCAGGCACCCCCCCACATGGGATACCCCATCCCCCATCACCCGTGACCCCACCCTGCAGGCAGCCCCCTCCACATAGGACACCCCCACCCCAGCCACCATCACCCGTGACCCCGCCCAGCAGGCAGCCCCCTCCACATGGGATACCCCCACCCCAGCCCCCATCGACCGTGACCCAACCCTGCAGGCAGCCCCCTTCACATGGGACACCCTCACCCTAACCTTCATCACCCATGACCTCACCCTGCAGGAAGCCCCCTCCATATGGGATACCCCAGCCCCATCACCCGTGACCCCACCCTGGAGGCAGCCCCCTCCACATGGGACATCCCAGCCCCCATCATCCATAACACCACCCTGCAAGCAGCCCCCTCCACATGGGACACCCCAGCCCCCATCACCCATGACCCCACCCTGTAGGCAGCCCCTCCACATGGGACACCCCAGCCTCCATCACCCGTGACCCGACCCTGCAGGCAGCCCCCTCCACATAGGACACCCCAGCACCCATCACCCGTGACCACACCCTGCAGTAAGCCCCCTCCACATGGGACACCCCAGCCCCCATCACCTGTGACTCCCCCGCAGTCAGTCCCCTACACATGAGATACCCCAGCCCCATCACCCATGACCCCACCCTGCAGGCAGCCCCCTCCACATGGGACACCCCTGCCCCATCACCCGTGACCCCACCCTTCAGGAAGCCCCCTCCACATGGGACACCCCCACCGCAGCCCCCATCACCCATGACCCCACCCTGCAGGCAGTCCCCTCCACATGGGACACCCCAGCCCCCATCACCAGTGCCTCCACCCTGCAGACAGCCCCCTCCACATGGGATACCCCATCTCCCATCACCCGTGACCCCACCCTGCAGGCAGCCCCCTCCACATGGCATAACCCAGCCCCCATCACCAGTGCCCCCACCCTGCAGACAGCCCCCTCCACATGGGATACCCCAGCCCCCGTGACCCCACCCTGCAGGCAGCCCCCTCCCCATGGGACACCCCCACCCCAGCTCCCATCACCCGTGACCACACCCTGCAGGCAAACCCCTCCACATGGGATACCCCAGCCACCATCAGCCGTGACCCCACCCTGCAGGCAGCCCCCTCCACATGGGATAACCCAGCCCCATCACCCGTGACCCCACCCTCCAGGCAGCCCCCTCCACATGGGATACCCCAGCCCCATCACCCGTGACCCCACCCTGCAGGCAGCCCCCTCCACATGGGACACCCCTACCCCAGCCCCCATCACCCGTAACCCCCCCTGCAGGCAGCCCCCTCCACATGGGATACCCCCACCCCAGCTCCCATTACCCGTGACCACACCTTGCAGGCAGCCCCCTCCACATGGGATACCCTAGCCCCCATCACCCATGACCCCACCCTGGAGGCAGTGCCCTCCACATGGGACACCCCAGCCCCATCACCCATGACCCCACCCTGCAGGCAGCCCCCTCCACATGGGACACCCCAGGCCCCCATCACCTGTGAACCCACCCTGGAGGTAGCCCCCTCCACATGGGATACCCCCACCCCAGCCCCTATCCTCCATGACCCCACCATGCAGGCAGCCCCCTCCACATGGGATACCCCAGCCCCCATAACCCGTGACCCCACCCTGCAGGCAGACCCTCCACATCGGATACCCCCACGCCAGCCCCCATCACCTGTGACCCCAACCTGTAGTAGCCCCCTCCACATGGGGCCCCCCATCACCCGTGACCCCATCCTGCAGGCAGCCCCCTCCACATGGGACACCCCCACCCCAGCCCCCCATCAACCATGACGCCTCCCTTGCAGGCAGCCCCTGCCACATGGGATACCCCCACTCAAGCCCCCATCACTTGTGACCCCACCCTGCAGGCAGCCCCCTTCACACGGGACACCCCTGCCCCATCACCTGTGACCCCACCCTGCAGGCAGCCCTCTCCACATAGGACACCCCCACTCCAGCCCCCATCACCCTTGACCCCACCCTGCAGGCAGCCCCCTCCACATGGGACACCCCCACCGCAACCCCCATCACCCATGAACCCACCCTGCAGGCAGCCCTCTCCACATGGGACACCCTCACGCCAGCCCCCATCACCCGTGACCCCACCCTGCAGGCAGCCCCCTCCACAGGGGATACCCCAGTCCCCATCACCCGTGACCCCACCCTGCAGGCAGTCCCCTCCACATGGGATACCCCATCCCTCATCACCCGTGACCCCACCCTGCAGGCAGCCCCCTCCACATAGGACACCCCCACCCCAGCCACCATCACCCTTGACCCCACCCTGCAGGCAGCCCCTCAACATGGGACATCACCTGCATCATGAACCCTGACATACTGAGACATCATCACTACATCGATTTTGTATTGTGCACCTTGACTGCCGTGTAGTAACACCGGCCTGAATATACACCGGAACATGTATCCTGCAAATAAACATTAATGCATTCACCTGGGCCACATCCATGAGTGTGGCAGCTGGGCAAACAGAATAGCTGTCTGCAGCCATCTCCCAACATACACATGTAACAAGTGAATGCAAAAATGAGGGCATGCTGGCCATGTGACAAAGTCATGGCATCAATCCCCAGGGACAAATTGTTCACTAATGACAGATTTCAAACCACCCTCAGTGTTTGCCACATGAAAGAACACTGGTCAGGTGTCCCACAGCCTGTGCTTCATTCAGCTGCCATTCCTAGAAGATAATGAAGACATCACAGGTTTGCCCATGTGTGAAGGACATGGCAATCAGAGTGTGCACCACGCACCGAGGCAGCTGCAATTGGCAACCATTGTGCAAATACCATGAAATGCCAATAGTGTATCCCAGTGCTAGAGGTTGACCAAGACCAGAGGTAATGATAACTGTAAAAACACATGCTGGTGAAGGGGAAAGCACCGCCTGTGTGTTACACAGCATCAAGCAAATCATGTGCAAATGTCCTGAACATGTAATACTCCCACAGTCACACTCACAAACACAGTGAGGGCAAATACACATGTGAAAGGAAATGCCATTTGACAGTGCACACACAAAATCCCACTTCACACACCACCACTGGTCCACCCCATGTGTATAGTCAAGCCGCAAATAAACCCCGAACATAACACATGCAAGTAAGCAACCACACACATCACTAAAAATGGGCAGGATCAGGGCTACTAAATGGACTACCAAACAGGCACACTGCAAAAATAACTGTGACCGACAATGACTGTGAGAGTGAAAAATAAATATATTAAACAGTTGTATTTGAGCCATACATACTGTAAATAAAATCATAAATCATAATCTTAAAAGATGTAGCGTGTAAAAATAGAAAAATAAAAATGTCCATGTGTATAAAAATGTATACACAAAATAATCTATAAAATCACAAATAAAACATCTGAAACACCAAAAAAAATGTACAAGAAACATGGAGGATAGTCCAGAGTTTACTCCAAAACAAATAAAAAATAAAAGGAAAGTTACACCTATAGAACTATGTACAAAAAATGGATTAATGTCCATGATCCAAGCGCCAAACAATAATGAGAAATGAAAGGAAACATATCTACAAATCTATGTACACCGGCAGTGGGCTAGTCCTCCTTGTCACCAATGTCACTCAATGTCTTGGCCAGGGAATCATCGAAGACTGCATCCACTTCCCCTAGGTGGGCCTCCGCTCTCTCCTCGAGGGCTTGCAGGGACTTCAGCATGGACCTCCCCTCCCACTCCCTGCAAGTATCCTCGAGGATGTCAGCCCGCCTCTCTGCCCGACGCAGTGCAATCTCCGCCCTGGTCATGGTGACTCTCGCCTCCAGACCCTGCTGCCTCTGCCCGGATTCGCTGCCCGTGTCGCACAAACACAGAAGACATCCTCGTTCTGAGGTCCACATTAGCGTCCTGCCTGATGCCGGATACCTGCCTCCTTGAGATGGGATGCCCTGAGTATAATAGCCTCCTACTTCGAGCCTGCTGCTGCCAAATCAGCGGGTGCCTGTTTCGTGTGAACACACTCCGGGCCGATGACATCACAAGGGGTTGGGCCCATGCCCTGCTCCTGGGTGCCTGCTCTCCCTCCATTGCCATTGCTCCTGTGGTTCCCTGGATCGGCGTGGTGACCACCTCAGCTGATCCACTGTCGACTCCCAACTCATGCAGGGATGTTAGCACCACCAGACGGGCCGACATGGGTGGGACTGGTGCACAGGGAGCACTGGTGGTATCTGGGCTGGAAGGCGCCTGTGAGGACGATTGGCGCACAGAGGAGCAAGACGAAGAGGGGGTTACATAAGTGGCCAGCCCACGCATCTAATTCGAGACCAGGAATGCTACTAGCCAATTCAGGAGACACCAGACGTCATTGTGATGATGTGCAAGCACACGAGTGCAAGTCTGCACATTATCACAAATGGCGCTGGTAAACTTCCAGATACTGAATAGTAGGGGTACCACTCTGTCCCGAATGGCAACATCTGCAGGCAGTGGGGTATCGGTCTGGGTGGAAACAACTGACACCTGCAGATGGGTCCGACCTGGGGCATGCCGGCAAGTGCATACTGCTGCAGGCGCTGAACCAGGGCCAGGACTTTGCACAATTACCTCCACAGTGACCTGCACAGCCTCAAGCCCCTAGGTCAGGACTGCAGCAGTCACACCCACCTCAACACCCCCACCGGGCCCCACGGACTGGGCTAATATGGCCCCCTCCTCCATCCTCCTCCTCCTCCACCCCTGCCAACCTGGATGCCTCTCCAGCATCTTCCACAATGGTTGGCCCCTATGTGTGCTCACCTGTCCCCCCGGATGCCAAGGAGTCCACATCCACCTTCGCCCTCTTGGACCTCCCCTCAGCAACTGTGGCTGATGTTTGTGACGCGGCACCAGTCTCCTCACTCCCCGAATATGTTGTGTCCAGGGGGCGTGACTGGGCCTTTCGTCCCGGTGGGGGCATCCCTGCAGCCTTGCTCCACAGCACCTACTCCGCCCTCTACTATCAACGCAAATGTAGATAAGGAGACATAGAAAACAAACATCAGGGTACTGCACCGATGTGTGTTTGGCACCAAATCTATGCGCAAGAAGTACACTGCTAAAGGTTACAACCATCATCACCCTCCACAACACACAGGTACATGCAATGTGCATACATACACATGTCTGTCCTTCACAACAATCACATCGGTGGACATGGCACTGTCACAACCTTTCAATTGCGCATGCTACACACATATGCGTCATGGGCCATACACATATCATGCACAGACATCACCTGACAGTCCTCAAGCAGTGCACTGAGCTATCACATCAGAGGTCCCTCAACAGCAATCACGCAACAAGACTAGGTCACAAATTGAAATGCAGCTGTTACATCCATCCAGGAGTGATGGCCAGTCAAACATTCACATCTTAGACACATACACATGAACTCCATGCATGTTCATGATGTTGACAACACCACCTACTTACCCCGACCAAAGAAACTCATTCAGCAGCTTCAACGGCTGCAGAACAGGGCTGCTCCGGTTGCCAGTGGTTCTCCCTATGGTGCTCACATATCCCTGGTGCTGCGCTCCTTGCACTGGTTACCAGTTGCCCAGCGCATTGTCTTTAAGACTCTATGCCTGGTGCATCGGGACCTACATGCCCAAGGGGCTGAATATTTGTGCGCTAATTTTACGCACTACCTCTCCGACGCAGTCTCTGCGCTCGGCAACAGTTGGTCTACTTGCCATTCCAGTATTTAAGCGTTTACGTAGTGGTGGATGTGCCTTCTCTGTTGCCGCAGACGGGCTCTGGAATGGCCTGCCGCTACACTTGAAGAATTTTTTGAACCACCTTGCTTTTAGAAAAGCATTGAAAAAGTACCTGTTTTAGGTTTTTGATTGTTGGGTACGCTGACCTCGCTCCTTCAGCGCCATGATGCCTTAGGGCGAATTAGCGCTTAACAAGTGTGCCTAACATAACATAACCCATCTGTCACACCTCTCACATGGGCATGTCTCAGCCACATGTGACAAACTACGTGCACGTCGTGAAATGCTGCAGTACAACACACAATACAAAAGTACGGCCATTGAATTACACATGTTCATAGAACACATGTAGAGTACTGTCTGGGACATGCACACAGACATCTGTACAAGAGTCATACTTGCTGTAAGGCCAAGGTGCACACTCCCACCATACATCAATATGCACATGCACTGTGGAGGCCAGCAACACATGGATACTCACCTGACGACTCCAGACGGAGCTGCAAATCGCTGATCTAGGTGTGCAGCGCCGGGTAAAATGTCTCCAGGACCCACATGTCGGTTGTGTTAATCCGGCCTTGCTGTGGGTCCTGGATTTGAGGTCCTCCCAGTGCTTGTGCACGTGGTGCTAGTCACGGGGTGCCACCCCCTCCGCATTGATGGCACCTACGATCTGGTCCCAGATCAGCTTCCGTCCTTCCTTGCCGACTTGCGTTGGTCCGTGGAAGAGGGCATCATAATGCCCCAGGACATGCCCCACCAGGATGTCAAGTTCCCTGGCTGTAAAGTTGACAGCCGTCTGTCTCGCTGCCATGGGGTTGCCACTAACCTCGGAAGATGTTGGTTGAGACATGGCAACCCCCGATGCAGGTGTGGGTGGGCAAGGTGGTCCAGGGGCCAGGCTGTGGAGCGATGGTGATGGAATGGCACGTTGGGAGTCTTCGGGGTCAGCTGAGGTGGTCACAGAGCCAAGGACAGGAGCACTGGCAATTGCTTCACAGCAGGCACTCAAATTGCAGGGCAGGTGGGCAGCAGGCACACAGAGTGGGCAGACAGCAGCAGATAGCTCTTAGGAGGTGGCTCAGGGCAGTAGGAGTCAGGTAAAAATGCTTGCAGGCAGGAGCGTGGGTCTTCTGTGTTTCTCGCATGGGCAGCCGAAAAACAGAATGACTGTTACTCCGTGCGTGCGAAATTAGTGTGTACACGTGAAATCAGAGGAAAGGGCCTCATCACGTAAGTTACGTGACATGCGCTTATCATTGGCGTTCAGATTCGGGATAAAGGAGTGCGTAGGAGAACAATACACCGCACGTACGAGTTGGAGCAGGCGGACGTGTGGACTTCAGAGATTTTTGGGGCGCCACGCAATTTGTTCACTACTGTGACAGTGCAAACGTCTTATTTTGGTGGGGGATCTGCCTCCGCGTGTATTTTTTTTTTTCTGAGGTGAGGCTAACGGTGAGTCACAAACGCATTATTCATACTCTGGGTGCCCCTGTGTATTGTGTTCCCCCATTATTAACATCAAAGTGGCTTTTGTGGGCTTCGTCTATGCATTTTTGTGTTGCTGGGTGCCACAGCGTATCCCGTAATGCTTTTTCTTTTCACAGGACCTACCGAGGAGTCGCGTACACGCATCTTTGATATTTGGGATGCCTGTGCGTTATGCGCCCCGTTAACTTTTTCACCAGGGGTCTATTGAACCTTGCTGGACCACACTAGTACGTTTTACATTACGTACCCTGCCCCCCCACTCCTATTGCACAGGACAATTGCTTTTTGGGCCTCCCATTGTACAAATCCATCTGTATCATGGTTGGGAAGGCCCCAAGAGGGAAAGGTGGCAGAGGTGGCCAGGGTCGGGGACGTGTAGAGAGAGCTGTGCACCACCCCGAACAGGGTCAGGGAGCTGCAGGTGATGCTACTATCCCCTGAACCCAGGTTCAACTCCTCCCCAACTCTCTCGTTCACCCAGGAGGGTAGCGGGCCACCTGGAAGCACTTTGAAGGTTTCTCTTTTCCACTCACTCGTTTTTAGTCATAGAATGCTTACGGCTTCCCAAAAGGATGGAATTCTCCACTGGCTCCCCCTCGTTCTCCACAGCAGCCAATCAGCCCCTTGGCCTTCCAGCTTCCATCGCCTGGTTCGCCTCAGCCTCGAAACAGCTGTTCCTTCTTGTGTCCAGCTTCACTCAGAGTGTGCTTATGCGCACCACCTTTTATCCTGGCAGGGAGCGTTAATAAGTGGCAGGTGTATGTATTATTACGTGCCTGAATCTGCCCAATCTCTTTAGAGGGACAGAGCCGTTGTAAGTTAGTAGAGGTAATCTTCCTGGCCTCATCCCTCATCTTCCTTGGCTCAGTAGTGTTGTCAATGTGAAGTGGGGAGGAATTATGGGAGTTATAGTTTCCCATAAAATAAGCCCGGATAGGGGTTAGATGGGTTAGGGTAAAAGGTGGATACCATGTCCCACCATCAGGTGCTTCACCCTCACTCCCCGAGGTCCCCCTATCCAGGAGATTCTCCCTCGCTTGTCAACCCCCAGGGTCAGGATCCAAAAGTGATGGGCCTTCCCTGGCCACCTGAATACGGAATGCCGTGGACTCAGCTGTGAAACACCCTCTGGTTTTTAACAACCCAAGGAAAGCGAGGAGAGACTTTCCGGGTGCATGCAAGTCTGAAATAAAGAAGCAAGTGAGGCCAAGGCAACCTCAGACCACAATGAGCGGTTATAGAAGCAACAGAAAACAATTTAAAATAAAAGAAACAAAGGAAGTAAAATAAAAATATATATAAAAACGTAAGCAACGTGGAAAAAGAAAAGTGATAATGTAGGCCTCCAGTAACACGCCGCAGGCACAGGAAGTAATCCGGAGACTGTAAAAGGGAATGAATGCAAACTTCAAACAATTAAAACGAAGTTTAAAAAACATGTAGTCACGCTCCCAGCACAATAAAAACCAAAGGCTCACAAGAGAACACAGTCCAGGGAGCCGCAAAACAGGCTAAGGCGTGCGGGGCATTCACCACCCACGATGAACGTGACAAAGCCTTCATAGTAAATGAACTGGTGACAGTGTTCAAGCACATCAAAAGTCAGGTTACCACATATACAAAAGGAGCGTACGCTTTAAATGCAGTTTTTGAAGTAAAATCAGTCCATATTTGATGTTTTATCTCTCTGATCATCCTCAAACGATTCTTTTGGTGGATATCTCTGGAGAAGGACGTTGTTTGGTTGGTTTCCTGCTGTCCCGTGTCTTCATTGCACTAGGAAAACCCATCGGCATACTCAGTCAACCTGCACTTCATCTATTCCATGACACACCAATTCCACAGACTTTATTGTGGATCTACCACCCTCCAGAGGGAACACAGTGATCATGGTCACGTTTGATATGTTTTTCAGATTTCCACCTTTCGTGCCACTCACGAAACTTCCTACTGCCAAAGAAATGAGCGACGTTTTCAATACCAATATATTTAGTCTCCATGGGATCGCGTCTAACATTATCTCGGACCGAGATCCCCAGTACACCTCCAGGTTCTGGACTGCTTTCTGTAAAACCTTAGGAATCAGTCAATGCCTCTCCTCTGGTATTCATCCTGAGACCAATGGCTTAATGGAAAGGACAAACCAAACCATTGAGCAATGTATCTGATGTTTCGCCTCAGCCTCCTTGACAACTGGGCTTCTCTGCTGCCTGTAGCTGAATTTTCTTATAATACCTACCATTTTCCCTTGACCATGAGTCCTTTTTACTGCATCTTCAGTTACCATCCTTATCGGTTGCATATACCCTCCACTCACAGCACCAACCTACCATCCACTGAAGAAAGCAACCATGAAATTATGGTCACACATAAAGCTGCTCTGAAAACTTGCTAAGCGGTTTGCTGATCGCAAACACGCTGACACACTGAAGTCTCTGCATACAAGAAGGATGACCAGGTTTGGCTTTCCTCTTGGCATCTGCCAGTATGACTAACAACTTCCAGGTTTTCACGTAGGTACGATGGACCTTTCAAGATCATCAAAGTCATCAATCCAGTAGCATTGAAATTGGCCTTACCTGTGAGTTGGAACAAGATCCATCCAGTGTTCCATGCTCCATTGCTTAAACCTTATGTGGAGACTGCAGATTTAAGAAAAAGCATTAAACTTCCTCTGCCTGTGAGCCTGGATGATGCCCTGGAGTATGAAGTCGATGACATATGTGACTCCCGTTACCATCATGGTCGACTGCAATACCTTATCAAATGGAAGGGCTATCCAGCTAGTGAGAGGTCCTGAGAACCTGCTCTCAATGTTCATGCCCCCCTGCTTCTCAAACGCTTCCATCAGTCCCATCTCTGGAAACCAGGTTGAACACAGCTTGGACAGGGGCATGGCGTAATGGTTTATCACAGCTGTCCCGTAGTCCTGAACTGGTCCCTGTGGAAATGATGGGGTTGCGTTTGCCTATTCAAACATGGCCGAACACATACACTTTGTACGCGTGTTCACGCTGTGACGTCACAGACCTGGCACTCAGGAAGCTGTCTGAACCATATATGACATTTCTTGCGCGAAGGTCCTGGAGTTGCAATATGGTTCTTCATTTCAGAACGCTAATTTGCCTTTGGTAAGCCTCCCTGTTTGATTCCGCCCTGTTTCTTAATTTCTCCTCTCATCTGTTTTCCCTGTTTTTCCGATATCTTCCTTGTGCTGCCCTCTGCCAGCCCTTCTCTCTCCTGCCACTAGATCCCTTGCCTGCCTCTCCATCGTTCTCAGTCTTCAACAGACTTACTCTACTTCCAATAATGTGCAGGTTCTTCCCACTGATTTGGCTCTGCATTCCCTAGGCAAAGCCAAATATCCAGTTCCATCTCTTGGGTCAGAGTGGCTGCCCAGGGATGGGACGCTGCAAGCAACTCACGAATTTGCCTGCTGACCACAAGGTAAGACGTGATCTTGATAAGTGGGATCTTTTGTGCAGTTGTGCAGTGTAAAGCAAGCAGTTCTACATTATTATAAAATGGACTAAAGTGGGCTTTAATAGTTTTTGTAATTTACATTCAAACATAGCATTGCATCACATGGCATAATACATTATAGATGTCCTGGTATTGAATACACTGTGCAAACTGCTTTGGAAGCTCAGGTATTAACAGTGCTTAGAAACCACGGCGTCTGCGTTTCAATCACAGTGTCACAAGACGTAACAGCACACTTGTGGGCGGAGAGGAACGCGCAGTGTGCTGGGAGTTTTAGATGTCGTCTCTGCTGCCTGTCCTGAAGTCTCCACAGCAACCTCCAGGAGCGAATTGTCATCCTGAGAGACCGGGATCTGGTAGGTGTGGGAACTACATGTGCAGGTACCGGAGCCGTGACAGGCGGTTGAAGAAGACAATGTTTGATGGCTTTAACAATGAGTTCTGAATCTTCCGTGGGATACCCCTCTTTGAAGAGATCTTGGCTCCAAAGGCGATCTGAAGAATGGCTGCAGGAGTGCTTTTATTCTGAATTTGAGCTGGAGTTGCCCTTGATCCCACCAATGGTAAGGATTTGCACCATTCAAACTGCAGGGGCTTTGCAATCCTAGACAGGCTCCGGCCACCATATCTGTCCAGCCACAGACACATTTGGCCTGGACATGGACTGGGACCAGACAGTCCCAACCCCCCACATCTAGCCACAAACACATAACACTGCTTTGCCTGAGAAAGTGGAGGCTTTGCCTAGGAACGTGCTAAACCATATATGGCAACTCTAGCCCTGAGAAGGCAGGAAAAAGGCCAAAATACAAGATGGCTACGTGACAGGGTGAAATCTCTTGGCATGGACATTTTAGAGCATTTAGTACTCTACAAGGCATTATGCAGTAAAATGCACACGTGCATCATCCCATCCTGGACACATCATGCAAGTAATCACAAAGTTACTAAACACAAAGAGAAAGGGATACAAAGTACCCCCCACTGCCCTTCTCTGTAAGCTGAGGTGTACAATGTAAAATAAACAGGTAATTTTCAAATGGTGAAAACGGAGTCCCCTTGCACTGGCATCCTTAGGGACTGATCAGTGTCCCCAAAACATTAGTAAGATATGTAAAGCAGAAAGGCTTACTTACCTCCAAAACTCAGGTCAGGTTCAAAACCACAGCAAAAAGTTGGGGGGTTCCATAAATGTCTAGAAGGAAGCAAAAAGAAAAGCTTTTCCAACACTCAACCTTTGGATGCCCACTCAGCCGCCACCTCCCTGGAATCCTTGACTCACACATCTAGCTTCACCTCCCTTAAATCCTTGCTGCCACATCCCATTTTTGACCAGCTGGGTGGTACACCATGGAAATGGAAGTGAGAGGTGCCCACCTTAATTATTTTTGTTTGAAGCTAAACAAGCCCTAGCACAGCCCATTTTTTTAACCTCCTACTAGTCGGCCCTTTGCATCTCTGATGTTACCTGGGCAGGGGGGCTAATAGGATTACTCGATCAGTGGCAGGCTTTACCACCTGTTAACAGTCTTAACCTTTAGTAATGGCTCTTGTGTTGCTCAGGGCTGTTACCTCGGGATGGTGGGGAGTTACTGGGCAGTACAGCTCACCAATGTTACAATTAAGGTTCAGGAGGCAGCATGGTAAGTCCTTAGTCCATGGTAAGTCCTTAGGTTTCTTTTTTCGGAATTTCAGCTGTAGGCTGCATACCCATGCAGCAATGGACTTTTAGCTAAACAATGCCACCTCTATGTGTATCAAGACACAATTAGGCATGGGTAAACTGTGTCCAATTGTGCTGGGTTCTAAGGTGTATAGTCTACCAGCAGCGAGGCAAGTGATAAATGGTAACCCTTGTATCACTTGAAACTAAGTAGAGAAAAAAGAAAACCTCTCGCACTTCGCGCTTGGTAAATGCAGCTCTATAATGTCGTTGACAAAAGGTTATCAAGAATTTAATAGCCTTGAAAAAGACATCATGTCGAAACACGTGTTGGCTGGTCTTTTGCACAAGAAAATAAACTGGACTAAACAAGCCCACTTAAGACTATGGAACTCAAACATTACTAAAATCAAATAATCTTTTGTCAAACACATTGTAGAGCTGCATTTACCAGGCGTGAAGTGCAAGGGGTTTTCTTCTTTCTCAATGTATATCAAGAAGTATTTGAGGGCACACACAAAATGTTTTTTTTTATAGTGCAAATGATTACATTCAGCTGTTTCTGAATGAGAATGAGAGAGTGCGAGATGGAATGTGGGTCATGGTCATCCCGTGATAGTGTGGTGAATGTGAGTTAGCTGTTGGTATCAGGAGGAGGACATTACTGCAGCGGTCATGTGGAGATACATGACGTTTACGAAATATAAAAGTTGTGTTGGCATGTGTCTTGAGGACATGTCATTTACGAAATATGGAAGTTGTGTTGGCATGTGTCTTGAGGATACAGTGAGGCCACGACGTGTTTTGGTATTGTGTGTGAGGGCATGCGTCAGGAAGGACACTGTAAGACCTCACGGTGCATGCATCAGGAACAGGGGTGTTGCTAGGTCTGCAAAAGATCCGGGGCTAGGCTGATGTCGGGACTGTTGGGACTGGGGGCTAGCTAGCCTTTTGGTTGTAGCTCCTGAGATTCTATCCGGGGCTACAACCAAAAGACCCGGGGCTATAGCCCCCTAAGCCACCCCCTAGCAACGCCTCTGATCAGGAAGGACGCTGTAAAGCCTCCCGGAGTTAGGTATTACGTTTTTGTGTGTGTGAGCATGCGTCATGAGGACCTATGAGGCCTCACAGGGCATGCGCCAGGATAGACGCTGAAAGGCCTCCCGGAGTTAGGTGTTATGGGTTCTCAGACGTGAGGTCCACGGTCGTCTCTCATGGGAATGGAGATGTTTACTGAGGTGCTCTAGCTGACTGATGTGTTAAAGGTCCAGATGCGTAGTCCATGGTCACCTCCAATCTTAAGGGAAGCATTTACTGGTGCCTTTGAGTTGATGGGCTCAGACGTATGGTATACAGTCATGATCAGCAAAGTGATATAGTTTACTGAGCCCTGTCGGGTCTTTATTTTCATGGTGTCCAGTTCAAGTTTCGAACGCAAATGCTCAAATTCCAAAAGGATTGAGTCAATAGGCCCGAAAACAAAAGGGTCGAATTTATTTTTTTTACATGTATATTTTTTTGGGGCTTTTTTATAGATAAAAAAGTGTCTTTTACAAGAAAAAAAAATGTTAGACCCTTTTTTTCGGTGCAATTGACTCGATCCTTTTGGCATTCGAGCATTTGCATTCGCAACTTTGACCTATAACCTATTTTCATTCTGTGTTTTGTGTTGATCGACTGCTGAACCCGTTGTATCCCTTCGTAGTTGGGCACCATGGTTGGTCAGCCTGGTGACAGGTTCCATCTTCCCCTTGAGCCCTCAGTAGTGTGCAGTGTGTTGTGTAGGTCGGTTCTTAGTTGCCTGGCCAGCAGCTCTGAGCGTATGTTGTTGACAATCAGAAGGACTCAGGTTGGATTTGTCCACCACCACGTGGTCGCGTTTGTGACAGAGCATTAGTTTTCCGTTTTTGTGTGTTCATGTTTGTGGTTTTAGCTCTTCCTCATGTACTCCAGCAAAGACGTGTTGGTTGGATTTTCTTTGGGAAGGACAGGTTTGTCATGCCCCAGCATTTTGTGCCTGTGTTCCTTTTTGCTGCTCTACTACCCCGCTCGCTATCTTCTGTGGGTGTTTATGGAAAGAAGAGGTATTGCTTGATATAGGTTGTATCCGCTTTGTGGTTTGTCTAAGGAAGGAGGGTGTGTTGTATTGTCCTCGGTATTGTGTTCCCCCCTGTGTTCTTACCTGCCTGTGTTGTATCCTGTTTTCCCTCCCCATGGAGTTCGGGTTTGGGTTCCGCCAAGGACAGTTGAGGAGAGACTAGTTTGGGTGGTGGGAGCCAGTGCGCTTTCCAGGTGTTATCTAAAATCCTGCCATCTATCTCCTGTACCTGATGTCCTAGATGTTTCCTGTAAGCATGCAAACGTAACAAAGAAACCTAATGACTTACCATGATACCTCCTGAACTTTCATTGTAACACTGGTGACGAGTTGGTCTTCATCCGGACCCCAGGAGAAGAAGAGGATCAGATACTTGTGAAGAGAAATGCAGAGGTGAGAGATGACTGCTGCAGGAATGGGGGGTGGGGCGAGAGGGGTACAGTGTGCAGGATTAAGCAACAGAGGAGAAGAGGGAGACACACTGCCCCACCAGGGTGTTAGACTCACCACCCAGGGTGCCCCCAGTAGAGCCAGAAGTTACCTGGGGGAAGGAGTGATAGTGATGGGAGATGGAGTTTACCTCCCTGTGATCTGCTAAACTCCCTGGAAGAACCATGAGTGATAGGGAAAAGGAGGATGCCTTCCTGGAAAAAGTGAAGGAGAAGGGAGGAGAACACGGGTCAAAAAGACGGAGAGTGAGGTTCCTGCAGGATTACAAGGAAATAAAGAGGGAGACGAGAGTTAGAGCCCCTGTGAGCTGTGGGCATCGGGGCTCTGCTGCCAAGTTGCTGGGAGGTGGAAATAAAGACGAAGAGAGAGAGAGAGAGAGAGAGAGAGCGAGAGAGAGAGAGAGAGAGAAAGACCAATCTCCATCTGAACTACTGGGTAATGGCACCAAAAAGATTAAAGCCTCTGCACAGTATCTCCCTATGACTACCTGTGAAGACTAGGGGAAAATGAACTGCAGAGAAGGCAAACAATCTGCAGAGAGACTTTGGCACAAGTGGAAATCGTTTCCGCCACCTACCGGCATGTGAATCTGGGACGGGTAGTGGCTGCTGGATGTTGCAGATATGTTGCCGACTGAGCCTGTTGCTGGCCGTTGAGGCGGTTGGTCCTTCTGAGAATCTCTCCTTCCTGCATCCCGCTGCCCTCTGGTGACGTCACTGACACGGTTCAGGTGTCGGTGATATTGGAATCCTGCCGGGGTTCTCATTCTTGGTGTGCACGGTGCAGCGCCACTCTTACAAGGCCTCCGGCAGGTTCAGAGTAAATGACCCGCTGCCTACATAAGCGTGATGGTGTCACATTGTACTGCTAGTTCACCTATTGCAGAGCGAGATTTTTGAGGTTTTTAAGACAGTGAGCATCCATCGGAACTGTCCCATAAAACTGTCGGCTTCAAGCAATCAAGTACTGTTATGGGTGAACGTGATGTGTGCACTTATAGTTAAGACGGAGTTGACCCTTTGTTTTTAGTCATGTTGTCTGATCATCTTTGACTTTTTTTTAATTGTTTTTGGTATAAACAACCTTTACAAAATACATATGAAATGGTTACATTATTGCATTTATATATACTTTATAAATCATATAATAATTAATTCTCGTCACAAATACATACATTGATAAAAACAAAGAATTCTCTTATAAACCAAACATAAAACGCATACATATACAACGGTATGTGCAAAACAGCAAAATGGGCAACAGCATAAATACGAAGTTACCTAAAGTGCTAAACTGCAAATGTGCAAATACAGCAAAGATGTGCAAAGCAGCATAAGGAAAAAGGCATCATATATATTCAGAATAAAACATTATATTATTTACAGGTAATTAAAAACCAACATCCATATTCAACTTTCAAGGTTATTCTCACGGTTACAATATTGCAAATAAGTCCCCATACAAACTTAAAGGATCAAAGTCCTGATTACAATTTATTAGCAGAGTCAATCCGGGTTATGAAGAAGCTCAATTTCTTGTTCAATCATTTTTAGAAATGCTACTAGTGCACAAATCAGTACATTGCATTGCCCCAGCTTTAGTCGATTCCATAATGAATCCATACGTCCTCAAAACTAATATTAACAAATTTCATAAGGAACTTTGACCATGCATCTCCAAAATAAGTACATTTTGGGGGGGTGCTGTTGCGCGGCAACGAAAATGGTTGCGGCCTGAAAGCGCTCCATCGGAGGCTCGGGAACTTTGTCCCACAGGGAAGCGACAACGACCGTCGGCTACGTTTTTTATCCTGATTCCATCTCAGGAACGTTTGGTGGTCCTCCTGAGCCCTTAGTGCCTGTGTCCATGGGGGGGTGAACTTTGTGTGCAGGCTTGGGTCGATACACTCCGCCTCCCTTGTAATGGGCAACCAGAAATGACAGTCTAAAATGGAACAATATGCCAGGACGGATCGGGCCTCGACCAGTCAGGTTGGAGAACACGGTGAGTCCCGGCCAAAATAGATGCTTTAACCTGCAAGGTTGATGTGTTGGCGGTACAAATTGAGAAAATGTGTGGGAGGATGTCAGAGGCGGAAAGTGAAGACAAGATTACCGTTTTGCAGCGAGAGGTGGCGTCCCTGCAACAGACTGTTAAGAAAGTCTCTGCTAAAAATGATGACCTTGAAGGGAGGTCTTCGAGAAATAATATTCGGATTACAGGGGTGGCCGAGAGTACTCACATTGATAATATGGAGCTTTTTGTTGAACAACTCCTTAAAGAAGTCCTGGACAACCCTCCGGTCACTATTATGTTTATGGTTGAACGTGCCCACTGCTCGCTGGCGGTCAGGCCCCTCCCCCTGGGGCCCCGGAAAGGGCTATCATTGCCAGAATGTTTTATTACAGGGATCGTGACACCTGCTGCGAGTGGTGAGAGAAAAGAAGCATTTGCAATGGGGCTCAGCGACAATTCGATTGTTCCCAGATTTCAGCCAACAGGTGCAGGACCAGAGGAAAACTTTTGTAAATGTTAAGGGCATTCTGAGGAAAAAAAAGGATTTGATATTCGATGATGTATCTAGCGAAGCTTAGAATGGTGCAGGATGGGAAAGTCCTTTTCTTTACCACCCCTGACTCAGCAGAGAGGTTTGCTATGAACATTCCGGATTCTAGCCCCCCCCCCCGCTCCGGAGCCCTCTTAGC
This sequence comes from Ambystoma mexicanum, assembly GCF_040938575.1. Taxonomy (NCBI): domain Eukaryota; kingdom Metazoa; phylum Chordata; class Amphibia; order Caudata; family Ambystomatidae; genus Ambystoma; species Ambystoma mexicanum. The sequence continues at coordinate 549,608,167 of NC_090938.1, read as the reverse complement.
GGAGCTGGGGCCTGAGTGCGCCTGTGGTTGCGTTGTGACACTTTGCCAATATGTGGCTGTAGCTGATCTTTAAGTCATTCTGCGATGTTTGAATATGGTAATTAGTGCTCCCTTTAGGTGGATTACCACAGTATAATGTAACCATGGTAATGAGCCTCCGAACTTTAGGAGGCGCAGTAGCCGCCAGCTCCCCCGTGCCCAGTGGCTACTTGGTTATGTTTGATTTGATGCTTGAGGGGTATAGGGTGGGGGGTGCGAATGGGGGGCGAGTAGATTGGGGTTTCTGGCATGGGTGGGAGGTTGGGATTTGGGTTAGTTCTCTTGGTCTGTTGGGGCTGCAGATCTGGGATGTGGGAGGGGGGATTTCCAGTTGCTAAGTGTGCAGGCAGTACTATAAGAACTGGCGTTGGTACTGACATTACACAGGGTGCAAATCATAGCGGTCTAATGTTATTTTCAGCAGTGTTCTCCCTCAGACAGGGTCAGATGCAGAATCCCTCATAGTGGGTGATGTTCAGCAGGGAGGGGATATAACCATATTATCGTGGAATATACGTGGGTTCACAAATAGCAAAAAAACACACCTAATTACAAATTATGCAAGGAATCATCATGCTAATGTTCTGTGTATTCAGGAGACTCATTTGCCTAAATCACACAACCTCTCTAATTTTACGGGATGGGGGATCCACACGTATGGGTCCTTCTACTCCTGCCACTCCAGGGGGGTAGCTATATACATACATAGAACCCTCGAGTTCAAGCTGCACAAAGTGATTTCTGACACGGAAGGTAGATTTGTCCTGGTTGCTGGAGAAATCTCGGGGTGGCGTATACTGTTTATTAATATATATGGTCCCAATTATGAATGTCCAGAATTGTTTCAAACATGCGCGGATCATCTTCGGGAGTTTCCTCAATATGATGTAGTCTGGGCGGGTGATTTCAATGTAGCTCTTACATTGGATATGGATAGATCCTCATCCACACAAACTTTGACACCTCGGGGGGGGGCCTGAATTGGTGGTCAGTAGTGAGGGATTACTCATTGGTTGACTCCTGGAGACTGTTACACCACTTGGACCGGGAATTCACCTTCTATTCGGGGGTATATGGCAGCTCCTCCATGATAGACTATATCCACTTGTCCTCAGAGATAGCCAAGTCGACCCAGACCGCTCAAGTCCTCCCCCGTACTCTGTCGGACCATTCTCCTGTGGCGGCCCAATTTACTAGACCCCAAGTTCCCAAGAACCAGCTCAGATGGAGGTTTGGAGCGCGGGCACTGGAGGATATTGCCTTTAGGGAGGATGTCCGTCATGACACAGCTGAATTTTTTCTTACCAATACAGATTCGGTGGCCCACCCTAGGGTGGTCTGGGAGGCCTTTAAGGTCTATATCCGAGGGTGCTGTATGTCCAGGCAGGGGGAGTCCTGAAGTGTATAAGCAGATCTATTGCGACCTTGGAGAAGGAGATCAAGGATATGGAAAAGGAACAATCTCAGGGCGATTTTCAGGAGCTACAAGATCCGTTGGGGGCGAGGAGGGCGGAAGTTCGCTCACTAATGGACAGGAAAGAGCTATTTTTAGGGGACCCTATAGCAGCGGCCAGATATGCTGAAGGTCACCGCCCCAGTAGAACCTTAGCTTGGGCGATTAAACAGGAACGACAGCAGGAGGCTATCCTGGAGGTGGAGACTGAGGATGGGGATATGGTTAGGGACAATGTGGCTATTAATGACACATTTCGGCTATTTTATGAGAAGCTGTATTTTACACAGCTGGAGGTGGGCCATGATTGTATCACCCAATATCTGGATAGAGTGGCGTTGGGGTGGCTGGACCCGGAGCAAGGCGCATTGTTGATGTAACGCTCACCTGACTCCCACGGAGGCGCTGGCCTGGTTCGCGCTGCTGTGACCTCTTCTAAGGTGATGCGCAGGGTTCGGAAGACGGACTGGACCGGGCCCCCAAATCTGGCTTGTCTGGCTCGCAGAAGTATCTTTCTGTAGGCGAAAATATGGGATTAACTGTCTGCGGGGTAATACAATCGGCCTCCCACTTTCCCCTCTCACCCTCCCCGAAACCCTTCTGTGATTCCTCGTAGCGTCTCACCTTAGGGTCTGGAAGGACGAGCTCTCCATCCTGCTTCTGATGCAGGGGCACGTTGGTATCCAGTTACTTCACTGGATTTTCGGATTGGTGATAACCAAATTTGCTTGGCTTCCAGGTAAGTTTTTTGATAAGAGGTTCCCCCTGTGTCCATGCATTAATGTACTAATGCTAGTGTCTTTTTCCCCATAGGGGCCGGGGTACGGAATGCCGGGGAACAAGCAACAACCCGAGATGAGGGGTGAAATCCTTGTAGAAATCAGGTAAGTCTTTAATGAGCGTTTTTTGGTAATGTCTTTTCATTCGCTCATTAACGCTGATGTCTCTTTTTTCCCTTAGGGGCCGGGGTCCGGAAATGCCAGGATGCGGCGCGGCCCGAAATGAAGAGGGAATGAATCAACAGGTAAGTCTTAACATGGAGATTTAGCTTTCCTTATTCCCTTCTCTCCCTCACCTTTTGTTCTGGTCTTTTTCTCCCTAGGCGCTGGGGCGTGACTGCGAATCCGGATGATCGCTGCTCAACATGGAGGCGCCCTGTAAAGGTGAGTGGAATGCGGCGCTGCAGCGATCGACGCGATGAGCTTTTAAATAAAAGTCTTCCTTTTCAGGATTGTCGGCGAGATGTCTCCGGGATGCGGATTTAGCAGGTAAGGACTTTTCCTTCTTCTGTTCTCTTCTTCTCTTCCTTTGCTGGTGATCCAGGATGCTGGCAGGCGTGGCAGAAGTCAGGATGCAGGAGCAGACACGGTGAGCGTCCAGCTGCTAGATGCAGAACAACGCAAAGCACGTGTGGCTGTTCGGGTGGGGTTTAAATAGCCTTGGAAGAAGTTCCAGGTATGTATACTTCCTCCAATCAGGTATGTATCCTTCCCCGACCACGCCCGGATGGTAAATTAGTTCCACAGGTAAAGTAGTTCCTTTCAGGCTTCAAGGAGGCCGGGATCCTGCAGCATGGTCTGCATCAGGTAAGTGCACCCAAGCACTCCCATAATGAGCCTGGCGCCTATGGCGCCAGGACTGATGTCTTTTATGAGCCTGGCCATAGGCGCCAGGACACTGTCCAAAGGGCCCCTATATGGGGTTGCTGGGTCCTTCCTTGGGGACTGGATGTCCGCTTTCGGGGACGCAGGGCTTGAACCGGCTCCCCGGGAGTGGGCATCATGACAGCACTCCCCCCCCAAGGCCCCTCCCAAGGTTGTTCCCTCCGGGGGGTTTTGGTTTGTCTGGGAGGAGTCAGTGGAATTTCCTGACTAATCGAGGTGCATGCACATGGTCGCTGGGTTCCCACGACCTCTCCTGAGGTCCGTACCCCTTCCAATCAATTAGGTAGAACAGTTTTGACCTAAACATTTTTGAGTCTAAAATGTTCTTCACTTCGAATTCGGGCTCCCCATCTATTAGAATAGGTTCTGGAGGTTTGAGTAGTGGGGTTCCGGGTACCACTGGTTTCAGAAGTGACACATGAAAAACAGGGTGAATTTGCATACTAGCTGGTAAATCAAGTTTAACAGCTACTGGGTTAATTATTGCCGTAATAGAATAAGGTCCCAGATATTTTGGGTTAAAAGTTCGAGGCCCTTTGAGTGGTAAATGTCTGGTAGCTAGCCACACTTGATCCCCAATCTGATACGGAGGTGCTTCACTCCGATGTAGATCAGCATTCTCCTTGTATTTTCTCTTGGCTTGTTGTAAATGCGTAGTTGCCTCTTTGAAGGCTTGGGTAATTGTAGAATGCAGATGTTCTACTGCAGGCATTCTGAGGTTCTGAGGTGAGTCAAGGTTTGAGGTTCGAGGGTGATGCCCAAACAAAGTATAAAAAGGACTGTGGCCAGTTCCAGAGTGTACCGAATTATTATATGCGTATTCGGCTATCCAAAGAATGCCTTTCCAGTTGCTTTCAGATTGCTGTAACATACACCGTAAGTACTGCTCAAGGGTCTGATTTGTCCTCTCGGTCTGACCATCGGTCTGAGGGTGGTGACTGGTCGATAATCTTACGTCGATCTGCGCCATTTGACAACATTTGCGCCAGAAGTGGGAAATGAATTGGCTTCCCCGGTCAGAGATTAGTATAGATGGGAATCCATGTAGCCGAACAATATTTTCGAGGAATTCTTTGGCTAGGACAGAAGCTGAAGGTAAATCTTTCAAAGGAATAAAGTGGGCCATTTTGGAAAACAAATCCACAATTACCAGAATAGTATTGTACCCCGAACAAGGTGGCAGGTCCGTAATAAAATCCATTGATAGGGTGTGCCAGGGTGCTGGCGGTATGTCTAGAGGTTGAAGGAGACCGGCTGGTCTTTTCTTTTGACTTTTATTTTGGGCGCAAACACCTGTAAGGATATTTGGCGTGTTACAGCACAGAGTACAGCACTACTACACAGGTAGCAAACAGCACAGAGTACAGCACTACTGCACAGGTAGCAATTTTTTTTTTTGCAGCACCACCACAAGGGTGCGGTGCATTGCTATATGTGTTACCAGATTAACAAGGAAAGACAGGGCATTCAGTCAAAAACGATTTTAACATATAAGATGCAAATCTATTCTTACAGTTAAAAGCACACGTGCTCATTTAAAAATGCACACTATTTTTCACCTGAAATGCCTATGGTGCGAGAGACACATTTGAAAATGACAACTAACATAACTTATTACTAACCTGACTAATGAAACATAATCCACTAATAAAAATGTGTCTCCACTGCAGAATTAGGCCTATTCTGAAAGTGAACTTTTAAACGCACATCCATTTTTTTTTTCTGTTCTCTCTGCTGCCCTGTCCACATAACTACAGGAAGCAAATGGGCTCGAAAGAACAGGAAATCAGTTGGTTACAAAGTATTACTATAAAAATGAGCCATTGTGTAGAGAAGGAGGAGATGGCGTGATTAATTCTGATTGGAGCAGCGTCATAGCAAGTATCATGCTAGAGGGAGTGATCAGGCTTTTGCTGGTGGGGTTTTTGAGAAAGGAGAAGGGCAGTCAAGATTGGGGAGAGCTGAAAGAAGGACCTTTCCACTGGCTGAGGCATTCCTATCTGCAAAAGCTGAGAATTCCAGGCAATGACCCCGGTTTGAGAAGGCAAGCGTTCCTTTTTACTGGAGTTAATCTTCAAGGGAGCCACATTCAGAAAGAGAACAGCCAAAGAGAACAACTAAAAAGATAAGGTAATTACAGAAGTGTGGGAGCTGAGTGTGTACGATAATATGCAGTCAGTGTAGGATTCCTGTGCATGCCTTAATCAAATGCTAATGTTGCAATTTGAGTTCTGTTCTCCGCCACTCTCTTTGCAGTGTGTCATAGACAATGCTTTTACTGTACCATTTTATTTATTTCTGTAAAGAATGAGATCGTGTTTAATTGCAACTTTTATAATACAGAAAAATATTTGAAAACAGACGGGTGGTGTATTTACTATTTACCATTACAATGCTGATGATGTGGGGAGATTTTAAACAGTGCAATGGTCATTTTAAGACAGATGTGTGCATGTCAGATTCAGTATGAACAGTTGTGAGTGACTGTAGCATAGCTCGTTGGATGTACATGAGCCAACGGGAAGAGAGACTCTCTGAACATAGCTCCCTACCATATATAAGGTAGTGGAAATTACCACAAGATTATCATATATAGCTCTCTGTCGTAAATAAGTCAGTGAGATCGCCCATGGTGGCACACTAACACTAACACTGAAAAATGTGGTATTCCTAAAATGTAGGTCTGAGGTCTCTCTAGTGATTACACGAAAAATCTAAGCAAAGATAAGGGATTCTGGACATTGGGGCCACAAATAAAACAAGGGAATTATGCTCACCAAAATACCACCAACCACGCCTACCACCCACGCATACCAAATATGCATGCCTGGGTGCTGAAATAATGCATGTTCACTGTATTATTGTTGTACATGGCCCAATCTGAATACAAGGAGTGATTGTTGCTAAGTTATATTTCGGCGGTAAGAAAATACCGTCAGGCCCCAAATCTCCACAAAATACCCTACATATTTATGGTGCGTTGCAGGCCGGGAAAGTGATCATAGAGTACCTACTGGGCGTGGCAAGCGTGTCTCACACTGCCATTTGCACATTAAAGGGAACCCATTTTATAATAGCAGTGTGCCACTAAAAACGAATTTCAGAATGTCACAAAGGGAAACCACATTCTCAGATCTAGTGCAATATTTAGAGGCAAAGTTATTTGCACATGGGAATTGGTCTTCAAATAGCACGTTAGAATGGAGTAACCGCATTCAGGGTGAGGTGCAGAAAGAAAAACTAGACAATATTTTTGCAGAAGGCAGCATAATTCAGGTCTGCCTTACAAGATTATTGAATGCAGCCGATAAAAGTGCAGAGAAAGACTGTTTAATACGGCTATGCGGCAAAATATGGTTTATTTTAAACAAGTCCCTGCGAATGCAAGAGAATGATACTCAGCTAATTAACAGGTTAAAGACTGAATTAGAGGGGGCAAGTAAAAATCAGGAAATGTTGAGAGCAGAATTGGATGTATGCCAAAAAGACATGCAATTAAAATGCAGAGACTTTGATACTCAGTTATCCAAAAGCAAGAAACAATTTGAAGATAGTGAGCAAGAATTGGCACACCTAAAAGCCTTAGTGGATCACATTAGGCAGGATAAAGATGAGGTTGTTTCAGAAATGCAGATTTTACAAAAAGAACATTGTGAAAAAGAAGGTGATCTCCAGAGTGCAGAACAAGAAATGATTAAAATGATCCAAGAAAGAGACAAGAGAAATAAAGAGTTCAATGAATGCCAAATGCAAATGTGCGAAATGCAGGAGGTGATTAATAAAATGAGTGATGAAAATAATTATTTGCAAAATGAAGCAACCAGACTCCTTAAAAAGTGTAAGGACTTAGAACAGCAAATGTGCATTCCCAGGTCCCAGGAGAGGCGGCAGGGTACCACATTCAATGGAGTGGAGGTGAATTCTAGCTCTGCCCAAAGAGCTAGTGCTCCAGTGACTGGGCCGGTGACTGAACTTGGTTGCAGCGCCCTTGGGGGATTTGATACTCCCATTGGGGGCAGCCACCAATATCATACACCTGAAAACAGGATTGAATCACAAAATAGTGCAATTCCATGTATTGCAACAAGTAGCCCCATAAAAATAATGAAATCCATTAAAGCCCTGATCAAACCATTTAAAAAGGGAGGTGAATGCTGCTTTGAGGATCACTTAGAAGCGGTACATGACATTTTTAAAGCACTCCAGATACCTAAGGAACAGTACAGACAATATTTTCATTTAACTTTAGATGCCCCGACGGCCAGCATCATAAGGGGATTAAATGAACAGCAGAATATGACATGGCTGGAGTTTGAAAAAGAAATTAGGCGTCATTTTTCTCCTTTTCAGTCATTGCAGGAGGCAAAGAAAGTCGCATACACAATTACTGCTGGACCTAATCCATCCCCTCGCCAATTTTTACAAGACTTAAAAAGAGCATTCTCTCGCTTTGATGTATCTTTTGACTCAAATTCCAATGAGTTTAAAACTGCATACTTCTATGGGCTACAGAAAGACATCATATCCCAATTGGTCCGTGAATTTGACCGTGACAAGTCCCTTGAATGGATTGTACATCAAAGCACAAAGCTATATGAGGTACTCTATTGTCAGGGTGGAGAAAGTGATAAAATCAAAGATACTAGGCCTAAATCTAAAGAACCCTCAGCCACAGTAATGGAAATCAGGTCAGCCAAAATGTCCCTTGAGTCTGCTCATAGCCAAGGTAAAAATAATGTGACACCTGAACAAAGGGGTAATCAACAAAGATCGCCATTTCCTGTACCAATGTTCCAAACACATGATCCTAGTAATAGAGAGAGCTACATCAGCCCTAGGTATTTAGGGGATAGACCCCGGGTAGGATATCGGCCTGATATGGCAGGTATGAACAATAACCAGAGACAAAATCACGATCAAAGAAATGATGGTCCCTACCAGTCATTGGGGACACAGAGTAGGTTTGATCCCAACACCATGATATATGGTAATCAGGATAGGCCCCGATATGTGGATCGATTTACTGATAATGGAAATCAACATAGGGGCCAGTACCCACAATCTGAGAGACAGGACATGAGGCAAAACGTGAACTACAGTCCACGCCAGTACAATGATTCCCCACCAGGGGACTATAATCAAAGGATGAGTGCAACCCGCTCCCCTCCACAAATGAATCAAGAGTTCAGAAACCATCCCAACCGACATCAATCACCTGAGAGGTATCAGAATAGATCCAATCAGGGGGAAAACAACCAATATCGACCTAGGCCACAGAAAGAGGATCCTAGAGAGATGGAAAGGTTCCAGTGCCTTGAGGCCCAAGTGAAAATGTTAGCTGAGCAAATAGGAAAGCTCTATACAGCGCAAAAACAACCTTCCAAATAGGGGGCTGATGGCCATAGCAATGACCGGGGGGCTTCCGAAAAGTGACTAAGTATTCATGATAACTACAGTGCCAAAATGACTGATTGCTCTGATATAATTTTGCATAACGACTCTGAGATGCCTAATGGATTAAAAATGAAAGTACCAGTAAATGAAATTGTGACAGAAAGTGCAAATACTTCTAAAAAAGAGGTACGGTTTAACTTAGAGCTAAATAAAACAGTAAAGATTTGCACAAATGAAAAAGAAACATTAGGAATTCCAAAAGAACAAAGGGACAGATTTAAGAAAAATGACTCATGCATGGGGAATACCAGTGAACAGGGAGTAAGTGGGGATGCCATAGCTCCTTCCCTGGGCAAGCAAAACAATGACCAAACACAGACAGAAAAAGGAAATACTCACAAGGAGGGTACAAGTCAATCACCTGAAGAATTCTTTGAGCCACATATTTTTGAAGAGGCTGAAAGGGCTGGTATCACAATAAATGATCACAAATGCACAGAATTAAAAAATGACAAATTGCTGAATGATGTTGTTACACATGTTCAGTTGGAGGATTGTAATGTGGTCTCTGATGTTACCCAGATGGATGGGCGAACAGTGGCCACACTCCAAAAAACCTCTGAACATGGAGAAATGAATAAAATATCTCGCACAGAAATGGGTAAAAAGGAGGGAAAAATGTCTTTTCATTTACCAATGTGCTTAGCCAAAAGTGAAAAAGACCTGAGAAAGGTGAGCCCTGAAATCAGTAAGAATTCACATTTCTTATGTGTATTAGAGGAAGTTGAGGACAGATATTATGCACCCATCACTGTAGAAGAAAATGCCACACCTTTGCTATGATTGACACTGGCGCACAGGCCACAATTATGTCCAAGGAGCTGGTAAAGAGTATCAATGAAGGGAGGCCTCCACAGAGTCAGATCACAGTGAAGGCAAATCAAGGCCCAGTGCATAACTTTAATGGGGAGGAGGTGCCCATCATAGGTGTAACTGAGGTTGACATAAAAATAGGAAAGCACAGAATGAAACAAGAGGTATTGATCACATCTATTTGTGAAATTCCATTTCTGATGGGGACAGATTGCCTGAAAAGATTGTCTACTCTCATAGATGGGGTGAATGGAGTGCTGTGGTCCTTAACCAAAAAACCATTGAGGCCTAAGAAACTAAAATCACAAAACAGCAATATAAATGAATGTCACACCGTTGCCAAAACAAATGATGCTGTGGAGGTATATCTCCAGAATAGCTGCATACCTAGTGTCACTGTTATATTAATGTGTCAAGACAAAATGCAGAGCGACAATGAAAAACTACCTGTACAAATATACTTGGACCCAAGGAAAGATTGGCAGACTGCCATAGATGAGCACACATTACGTTTCTATTTAAAAGAGAAAACATGCAAACAGAATATTGCTCCTAAAACAGATTCAGAAAAACACATTACCACTCTGGCAGAAATACACATGGAAGATGAGCAACCATGGGTTCATGTTGGTATAAATGATTATCTTAAAACAATAAAAGCCACTTTAGCGCTTGAACATGAAAGGAGTTTCATTAATGAGAAATTGTTGCAAAAAAGTATGGAGAGGGAAGAAATCCCGAAATTTAGGATTAAAAACCAATATGTTTCTGGGTTGGACAGTCCAGACTTTGAAAACCGAATTGCAGGCAGATGCATGCTTAAAATTAGCATTGGGCAGAAAACAATTTACCATAATGTATGGATAGTGAGTGGAGCACAAAATGAATTTTACATGGGCAATGACATCATGCACAGAATGTGTATGGTGTTAGATTTCCTTAATCAAAAAATATGGTCACGCCTAGGTGGTCCGGCACCTGAATTTGAAGACAAAAGAAGGGTTTATCATTGTGCACAACTGGTTCCTTATGCAATCGAATTACAAATAAGGAAAAATACTATTATTCCTGCATTTACAAAACAGTTTGCAATAACACTGAAATGCAAAAATGGACAGCAGATGAAAGGCTCTGATGCATTTGTATGCCTGAATGAATCCATAAAACAGCAAGGCCTGGATTATGAATACATTCCATTGGTAGACATTGGGGAGGGATCTGTAAAAATCATGGTAAATAATAAAGGTTGTCAGGATATTCATTTAGAGGAAAACTCCCCATTAGGAATGGCCATACAAAAATCACATTATACGGCAGATTTAAATAACATGGTGATTGGGAATATTCCTGAAAAATATGCAGATGCCAAGGGCGAGTTGCCAGAACACCTGGACTCTCAGCCCAAAGGAATATTTAAAATTCATTCTGTGTATCCTTATGATTCAAATGAGACAGTGTGCTGCCATCAAGAGGATTGCATAATATTTAATTTAAATGAAAATGAAACAGAAAATCAGCCCATTGAAGTGGAAGCTGATATGCCAAAATATTTAAAAGTGGCAGCTTTACAAAAAGACACAGCCACACAGTTAGAGGAAAGCGCCGAGATTCCCTCCCCAGAAGATTTTCCAGAATTTTCCAGAATGGTAGAAGAGCAGATCTCCTTAGCGGATGCATGTGAAAGCGATAAGGATAGGGACGACCTGAGGGAAATATTTATGGAGTTTAAGGATGTATTTGCAAAAGATGCTTATGATTGTGGTTTAACTGATTTACATGTGGCCACACTACCAGAAGGTTGTGGCAGAAATCCAGTGTTTGTACGCCAGTATAGACTACCGCTGGCATGTTTAGAATCATTGGCAGAGATTATTAAAAATTTGGAATCATGGGGAATAATCAGGCCCATTCATAGCACATCCAATACGCCTATTTTAGGTGTGTTAAAGCCAAATGGTCAATGGCGGCTGTGTGCAGACTTAAGAGAGTTAAATAAAAGAGTACCAGTATCTAGATGGCCACTGCCATTCATTGATCAGGGCCTAGCTCAGATACATGGTTCAAATGTATTTACCACATTAGATCTCACCTCTGGATATTGGTGTGTGCCATTGGCAGAGGAGATACAACACTTATTTTCCTTTACATTTGACAGGACTCAATATGCCTGGCTTAGAGCTCCATTCGGGTACATCAATAGTGGGAGTGAATTTGGCATATTTTTGAGAAAGGCCATGCCGGATGCAGCGGAAAGAGGAACAATAGTTTATGTGGATGATGTCCTGATAAAAAATGAAAGCCTGAAAAGCCATTTTGATGAAATAAGACGTGTACTTGGCCAATTGCAGAAAGCAGGCGCCAAAGTATCTTTGCAAAAAGCACAATGGTGCAAGAAAAAAGTGAACTTTCTAGGGCATGAAGTGACTGAACATGGGCTAAATCCACAAAGGAAGAAAATAGAGGCCATACAAAGATTAAAAGATCCTAAAAATGTGAAAGGAGTAAAAAGTTTATTAGGGATGACAGGCTATAACAGAAAGTTCATTGAGAATTATGCAGAAATCACTCAACCATTGACTAAACTGCTTAAACTAAATACTCCCTGGAGATGGGAAAGAGGGCAGTCTGATGCAGTGGCTAAATTGAAGGAATGTCTTGTAAAGGCACCATGTTTAGCATACCCCATAAAGGACAGGGATTTCTTTATAGAAATAGGCTTTTCTGAACATTGTATGTCAGCAGTGTTATCACAAAAACACGATTTGAATCACAAAACCATTGCCTATGCAAGTAAGGCATTTTCCCAAGTTGAAATGAAATTTAATGAATGTGAAAAGGCCCTATTAACCACTGTGTGGGCGCTACAACATTTCCGCCCCATTGTTCAGGGAGAAAAGGTGATTATTGAAACAAATCATCAACCTTTGCAATTTTTAGAGAGTAAAAGAATTAGATCAGGCAATCTAGCACAATCCAGAATCACTTCATGGACGCTGGCATTACAAGGTTTTCCCGTAGAAGTGAGATATGGACAAAATAAAAAGAGCCCAATTGCTCAAGGGTTAGCTGATTTACATGACTGTGCAGCTGAACAAATAACAAATGAAATGGAAGTGGAAGCTAGTTTACAGGAATTTGAACAATCACCACACAAAGCTTTTGATGAAAAAACATGCAAGGATTTGCCAACTGTATATGTGGATGGTTGTGCTTTTCACATTGAAAATGACAGTAATAAACAATTAGTGGCAGGAATAGGAAATGTCTGGTTGAAATGTGAAGGCGTTCCCAGTATAGGGATGAGGATTGGAGATAGGAGCAGTCAGGTGGCGGAATTGGCAGCCATTTATAAAGCAATTGCTACTGCAGTTGATAAAAAGTTCAGTGAAATTGTCCTGGTGACTGATTCTGACTATGCACGGAATAGCTTTGTGGAGTATTTGCCTGGTTGGAAAGCAAGAGGCATGGTTACATACAACAAAAAGCCACTTAAACATGGAAAAATGATACAAGCCATAGACAAATTGGTGTCAGAAAATAATTTAACAATATACTGGAGAAAAATTCGTGGGCATTTAAAAACACCAGGAGAGGATAAGGAGGGAAATGATAAGGCAGACCACCTGGCTAAGATTGGGGCTGTGATGGGAGAATTGCTACCTATTGATTATTTAATGGGTGAAATACAAATTGATGCAGTCACACGTTTAAAGCACCAAAGGAGGTAGATCAACCGGTGGTGCAGTGGAGTCATGACACGCCAGACCAAGATTTGATTGAGGCACAAAAGAATGATCAAATTTTGGGAATCTATTATAATCATTTGATAGATCCTGAACAAAATCCTTTAACAGAAAATGATTGTATGGGAAAAGAAGAGTTGAGGGTGTTATTAAAGAACAAAACACAAATTAGATTACAGGATGGACTCATGATTAGAGAGTCCATAACAGGGCAAATACAGTGGGTAGTACCCCTTTCATTCAGAGGACTAATGCTACACCATGCACATGATGCCATAACTGCAGGCCATAGAGGTTCACAAAAAAAATTAGAAATACTAAAAGATTATGCTTACTGGCCACATATGTCCCAAGATGTGGAATTATATACTAGAGGATGTCTAGTATGCGCCCAATTTAAACCTGCTTCACCAATGCATAGAGCACCATTGATGAAAAGAGGCCTAACTCTCCCATGGTCAGATTTGCAAATAGACTATGTAGGTCCTTTAAAAAGGTCGAGCAGGGGACACCGTTATATTTTGAGTGTGGTATGTTTGATGTCAAAGTGGATTGAATGCATTCCTGCACCAGATTGTAGTGCGCAAACAGCAGCCACATTGCTGGTGAACCATGTGTTCTCAAGGTTTGGGTTGCCACAAAGAATTGAGTCAGACAAAGGAAGTCATTTCACAAGTACTCTAATGAGTAAAGTATGGCAAATACTAGGTGTGAAAAGGAAACTACATATCGCATATCGGGCGGCGTCTTCAGGTACAGTTGAAAGAAGCAATAGGTCTGTTGTGGATATTTTAAAGAAATTTGTGGCAGAAGCAGGTTCCAGCTGGGATTTACGTTTACCATTGGTTTTGATGGCAATCAGATCGACTCCTGCCAAAGCAACAGGTGTTAGCCCTCATGAGGTCTTGACAGGTAGGAAAATGGTGTTACCACAACACCTACTATACAGAACACATGAGCAAACTCTTGTGAGTGCATCCACAGTTCATGAATATATTGATGAACTGAGGAGGCATTTGCAACATGCATTTGCTTTTGTGCAGAGAAATCTGGAAAGAGCTGCTGACAGTGCAAAGTCATATTATGATAAAAAGACATCAGTAAAGGAATACAGTGTAGGGGATCAGGTGTACAAGTTTCATTTTGGAAAACGTAAACAGAAAAATTCTAAATTTCTAGCAGCCTGGCAGGGGCCATTTCGAATTATAGATAAGGTCTCTCCTGTGGTTTATAAAATTGTGAAAAATGAAGGTGAAACAGCAATAGAGCAGTTTGTCCATGTAAATCAAATCAAACCATGCCATCCCAGACATGAGATCAGGCAGCATGAGCATGTAGAGACAGATAAAGTCCCTTGAACAAAAAAAGAGAAAATAAATGGGTGTAATCAGGAGGCAGTGACAAAGAAGTTAAAAAAAAAGTTGATTGTTATGATGGTACATAAACACTGTAATATATGTAAAAATATATAATATAAGTAAATAAATAAATAAATAAATAAATGCACATATAATGGAAGCTCATGGTTGGTGTGCAGAGAGAAAGTGTGTTAAATATTGAATATCTGCTTGTTTTCTTTTAATTTGTGTTTAATTTCAGAAAAGAAAAAAAATGAAATATTTTTACCAAGCATGTTTTATTTTTGGCAAAAGGATGAAGTTAGTATTATGCTATGTACTTAATTTGTTTATTCTCTATTTTGATTTAGACAATTAACATTATTTGGTCGGAGGTTCCGAGATCAGAGCCCACGGGAGAGACGATGGAGTCCTGGAGTCCCCTGGATGAAGACCAAAAGATGCCTGCCTCCAGGTGGAGGTGAAGACAAGATAACCAGAATGCTAAAAAGGATGACTCCTATGGATCTAAGATTGCCAAGATGGAAGTGTACTCGAATGAACCGAATAACATCGCTGGTCGGGACATATCAGAAGCGGACAAGAGTGCTGACATATGGAGTTCCACGTATTTATTATTTTAATTATTTATTTTAATTTGTTATATTAATTATTTGTTTTAGTTAGTTGTTTTATTTCTTTGTTTTTAATTGACTTGGAAAATCTAAACTTAAAGTAATGCCACTTCAACTGAGAAGGCAAATGTAGAACATTTTGTAAACTAATGAACTCGGATGAATACTGTGTTGATTGCAAATTTTTCATTGATGCACATGAATATTCATTTTGTTGGATTGCTATATTGTAAAAGAAAAAAAAAGAGAGAACAAATTGTTTTTAGGAATTGCCTTGGATTATAGCCAAGTTCTAAAAACAAAAGGAGGGTATGTAAGGATATTTGGCGTGTTACAGCACAGAGTACAGCACTACTACACAGGTAGCAAACAGCACAGAGTACAGCACTACTGCACAGGTAGCAATTTTTTTTTTTTTTTGCAGCACCACCACAAGGGTGCGGTGCATTGCTATATGTGTTACCAGATTAACAAGGAAAGACAGGGCATTCAGTCAAAAACGATTTTAACATATAAGATGCAAATCTATTCTTACAGTTAAAAGCACGCGTGCTCATTTAAAAATGCACACTATTTTTCACCTGAAATGCCTATGGTGCGAGAGACACATTTGAAAATGACAACTAACATAACTTATTACTAACCTGACTAATGAAACATAATCCACTAATAAAAATGTGTCTCCACTGCAGAATTAGGCCTATTCTGAAAGTGAACTTTTAAACGCACATCCATTTTTTTTTTCTGTTCTCTCTGCTGCCCTGTCCACATAACTACAGGAAGCAAATGGGCTCGAAAGAACAGGAAATCAGTTGGTTACAAAGTATTACTATAAAAATGAGCCATTGTGTAGAGAAGGAGGAGATGGCGTGATTAATTCTGATTGGAGCAGCGTCATAGCAAGTATCATGCTAGAGGGAGTGATCAGGCTTTTGCTGGGGGGTTTTTGAGAAAGGAGAAGGGCAGTCAAGATTGGGGAGAGCTGAAAGAAGGACCTTTCCACTGGCTGAGGCATTCCTATCTGCAAAAGCTGAGAATTCCAGGCAATGACCCCGGTTTGAGAAGGCAAGCGTTCCTTTTTACTGGAGTTAATCTTCAAGGGAGCCACATTCAGAAAGAGAACAGCCAAAGAGAACAACTAAAAAGATAAGGTAATTACAGAAGTGTGGGAGCTGAGTGTGTACGATAATATGCAGTCAGTGTAGGATTCCTGTGCATGCCTTAATCAAATGCTAATGTTGCAATTTGAGTTCTGTTCTCCGCCACTCTCTTTGCAGTGTGTCATAGACAATGCTTTTACTGTACCATTTTATTTATTTCTGTAAAGAATGAGATCGTGTTTAATTGCAACTTTTATAATACAGAAAAATATTTGAAAACAGACGGGTGGTGTATTTACTATTTACCATTACAATGCTGATGATGTGGGGAGATTTTAAACAGTGCAATGGTCATTTTAAGACAGATGTGTGCATGTCAGATTCAGTATGAACAGTTGTGAGTGACTGTAGCATAGCTCGTTGGAGGTACATGAGCCAACGGGAAGAGAGACTCTCTGAACATAGCTCCCTACCGTATATAAGGTAGTGGAAATTACCACAAGATTATCATATATAGCTCTCTGTCGTAAATAAGTCAGTGAGATCGCCCATGGTGGCACACTAACACTAACACTGAAAAATGTGGTATTCCTAAAATGTAGGTCTGAGGTCTCTCTAGTGATTACACGAAAAATCTAAGCAAAGATAAGGGATTCTGGACATTGGGGCCACAAATAAAACAAGGGAATTATGCTCACCAAAATACCACCAACCACGCCTACCACCCACGCATACCAAATATGCATGCCTGGGTGCTGAAATAATGCATGTTCACTGTATTATTTTTGTACATGGCCCAATCTGAATACAAGGAGTGATTGTTGCTAAGTTATATTTCGGCGGTAAGAAAATACCGTCAGGCCCCAAATCTCCACAAAATACCCTACACACCACAGGACATCTTTTCGCCAAGAGGGCCACCAAAATTGTCGTTTCACCTTTTCCTCTGTCTTGGCAATACCGGGGTGTCCCTCTATTAATGTATCATGATAACCGGAAATAACTAGTTTGTTTTAATTCCTTATGTGGCAGGAATAAGCGTCCTTGGAAATAAGGTAAACCATTATCTATGGTAAAGTCTGATCCCTTTTGTATCCAATCCTTTAAGGTTGTAGGGTCCAGGAGTTGTTTCACTCTGGCTTGAATGTCTTCAAGCGTCTGTAACGAAGTCATGCCTAGAATCCTCTGTTCGGGAATTATTGGTACTGGTTCTGAGTTTGTATCAGATTCTCCCATTCCAATTCAGGATAAGGTGTCTGCTTTGCCATTCTTGCAGCCAGGTCGATAGGTAATCACGAAATCAAATTCAGCAAAAAACAGAGCCCATCGGAGCTGCCGTGATGACTGAGCCTTGGCGGTTTTCAAATACTGTAAATTCCGGTGATCAGTGATCACTGTGATGGTATGTCGAGCGCCAAGCAGATAATGCTGCCAGGCTTTAAAAGCAGACTTAATGGCTAACAGTTCTTTGTCCGTGATTGCATAATTAACCTCGGGTGCTGAGAATTTTCTGGACCAAAATGCTACGGGATGCAGTTGGTTGGTTTCGGGATCTCTTTGGGACAGGACAGCTCCCATGGCTAGGCTGGATGCGTCAGTCTCGACGACATAAGGGAGATCTGGACGCGGGTGTTTCAATATAGGTGCGGAGGTAAACTTAGCTTTTAAATCCTGAAAGGCCTGCTCGGCTTCTTCAGACCATTCAAAACGTTTATTTTTCCTCAAGAGTGCAGTAATGGGTTGTACCACGCGTGAAAATTCCGGGATAAACCTGCGATAGAAATTGGCAAAGCCGAGCATGCTTTGAACCCCTTTTACAGAGCTAGGTGATGGCCATTTGAGGATGGCATCCACTTTTCTTGAGTCCATTCGGACTCCTTTGGGTATCAGGATGAAACCTAGAAACTCGACTTCTGTGGTATGGAAAACACATTTCTCCAATTTAGCAAATAGTTTGTGTTGGCGCAGTTTTTCAAGTACTGCCCTGACATGTTTTCTGTGATCAGATTCCGAAGAGGAGTACACCAGAATGTCATCGATATATACGACAACACAAACATCGATGAGTTCCCGAAGGACATCATTCATGAAGTATTGGAAGGCAGCCGGCGCGTTACACAATCCGAAAGGCATCACCTGGTACTCGAATAATCCGTATTTAGTACGGAAGTCAGTTTTCCATTTGTCGCCTTCTTTAACTCATACCAGATGATAAGCCCCCCGGAGATCTAACTTGGTGTATATGCAAGCGTCCTTCACCTGGTGAAGGAGTTCAGGGATCAGAGGCAGAGGATAACGGTTTTTAACCGTTATCTAGTTCAATGCGCGGTAATCGATACAAGTTCTAAGGTCGCCTTCTTTTTTGGGCACGAAGAACAAGCCGAGGATGCCGGGGACTTTGACGGGCGAATAATACCATTAGCTAGGTATTGATCCAAATATTGTCTCAAATGCAGGTTCTCAGGTTCGGTAAGGGCATAAATCCTGCTACAAGGGGGTTGTGCACCGGGCACCAGATCGATTTGGCAATCGTGCGATCTGTGAGGAGGTAACGTGTTGGCCTGTTCCTTTTGGAAGACGTCCTGAAAGTCTTGGTATTCCGGAGGTAGTTGCATGGAGGCAGAGGTTACAGAAGCTAGATTAATCTTCAGGTTTTCTGGGTAGCAGGTTTGTGTACAATCCGGGAAGGTTATTCTCTTAGCTCGCCAATCAATTTGAGGATTATGTGTCTCTAACCAAGGGATTCCAAGAATAACCTGAAACTGTGGAGTCTTGATTACATCAAACACAACACCCTCCCGATGGCCATCGGGACCAATAAGAGTCACCTCAGTAGTGGAATGTGTTACCGGTCCAGAGGCAATTTCAGTTCCATCGACTGTGGTGATGACATCTTTGCTGGTTTTAGGACGGAGAGGGAGGTTAATCCTAGAGACCAATTCACGATCCACATAGTTTCCAATAGCCCCACTATCGATGTATGCCTTTATTGCATGCAACCGCTTAGGCTGCTCTGGATCTACGAGAACCATTGGCACAATGAAATGCGAGGTCTGAGAGTTAGTTTTCAAGCTCGGCAAGCGGACCCCTACACTTGTCGGGCGGAGTCGTTTCCCGAAACAGAGTCTTCATGGTTTTTATCAGCGGCTCCTACCGCCTTTCAGGGCGGTTTTGCCGGGCAATTTTGTAGAAAGTGTCCAGAATTCCCACAATAAAGACATAATTTTAACTGCCGCCTCCTTTCACGTTCCTTTTGAGTTAAGGGTCCTTTAACCCCTCCAATTTGCATAGGCTCAGAGACATCAACTCCCTTGGGATTAGCATGGGTCTTGACCAAAACCCGGGTCTCAAACCTGGACCGATCTGCTTTTCTGTTTTGAAGTCTGTGATCCAATTGGACCACTAAGTCTGTATACTCTGTGCATTCTTGGGGCGGATTTACAACTTGGGCCAAGACATCTTTAAGTTCTCCGCGTAGGCCTCGATAAAACAACGTGACTCTTTTATCCTCTGGCCATCCCGTTTCCACAATTAGTCTATTAAAGGTTGCAATATAGGATAGGAGGTCCTGATTGCCCTGTCGCAGGGATAGAAGTTCGTCATCCAGAGCCTGCCCCTGAGAGTGTCGAGCAAATAACCTTTCCATGCTTGCTTGAAACCTTTGAAAATCACGGAGAATCGGGTCATCTTGAGTAACCAGTGGAACTGACCAATCAGCAGCGCAGCCGCTGAGAAATGACAATACAAAGGCTACCTTGATCTGATCATTAGGGAAGGCCCCAGGTCTGCATAGGAAGTGCAAACGACACTGATTCATGAATACGGCGAATCGTTTGGGGTCCCCAGCAAAGCGTTCGGGTGGGGCCAGCGGCATGTTTCCAGGTAGATTAATCTGCACAGGGGTTACTGAAAACCACAGGAGCGGGGTTCCCTCCGGAACCGGGTAGAGGAGTTTGCCCAGCTTGAAAGGTCAAGGGCAAAAGCTGTCTGGCCAGGTCATCAGTTCTTTCCTTTGATATTATTAATTCCCTCCTGAGGGCATTAGTCTCTTGACGAGCGGCATCTACTTCGGCCCGTAATTCCCCCAGTAATTGGGCCAACTGATCAGTCTCAGAACTTTCCATAGCGCCTGGGTAGGAATTTGTAGGAAGGCTTCGCGTTCTGTAACGCTTACCTGACTCCCACGGAGGCGCTGGCCTGGTTCGCGCTGCTGTGACCTCTTCTAAGGTGATGCGCAGGGTTTGGAAGACGGACTGGTCCAGGCCCCTAAATCTGGCTTGTCTGGCTCGCAGAAGTATCCTTCTGTAGGCGAAAATAGGGGATTAACTGTCTGCGGGGTAATGCAATCGGCCTCCCACTTTCCCCTCTCACCCTCCTCGAAACACTTCTGTGATTCCTCGTAGCGTCTCACCGTAGGGTCATGAAGGACGAGCTCTCCATCCTGCTTCTGATGCAGGGGCGCGTTGGTATCCAGTTACTTCACTGGATTTTCGGATTGGTGAGAACCAAACTTGCTTGGCTTCCAGGTAAGTTTTTTGATAAGAGGTTCCCCTTGTGTCCATGCATTAATGTACTAATGCAAGCACCGACCCGAGATGAGAGGTGAAATCCTTGTAGAAATCAGGTAAGTCTTTAATGAGCGTTTTTTGGTAATGTCTTTTCATTCGCTCATTAACGCTGATGTCTCTTTTTTCCCTTAGGGGCCGGGGTCCGGAAATGCCAGGATGCGGCGCGGACCCGAAATGAAGAGGGAATGAATCAACAGGTAAGTCTTAACATGGAGATTTAGCTTTCCTTATTCCCTTCTCTCTCTCACCTTTTGTTCTGGTCTTTTTCTCCCTAGGCGCTGGGGCGTGACTGCGAATCCGGATGATCGCTGCTCAACATGGAGGCGCCCTGTAAAGGTGAGTGGAATGCGGCGCTGCAGCGATCGACGCGATGAGCTTTTAAATAAAAGTCTTCCTTTTCAGGATTGTCGGCGAGATGTCTCCGGGATGCGGATTTAGCAGGTAAGGACTTTTCCTTCTTCTGTTCTCTTCTTCTCTTGCTTTGCAGGTGATCCAGGATGCTGGCAGGCGTGGCAGAAGTCAGGATGCAGGAGCAGACACGGTGAGCGTCCAGCTGCTAGATGCAGAACAAGGCGAAGCACGTGTGGCTGTTCGGGTGGGGTTTAAATAGCCTTGGAAGAAGTTCCAGGTATGTATCCTTCCTCCAATCAGGTATGTATCCTTCCCTGACCACGCCCGGATGGTAAATTAGTCCCACAGGTAAAGTAGTTCCTTTCAGGCCTCAAGGAGGCCGGGATCCTGCAGTTTGGTCTGCATCAGGTAAGTGCACCCAAGCACTCCCATAATGAGCCTGGCGCCTATGCCGCCAGGACTGATGTCTTTTATGAGCCTGGCGCCATAGGCGCCAGGACACTGTCCAAAGGGCCCCTATATGGGGTTGCTGGGTCCTTCCTTGGGGACTGGATGTCCGCTTTCGGGGACGCAGGGCTTGAACAGGCTCCCCGGGAGCAGGCATCATGACAGTTGAATGCTCCTCCCTCTGACCAAGAGATCCTCAAAGCGATCCAATCCCTCCCAAATGGTAAGACACCGGCATTGACGGCATTACTGCTGAGATGTACAAAGCAAATGCCGAACTACTTGTCCCGCCGCTACAGAACATGTTTGAACAGGCTAGGCTGGCAGGTACCCTCCCAGAGTCTACTAGGACGGCCCTGGTCACGGGTTTCCTCAAACCTGGTAAGGATCCACGCAGTTGTTTGTCATATAGACCTTTTTCCCTGATGAACACCGATAATACGATTCTAGCCAACATTTTGGCAGATAGGCTTCTTCCCCATATGCCCTCCCTGGTGTTGCAGAATCAGGCTGGGTTCATTCCAGGTCGGTCCACCCAAAATAATTTGAGGAGGTTATTCTCATTGATGCACAATGTCAACAGTGAAATTCCCATGGCCGTCGCGGCCCTCGATGCAGAGAAGGCCTTTGACTCTGTCGAGTGGCCCTTCCTGTTAGAGGTGCTCCGCAGGCCTGGTCTAGGCAATATCTTTTTGCAGTGGATCCGACTGTTGTATAAAGCCCCTAAGGCAGAAGTTTATACTAATCAAATGCAGTCGGCAGCAATATTTCCTTCCCGTGGAACCAGGCAGGGGTGCCCCCTTTCGCCCATTCTTTACGCTTTGGCGATCGAGCCAGTGGCTTGTGCATTGCGTGAATTTTATTCACATAGGGGTATAAGTATATATTTGTGTATGTCTATTGTGTCGTTATATGCGGACGACATGTTGATTTACATGAAGCACCCAAGGGACAACTTAACGCCAATCAGGAATTTGGGGCCCTTTCGGGTTTATGGATCAACTAGTCCAAGTCAGAAATACTTCCTCTCACGGCGCGGGTATCATGGGTTGATATTGGGGGTGAGTTTGCCTGATGCCCTCAAGGGATCCGTTACTTGGGGGTTTGGGTATCCACTTCTCTCATTAAGCTGTATGAGGACAACTATTTGTCGACACTGGAATGCTTGGAACATAAGGTGGATTCATGGGTGTGCCTCCCGATCTCCCAGGCGGCCAGGGTTGCGCTATCTAAGGTGGTGATTTTACCCAAACTTTTATATATCTTTAATAATGTGCCAGTCTGGCCTCCCTCGAGATTCTGGGTCCGCATTAGGAGCCTGCTGAACAGACTGATTTGGGCCGGTGATCATCCTAGGATCTCACTTGATATACTATGCTGTCCCTACTCGCAGGGTGGATTTGATATTCCAGACCTTCCCCTTTACCATTTGGTTGTGCAGGCCCAGTATGCAGCTTGGTGGTGGGCCCCTTCCCTGGAGCTCTCTCATACACGTTTGGAGAAAGCTATAACTTACCCGGATAGTTTGAGTGGGTTATTGGGGGGAGTGCGTGCTCATGGTGTCAGGTTGGAGGTGCAGCCTATAATAATTACGCTTAAAGCGCTTGACGGCCTGGCGGACAAGTTGGGCCTGGAGTACTGGTACTCTCCAGACATGGCCATTTACAATGTTCAGGGTGTTCCTCTTACTCAGGAGGAAGCTTTCTGTAAGAAATTTAGTACTCTGGGTATTCATACATTGGGGGACCTGGTGTTGGAGGGAAGATTCGTTAATTGGGATGAACTAAAGGAGAGGGGTACCTGCACTCCTATAACGCTGTTCCTCTATTATAGGCTCAGGGAGACACTGCGGTCTATGTGGCTGGCCTTCCCGATAGCCCCGCTGATCTCCCCGGTATTGACCTATATAACTTCTGTACAGGACAGGAGTAGAGTGATCTCTACGTTATATAGATTAGTGCGGGCTAACACCCCTTCTCTGGGAAGCCAATTCAGAAGTAGATGGGAGGAGAGTTTGGGTTTCTCATTGTCGGAGGCTTAATGGGGTATAGAGTGCACACAAACTAGGCAAATCGCTATGAATACTAGGCTGCGTCTGATACACTTTAAGTTTGTTCATCAAATGTATTATTCTCCATCCCGCCTGAGTGGGTTCTACCTGGATAGGTCCCCCAGCTGTAAGCGATGTGGTATGTCACCGGCTGATTTTCTGCATGTGGTCTGGGTATGCCCCCTGATACAGGCTTTCTGGACTAGGGTTCAGCATACCATGGCTACTATTATTGATATAACTATACCAGACTCCCCAGTAGTGTGGCTGTTGGCTCTGGTAGAATCCAGAACCAGGAGTGAGAAGCGTCTCCTAGGCATGGCTTCAATTTTTGCAAGATTGTTGATTGCCAAAGCGTGGGGGGCGTCAAGAGCTCCGACTATTGGAGAATGGATTGCCTCCATGTCTAGATTTGAGAGACTGGAATCGCTGTACATACAAATACTGCCTCCGAGCAGCAGACCCTTGGATTATTGGAACTTGTTTAGGTGTTTCCAAAGGAGAGGGAAAGGTCTCTGGCCACTTTGATGTGTGATTAGGTGTCCCACAAATGCTTTTTTGGACTCGTTGAGCCTGTCAGTTCCACATTGATATGTAAATGGGTCTGTTCGGCAAAATGGATCGGAATGCTGGCTGGAGGGTAATCTTCTTCATTTTGTTATGATATATTGTTATCCTTTTGCCTTGATGTCTGTATCATCTAATGTGGGGTGTATGTGCAACTGGGGGGTGGAAGTTGGAGGGTCTAAGGGGTGTTGTTGAACGTTTTTGTTTCACTAGTTCACATATAAATCAATAAAAAACAGTTTAAAAGTACATTCTAAGATAAGATGTTTTAATGTCTCATTGACTTCTTCACATTTAGGTAACCTACATGATCTTGAGGGAAATTATCCTTATTGGAACCCCCAAAATCTAGTCAGTTGCATTGTTTTCATTTGATTTAATTTAAATCGCATATAATAACGACGAAAAATATTACATGGAAAAATTGTCAGGTATGAACAACAACCGTCTCATTTTCTAGGAAATTTGGCGTGTTCACAATAAGTACTACATTTGGATAATTCAGTAATCGTAATAATACAATCTCGTTCAAATAGTGTCTTTATCACAAATCCCAGACGTATTTTCAGGTCCCAGTGTTCAACACCAATATCATTTAGTAACACACACATTCTTGAATTATAGGTCATGAATGAGCTTGAGATATATCCCTTTGTCATATCGTTAAGGTTACAATAAATCGAATTCTCTACAGGATACAGAATCCTAGCATAATTTGAAAGATCTCTCCAATCTTTTCGCCATGACAGGGAAATAACACCTAATTTGTGGTGTATAATGCTATTTGGTATGGAAAGGGCCTGTTTAAGAGCTGATTTTAGCAGTCTGCCTTGTAATATGTCAAGTTGCAATTTCAAATCGATAGTGCAAATATCCAAAGCATATAAAATAACCGGTTCCACTTTTAGTGTCATAAATTCTAATAATGGAACAGCCGAAAAATGTGCAATATTTAGCAAATATTATTTTCAACTGACTAGCAAGAGGTCTCACCTTATTACTTAGGTACTCATTTCCAGGCTTTGATAGAAGACATAGTACTAAGATGGTAACCTAGATATGTAATTTGCGATACTTGAGCAATTATCGCTCCATCTATTTTCCACTCAAACTTTCAGAGCTTTCTCTTAGCTTCCAAAATCATAATGTTTATCTTAGCCAGATTGGGTTTTAAGTTATGATTGTGAGCAAATTCGAAAACATCTGCAGCTTTGTGTTTAGACCAGCTGGAGTAAGATCAAATAAGATTAGGTAGTCTGCAAAGGCTAACCAATGAAGCCTTAATGCACACAACCGAGCAGCAAACGTATTACTCTCTTTCCAAATGTCTTCCAAGTCACATAAATAGATGTTAAACAAAATCGCTGCAAAATTGCATCCTTGTTTTAGACCTAAAAAAGACTGTATAGAGTCAGTAAAAGAAACATCTCTGGTAAGTCTAACTCTATACAAAGGGCCTCATTACACGTTGTGCGGTAAATGAAGGCATTTACCGGCATGGCATTATTTGTGTCTCCGCCCTCGCAAGAAGCCGCTAATTGCAGACCATTACGAGTACGCGGACACGAGCATAGCGCCATGCCGGTAATCTCCCTACCGCCATGCCGTAAAAGTCCCCAAAAAGTCCATTACCGGCTTCGACTAAAGTGCTAATAGCACCTCCGCCTTCACGCTGCATGCAAATTGCGATCACCGCTATTAGCGGTCACCGTAAAAAAGCGGAACCGGAAATAGCGTCATCGCACAGGAACGGGAAAGAGCACGGCGGCCATCTATAAAAACACAATCCATTGCCATCCTCCGCATCCAGGACCCCTTTCCAGGAAACGCAGACACAAATCCATCCAGGACAGCCCAAAGATGCCCAAGGCGGTAAAAAAAAACTGATGAGCGCCAACGTAAGGAGAAATTCAGCAATGAGGAGCTGATGATGCTGACTCAGACACTAGCGGCAAATGCAAATGTGGTCTTCAGCAATGACATGCGGCGGGAGACCATCCTCAAGAAGAAGGCCATCTGGGCAGAGGTTGCCAACAAAGTCAGTGCAGTGGGGACCACCACCCGCACAGTCAAGGACTGTCGTAAGAGGTGGGACGACCTCCGGCTCCATGTCAGGAACATACTGACAGTCAACCGCAACCTGGCAATGGGCACAGGAGGAGGCGGCGAATCACCTCTGAAACTCTGTGAGTGGGAGGAGATCTGCGCATCAACAATTGGAGTGGAATCCATAGAGGGTGTTGGAGAAATGGAGCATGGTGTGGCCACTTCATCCGATGGAGGTGAGTGTATATATCAAAAAATGCACAGTGAAGTGTGAGGTGCCCCCCAAATATGTGTCCGTATGAAGGCCATGGATCCAGCCACAAACATACATGCATGCATCACCACATACACGTGCAACACAGACCCATTCATGCATGACCCACCCGACATCCCCTTTACCGCAACCCGCAACCCACAATAATGAGGCCCCAATGCATAGAGTGGCATGACGTAAGCATTCAGCATAAGGCATGTTGAACCATAAACAATGAAAATCCCCATTTCTCACCCCTACAGGATCACAGACAGAAACTGAGGACACACACACTGTGACACCTGCTCCCCCATCTACCAAAAAGCCCAGGAGAGATGCCACAGGGGACACCCCCACCACCTCAAGGGGAACCGGGAGGAGTGTCCATCAGCAGAGGGACAAAGGCAGCAGGAGCACAAGTTCCACGTAGCCTGAGGCCATGCCTGCTGCCATCGTAGCACCCACGGCAGTGTGTCCCTCTGCATGTGAAATTAGCATGGAGGGCACGCACTCTGCTGCCATCAGTTCAACTGGTGAGGCTGCAGCCACTGCACCACCTTCGGACGAGGATGAAGCACTCGACATTGTGGATCGAAGCCACACCCCCAGCCCAACACGCTCCATTGAGGCAAGCCCAAGGTTGTCATCAGGGTCGGGTAGCCATGGAGCATCAGCCACCCACACCCTGGAAGGGGCATGGAGCCCCCAGGTGTCCTCACCTGATGCCAGTGGCGTGGATCAAGGCGCTGCAGTCATTCCACTAGCCCGTAGCACGCAGCATGACCTTGCGTCCATCAGCCAGAGGCAGGCAGAGATCACTGGGCTGGTAGGGCAGCATGTGGCTGAGTCAGCCCGTCTGAGGGAGGACCTCAGTATGTTTGCAAGGCAGACAAGGGAGGGCATGGAGGCATGCATGAACAGGATTTGCAATGAGATGGCCCAACTCAGGCAGGCCATGATCCGTATAGCGGACGCGATTGAGCGCCAATGCCCACCCACAACATAGGATGAACCGGGCACCTCCTCCTCTGGGAGTTCACGGGCAAACAAGCCCCCTGCGCCGCTCTCTGCGCAACCTGAGGCGCACCACATCCCAACCACCCAATGGCGGAGGAGGCACTGCGAATTAGGGCCAGCAAGGACTAGGTGGCACATGTGGAGTAGGACACGTTCACACCATGAGGCTCACATGGGGGTGTTGTGGGGGAGGGGGGTAAGGGTTTTTTTGGGAGTGTTGTGGGGGCAGGGGGTAAGGGTGTTTTTGGGAGTGTTGTGGGGGAGGGGGTAAGGTCATTTGCACAGTTGGGGCCATGTTTGTTTGATTTTTGTTCACCATACACTGTTGAAAAGTTGAAACACAGGCTTGCTCTTCATCATTGTGTATGTGTACTGTATTGGGGAGATGGTTCTTTGTGGGACTCACCACATGCATCAGGGCAAAAATACCCATCTGCATCCATAATAGTTTTACCTTGAATCTCATGGAATCGGATACATCAGATGCTGACGCACATCGTGTCCCTCCTGGACATTGCCTCTTGCATGTCCTGGCGGGACATTTCAACCATCCTCATCATCATCCACATCATCCTCATCTGGCGCTTGCATGTCAAGTGGCATAGGCACATTCCGTCTGATGCACTTTTTGTGCTGCATCACACATGCCATGGTTATCTTTGGCA
This sequence comes from Ambystoma mexicanum, assembly GCF_040938575.1. NCBI lineage: Eukaryota > Metazoa > Chordata > Amphibia > Caudata > Ambystomatidae > Ambystoma > Ambystoma mexicanum. The sequence goes on along the minus strand of NC_090938.1, from coordinate 549,579,965 downwards.
CTTTGTCATGGCCGTACAGGAGAGCCTCAACCGGCAGGTTTAGGCACCAGAGCTGTGTGTTGGAGAGGCCGAATGCCTGCTCCGTCACGACGCAGGTACGGGTATGTGCAATATTGTTGTCCTCTTCCTGCTGTTTCTGTGGGGTTAGGTGGTACCTCTTCAGGGGATGGCCGGCTTTGCCTGCATGGGGTGAAGAATGGGTACCTGTTACTGGCCACCTCTGCTGTGGCCTGTACATCTCACACACATCTTCTTTGCATTGTGATTGGAAGTCACAACTGACAGAATGCATGCAGACGATCTGCGTGACTGCAATGTACAAGGCTGAGCTAGACCATGCAAGTGGACATGGCCGAAACATGCCTCCGACAGTAATGGAAATGTCCTGGGTGAGGCCAGGTCTCAGGTGTCCTTGGGCACAGGCAATTTTCGTACCGCTATGGCAGTGTACTGCCATTCCTACATCCATGTTGCTATGCTGCGAAGCATCACTTAAGTGGTGCTATGGGTTTGTGGTCAGATGCTATGGCTAGGGGTGATCCCTTTGCATGCATTCTAGGGCACATTGCGGTATTGATGTTGTGCTGCCCAAATTCTGTATGACTGTCCTGACGGCATGTTCATGATTTGTGTATTATGTGGTGTGGCATGATGTGAAATGTGGTTGTGGATGGATGTGTAATGTTTCAAATGTTGGATTGTATTCAATGTTGTGCAGCTGCAACGCTCACCTGATTCCCACGGAGGCGCTGGTCCCGGCTGAACTGTTATAGTCTCTTCAATTGAGAAGCGTAGAGCTCGGATGACTCTCTGGACTGGGCTTCCTCTTATTGACCGTCTGGCTTGCAGGGTAAGGTTTCTGCAGGCGGAAGAAAAAAGGGTTAATGACCGTTTGGCTGGACTTCCTCCTCACTAATCGCCAACTCTCCGAAAGTCCAATGTCCTGGTGAGCTCTCACCTTAGGCGTATAAATGCTGGGCTCTCCATCCTGCGACTTATGCAGGGGTGCGTGGGTTCCAGTTACGTCACTGGAGGTCCTCAAAGTCTTTTGTGGCCTTAGAGGTGGCACAGGTGCTGAGATGCCAAAAGGTGATGCCGCCGTTACTGCACGAGCGGATGGCAGGTATAAAAAGTTTATAGTTTTGAAGAGATGGGCACCTTTAATGAAGTCTTTACATTGTCTTTTTCAGGTGCCTGGATGCTGAGGGCGTGGTCACCGAGAGCGCGACATGTGCGGTTGTACGTAGGTATGGGAATTTCAATGACACCTCAATAATGTCCCTTGTTTTCTGTTTTCTGGTCTTGAGATGTTGCGGGTGTTGTTCGTCCGTTGCCGTTGCACGTGCGAAGTACGTGAGTATAATGATCTGTGACCTTATTATAGCACCTCTAACAATGTTCTTTTCTTATTTGCAGGTGTCGGGACCTTGCGGGCGTTTTCCCAGTCGCGGATGCACGTGGGGAAACACGTAAGTGTTAGGCTTTCTTGCAGTCTTTAATGGCACTTAAATAATGTCTCTTCTTGTTTTCAGGTGCTGGGCTGCTGCGGTTGAAGAGATCGTAATACGCGCACAAAAGCAGGTAAGAAAAGTAAATGCGGCCGCCTTCACCCGATTCCTACTTAACAATGTTCTTTGTCTTTACAGGTGCCGTTAGGCTGCTGAAGAGAAGGCCGCGAAGAATCCGTGAAAGCACAGATGGATCAGGTAAGCGAGCGCGGCTGCGAACGTGTTGCAACTTGCTAACCTTATGTTTGTTTTGCTTGCAGGTTCTGCCGGTGTCTGGATTCCTGGATGGTAAGTATAGTTCTCGTGTCTTTCTTCCACAGGTTGCTGAGCTGAAGCTGGAGATGTCACTGGAATGCTGGAGCTGACTCGGTGAGCGTCCTGCTGCAGATGCAGAATAACGCGAAGCACGTTTTCCCAATCGGGTGTGGTTTAAATAGTGTTGGAGTGATTGGGTGTCTTCTTCCTCAGCCTCGCCCTGGTAAAAGAGTTCCTGTGTTCCAGAGCTAAGGAGTGGCACCAGCCCCACCTAGGTAAGAAAGTAGTCCCAGTTCAGGGAATAGTTCCTCCCAGCAGAAGGCTGGGGACTTCATCCTGCCAGCATTTGCAAAGGTGAGTATGCAGCATGGTCTGCTACAGGTAGGTCCACCCAAGCACCTTTGCAAGAATTATGAGCCCGGCGCCCCTGGAACCGGGACTGAGGTTCCTTATGAGCCTGGCACCAGAGGCGCCAGGACATGGTCCAAAGGGCCCCAATAGGGGTTTGCTGGAGCCGGGGACGAGGGTCGTGAGCCTGCTTCCGGGGATGCTGGGCTTGACTTGGCTTCTCGGGAGCAGTGCTCATGACAGCACCCCCCCCTCAAGGCCCCTCCCAAACTTGTCTTCCCCGGAGGTTTTGGCTTATTGGGAAAAGTTCGGTGGAATTTTCTGACTAGACGAGGAGCATGGACGTGGTCAGAGGGTTCCCATGATCGTTCTTGAGGTCCGTAACCCTTCCAGTCGATCAGATAGTATAATTTTGACTTGATGATCTTGGAGTCCAGGATGTTTTTAACCTCAAATTCAGGTTCTCCATTTACTTGAATAGGCTCTGGAGGTTTATTCAGTCTGGTTCCAGGTTGCATAGGTTTTAGTAGAGATACGTGAAACACTGGATGTATTTTCATGTGGGATGGCAAACCCAATTTGACAGCCACTGGGTTTATTATGGCTGTAATTGGATATGGTCCCAGATATTTTGGGTTGAAGGTGTGAGGTCCTTTAAGTGATAAATGTTTGGTGGATAACCAAACTTGATCTCCAACCTGGTATTGAGGGGCGTCTCTTCGGTGTTGGTCTGCTCCCCTTTTGTACCGTTCTTTAGCCTGTTGTAGGTGGATTGTCGCTTCTTTGAAAGCTTGAGTGATAGCATTGTGAAGTTGATCCACGGCAGGCGTTCCAAGATCTTGGGGCGGGTCGAGATTGGAGGTTCGAGGATGAATCCCATATAAAATGTAAAAGGGACTTTTTCCGGTTCCCGAATGGATCGAGTTGTTGTAAGCATATTCGGCTATCCAAAGGATATCTTTCCAATTACTTTCCGACTGCTGTAGCATACAACGTAAATATTGTTCCAGAGTTTGGTTTGTCCTCTCAGTTTGTCCGTCGGTCTGGGGATGATGGCTGGTTGAAAGTCTCACATCGATTTGAGCTAAACGACAGCAACTTCGCCAAAAGTGAGAGATAAACTGGCTCCCCCTATCTGAGATCAAAACCGAAGGGAAGCCGTGCAATCTTACAATATTTTCAAGGAATTCCCGTGCTAGAACTGAAGCTGAAGGTAAGCCCTTTAGTGGAACGAAGTGGGCCATTTAAGAAAACAAATCTACAATTACTAGAATAGTGTTGTATCCGGAACAGGAGGGTAAATCGGTGATGAAGTCCATGGAGAGGGTATGCCAGGGATGTGGCGGGATGTCTAGCGGATGCAGGAGACCCGCTGGTCTTTCCTTCTGACCTTTGTTTTGGGCACACACACTACAGGACATCACAAACTCCTTTATGTCTTTTCTCCATGACGGCCACCAGAAGTGTCTCTTGACTTTTTCCGAGGTTTTGGCAATGCCTGGGTGGCCCTCCATCAAGGAATCATGGTAGCAAGAAATTACCTGTTTTTGGAAATCGGCATGTGGTAGGAATAGTCGTCCCTGAAAATAAGGCAGGTCTTTTTTTATGATGAAGTCCTTTCCCTTCAGTTGCCAGTTTTGTAAGTCCGAAGGGGTCACAAGTTGTTTAACTTTTGCTTCGATATCTTCGATGGATTGTGAAGAAATCAGGCCCAGGGTTCTCTGTTCTGGAATTATTGGCACAGGTTCAGGATTGACAATATTATCTCCCATTCCAATCCGGGAAAGGGCATCCGCTTTGCCATTTTTGTTGCCGGGGCGATAAGTAATTACAAAGTCAAATTCGGCAAAGAAAAGTGCCCAGAGAAGCTGTCTGGAGGATTGAGCTTTGGCGGTTTTCAGGTATTGTAGGTTTCGATGATCGGTGATTACCGTGACAGTGTGTTTGGCTCCAAGGAGATAGTGCCGCCAGGCCTTGAAAGCGGACTTAATTGCTAAAAGCTCTTTATCTGTGATAGTGTAGTTAATTTCAGGCGCCGAGAACTTGCGAGACCAGAATGCCACGGGGTGCAATTGGTTAGTTTCCGGATCTCTCTGTGATAGAACCGCCCCCATTGCTAAGCTGGAGGCGTCGGTCTCAACGATGTAAGGGAGGTCTGGGCGTGGGTGTTTCAGTATGGGTGCTGAGGTGAACTTGGCTTTTAGCTCTTGAAAGGCCTGTTCTGCTTCTGTTGACCACTCGAAACGTTTGTTTTTTCTTAAGAGGGCGGTGATGGGCTGCACCACTCGTGAAAACTCTGGAATAAACCTACGGTAAAAGTTGGCGAAACCTAACATGCTTTGGACACCTTTCACGGAAGTAGGTGATGGCCACTTGATGATAGCGTCCACCTTTCTCGAATCCATGTGGACTCCTTTGGGTGTCAGAATAAAGCCTAGAAATTCGACCTCCGTGACGTGAAAAACACATTTTTCGAGCTTAGCAAAAAGCTTATGTTGGCGGAGTTTTTCAAGGACGGCTCTAACATGTTTCCGATGATCTGCTTCTGAAGATGAGTACACAAGGATGTCATCTATGTAGACGACTATGCAAAAATCTATGAGTTCTCTGAGGACATCATTCATAAAATACTGAAAAGCGGCTGGTGCATTGCATAGTTCGCGAAGGGCATCACTTGGTATTCAAATAGTCCATACTTGGTGCGAAATGCCGTCTTCCATTCGTCGCCTTCTTTAATCCGTACCAAGTGGTAGGCTCCCCGGAGATCTAGCTTTGTATAAATGCAGGCGTTTTTAACTTGGTCAAGGAGTTCCGGAATCAGAGGTAGGGGGTATCTGTTCTTTACCGTTATCTGGTTCAGGGCACGATAATCAATACAGGTTCTAAGGTCACCTTCTTTTTAAGGTACGAAGAACAGAGCCGAGGATGCAGAAGACTTTGATGGGCGGATAAATCCATTGGCCAGGTACTGGTCCAGATACTGTCGCAAATGAAGATTTTCAGGCTCGGTAAGGGCGTAAATTCTACTACAAGGAAGAGTGGCTCTGGGTATCAGGTCTATTTGACAGTCGTAAGATCTGTGGGGAGGCAGGGTATTAGCCTGTTCCTTCTGAAAGACATCTTGGAATTCTTGATACTCTGGAGGCAATTGTGGTCCTTCGGATGTTGCTACCGCTAGGCCAATACTGGGTCGAGGATAACAAGTAGGTGCACACTCTGGGAACTGTATCGTCTTTGCGCGCCAATCAATTTGAGGATTGTGTTTCTCCAACCAAGGGATCCCCAGAATTATTTGGAACTGAGGGGCCTTGATCACATCGAACACGATTACCTCCCGATGTCCATCTTGGCCTAATAACGTCACTTCTGTGGTGGTATGGGTTACCGGTCCGGAGGCTATTTCCGTACCATCCACTGTGGTAATGACGTCTTTAATTACCTTAGGACAAAGGGGTAGGTTCATCCTGGAAGCCATCTCGCGGTCTACATAATTTCCAATCACTCCGCTATCAATGTATGCTTTAATGGCATGCAAACGATCCGGTCATTCTGGATTTATGAGGACCATTGACATTATGAAGTGCGAGGTCAAAGAACTGGTTTTTACGCTCGGCAAGCGGACCTCTACACTTGTCGGGCAAGGTCGTTTCCCGGCTCGGGCTTTTCGGAATTCTTATCAGAAGCTCCCACTGTCTTCTTCGGAGGTTTCACCGGGCAATCTCAGAGGAAATGTCCTGAATTTCCACAATAGAGACATAGCTGCAATTGTCGTCTCCTGTCGCGTTCTTTCTGGGTTAGGGGACCCTTTACGACCCCTATTTGCATAGGTTCTATGGCTTCAACTCCTTTGGTGTGAGTTAGTGGCTTAGAGAATACTCGAGTTTCGAACCTGGAGCGGTCTGCCTTCCTGTTTTGTAGTCTGTGATCCAATTGGACCACTAAATCAATGTACTCTGAACAATCTTGAGGGGGATTCACGACCTGGGCTAGGACGTCTTTGAGTTCGCCACGCAAACCCCTGTGGAAAAGCGTGATCCTTTTGTCCTCGGGCCATCTGGTTTCTACGATTAGTCTGTTAAATGACGCAATATAAGCCAGAAGATCCTGATTGCCCTGCCGTAGGGAAAGGAGTTCGTTGTCCAGGGCCTGCCCCTGGGAATGTCTTGCGAAAAGTCTTTCCATATTGGCCTGGAAGGCCTGGAAATTGCGAAGAATCGGGTCATCCTGTGTAACCAGAGGGATCGACCAATCAGCGGCACTGCCGCTAAGATACGAAAGCACAAAGGCTACTTTAGTCTGATCAGTCGGAAAAGTAGCTGGTCTACAAAGAAAGTGCAATCGGCACTGATTTATGAACACCGCAAACCTCTTAGGGTCACCAGAGAAGCGTTCGGGCGGAGCCAAAGGCACATTTCCGGGCAGATTGATTTGAACAGGATTGGCTGAAGCCGCCGGGGTATAGGTCCCTCCTGAATTAGGTAGAAGGGTTTGCCCCGCTTGTGTTTGTAATAACTGTCTGGCGAGGTCATCAGTTTGTTCTTTAGACATAATCAATTCCCTCCTCAGGGCATTCGTTTCCTGGCGGGCAGCATGTACTTCAGCTCTTAATTCCCCTAGTAACTGGGCCAGTTGATCAGTGTCGGAAGTTTCCATAGCGCCTGGGTAGGAGGTTATTGGAGGGCTTCGCGTTCTGTAACGCTCACCTGATTCCCACGGAGGCGCTGGTCCCGGCTGAACTGTTATAGTCTCTTCAATTGAGAAGCGTAGAGCTCGGATGACTCTCTGGACTGGGCTTCCTCTTATTGACCGTCTGGCTTGCAGGGTAAGGTTTCTGCAGGCGGAAGAAAAAAGGGTTAATGACCGTTTGGCTGGACTTCCTCCTCACTAATCGCCAACTCTCCGAAAGTCCAATGTCCTGGTGAGCTCTCACCTTAGGCGTATAAATGCTGGGCTCTCCATCCTGCGACTTATGTAGGGGTGCGTGGGTTCCAGTTACGTCACTGGAGGTCCTCAAAGTCTTTTGTGGCCTTAGAGGTGGCACAGGTGCTGAGATGCCAAAAGGTGATGCCGCCGTTACTGCACGAGCGGATGGCAGTAGGTATAAAGAGTTTATAGTCTTGAAGAGATGGGCACCTTTAATGAAGTCTTTACATTGTCTTTTTCAGGTGCCTGGATGCTGAGGGCGTGGTCACTGAGAGCGCGACACGTGCGGTTGTACGTAGGTATGGGAATTTCAATGACACCTCAATAATGTTCCTTGTTTTCTGTTTTCAGGTCTTGAGATGTTGTGGGCGTTGTTCGTCCGTTGCCGTTACACGTGCGAAGTACGTGAGTATAATGATCTGTGACCTTATTATAGCACCTCTAACAATGTTCTTTTCTTATTTGCAGGTGTCGGGACCTTGCGGGCGTTTTCCCAGTCGCGGATGCACATGGGGAAACACGTAAGTGTTAGGCTTTCTTGCAGTCTTTAATGGCACTTAAATAATGTCTCTTCTTGTTTTCAGGTGCTGGGCTGCTGCGGTTGAAGAGATCGTAATAAGCGCACAAAAGCAGGTAAGAAAAGTAAATGCGGCCGCCTTCACCCGATTCCTACTTAACAATGTTCTTTGTCTTTACAGGTGCCGTTAGGCTGCTGAAGAGAAGGCCGCGAAGAATCCGTGAAAGCACAGATGGATCAGGTAAGCGAGCGCGGATGCGAACGTGTTGCAACTTGCTAACCTTATGTTTGTTTTGCTTGCAGGTTCTGCCGGTGTCTGGATTCCTGGATGGTAAGTATAGTTCTCGTGTCTTTCTTCCACAGGTTGCTGAGCTGAAGCTGGAGATGTCACTGGAATGCTGGAGCTGACTCGGTGAGCGTCCTGCTGCAGATGCAGAATAACGCGAAGCACGTTTTCCCAATCGGGTGTGGTTTAAATAGTGTTGGAGTGATTGGGTGTCTTCTTCCTCAGCCTCGCCCTGGTAAAAGAGTTCCTGTGTTCCAGAGCTAAGGAGTGGCACCAGCCCCACCCAGGTAAGAAAGTAGTCCCAGTTCAGGGAATAGTTCCTCCCAGCAGAAGGCTGGGGACTTCATCCTGCCAGCATTTGCAAAGGTGAGTATGCAGCATGGTCTGCTACAGGTAGGTCCACCCAAGCACCTTTGCAAGAATTATGAGCCCGGCGCCCCTGGCGCCGGGACTGAGGTTCCTTAATAGCCTGGTGCCAGAGGCGCCAGGACATGGTCCAAATGGCCCCAATAGGGGTTTGCTGGAGCCGGGGACGAGGGTCGTGAGCCTGCTTCCGGGGATGCTGGGCTTGACTTGGCTTCTCGGGAGCAGTGCTCATGACAGCAGCTTCACATTTCATGTGGGGTCTTCTCAAGTACATTGTGGCGTCCCCAGTGTACATTGACGTACATCTGTATGACCATTTGTCCCACGCACGACAGCCAACTCACAGTTGGTGTATCGTTCTCTCCCCCCAATCACACCGCCCTGTGCATGCCCTGCTACTCACCAAGTTCCCACGATCGTTGGCCAGCTTGTCGCTCCATGTTGCTTGGTATGGTGGAGTTCTGCAGGACCATTGAATCATGGGATGATCCGGGATGTCTGGCGCAACAATGTGTGATTCTCTTATTTGCGTCACATGCCAGTCAGACAATGATTGAGTGAAATTATTTTCTGTTTTGGTGGACTACTTCATTGTGATGTGGGACCACCAATTACACATGGGTACAGTTGATGGCCCCGATGCTACTTGGGATGGTTGCAAGTGAATAGATGCCAAATTTGGTGTTTGCTATCTCCTGGGCAGTCCGTGGCAGGAATATGTGTTCATGTCCAAGCTTCAGGAGGGCATTGTGTACCTGGTTCGGAGTGCATGGGAATACTGGTTGTGAGATGCCATGCATCTGCCACACAGTATGCTGCTACGAGCCTGTGGCCAGGAAGTGGAGCGCAGTCACCACCTTCACTGGAGGGGGGATTGCAGTTCTGATGTCTATGAGGCTCACGCTGTCGTCATGTATCTTATCCACGATGCTGGTGATGGTATCCCGGTGCAGACGGTATGGGGTATGTATGTGCTCAGGTGTTTGGTTAAATGGACTGGCTTGGATCCTGGAAATTGGTGGCTGGCTCTGTGGTATTACTGGGTACCCTGGTGGTGCTTGCTGCACCTGTCTTGCCCTCCTCCTACTCCTACTCCTACTCCTACTCCTCCTCCTCCTCCTGCGTCTCCTCTGTGCTGCCTGTTGTTGGTGCTGCCGCACTGCAATCATGTCCTCCAGCCCATGTAATGCTGGCAGTATTGGACCCATTTTTGTGTGGGAAGGGGTGTGGGAAAGGGTGTGGTGTGCTCTTTTGTGCTGTAAGTCTCCATCGCCTCCACCTGTGCTGGATGTGTCCACCTGTGGCAGGTGGGAACACTGCTCAGGTCTCTTAACGGGTGGTTCGCGATGCCGGTATTAGCGCCATGCCGGTAAGGGATTTTTGGGTCTTTCCCATGACGCTATTGCCATGTCCGCATGGCTTGTGATGGCATGCTATTAGCGCCATGCCGCTAATTCCGACCTGGGGGTCGCGCGCACACGGACTTGCCGCTATTAGTGGCACCGTACTTACCGGTTGCGCTAATAGCTGCAAGTCCAGGTCGTAATTAGGTGTGGGATTTAGCGGTACCGGTAATCGCTTACCGGTACTGTTATTCCCTTACTGCACAACGTGTAATGAGGCCCACAGTATTGGAATGGAATTTAGATAGCCAATATATAAGATATTCTGGAATGCCTAATGAGGCAATTTTTATCCATAGTATATTCCGAACAACAGTGTTGAAAGCAGAGGTCATATCTATGGATGCAAAGTAAATCGGACTAAGTTCTTTATTCTTAGTACCAGCTAGTAAATGAGCTATGATTGTGGCATTCAGTGTCGTTGACATGGATTTCCTAAAACGAAAATGGAATTTTTTTAATCCATGAAATTAAAATGCTGAAATGACAAAAGAATAAATATATCCGAGTTTAAGCATTTTTTCATTGGTTCATGTTGCAAGAAATCATTGACAGTATTCAAATAGTCAAATGTATATAAGGTGAATCCCAAATCAAGCAATTCCTTTCTAAATGACCAGATACGCTTTAATACATGTTCCAAATATACATGACACGTCATCGATGCTTATTGTGCATCGCAAGAGCAATCCTATCAAAGTCATTCGATGTAAGTATTCTTAACAATGGTATAGTATATAGTAGACTTAATAGGTAAGATCGATTGATCCTTGACTTCCCCACAATGTCTGGTCTGCCCTCCAAACCCAACATATTAATACCTTTTTTCATGAGCATTATCACCAATAGCAACAACGTTGCTACTATAAGATACATTGTCAGTATTTACTTCAATCGATTGAGCAATATTACTTGTGTTCTTCACCATGACAGTGTTAGTACACAGCAAGGGTGCTATACCAGAGTTCAATGGAATATCAGTCTGACAGCGACTAACATCACTACCAATTTGGTATGTGCCGTCAGCGGGCGTATTTTTTAGTATTGGATTAAGTAGTTTAGAAACAGTTAAAAGAGACAAGCCGCCAGATTTCAATGCTTTTTCCATACTGGGTAAATCATATCCATAAGGTGAAGCATGCACACCTCCAGAAAGGGGGTTGGATATTCCAGTACCATGTTGCATTGCATTTGCAACATCATTTTTATTTTCTTTGTGTTTGTCTGGTAGGGAAAATTGAGTCAATTCCTGAGATTTACCAGATCGTATACGAATGACTTCCAAATCATTAGTTGCTATATTCGCACTTTTGACTTCATTCACAGTTTTAGAACATACTTCACAATACAGTTAATATGATGTGTTTCTACTAGGTCATTGTCCACTTGTATAGGAATAGTCCTATTTTAATTTTACTACATGTATTATCAGTTTTGGTTCGTAACAAGTTTGAAGTGCATTTCCTTCCTTCACTGGGAAAATAACTAGGCAACGTATCCGCCATTTTGTTTGATTTACCATCCGGATGCATTTCTTTTTACACATCCTTCTTTTTCAAGTCAGGCCTTGCAACAACATCATTCAAAGGTTCCTGATTACTTCCATTTAGTCCTAGATGAGTATCTACATTTGTGCACAATTGTAAGTAAGAATCATTATTGTTGAGGTGCAATTGACTCTCTTCGGAGAGTTGCCCCAGATCTATCATCTCTTCCTCGCCACTTAGTCTATAGGGGGATTTGACAGCGTTGGTATTTGCAAGAGTAGTAGAAAGTGTTTTCATTTTTTTTCCTTCTTTGTTTTGTTGGCAGAACGCCTTTATTGATGCACGCTTTATAGCTTGCTGCTGTTGTTTACGACTGCGTCTTGACAAAAATAATGATTTGTCAAAAAATGATTAATCGAGAAGTTCTGTACGGGATTCAGACTCAATGATATTTGTCAATGCAGTCGGGCTATCGAGTTGCTCTATGACTATTGTGATCACATTATTAGTCAACTTAGCTTTGATCTCATTAAATTCATTACAAAGCGATTGCACTGCCATATTAGTAATTCGTAATTCATTCATTATCTCAGAGAAAATGTCCTTGGTGTTCTACCCACTATCATTCACCTCAGTACCTGTTGGTTCAATATTATCCCCATACCACTAGGAACCTTGCTCATGGGAGATTATCATTTTCTGAGTTTTGTAGTAAGAAGCAGCCTTGGTACACGTTTCTCTGGCAATGATAAAACACTCTAGTTTATTCATTTTAGATTTTATTTCCAATATAGAATGTTTAACATCACGAAGCTCTAATTGTGTAACATCATGCCCCTTATATAGTAGATCGAGGATCCTAATTATTAAAGGAAATTAATAGAAATCCTGATTCTCAGGCATGAAGGAGGCCATAGGTTCATTATCACTAGCACATGACATATAAGGTCCTACCTCAGGATCAATTTGTGGTTCGCTACTAGTGCCGTGTGAGGTAGGCAAAACAAGGTCGGAACCTGCTATGACATTACTACATCTGAACTCATCATCTATACAAGTGCTTATAGATGTCCCATCATTCACTAAAAGGTTCCTCTCTATACATTTCCTAGGTATAAGTGGAGTTAATAGGCCAATTGAGTGACGCACCCGTTTATTCAGGTTTTCCATATGGGTAATATCAAATTCACTATTTATAGAAGGGTGATCATGAGTAGGACTAAACAAAATTGGTATAACCTTAGCATCCTGTTCCTTCAAATGGTCGCACAAGGAACTGGAAGAAATGTCAGAATCATTATCCAATTCATCACACAAAAGGTATGTGTAACAATTTCTCGATATGAGACACAGCACTACTTTGATTACCCATGGTGACATTAGAAGTTAGATTTAAATTGTCAGAGCAACCCTCAACCCGTTCATAATCCCCTAGGCCAATACTAAAATTAATTGGATCATGATTAGGGGGCTCGTTGTTTATATTAGTACTCATCGCGTTTAAATCATTACCATCGAGCATATTAGACACTTTGCTCGACATGGAGTCAGTAATATACAAACTGGCTGGGTTTAGGCCCTTCCCACTTTGTAAAACACTTGCCATTGAAGGTAAATAAAGAAGATAAGTTCAATAATAATTATCCCCGACAACAGTTAACAAAAGAAATAAACACTATTTGTCAGATTTTTTTTGAGTGTAAAAGAAAATCTGTCACCTCTCACCGCTCACCCTCACACCCAAACACCTCAACAAGTGACACTTGCAGGCACTTGATGCGCATGCAGATGCGCGTGCACTGCAGGTTTTGTTGGCTTCTGGGAAGTGGTGGGCGGGGCAAGTAGCAACACGGAATCTAAATGGACAACAACAGAGAAAAGGAATTGGTGACTTATAGCATGGGCATGCACAGAATTCAAGCAGCCTCACATGCACCAGCCCACACCATTATGACCAGCTCATTAAAGTCCAGCCCAGTTAACGGCTAACACCGTTTCATCTAAACTAAGCAAGTCCAAGTATTTACTTTGGGAGATGTTGTCCGTCACATAACGTTTCACCGCAGTGGCGAAATACACCTTCCTGTTGTCCTTGCACGGGTCCAGGTGCACAGCAGGAGCAGAGAAATAGCGAGTTCAAAGAGGCAGCATAACACCTCCACCTCAACACCTGACACTTGCAAGCACTTGATGCGCGCGCAGTTGCGCGTGCACTGCAGGATTTGTTGGCTTCTGGCAGGTGGTGGGAGGGGAAAGCAGCAACAGGGAATCTGAAATAAAACAACTCTCGCTTGTCCTTTATATTATCACTTGTAAATGCATTTAGTACACTCCTTGCACATGAACAGGACTTTGGGCCTCATTACGAGTTGGGCGCAAAGGGATTACCGGCACCGGTAAAGACACCGGTGCCGGTAATCCCTTTGCGCCCTATTCCGAGTTCCCTTAGCGGGTCCCTTCCTTAACGCCTGGTTTGACCAGGTGTTAAGGACGGGACCCGCTAGGGGACTTTAGAGCTAATAACGGTACCGCAAATTACGGTACCGTTTGTTAGCTACTTCCCCATTCCCATTGAGCCCTATGGGGGCTGAAATGGGAATGGGGAATGTTTTTTTCAATGGGGACTTACCGGTCCCTCCAAGGTCAGAATGGACCAGTAAGTGCCCATTGAACCAGATCGGACTTGGTACCGGTATGGGAGGTAGTCATGGCGCAAATAGCGCCATGATTACCTCCATACTCGGAATGAGGCCCTTTGTCTTTTCAGGTTCCCTTTTATCTGGCGCCTGTGATAGTTTATTTTACATCTTATGACAATGTTTTCACGAGCATGCGTGAACTCAATGCAAGCTTTATATTTTGGAGGTGAAACCGCGTTCCGTTTTAGAATGCGCACACCGTGGGTTGCTGACAATAGAGAATATTGATTTATGGTCTTAATCATTTTTGTAGTTGGTTTTGTTAAGAGCATGTGTGAATGATGTTCGCAGCTGAAAAGGAAATTGTAACTTGAAAGTGTATTAACGGATACCCATGTGTTGTAAGGCATGTGTAGAGCTACTCGCGAGACTTGAGAGTGAGAAGCGCGGAAGCCACCGGAAGTGGGAGCCGCGATTGGAAGGGCATTGGAATGCATTGGAATGTTCTCATAGCATTATACCCTTTATTCAATGATATCACTGAAAAGAAATGTTCCATCATTGTAGTGAATGTTGCGTGTAGCCAGAATGCCCATCCGGCCCCCATGGCCCCCATGAACCCCCCCCCCCAGCCACAGAGCACACTGCACACAGTGCTTGCTGTCAGGGCTCCACGGTCGCTCTGGCACGGCCGTAGCAACGCCCCGTTTATTAACAACACACAGGGGAGTTGCGTCACTCTGCCGCGTGCATGCCCTTAAAGGGGCAGGCACCACACTCCTCTTTTTTCATAACAAACAACAAAAGGAGGTAAATATAGATACCTGAAACACATTACACTACACACTAAATAACACCCCTTTATTTGCTTCCCTCCCAGTCCCAGAAGTCACTATTCAGCCCGTGAGCTGGGCCCACCAGTTTAGGGGTCATTATAGTCATTGAGATGGGCAGACTTCCCCCTCCCGACCCTTTGGGGATACCTCCTGCCCGCCTCCCGGAGCTGGCCCTCCTCACCTGCTTCCCCTCGACCTAGGGGACTCAACGGATGGGCCAGGCCACCACCCTCATCCGGTACCTCACCACAGTCCCTTCTCAGGATCGCCTCTGGCCTGGTCTCACCCACCTTCTTGAAGAAACTGGCATTGCGGGTAACAGTCCCATCTGATGCGGTCACCATCAAGCCACACACCACCACCACGTTCATTGGATCCGGCTCATAAGTTAGTGAAAGCTTGCCTTGTGGATGCCGGTTCTTCACAAGCACTTAATCCCCGGGAATCAGCTGCTGGGGCCAGAGCTCTCTCCTGACGTTCTTTCCCTCCGTCCTGAGTCTCCTTTCACGCTCCACCTGAGCATCATCAATCATGGCAGGTTCCCACTCCCGCACTTCAGGGACTAGACCCCTCGGACACTGCCGAAACATTGCCTCCGCTGGTGCCACTACAGTTGACGCATGAGGTGTGGCCCTATATTCACTCAGGAACTGATACAGCAACCATTGCAGGCAGTGGCCTTGGCCATGAGCAACGCAAAACACCTTGTTCAGAGTCCTCATGATCCTCTCAACTTCGCAATTGGCATAGGCCAGACTGGTGTACTTTTCCGATATTGAATGCTGTAGTCTCCCATCAGCTGGACGAAGCTGTCCCCTTGGAACGGTGGCCCGTTGTCTGAACATAGGGCCTGAGGCAGGCCGTGATTGGCAAGGATCTTCTCTAGGGGCAACGGCCACCTTATCAAAAGAGACCGATTCGATGAACTCGACCTCGGGATACCGTGACCACTCATCCACCACCACCAGTAAATGAGTGTCCCGACCCGTGGATCCAAAGTCAGCATGGACATTTTCCCAGTGCCCCGTTCCTGGGGGGCATCGTCTCAATAAGGGGCTCTCTCTGTGCTGGGGCAGCCGCCTGGCACCACACACAGACCGCCACAAATTCCTCCACCCATCTCTCGAGGTCAGGGAACCATACTTTTTGCCGTAGACTTGCCTTTATCTTGGCAATTCCTTGATGGTCCTGGTACTCTAGCTCAATGACCTGGGGAATCTTGCACATTAGTATCACTATGCGGTCACCCCTGAGCAATAGCCCTGACTCAACAAATGTCAGCCCTTCCTTTACTCTCCACAGTTGTTCTAGCGCCGACTGCACCTCCTGGATCTTTTGTGCCAGTGTGTCCACCACTGACCTCCATTACCCTTGCTGAAGGGCTGCCTCTATTATTAGGAAGCACTCGTCCTTGGCCGCTGCCTTTTCCAGCTCTTGGATAGGCACTGAGTTTGGGGTTGCCGCCTCCACGATTAGCCTTACATGCTCATCAGCCTCCTCCCCACTGATGCTTCCACGTCCTTCCGCTTCGCCTATGGGATGCCTAACAGATAATCTGCAGCGTTGTTACTGCCCGGCCGATACACCAACGAGACCCCATATTCCAGGAGCGCCAGCATCCACCTTTCAATCCAGGCTGGAGGTTTGGGAGACGAGCCAGCCATGATCGGCAGCAGGGGCTTATGGTCAGTTACCACCATCACCGACTGTCCCAGCACGTATAGGCGAAAATGCAGACACCCCCACAGGACTGCCAGGGCCTCCCTCTCGATCTCTGAGTAGCGCTATTTTGTCTCCGACAGTGACTTGCTCATGTAGGCAATGGGCCTGATCTCCCCATTGGCGTCCGTTTGGGTGAGAACTGCACTCAGACCAAAAGGACTAGCGTCCACCACGATCTCGGACGCCAAGGACGGATCAAAAAACGCCATGGAGTCGTCTGCCATCAGCGCTCCCTTGACGTCTTCCAACATGGCTTTTGCAGTGGACCCCACTGCCACGTTGCCTCTTTCTTGGTGAGGCTTCTCAGGGGCTCAGACCTGGAGGCTAGGTTCTGGATTAACGGGCCACAGCAGGTGACTATCCCTAGGAAGCTTTGGACTTCAGCCACATTCTCTGGGGGCCTCACCTCCACAATGTCTTTGACCTTTTCGGGGGTCAGGTGACACACCTCCCTCCTTGAACACAAACCTGAATAACTCAATGTTTCTGTTACACTCACCTGGTATCCACGGGGACACCAGCCAGCCCTGGTTGGATGATTTGCATTCTCGAACCCTCTCCCGGTCCCTTGGTAAGGCCTCTGGTTAAAGATGGGTCTTAATATTGTAAAAGGTGGATTCTCCATCCTGCTCCTCGTGGCAGGGCATGCAGATGTGGGGGGCGAGCAGCGATCAAGTTACTTCATTGGTGCAAGCCCGCTGTGGGAATCCAGGCCTGCTGCGACTCTGTAGGTTTGCTGCTTTACAGTCTGTATATGCAGTTCTTATGTTCCTCTTAGTTCGAATAATAATGTCTTGCTTCTTTCCTTTTAGGTATGGAAAGGTATTTTGGTTTTGCCATGCAGTTTGAAGAGGAGCATGGGCCGGTAGGCGAAAGCGCGGTGTGCTGTCCGGTGAGTAATGCGCGATGCGCTGCTCTGTTTCGCCTTTTATATTGCTAACCTGTGTCTTTTCTCTCCTTGCAGGTCGCGATGTTCCTCGCTGAGCACCGTGATGTTCCAGCAATGATACTGACCAGGAGATGACAACCCAGGTAGGAATTGTGTGGCTTTCTTCGTTCGGGATGAAACGTGAGTAAACGCTTATTAATGCTGTCTTTCTTCCTCCTCTTTACGGGTTATGGTATTCCAGGGTGCATGCGGTGCCGGATGATGGAGTTCGTACCTTCAGGTGAGTGGAACTGAAGACGGCGATGGATTGAAGACAGGATACTATTCCAGGTAAGTTTCGTAGTGTTCTTTCTCTCTCTGCAGGTCCTTGGTTTCAAGTAAGCTGGCATCAAAGAACTGGACACGGTGAGCGTTACGCTGCCCACAGCAGAATAACACAAAGCGTGTTCTGCTGTTTGGGTGCGGTTTAAATAGTCTCAGGTAAAGTAGTCCACGTAAAATAGTCCCAGACCTGCCACACCCAAAGTAGTCCAGGTAAAGTAGTCACAGGCCTGCCACACCCAAAAGACTAGACCGCATAGCTCAGTTCCTTGTAACTGAGCTATGTGTGTGCCTCCATGTTGGCTGAACCCCCCAAGTTAAATAGTCCCAAGTAAATAGTCCCATTCTAATGTTGGTCTTCATGATGGTTATGAGCCTGGCGCCAAAGGCGCCAGGACTGTCTCCAAGAGAGTCTTGGATAAGGTTTTAAAGCCTTTGACCTGGCCCTAACTGGAAGGCTGACTTGCCAGTGAGGGCCAGGTTTAAGGGTCATGACAGCACTCCCCCCCAAACCCCCTCTCACGGTGGCACTTCGGCCTGATCCTGGTTTGGCTGGGTAATTCTGATGCAACCTTTTAATTAAGCGAGGTGCACGGGTGTATTCACTAGGTTCCCATGATCTGTCTTGAGGGCCTTATCCCTTCCAATCAACTAAGTAGTATAGTTTGGATGTGGTGTATTTTGAGTCTAGGATATCCTTTACTTCAAACTCTGGTTCTACGTCAACTAATACTGGTTTTGGTGGTGGTGTAACCCGAGTACCATGTTGTACCGGTTTCAGGAGTGATACGTGAAACACAGGATGAATCTGCATAGTGGGTGGTAGGGCTAATTTAACTGCCACTGGATTTATTATGGATTCAATAGAATAAGGTCCCAGATATCGGGGACGAAAGGTCAGAGTCCCTTTTAGGGGCACATATTTTGATGCTAACCAGACCTTGTCTCCAATTTGATAGTCGGGGGCTTTACTACGATGTTGGTCAGCGAATTTATTTTGTCTGTTCTTGGCTTGGAGTAAATGTTCTGCTGCTTCTTTGAAGGCCTGGTAAATAGTCCTATGTAGGGTTTTAACCGCTGGCATTTCCAAAGGGGTTGGGAGATCCAATTCTGAAGTACGTGGATGTCTACCATACATAGGGACTCATTACACGTTATGCGGTAAACCATGGTGCTATTAGCACCATGGTTGCCACCGGTACCATACCGGTACCACCATGGAGAAAAGGAGAATTACCACCCCATTCCAAGGTTGGCGGGGCGGTAATACCCCCTTTCTCCATGGCCCTTACCTATTCCCATTTTTGCCCCATAGGGCTCAATGGGAATGGGGAAGGAGCCAATTACGGTACCGCAAATTGCGGTACAGTAATTAGCACCAAGGTCCCTTTGCGGATCCCAACTTTAACGGCTGGTCTACACCAGCCGTTAAGGTCGGGTCCCACAAAGGGACCTCGTAGTAAGACGGTAAGGGTTTACCGGTACCGGTGCCCTTACCAGTGCCGGTAAAACCTTACCACCTACCGTGTAATGAGGCCCATAGTGTAGAAAGGGGTTTGTACAGTGCTGGTATGTAATGAATTATTATAAGCATATTCAGCTATCCATAACAAGTCCTTCCAATGTCTTTCCTTTTCTTAGTTTGTTCTTTCTGTTTGGCTATCTGTTTGAGGATGGTGACTTGTGGATAGTCGAATGTCAATTTGGGCCATTGAACAGCATTTCCTCCAGAAGTTGGATACGAACTGACTACCTCAATCTGAGATCAAGACCGATGGAAAGCCATGTAGCTGTACGATTTCCTCCAAGAATATTTTTGCTAAATTGGATGCATTTGGAAGACCCTTAAAAGGAATAAAATGTGCCATTTTAAATAAAAAGTCTACAATTACTAAGATGGTTTTCAATCCTTGACTGGGAGGTAGTTCTGTAATGAAATCAAGAGACATTGGGGGTCATTACGACCCTGGCGTTAAGGGTTTGACGGCGCCGTAAAAGGTCTCGGCGCCGTTAAACCCTTAACGCCTGATTACGAGGTCCCTTTGCGGGACCCGACCTTAACGGCTGGTTTTACCAGCCGTTAAAGTAGAGTGCCGCAAAGGGACCTCGGTGCTAATTACGGTACCGCAATGTGCGGTACCGTACTTAGCGCCTTCCCCAGTCCCATTGAGCCCTATGGGGCGAAAATGGGAATGGGGAAGGGCCATGGTGAAATGGGGAAATACCGCCTCGCCAACCTTGGAATGGGGCGGTGTTTCCCCATTCCACCATGGCGGACTCGTTACAACACCAACACCAGCACCAACCATGGTGCTAATAGCGCCATGGTTTAGCGCCGGGTTTGTAATGAGGGCCATTGTGTGCCATGGTGCGGGAGGAATTTCCAATGGTTGGAGAAGGCCAGCTGGTTTCAGCTTTTGGGACTTGTTTTGTACACACACCGCAAGATTGGATAAACTGGATGATCTCTTTACGCCATGTGGGCCACCAATCGTTTGTTTTACTTTAGAGTTTTGGCAATTCCAGGATGACATTCAATCAGGGAGTCGTGATAACCCGAAATAACCTGTTCTTGTAAATCTTTACTTGGCAGGTATAGACGGTTCCTAAAATATGGTAACTGGTCTTTAATGGTGTAATGTTCCCCTTGAGTACACCACTCTTGTGAGAGAGTGGGATCCATTAAGAGTTGGATCTTGTTTTGGAGTTCACCCTGTGTCAATGTTGTCGTAAGAGCCAAGAGTTTGTCTTCTGGAATGATGGCTACTGGATCTGGAGTTATGTATACCTTTTCATCAACACCCATGCGGGACAAGGCGTCTGCCTTTCCGTTTCGGACTCCTGGCCGGTAGGTGATCACATAGTCATATTCAGCGAAGAAAAGAGTCCATCGCAGTTGACGGGATGATTGAGCCTTTGCTGTTTTTAGGTATTGCAGGTTTCGATGATCAGTTATGACCGTGACAGTATATCTAGCACCAAGGAGATAGTGTCGCCATGCCTTCAAAGCTGATTTTATAGCCAAGAGTTCTTTGTCTGTGATAGCATAGTTGAGTTCGGGAGGTGATAATTCTCGTGACCAGAAGGCCACAGGGTGTAACTGGCCAGTTCCTGGGTCCCTTTGTGAGAGAACAGCTCCCATAGCCTTACTAGAAGCATCTGTTTCAACTATATAAGGGAGGTCTGGGCGTGGATGCTGTAGAACTGGAGCAGAAGTTAATTTCTTCTTAAGTTCTTGAAAGGCCTTCTCTGCTTCTTCGGTCCAATGGAACTTTTTATTGTTTTTTCGCAATAGTGATGTAATTGGATGCAATATTTGGGAAAAATCTGGGATGAATCGGCAGTAAAAGTTTGCAAAGCCCAACATACTCTGGATTCCTTTAAATGAAGCAGTGACGGCCAGTTAAGAATGGCATCTACCTTGTGCCTATCAATTCTGATACCTTTTGGTGTGATGATAAAACCAAGGAACTCCACTTCAGTGACATGAAAAGAGCATTTTTTGAGTTTAGCATACAGTTTCTGTTGGCAGAGTTTAGTAAGGACGGAACGGACATGCCTGACATGGTCTTCTTTTGTAGCAGAATACACTAAGATGTCATCAATGTAAACCAGGGCGCAAACGTCGATTAACTCCCCCAAAACATCATTCATAAAGTACTGGAATGCAGCGGGAGCATTGCAAAGTCCAAAAGGCATTGCCTGGTATTCATACAAGCCGTATTTGGTAAGAAAGGCGGTTTTCCATTCGTCTCCTTTCTTCACTTGAACAAGAAGGTATGGCCCCCTAAGGTCCAGTTTGTTATAGATTTGGGTGTCTTTGACTTGATCCAATAATTCGGGAATAAGGGGCAGTGGATAACAGTTTTTTACTGTGATCTGGTTTAATGCGCGATAGTCGATGCAAGTCCTCAAATTTCCTTCCTTCTTTGGTACGAAGAATAAGGGACTGGCTGCCAGTAATTTAGACGGGCGGATAAATCCATTTGCCAGGTACTGATCAAGATAAGATTTCAAATGGAAGTTTTCTGGTTCGGTAAGTGCATAGATTCGGCCACAAGGCATTTGCGCATCAGTTATGAGGTCGATCTGACAATCGTAGGGCCTGTGCGGCGGTAGAGTATTGGCTTGTTCTTTCTGGAAGACGTCTTGAAAATCTTGGTATTCATTTGGTAGAGTACTAGTCACACCTAGTACAATTGCCGCCGTACTGGGAGTAGCAGATGTACATAAGTCTGTTTTCCCCTTTTCTTGGTAATAACAGGTGCGAGCACAATCATCGGAAAAGGCCAACTTCTTGGCATGCCAATCTAGTAGAGGGTTGTGAGCTACCAACCATGGCATCCCTAAGATTAGTTGAAACTGAGGAGCTTTGATGAGATCGAATGCAATAGATTCTCAGTGTCCAACCTGGCACAGTAGGGTTAGCGCTGCTGTACATTGAGTTACTGGTCCGGAAGCTATTTCTGTCCCATTAACAGTAGTAACTTTTTCAGTAGTCGACTTAGAGCATAATGGAAGCCCCATCTCTGCTGCCACATCTTGGTCTACATAATTCCCAACTGCTCCGCTGTCTATGTATGCTTCGACAGCATGCATCCTTGACGGTTGTTGGTGATTGATCAAAATTACTGGCAATGCAAAGTGTGAGGTCTGTGGCTCATCCTTCTCGCTCGACAAGCGGACCTCTACGCTTGCCGGGGTTGGTAGTTTTCCGACTCCTTGTTATTATCTTCCTTCTCTGTGGCTCCAACAGTTCTCCTTGGTGGTTTCACTAGACATTCTTTGAGGAAGTGGGCTGATTTTCCGCAATATAAGCATAATTGCTGTTGCCTTCTCTTGTCTCTTTCAGTTTTAGTTAAAGGGGGCCGTACACCTCCGATTTGCATGGGTTCTACCGTGTTTTCCAATGTACGTGGAACATTATCCTTTCACCGGACATACACAGCTCAAGTGTCTAACCTTATCCGGTCCCCTTTTCGGTCTTGTAATCTGTGATCTAATTGCACCACAAGGTTGATGAATTCTGCACAGTCTTTAGGTGGCTTAACCACTTGAGCAAGGACATCCTTTAGTTCCCCTCATAGACCCCGATGAAATAGTTTGGTCCTTTTTTCCTCAGGCCACCCAGCTTCAACGACAAGTCTGTTAAATGTTGCTGTATATGAAGCAAGTCTTGACTTCCTTGACGGAGTGACAAAAGTTTGTTGTCTAATGCTTAGCCTTGGGTATGAGGAGCAAAGAGTTGTTCCATTTCCATCTGGAAACCCCCAAAGTCATATAACAACGGGTTATCCTGACTTACCAATGGTACCGACCAATCCGCAGCACTGCCACTCAGATATGACAAGACAAAAGCAACTCGCGCTTGGTCGTTAGGAAAAGCCCCAGGTCTGCAAAGGAAATGAAGATGACACTGGTTCATGAACGTTGCGTACTTCTTGGGGTCCTCTGTAAATCGTTCAGGTGGACCTAAAGGAACTGCCCCAGGAAGGGTGATTTGTACTGGATTGGTGGAAGAAGTTGGTACAGGTGCTGGCAGAATGTTACCAGGCAATGGGATCTGTCCTGCCTGTGATTGGAGCAGTTGTCTACTTATTTCGTCGGTACGATACTTAGTAACAATCAAATCCCTCTTAAGAGCATTGGTTTCTTGCCTGGCTGAATGTACTTTAGCGCGTAATTGTCCCAACAACTGAGCTAACTGGTCAATCTCTGAAGTCTCCATGACGCCCAGGTGGATAATATTATTGAGGCTTTGTGTTCTGTTATGCTCACCTGGTATCCACGGGTACGCCACTCAGCACTGGTTGGATGATTTGCACTCTCGAACCCTCTCCTGGTCCCTTGGTAAGGCCTCTGGTTAAAGATGGGTCTTAATATTGTAAAAGGTGGATTCTCCGTCCTGCTCCTTGTGGCAGGGGCGTGTAGATGTGGGGGGCGAGCAGCGACCAAGTTACTTCACTGGTGCAAGCCCCCTGTGGGAATCCAGGCCTGCTGCGACTCCGTAGGTTTGCTGTTTTACAGTCTTTATATGCAGTTCTTATGTTCCTCTTAGTTCGAATAATAATGTCTTGCTTCTTTCCTTTTAGGTATGGAAAGGTATTTTGGTGTTGTCATGCAGTTTGAAGATAAGCATGGGCCGGTAGGCGAAAGCGCGGTGTGCGCGATGCGGTCCGTTGAGTGATGCGCGGCGCTGTTTCGCCTTTTATATTGCTAACCTGTGTCTTTTGTCTCCTTGCAGGTCACGATCTTCCTCACCGAGCACTGTGATGTTCCAGCAATGATACTGACCAGGAGATGACTACCCAGGTAGGAATTGTGTGGCTTTCTTCATTCGGGAGGAAACGTGAGTAAACACTTATTAATGCTGTCTTTCTTCCTCCTCTTTCCAGGTTATGGTATTCCAGGATGCATGCGGTGCCGGCTGATGGAGTTCGTACCTTCAGGGGAGTGGAATTGAAGTCGGCGATGGATTGAAGACAGGATACTATTCCAGGTAAGTTTCGTAGTGTTCTTTCTCTCTCTGCAGGACCTTGGTTTCAAGTAAAATGGCATCAAAGAACTGGACACGGTGAGCGTTACGCTGCCCACATCAGAATAACACGAAGCGTGTTCTGCTGTTTGGGTGTGGTTTAAATAGTGTCAGGTAAAGTAGTCCAGGTAAAGTAGTCACAGGCCTGCCACACCCAAAAGACTAGACTGCATAGCTCATTTCCTTGTAACTGAGCTATGTGTGTGCCTCCATGTTGGCTGAACCCCCCCCCCCCAAGTTAAATAGTCCCAAGTAAATAGTCCCATTCTAATGTTGGTCTTCATGATGGTTATGAGCCTGGCACCAAAGGCGCCGGGACTGGCTCTAAGAGAGTCTTGGATAAGGTTTTATGGCCTTTGACCTGGCCCTAACTGGAAGGCTGACTTGCCAGTGAGGGCCAGGGTAAAAGGTCATGACAGTTTCACTTGAGGAATTCGCATTTTTCATTATGCAAGGTCAGTCCCAGCGCCTGCAGCCGTTCCAGAGTCCTCAACAGCCTCTCCATGGGTTCCGCCTCCGTCTTTGCAAACACCAGGATGTCATCGCTGATGTTGAGGACACACTCCAGATCCGCCAGGGCCCCACGGATGATGTTTTGGAACACTTCAGACGCTGATGACACCCCAAAGCTTAGGCACTTGTACCGGTAGAGGCCTCGGTGCGTGGTAATGGTGGTGATGCACCTTGAGTCTGGGTGCAATACCACTTGATGGTATCCCACCCGTAGGTTAAGCTTCGAGAAGAATCGCGTCGCTTGCAGTTCTGCAATGATGTCATCGATCGTGGGCGTGAGGTGTCTTTCATGCTTGATGGTCTTGTTCAGAGGCCTCATGTCCACACAAATCCTCATCGAATCAGGTTGCTTCGGCTACCTTGCAATGACTATTGGCGACACCCAAGGGGTAGGTCCATCCACCTTCTCGATGACGTCCAGCTTCCCCAAATTATGCAGCTCTTTATCTACCAGGTCCAGCAGATGGAATGGGACTGTAGTGCTTGAGCGCAATTGGCTGTATCGATTCATCAATGTGCAGCCTCACAGGTTCGCCACCCATGTGGCCTATTGCTTCAAAGAACTGACTGTACTTCGCGAGAAGCCCCTGTACATCTTCCACGTACACTGAATACGCAAAGCTCACAATGCCCAATGCTTCCATTGCCGCACAGCTCAGAAGAGTGTTGTCTCTGACGCTCATTACATAAAATCGGGCCTTGATGGACAACCCTCCATGTTCAACCGTTGCTACAAATGGTCCGGCCTATGCAATGGACTGCTCACCGCCAAAAGTGAATATCTGCGCCCTGGGCTTCTGTAATGTGGGCGGCGCCACCATGGCGTCATGGTGCACCCTGGCCATTACTGCCACAGGTTTCCCCCCTTCTCACCTGTCTATGTTGCCTGATGTCTCCTTTGGTGGAGTCTTCTTTCGTATGGTTCGGGACTTAAATAAGCCCGTTCGGCCGTCCTCGGCTTCCAGATTACATTCAGCTTTAATGTCCAGGATCACGGGAAACTCCAGGAGTATTCAAGAAGGTGTTGGGGGCGCGCGGAAGCGGCACAGAGATTCCGGGAAGTAGAAAAGAGGGAAGAAGTCGAAAGAAGGGAATCCAGGGGCCAGGGGATAGCAAGTAGCACTAGAGAAGGTACGGAACACACGTCCGATCACAGCTAGTAGCAGCGTTGAGAAGCGCGGGGCCGCAGGGGTGTGGCTTCTTTATAGAGGACGCTGCGTAGAACGTGAAGACTGGCGAGCAGCGTGCTAAGCTTGCCGCCATGTTGGTAGTATTATGGAGTGTAAGGCCCGACGTGACAGGGACCAGGAAGCTCAGAAGGGGCGAGTTCGATGGTTCATGACAGCATGCCTCCTCCGGAAACTCGTTCCACCGGGTTTGCCCGGGTGTGTGAGATGGAACCTTCTGAGTAGCCTGGGGGTATTTAGATTTGAGATAGGTTCCCAAGTGCGTTCACTAGGGGGATATCCTTTCCACTCCACTAGATACTGGAGTTTGCCACGTCTATATCTAGAATCGCAAATCCTGGAGACCTCATACTCCAGTTGGTCATTGATGATTACTGGTTTGGGCCGAAGATTAGTTCGAGAGGTCTGAACATATAGCTTTATTAAGGACGTGTAAAAGACTGGGTGGATTTTCTTCCAGGAGTCTGGAAGCTTGAGTCGGTAGGCCACTGGGTTGATGATTTCCTTTATAAGGAATGGCCCATAACATAGAGGGCAAATGCCGTGGTAGTAGTTTCGAGGACAGCCAAACCTTATCCCCTATTGTGTAGGAGGGGCTTGGTCTTCGTTTGGAATACGCATACAGTTTGGTCTGGGTCCTGGCCTTTTCTAATTGTTCTTTGGCTTCTCCTTGAACGTTAATGAGCATTTCAATCCAGGAATCGACTGTTGGGACTGGTGTAGGATGAGGAAGGATGGAGGGTAGAACCGAAGGGTGGAATCCTTGGCTACAGAAAAAAGGACTGGTCTTAATAGCAGAGTGGTCCGAATTATTATAGGCAAATTCTGCCACTGGTATTAAGAGGGACCATTCGTCCTGGACCTTGGTAGCGAAGCAACGGAGGTATTGTTGCAAGGTTTGGTTTACGCGCTCTGTGGCTCTGTTGGTTTGGGGATGATATCCTGAGGAAAGAGCGCGTTGGATTCCTAGTATTTAGCAAAGATGTTTCCAGAACTGAGAAATGTATTGGCGCCCTCTGTCTGATATGATCTTGGAAGGGAGTCCATGCAGTCGGAATATGTGTTCCAGGAATTCCAGCAAGTTCTGACGAGGATGGTAGTTTAAACAGAGGTGTAAAATGGGCCACATGGGTGAACAAATCAATGGTGACCATGATGGTTGTGTATCCCCTGGAAGGTGGTAATTCCACAATTAAGTCTGTTGCTATGAATTCCCAAGTCCATGTTGGAAGTGGAGGTTGTTGCAATAAACCCGCTGGTCTCTTGTTGTCATGTTTGTTTTGATTACAGACAGAGCATGCCTGGATATACCTTTGTACATCAGTTTTCACTCCAGGCCACCAAAATTGCCTTTGTATTAATCGGAGGGTATTGGTAATACCACGGTGCCCGGAGTAAAGAGTATCGTTACAGAGATTTATTATCCTTTGCTGTAGTCTTTGTGTTGGGATGACCAAGGCATTGTCTTTGAACAAGTATCCATCTTTGGTCTTCAGTTTCCCCTGGTTCCTGTCCGAGATACCTTTCCAGAGTTCTGAGGATTGAGTCTGACTGCGGACTTCATCTAGGAGGCTGGTCGTCTGGGCTACAATTATTGTGTGGGGAAACATCTTGGGAAATGCTCATTCATCAGGAGGTTCATAGTCAGGGCGCCGAGACAAGGCGGCAGCAATTACGTTTTGTGTTCCCGGAACATGGTGAATTTGGAACTGGTATTGTGCAAAGAAGAACGCCCAATGGGCCTGACGGCTGTTCCTGCATTCCAGGGCCTGTAACACTTGGAGATTTCGATGGTCCCTCTGAACCTGGACAGGATGTTTAGCTCCTAGAAGTAAATGATGCCACTCGGTGAAGGCTTGGCGGATGGCTAGAAGTTCCTTTTCTAAGACTGAGTAATGAGTTTCACTGGAGGTCAATGTCCGTGAAAGATAGGCAATAGGATGTTCCAGCCCGTCATCTAGTTCCTGTTTCAGAACTGCTCCGATGGCATAGTTAGAGGCATCTGTTTCCACTAAGAATGGTCAATTTATATCAGGTTGAACCAGGATGGAGGCTTGTGTAAATTCTGTTTTTAGGTGTTGGAAAGCCTTCTACTGGGCTGGGGTCCATCGATAGGGAGTATCTTTTTTCAACAAGGAGATGATCGGTTGAACAATCTCGGAGAAGGATGGTATAAACGTCCGATAGAAATTGGCCAAGCCCAGGAAAGATTGGATCTGTTTTACGGTGGTCGGAGTTGGCCAGGATAGTATGGCTTTAACCTTGGATTGATCCATGCCTATGCCATCTGTGCTAAGGACAAATCCTAGATAGTGAACAGTGGAAACATGAAAAAGGCATTTCTCGGGTTTTGCTAGAAGCTTGTGTTCGCGTAGCCGTTGTAACACTGATTTAACATGCTCTTCATGCTTGAGAGGATCCTTAGAGAATATCAAAATATCGTCCAAGTAGACGATGACGAAAAGAAATAGCAGATCCGAAAACACCCGGTCCATGAAGCGTTGGAAGATTGCCGGAGCATTAGAGAGTCCAAAGGGCATGACCAAGTATTCGTAATGTCCGAAGGGTGTTCTGAAGGCTGTCTTCCATTCGTCACCTTCTCTAATACGAATCAAGTGATAAGCACCCCTAAGATCCAATTTGGTGAATATTACGGCTCCTCTTACGGCTTGCAAGATATCCGAGATCAAGGGTAATGGATAACGATCCTTAAGGGTGCATTGATTAAGACCTTGATAATCAAGACAAGGTCTGAGTTCCTTGGTGTCTTTTTTAGGAACAAAGAATAATGAAGCTCCAGCCGAAGACTTGGATGGGCGTATGGTGCCATTTTTTAGGTTAGTATCTAGGTATTCACGAAGGGCCTTTTTCTCTGGTTCAGACAGGATGAACATCCTTCCAAAGGGAATCACGCCTGAAGGTTCAGTCTCAATAGCACAGTCCTCAGGCCTATGGGGTGGCAGGGCTTGGACAATAGCAGAAGAGAACAAATCAGCGTATTCTGGTAGGTTTTAGGAACCTGGATGATGTTGGAGACCATAAGAGGATCTTGCTGAGTTGTTGAATGTTCTTCTGATGTTGTCGGTGAAGGATCCTGGAGCAGACAATGGGACATACAAAATTCGGAACCTTAGAACAGGGAACCAGCTGTCCAATTGATGTATGGGTTGTGTTTTTGTAGCCAGGGCATTCACAAAACCATTGGGTAATGGGCAGATTTTATGATGTCAAACTTTATCCTTTCTCGGTGATGGTTTATAGGAAGCTCAATTTCCTTAGTCTGAAGGGTTATGGGTCCAGAAGAAAGAGGTCTTCCATCAATTGCTTCTACAGGTTGCTGGACGTTCCGGGATTCGTAAGGAATATGGTGTTTAAGGACCCATTCCTGATCTATGAATATTCCCATGGCCCCACAGTCCACTAGTGCCAGAATGGGGTAAGAGTCCTTCTCAGATGACGATAGAAAAGCCTGTAAGACTACCAGGGAGGGAGTTTTGTCCAGGAGAGTTCAAGGATGGTATAGATGTGGAGCCTGCATCTCTCTCCCGAAACTGAGCTCCATCTAGGATCGGGAGCTGGCATTTCCCGAACGCCGCGGAGGGGCTAAGGGACATTCTCTGACTAAATGCTTGTCCGAGGCACACTACATGCATAAGCCAGTATGGATCCTTCTCAGCCTTTCTTGGGGGGATATGGGTCCACGGAAGGCCCCTAGCTGCATGGTTCCGGTTCCGGGTTCATTTGTAGGAGCAGGAGAATCTTCGGATTTTGAAGGGCTTGCAAGAGGATTTTTTTGAATGGTTGACTTGGTCTTCCTTTTCTCTGCCTTTCTTTCCTGGATTCGGAAATCAATTTGTAGAGCAAGATCCATAAGTGCCTCGTGAGAACTAGGACGTGCTACCCTGGCTAATTCATCCTTAACATCTTCATTTAGCCCTCTTCTTTGAAAGAGGGTGAAGCAAGCTTCAGAAGGCCAACCCGCTTCTTTAGCCAATTGCTTGAATCGAGTTACGTAGGTGAGCATGTCCTGAGAGCCTTGCTGGAAATCGAGTAAACGTTCTTGAGCACTAAAGACCTGTTCTGGGCGGTCAAACATAGTTTTTAGTGCTTGAATGAATCCATCATAATCATCCAAAAGAGAATCTCCGGTGTTAACTAATAGTGTGGCCCAGGCTAAGGCATTCCCGGAGAGGTGAGAAATAATAAAGCCCACTTTAGCCCTGGGGGTGGAAAAATAATAAGGTTTAAAGGTAAAGTGGACCAAACAAGAATCCAGAAATCCTGGGAGGGTTTTTGCACAGCCGTCATATTTGTCAACAATGCCGCCCAATAGCACGATGTCCTTTGAGGCAGAGTCGTGTGAGAGTACCAATTGTTTCAGCGCGGCGTTCTCTGCTTTCAAGTTCTGTACTTCGGTCGATAGTTCTTGCATGCCACGCATAAGATCCTGGATGGCCGCCTCCATGTCTGTATCGACTTCGGTCAGGTGGCGTCTCAATCTGTCACAGGTTTCCCCCCTTCTCACCTGTCTATGTTGCCTGATGTCCTCCTTTGGTGGAGTCTTCTTTCGTATGGTTCGGGACTTAAATAAGCCCGCTCGGCCGTCCTCGGCTTCCAGATTACGTTCAGCTTCGATGTCCAGGATCACGGGAAACTCCAGGAGTATTCAAGAAGGTGTTGGGGGCGTGCGGAAGCGGCACAGAGATTCCGGGAAGTAGAAAAGAGGGAAGAAGTCGAAAGAAGGGAATCCAGGGGCCAGGGGATAGCAAGTAGCACTAGAGGAGGTTCGGAACACACGTCCGATCACAGCTAGTAGCAGCATTAAGACGCGCGGGGCTGCGAGGGTGTGGCTTCTTTATAGAGGACGCTGCGTAGAACGTGAAGACTGGCGAGCAGCGTGCTGAGCTTGCCGCCATGTTGGTAGTATTATGGAGTGTAAGGCCCGACGTGACAGGGACCAGGAAGCCGAGAAGTGGCGAGTTTGATGGTTTATGACAATTACGTTGACTGATGCCCCTGTGTCCACCAGCACCGGTACCGTTGACCTTCACGAGGCACGGTGGCTGCCTTCTGGGGATGCCACGTAGCGCATGACACTGCAGTGTAAAGGCGAGATCCGTTCCACGCAGAAGCAGCACAAACTCCTACCTCCCCTTGGCGGTCTTGGTGCCTGGCTTAGTTAAACGCAGGTCACCGCGACCCCCATGGGGAAAGAGGGTTAGAGTCCTTGGATTGGATGGGTAGAGGGTTTTAGGTACCAGGTTGAGGTTTAGGGAGAGGTTGTGGATAGGGATGGGGGTTCTAGGAAAGGCATGCTCCTTGGCTCTGTTCTTGGCCAATCAGTTCTTTGAATCGTGGCACTGAGCTATTCCGCTCTTCACAGTAGGCGCCACCTCACATGCATTCAATCTCATACATGCGTTACCCCTTGAGTTAAACCATGCATTCAATCTTCATCCATGCATTACCCCTTTGTTTCAGCTCCACAATCTGTTAGTGTCAGCTCAGAGGTGGATTTCGGATTGCAAGCCCAAACGAAATGCATAAACATTAACAGTGTCCAATTCACATTCTCAGAGGGGGTTCAAGATACACAATTGTACCGAGGTGAAATGAGCACACCAAACGAGTGCCCGCTGTGATCAAAATAGACAGTTAACATACATTAGACTGATATTTAAAGGCACTTAGCTCTGGCTTCGCCAAGCGTCTTGCTCCTTGCAGTAAGGACGAGTTCAAAGGCTCCGATGGCCGAAGCTTTCGGTTTTCCTGACAAAAAAGGAAATAATTAGTGCCTGCTCCCTGACGTTGCGTGTTAACAGTCTTCACCCTATCAACACACACTATGTCTGCAACTGGCGGGCAGAACGTGGCATGCAGTTAAGAGTTAGTATCATTGAAGCGTTCCGCAATGCTCTTGTGGAAGCTTCCCAAGAGTTAGTATGCCAAACGAGTTTCAGATACATGCTCCGGTAATGTCCGTAGCGTTAAATAAGTTCCAGCACTTATCTTATGGAGGCGCGGGGCCAGAGAAGGTGAATCCCTGCGAGGACGGGCCCCGCGTGAGTTTTTCGCCAGAGCTCCGAGTGATGCGTCCTATCCGATGCAATCTTGAGCGCGAACAAGCGTTCACGGGCTGCGCATGCGCAGTAGTTCTTCCGCGCATGCGCGTTGTATCGGGCGTTGCCTGGGCAGTTTGCAGGCCCTGTGTGCTTGGCCTTTTCCAAAGAGGCATCCGGGCTGCTGGGGCTGTAGTTCTGTGCCCAGAGGCTGCTGGGGCATGTAGTCCTGCAAGTCTCTTCTTGTTGCTTGTGGATGTCCTGCTGCCACACAAGGCGCATCTACATACTGGGCACAGATGACACCTAATTAGAGACTTTCCCACCCCAGTTCCAGCAATAACCATACTTCTCCCCTTGTGATTGGAGATAAAGAACATTTTCTACTCTTCATCCTCTTTTTTGTGAGTCACACCACCATCCCCTTGGTCTACTTGGGAGACATTGGGCAGGTGCTGTGGCCTGAATAAACCAACCCTTACCGGCCCCCTTGGTACCACAACCAGCAACATTGCCCTGCACATATAGGAATAATGGTCGAGTGCCCCACAACGTCCACAGGCTTTCCCTTTGTGCAGGGCACTCTGCGGGGTGCGGAAGATTGTACCCACACTTGATGCAGGATTCGAGCGCTCTGGCACCTCTGTCGCACTGGCCACCACATGGGCGTCGGGTCCCTCTTCCTGTTTGACCTTGGCCCACGGCACACACCTCCTCCGTCTTCCCTGGCCATAATGCTGCATCCATTTTCGACGCTCGCACCTCCGACACCTCATGGCATCGGCATAGCTCCAAAATGCGAGGCAGCGTGAGTCCCAGTTCCCACAGCACTTGCCTTCTCAGCTTTCCAGATGAACAGGCTTGTATGAGCTGTTTCCTGGCCATGGTTTTAGGCACACGACAGGGACATCTAGCACAGATGTCCATAGAATGTGTCCAGAGACTCATCGTCCTTCTGTCTGGCATGGCACATAACGAAGCATTCATAATCCTCGCTGGCCAGCGGCATGAAGTGCCTGCGCAGTGCGTTATTGGCCGCCGTGTACGATGCATCCGCTGGTGTCAGGGACTGAAAAACGTTGTGCACTCCTGGCCCTGCCGAATATAGAAGTGTGGCCACTTTACTGTCCTCATCTGTCTCACCCGTGGCCCAGAAGTACATGTCGAGCTGATCTATCCAAAGTGCCACCTTGGTCCAAGGCTTGATGGGGCCCCAGAAATATCAAACTCGGGCATTGGTGTCAGCCTTCCTTGCTGTCTCGGCACACGTGCACCCGCCTCGGCTCCTGCACCGCCATCCTGGTCATCCATGGTGGTGAGCGCACGAGCACCCCACAAGAACAGTGGAGTTGCAACTCACAAATGACCCTCCTCCAGGCAGAGTGCACCAAAATATTGAGCGTGCCGATGGTAGCTAAACACTCCCCCTTGTGATAGTTCTGGTGATTGTCCCTCCACCAAATCCACACAGTCACAAAATGCTACTTAAAGCACCCAGTAGAGAATGTCCGAAAATTGGGCGTGCAGTCACTTTCCACCATTCCACCCTCAGGCTTGCTGTATTGATAGCCCCTCCACCAATTTCCAAACAGCCAGGAACAATAGGATAGCCTACGGGCCACAAGTCCCAAAAAGTGAGTGGGGTGGGGCACAGGGGAAGAGAAGAAAAAAAATAAAACTCTAGGTCTCCCCTTTCTCCTCACCTCACACTCGACGAGTAGAAAGTGTTGAAAACACGGCAAAATGCTCAATCAGCAACACGATGCTGCCCCCTGCGCAAGGGGTTCCAAAAATTACACGTGGGAGGCGCACAAGCACTCCTAGCAGGAGCCGCAACCCTCATCACCACGTGGACAAAGTGGCGGCCGACCGCGTGGACTTCGCCAACTCCATGGCATGAAAAACTGGAGAAAATGCCCCCACGTTCTTTCACCGCCTGTGCCCTGGTCCGAGTCGGATCGATCCCCTCACTCCATCGCCACAGGCGTGTTATGGGAATGCCCATCCTGCTCTTCTCCACTCCCCAGCCACAGAGCACACGGCAAACAGTGCTTGCTGTCCAGGCTCCACGGTCGCTCTGGCACGGCCGTGGCAACGCCCCGTTTATTAACAACACATGGGGCACAGTTGCACAACACATGCAGCGGAGTTGTGCCACCCCGCCGCGTGTGTGCCCTTAAAGGGGCAGGCACCACAGTGAATTGTCTCTTTTGACAACATCAAAGACAAGAAGCTGAATGCAAGCAAATAATATTAGTGTTGCCTTTAAAATGTGATTAGTTATTTGGGAAGCACTGCCTTGGGCGATTCTTCAAATTCTAACAGGTGGCAGCCTTATCTATCTTAGAGGCACAGTAACAAGGAGAAATCTCCGGAAATTGTCATGGGCCAGACTGCCTTAGGCCACTCATTGACCTTGTCTAAATCCCTGACCACCTAGTCAGGTTCTGGCGTACTAGGCGTATTTGCTGTTATGAAGGTGATGTGCTAAACGCCTGGCTAGGATACATGCCAATTGTAAAGCTCAAAGCATCCACAACAATTAACAATGTACATTGTTAATGTCGTTGGCTACGTCTTTGTACACGGCTTAGAACAGTGAAGCGTGAATCCTCCTGTCATCTCAATTCAATTTCTGACACCACTTGCATTAATTCACACATGCAATGCAGTCACATGCCACCCATCCACTCGATGCCCGAACACTTCCCCTGGGATGAGAGGTGCTGGCATCAAACAAGATCGGTTCACTTCTCCACAGGTGCATGTACTATAGTCCTTACCAAGTCGTTATCAGCGAGAATTTAGTTGGCTAGACAGATTAAGAGAACAGTTTAAAATAACTGCAATGCAAGTCGTTGCTTAGCACCAAATCTCGTTACTAAAGACTCAACCGCCCCCTAATGGCGTGCAGCATGTAGCTCACCTTGGACGATATATCAGAACTACACCTTATGAAGATAGATACAAAAGCTGATCGTCATAAGAACTTTGCAGATTCAAGTTCTTTGACTCTTTCCATAGCCTCGTGTTGCAAAGGAGGAGTGCGAGGTGGGGGGGGGGAAGAGAGGGGAGGGGACACATGATGTATGTCTTGCCCAATATCTGAGTCATGTGAAATTCCGGCAGGTCCCCTTCAAAATATTCTTTCATTTCAGTGCATTTGCACTTCAGTGGGAAGGACCCGATCAGAGCGGCCCTAAAGGTTAAAATCTATGAGACAGCTAGAACAGTATTTCAAAATGTAATAGGGAGTGCATAGGTCCCAATGCATAACCTGGGCACCTGTCCCCACTCTGACCGATATAAATCTTTTAATCTTTTAAATTGGTCAGTCCCATGCATGTTTCAAAGGAGGCGTTTATTAAGGAGGTGACGAAAGGTGCAAGCGCCTTCGCCGCTTCTTTGATGACTGCCGTAGGGCAGATGTCTCCTTGGCATCTTGATGGTTTAAGGCCTGATATAATGCCTTCTACTTTACTTGTGGTGACCGGCGCAAACGGAAATGGTCTACAATGTTTGGTAGGTGGATCATGAGGCTCGGAGAATTTTATATCAGTTTGGTTCGTAGGAGAGAGATTTTGTCGAGTAGCGCTTTTTGTATATTTGCGCACCAAGTTGTGTCTTTAGTACACAATTCTGTTGGTTGTGAGTGAGATTCTAGTTCTCTGAGGATGGTGAATAACTCGTTAGATCCAGAGTTAGCTATCATAATTTTGTCTTTATATGTTACGCTTTTAGTTTGTAAGATAGCCACTTTGTTATCATTGCAGGCCTTTCTAAACTTTTCTTAGTTTGAGTCTGTAGGGTATTTTTTTCCAAGTTGCTTCTGAGGTTCTTTTGATACTGCGTAACGATTTCAGGTCAGAAGTGAACTATTTATTTAGATGAGCTTGTGGTTTGGCTTTACACATTTTTAACGGAGCTACTTTGTCTAGGGCCTGAAGTAAGGTATGATTGTACAACTCCATGAGAGAGGATGGGTCCATGCTCGTAAGCTTGGATTGGTTAGTGAGGGGTTGTAATAATGGCAATAGCTGTAATATTGTGATTATTTATGGTAAGTGCTGGTGGAACTTGTGTATTGTCAGAATTTAGGCACTGGCTATCCTGAATGGTGAAGGAAATTACATGGTGGTCCGACCAGGCGCAGAGTGTGTTGGCAAGAATCTTGGTGTCATAGTTTAGGTTCACTAGCCAGACCAGAGTTCTGCATTTCTGTGCGTTGGGTTGGTGATGTGGTGAGAAAAGCCTAGCTCAGTGATTGTGTTGGATAGCATTGTTGCATTGTCATCATTGGTGTCATTAAGGCATACGTTAAGATCTCCCAGCAACATAATTTGGGAGCCAGGTTTACTATTCCAAGTAAGGAGTTGTGAGATGTCTTCCTCGAATGATGATATTGGGCACTGGAGGTCTATTTGGAACAGAATTCTGGAGGTCTATGGAACAGAATTTTGAATGAGGACTCTACTCAGTACTTTGATGAATCCTGGGGAGTCATCACTGATCCCCAGCCTAAGATCTCCTCCCATGTGGCCAGGGACTGCAGCCGACACCTGATTCTGACCCTGGGGGTGGTATTATGAGGGAAGATCACATGGGAAGAGATGACTGTCGGGGAGATGTAGTGACCCCATCAGGAGAGACACAGTATTCTTCCCTTCCATGTGAGGAAGACCCTATCATTCCTAAGTTCTTGATGGCATGTTGTCATTATACAAATCCTTCCAGTTTAAAAACCTAAAACCCCTTCTTGCCAAGCACCCTAGACAGGATACCATTCACACATCATATGTACATAATACATGTCTGACACCTCCTGTTTCTAGTGGTTTTGATTAATACAAAAATCAAAAGCAAAACAACTTTAAAAAGCACAATAATCATATGGACTCCAACTCCCATAAAACCTCAAGTACTGGGACGAGCAAGAGGAAGAAGGAGTTAATGTGGAATAACAGGAACACAAAACAAAACATGCAAACTAGTTGTTGTGAAATAAGTCAGCTGTGCGGGACATTTAAAAATGGTGTGCCTTTTCAAGTTGGTTGTGAGAGTGAAGGTGAAGGTGGAGAGGAATGATGCAGAGCGAGCGGAGTGGTAGGCGGCACCGAAGGCAGACACCCGAGAGCAGACTGTGCTGAAGGAGGCAGTCTCTTTCTACCGGAAAGGCAAGAGACGGGGAGAAGCATGGCGAGTACTGCAGGCAGACAGCTAAAGGGCCAGCAGCAGTGAAAAGCTGTCCGGGACGCGGTCGCACAGAATAGCAGCAGTTCCACTGGCAGGTGAAGGGCAAGCTGACGAGACTACCACAGAAGGGTCTGCAGAGCGGGAAACGCTTTCCTGAAGCGAGGACTTCATCGCAGCCATACGCCACAGGTCGGTAATGCCAGCAAACACTGGTGGGTCTGTCCAGGAGTTTTGGGAGCCCGGGGCGTACTGATAGGCATACAAGCAATCAAATAATTGTTTTGAATATCAACTAAGTGATATAGAAGGACAGAGATTACACAAGTCTACATATATCAGATGTCGGCATGGGGAAAACTGGAGTAACGTTTGTGATAAGCAATTGAGCACTAATGAAGGAGTTGAAAGGTAAGATCTGTACAAGTCTTCATATATGAGATGTTAATATGGAGAAGATTGGAACAAGTATTGCCCCAATCCAATGAACACTAACAATGAAGTTAACAAACAAAGCTTCAAAAAGTCTCCATATATGAAATTTCAATATGTGGGAAGTTGGAACAAGTAATACCTGGAGCAAATAAAGTATAAACAGTGAAGGAGTACAACTGTATTATACTTTAAGAGAAAGAGACTACACAATGAAGAGCAAGTTATAAGAAGACCTGGTGAAAGAAGTGCATCAGACAGGGAGCCTTTGGGGAAAGGATACCTGACAGGAGAGTACACCAATGGATCTACTAGATGGATCTACAAAGCCCAGAGGGGGATTCCTGGCAGGGGAGTATACCAGTTAATCCATCTAGAGTATGTGAAAAGAAAAGACAGTGTGAAAAGGTTATTGGCAGGAGTGTATACCAATAGACCATCTTTTAGAAGTCATTGCCATCCTGAAGAAAGTGTTGTGTAAAAGTGAAATTTCTTCTACCCTTAAGGTACCATTGTTTGGAAAAGACATTTTTCTCATCATCCTTAAGAAAGTGTTAAAACACCACCATTTAAGTTGCTGTGTAGAAGAGACCATTTTACCATCCTTTCAAACACCATTGCTTAGGAGGGACTCTTATCATCCTTGGTAGGGTGTTGTGTGAGAGATATCTCAACTAACCTTAAAGAAACATTGTTTAAACTGAACATTTTCAACATTCTACCTGAAACAGTTCAGGGGGATAAAATCATCCCCTGGATACAAGGATTGTTTTGTTGAATTTATATATTTAATTTTTGCATACTTTTTGCTGAATCTAAAGTAGAGACATTTACCTTGCACCTTTTGATTGTATGTTTTAGTGTGAGGGTCAGATACTTTTTGGACACGGACAGTTTACATAATTTTGACGACGTGACACACGGCCTCATCACGAGTTGGGCTGTGGCCCTTAAATGCGGTGGTAGCGGTATTACAGCCGCATTTAAGGGCTGGCCCTATCACGAGTTGGGTGCTAAATGGGCTGTTTTACCTCCAGCCTTTCTCTGGAGGTGAAAATCCCCTGTTTTCGGCTGTATTACCGCCGGCTGTATTAGCCCGCATAATTAGCGCTGAAAATACCCCATTGAATCCAATGGACCCAGTTGGGAATGGGGATTTACCGTTAATACTCAACTCGTGATCTGGCAGTAATACAGCCGGACCGGTCGGTGCAGACTGATCTTTAGTTTTAGTTTCCTATGCAGGGAATCCCTAGGATAGGGAAAGAAAGGCCTTTATCCAAACCCTTTTTATTTAATAAAATGGCTAATGTTGAAAACATTACAACTTTGTGTCCACCTCTCATTTCTGACCTCTCACAGTACTAAGTGAAGAAATCGATTTAATACTTTAGACTAATTTCAAAAGAACGTTCAGAGACTACCAGTGTGGTTTTTCTAAAATGAACTGTCAGCTCCTGTGACACACACTAGTGCAGGCAGGGTTCTGACAGGCAAGGCCGGGCCAGAAGAGGGGAGATGCGAGTGCCTGAGATGCTTCATGAATGTTTTTGTGAATGTTGTGTGTGTGTCTGCGAGTGCCTGTGTGTGTGAGTAATGTTTGGGGAGGGTGGCAGGGAGCAGGTAAATGTAACTGTGTGTGTGTGTTTGTCTGCCTGTTAGTGTCTGTGGTGGGGGGTGAGATGGGAGAAAGGCTTATGGGTGGATAGGGGTGGAGTGGGCGGAAAGAGGGTCCTGGCGGGTAAACCTCCCTGATTTACAAATAATCTCACCAGGTTGGGAGCACTGGGAGCAGGCAGGGGATCGAATTCATGGGACAGGTTAGGGTTGGGGGTATAATAATGTAATATTTCTGCAGATTGATTATAAACCTTTAGGGGAAAAGAAGGGGAATATATATTGTGATATGCAATAAAATGTAAAGATGTATTTGATACAATATGTATAAAGGTTTTGTAAACCATATATACAATAAAAAAAGATTCTCATAAATGAGCGCAAATGAAACGAGTGCAGAGAATGCACTCATTTCATTTGTGCTAATTTCTGAAATGCGCAGGTCACCTTATTCTCAAAGGTGACTGGACATTTCAGGAGGGACTGGACAATAGCGCAAAGGTGCACTGTCCAGCCCCCTTGCTTACATGAATGTCGGGAGCTTGTCCGACGCTAATGTATGACAGGCTCCCTGCAACCACGTAGTTACTGGACGCTGTGAAGGCATCATAAAGCAAGACACAGACAACAGATTCAAAGTTCACAACATAATAGTTTATTAACTGAAATGTCAGGATGGTAAAAGGCCTAACTTGCCCTATATTAAGGTTAGATTTCCCTACCTGAAAGAAACTAAGGAAGGTCTGAATCAAAGAGTTCAACTAAAAAGTCTGTGGGCCTCATTACAAGGTAGGCGGTAAGGGTTTACCGGTACCGGTATTTTACCGGTACCGGTAAACCCTTACCGCCTTACTACGAGGTCCCTTTGCGGCTTGGGGAATTTAATGCCTGCTTTTTGCAGGCGTTAAAAACCAACCCGCAAAGGGACCAGGGAGCTAATTACGGTACCGCAATTTGCGGTGCCGTAATTAGCACCTTCCCCATTCCCATTATGCCCTATGGGGCAAACATGGGAATGGGGAAGGGCAATGGGGGAAGGGGGAATTACCGCCCCACCAACCTTGGAATAGGGCGGTAATTCCCCTTTCCACCAAGGCGGTGCCGGTATTTTACCGGCATGGACCAAGGTGCTAATAGCACCTTGGTCCACCGCCATCCGTGTAATGAGGCCCTGTGTCTAAAACCTATGCTTGCCCTTACAACTAAAGCTAAACATCGCGTAGGGATGTCATTAATCGAAGCAATAGTGATCAACATAAAGTTCTGAGCATTGTCCAGCTCTTTTCTTCCTCTTCAGCTCCCCTACCCAAGTTCAAGAAAGTTCAAAAAAAGTCTAAAGCTTCCCTTCCCCAAGTTTAAAGTAACACTGTACAAATGAAAAGAGTCTCGAGGCCCTCTCCTCAAGACAGCACTTTCGGTTTATCAAGTAGCAGGGTTCCCTTCTCCAAGATATCAACGTAGCAACCAATTTTTGTATCAGTCTTTCAAAGTTCAACTTAACTCTAGGTCAACCTGAACCTCCTGGGTTGCATCACCAGCTCACTCACAGTGCTCCTTCTTGGTGTGTTTCACAATATCTCTGGCTTTCACAATGCAGGGCTCACTGGTCTAGGCACAGTTGTCAGACCACACAGTCCACCCATCACCAGGACCCATAGGCTCTTCAGCCCACAGAGGTTCTTGTGCATTTGGCCCTGTGTACAGCTTCCCATGCATTTAGTTCCTCTTGTTCGCCCTCCTGACTTTATGTGCAGGTTTATACTCTTCTGGCTTCTCCAAGTAGTCTTGTGGCTCTGCCAAAACGTATCACACACCGCTTGTCAGTCTTTGGCCTTGCCGCATGTATTCATTCATAAGCTTCACTTTGTGGTGGCCTTGTTCATGCCCCAACCTTTGTTGCACTCTTTCACACTTTCATTAGCTATTTGCTTTGCCTCTGGTGCTGTATTTCCACTCAGTATTTAGCATTTTTAATGTCAGGTTTGCAGTCAGTTCGGTATTCAAAATGCACTGTTTAACGTTGTTTCACCTTTCCAATCAGTTCGGTATTCAAAATGTATAGTTCCACTTTGTTTTGAACTTTCATTCAGTTCAGTACTCAATATAGCATTGGTTTTAAACTTTCATTCAATTCGGTAGTAAATATAGATAACTCATCTTGGTTTGAAGCTTTCATTCATACAGCGCTGTGTTATTCATGCACAGCCCACCTGGAGCGCCCCGGCTTCTAAGTGGCTTTCCCAGACACTTACCGATCTTCGGCGTCTTGCTCCGGCGGCTCCTGCTGCTTTCTCTCACTTCTCCAGCTGGTGCTCCAACCTCTTCAATTCCCCTTGGCACGCCGGTTGGATTCCTGCATGCACCACCACCTTTGTTGCCTCTGTGTAGACACGGACGGCATCCTCTTCCTTTCCTGCTTGTTCGCAGCACCAGCTGCGAGTTCTCTGTCACAGAGGCTCCCACTCCCTGGGTACATCGACCAGCGTCCTTGCTCCTCTTCAGGTCCCACCTCAGCTGCCTCCTCACGGAAAGGGACCCCTGGTCTCTCGCACACAGGCTTCCCTGTTGCTCTCTTCTCTGCTGCTCAGTTCTTACTTTATACACCTGAAGCCCCTTGACAGGTTGGAGGTGTGGACTCTGTGAGAAACCTGAGGGTTTTCTCACTCCTACTCCCCTTGGATCCTCTATGCAGGTGGCCAGGGAAAGGCCATCGCTATTGATTACTGACTCTGGGGGTAAA
Organism: Ambystoma mexicanum; assembly: GCF_040938575.1. Taxonomy (NCBI): domain Eukaryota; kingdom Metazoa; phylum Chordata; class Amphibia; order Caudata; family Ambystomatidae; genus Ambystoma; species Ambystoma mexicanum. The sequence continues at coordinate 549,538,192 of NC_090938.1, read as the reverse complement.
CAAGCAAGGGAGGATCACCTCGGTGGAGGGTCCTTGGGGATTGGGAGTTAGGTACCTTGATGCAAGACATAGTACCCCCATTATCCTCATGATAACCAGCATAACCCTTTCCCGACCTTTATGGGTCATTATAAGGCAGTTCCCCTTTAGTCCCCTTTTTGGGTACCTAACAGTACTGAGATGAGGAAGAAACAACTGAGCGTTATGAACATTACACACTTTCCACACTCTAGTACTGGGACAAGGAAGAAGCAATAGACACTACTTACTCTCACCACTTTGGTACCGGGACGAAGAAGATGCACGAAGGTCAGGCATGTACGTGTAATCAGAGTCAGGCAGGATTAATTGATGGTATACACCTGCAGCCCATAAATGAACCACAGGTGTATAAAAAGCGGAAGGCTGAAGCACAACGGTGAAGCAGGGAAAGAGAAAGGCAAATCCGAAGGAGCCGTGCAGGAGCGAGAGTAGCAGAGATGCCAAGAAGCCTACCAAAACCCCGGGCGTCCTGCTGGTGTGATTGTGCAGGACGGAGATCCCACAGGAAACAAGCCGGGCAACAGGCGCTGCCGGTAAGCGGAAGCAGAGCTGTGCACGAGAGCTGGAGAGTGCTGAGCGAAGCACCCAGCGAACAAGCTTTCCCGCTCAGGGAGAAGCTGTTAACAGGAGCTGCCGGGTCCGGATAAGTGTAGTAGACACTAGGACCACCTGGGCGCTCCAGGGGATCGTGAATGTAGCAGCGGCCCACAGGAACGAGCAAAGTTGCCTTTAATGAATATTGAATCACGTGAAACATGCAAAGTTGCCTTTATTGAATACAGAATTGAAAGAAAGAAGGAAAGTTGCATTTACTGATTAATGAATTGAATGAACCAAGCAAAGCAGCTTTTTTGGAATATCGAAATTGAATGAAGGAAGCAAAGTTACATTTATTGAATACCGAATTGAATGAAACAATGATGCACTTTTTAAGAACTAAACTGAATGAAATAAGCAAAACCTGAATCTATTGAACACTGACTGAAAGGGAAGGACACACTTGCTAAATATTGAAGAATGAACTGAAAGCAACTAGGAAACTAAGTTGAATGAAAGAATCTTAGGGCAAAGTTGGAGTCAAGGTTGAGAAACCACTTGTATATTAAAGTTGTGGAGCTACATTGGAGAAACTACTTCTTTGGCTGAATATTGAACTACTCAAGGAGAACTGGAAGTTCCTGGTTGCGTGACCTGCAATGGGTTGACCGTGTGGTCTAAAACTGTGCTAAGACCAGAGAACTACTATCTGTTGAATAAAGAACAGTTGGATGTGAATTGAAGGTTCCTGGTAGCGTGACCTGTAATTGGTGGACCGTGTGGTCTGAAACTGCACCAAGACCAGAGAACCCCTATATGCTAACAAGGAGGTTTGCTGTTAGGGAAGAAGGAAAACAACCATTGGTGTGTACCAGACTTGGGGAAGGGAACCCTGCGTTGTAAAGAATTGTTGAAATACAAAACCAAAGCTCCAAGATACTTATTTTTTGTGTCATCTTTTCATATTGATCTTGGAAAAGGAAACCCTGAGACGTGCTGCCCTGAAACTGTACTGAACTTGGAAAAGGGTATCCTGACCTTTACAAAAGTGTGGAACTTTATTGTTGCCAAGTCCGATAGAAGGTACATTGACCACTGTAATGAACTTATTTACATTTGGGGAAAAGGAGCTGAAGAGTAGGTCCGTGCTGGAGATAGTTCTGAACTTTACTTTTGGAATACTGTATAGTTTATGATTGACATCCCTACTCATTGTTTTGTCTTAGTTGTGAGGGCAAGTATAGGTTTTGGACACAGACAGACTTTTTAGTTGAACATATTGACACAGACTTTCCTCAGTTTCTTTAGGTAGGGAAATCCCACCGTAGCATGGGGCAAGTTAGGCCTTACTCTATCCTGACATTGCCATTAATAAAAGCTTTGTGTTATGCATTGAATCTGTTGTCTTTATCTCCTTCCATGATGCCAATCTCACAACTCATAATTAGTCTTGTCCAGTCATAGTTAAAGGGACCTGCCTGACCCTTACAATACTCTGCAGGCATCCTCCTCATCCCAGTATCAAAGTTGTATAATTAAGGTTTAGTGTTCATTACTCTTAGTCGCCTCTTCCTCGTCTCAGTACTATAGAAGCTACAATGTGGGGAAATGAGGGGAGAGATTCCACAATAGCCCATAAAGGCTGGGGGAGGGTTAGGTTGGTCGTCAAAAGGGTAAGGGGGATACCCTGTCTTGCATGCGGGCACCCCACTCCCAATCCCCAAGGACCCTCTACCCAGGTGATCCTCCCTTGCTTCTCCGCCCCCCAGGGTCAGGATCCAACAGCGATGGCCTTTCCTGGCCACTTGAGAAGAGGATCTACGGGGAGTAGGAGTCTGGTTTCTCACAGCACGCATTTAATTGAAAAAGTGCTGTTAACGGGCCAGTCTTGGTTAAAGCACTGAAAAAAAACCTTTCCTCCTCTTCTGTGCATTTAAAAGCACAATCCTGTTTCTGAACTAGGGATGCACTTTTAAATGCGCAGAAATACCACCCCATGGTATTGCCCCACCCCCTTGACGAGGACCGGGGTTACCGTGACAAGCCCCTCGTTTCCAACAAGCCGGCGTTAATCTATCACAGCTGCCGGTCTCGAACAGGTCCTACGGTCAGCCATTTCGCCTCAGCATGACGAGGCATTCTGTCCTCTGGCTTCAACCCAGTGAACCGTGTTAGCAGAACGTGGCTTCCTTTCCACAGGGATTTTGAACAGACAAATCCAACCCCTGCTGTTTTCTATTTTCACATACTGGTAAGTTTTCCAGTACATTTATGCCTCCCACTATCTACCTGGGTTTTAGCAACCGCCCCCTGGAGGGTTTTTTACATGGTTTTTTTACATAGTTGTTATTGTGTTTCCGCCTCGGTCCAGCACCAGCGCTCATACAGTTTTTTTGCCTTTCTAGGATGGGTGTGCTTGCTCATTATAGCACCCATGGTGACTACTGACTCCATCCTTATTTACTTAAGACGGATGTGTTTTCCTCTCCACCAAGCCCTTCGGACAAGTTTCACTCGGAGTATTTCACTACCAAGGTACCTTTTACGTGTGTTCCTGCCCTACCGGGCCTTTTACTGTTGAACACCAGAATTTTTTTCAACTCTTGATGTTAGCATTATGCTACGCTCCTATCCACATATGGGCTTGCATGCACCCGTATACTTATACCATGCTTTTACCAACCTGCATGCCGTCTCCTAGATATGATCCTCTATAGGATCCCTCACCATTCACTCTATGACCCCTTCTGGGTACCTCGCACTCCCTTTACTTATTGTAGTGCTTGTTCTACAGTTATATTCATGATCCGGAGCACTACCTTCCGGATAAAATCATTAGGAGCATAACCACAGCATGTTCCGACGGCTTCTAATAAACTTTCACTGACTTTTTGCTCTTTCTATGAATTATACCCTCACTATGGCTGTAATTTCTCCACAGCATTTTCAGAAGCGTGACCCAGGTGCGCCCTGCCTTTTTCTTTCTACTTGGCTGCATTGTTACACAGCGTATGAAGTTCAATAGGTCTGGAAAAGTAGCCTCTACGGACTGCACTCCGTTCTTTAATCTATACTGGGTGAGTGGTCCGTATATTTATGACAGCATACCCTTGAATTAGGATATCCCTTTGAAGTTGTCTGTATAGCAGCCTGTCTATATGATTTAAGTATTCCCTTTTTCTGCCCCCTTTTAGGGTGACACTATCAACTCACCTCCATCCTGCCCTGAGGAAGGCTCTGACTACTGATGCCAGTTTGGCATGCCGAAACGTGATTTATATATATGTTGTTCCCTTTAGGAACGAACCTTTGATTCTTTCCTACAAGTTGGCAGATTAAATATACAAACTGAGCTAAAATAATATTCTTTTTGTATACCTACCAGGGTAATTTTGTATACACCCTGGAAGGCCCTATGTTGCAGGAACTATGGGTAGCCTGTAAGAATTGTTTTATTTTGATGTGATTAATATGTTATCCCTTCTTGCACTTGATGTATTTGTGATGAATGTTCTGTTTCTCTTCATCTGTTCAGTTGCTCTATTCTACTTATCTTTTGTTTCAGAAATTGTGTAAAATCTCAAAAAACTGTGCTTTTAACAATAAATGTATCGTTAGCATTTCTCAGACTTCTTCCTTGTTGTATCCTTAGTGATTTGCCTCGCAAACACTAGCCTTTAAACTACTATGGAGATTTAACTTGAATGTTGGACAGAATTTAGGACTGTCTCAAGTGTGAGTACCCTTTTGTCGTTTTTTGTAAAAACTACTACTATTACTAACTGTAGGGGAGGCATGATATACTGACACAATGGATGCAATTTGTAAAAACTTTATTAAAGATGTTGGGAGTGGAGCACCCCTACTTTGCCCCATAGTTAAGATGGGAGTAGTCTTGACCATTAAATGATAAACAAAACAGTCCTAGTGGAGTCTGTCAAATCAGAATGGCCTATGCTAACAAAACATGATGCCTGCCCTATCTCTTATACAAAAAGTGAAAAGAGGATTAAATGTATGCAAAGGAAAAATCAGTGTTCAAAAAGAATAAACCAGTTTTTCTCCTCATGTTATACCTCATGGAGTAAGGCTGTCCCCACAGGCAGGATGACACACTGGCTCGGTTTCCAAACTATAAACATTTCCAAAATGTGGATCGAGGCCTGCCTGGCCTTCCACGTTAAAGTCTCTTTCCTTGTCTTTCACAATTAGTACGTCAACACAAAGTTCACAAATGTCCCCCTCTGCCGGGCTCAGACCTTTCACCACAGAGTTCACATAGGCCTCCCTCTGTCAGGCTCAGACCTCTCACTATGCAGTTCACGTAGGTCCCCCTCTGTCGGGCTCAGATCTCTCAAATCAAAGTTCAACACACATCTGCAGGGGGATCCCTTCCCCAAGATTATTATACTTTGGGTCTCCCGTTGTCAGGCTCTGACTACTTTCGGACGTCAAAGACTTTCGAATGTGTGTGGCTTTCTTTGCAGACCACCGCAGTACCACTTCGACTCAAAAGTTCACGTTTACTGTTGCTTACTTCACTTTTTTTGTTCATCCGCTTTATTGCTTCAAACAATGTACCTTTCACAGAGACTTTCGAGTGGGTTACTTCCTTTCGCTGGACCACTCCGTTACTTAGCATTGTTGATCTCGCAGCTGTCCTTGTTTCAAAGTTCACTAAGAGGTCTGCTCTTCTTCGTGTCTCATTCACACCTGTCTCATTCACACATTTGTCTGTGGAAGATAGCTCAGGGGCAAAGCGCTCGCCTTGCAAACAAGACGACTTGGAGCAACACAGGTTCGATACCCAGTTCCGCGCTTAGAAACTTCTGGGTATTAAGCGCGTTATAAATAACCAGTTACAATTACACACGTGCAGCCTTCACTTGCGATATAATGTTGCTACTTCATTCACTTAACACACACCAGTCTCTCAGGTCGCTTGCCAACTCACTGGCTGTGTGTGTCTCTTTCTTCATATTGCTATTTCCAATTTACGAGGCAAGGTTAGTACCGCAGGCTTGGCCTCGCCTACCCAACTCTGCATTTCACCCGGGAGGGTCGCTGGCATCCTTGAAACACAATGCAATCTTCACTTGTGGGATCTGGCCTTCTACATGTGTCTTTCGTGGTCTGTTGGAGGCAACAACCTCCAGGGGTTTTCGGCCCACTGCTCTCGTCCCTTGGTCCGTTGCTCTGCTCCGGTAGGTGTGCCTTTGTCCCAGAAGTTCTGATCAAACTCGTGTTCCGCCTTGCTCAGAGTGTGTTGTTAGGTGTTGCCTTTTATTCATGTGAGGAGAGCTAATTGGTATTAGGTGTATGCACTTAGAGTAAAGTGCCTGACTTTGCCTGACCCGATTAACGGGACATGTCCAACACGTGAGAGTTGGTCTCATTGCTCTCATTCACCTTCTTCCTCGGCCCAGTGTTTGTGTAAAAAAGGGGGAGGGGGTGTTGGGACTTCGGAAGATGGGAGAATACCGCATCCCGCTACCGGTTGCCTCACCCCCACTTCACGAAGACCCCTCGCCCCGATGATCCTCCCGCACTGGTCCACCCCCAGGGTCTGGATCCAAAGGCAATAGCTGTGCCCTGGCCACCTGAGAGAGAGATCCCCGGGGACTAGTGGGTGAGATAACCTCTGGTTTCGCACATACCCCACTCCACCACTCCTAGTCTACCTCTACTGCTTATACTCCTCTCTCACACAGACACTCTACAGACCTCTTCCTTAACAATAACCTTTGCACTCCAATACGCTCTCACCTTCACTGGTCTCTAGGACGTCCTGCACCTCATCCTGTCCTCACCCAACTAACCCACACTAAAACATGCACACAGTCTTACTTAAATACCCCACCCCTTCCAGTATTTGCCACTTACCTTACCCAATAGCTTACCTGGCTCCATGGTTTGTGACAGGGGAAGGCCATTGGAGGGCTTAAAAGGGCTGGAAAGCCCCAGCCCTTTCAACATGGACCCTGCTGGAGTCCTGGGATACTAGACCAGTTTAGGTCTGCAGGGCCTTTTAAAATAATATTGATTTTATCCCTTGTGGGCTAGGTTCAAAGGCCTTTGTGTTTTTATAAAAATCCCTGGTGGTGGAGTTCTGAGCCCCCCCCCCCGGTGGGTTAGTGGGGACTGGCTTCTGGCCGGGCTACAACTGACACTCGGTGGGGTGACAAGCCTTGTTGGGTGTAGGTGCTAGCAGTTTCCAGATTCCAACTGCCCGCGCCTACACCCAACAAGGCTTGTCACGCCACCTAGTACTTAAACTCTCGGGAACCCTGGAGTTTTGGTTCTCTGACAAACCATGTGCCAGGCTGCAGGCAATATTTTAATGTAATATTGAAACTGTGCGCTGGGGACCGGCCATCCCGACAAAAACTCCAAACCCCTTGAACCTACAACTGACACTCATCAGCTGGAGCCACACTCCCAAGCTGGCCGGTGTTGCAGTTGACACGGCACCTCTTGGTGCCACGTCTCCCTTTCTCCCTTTTCGGCGTCCTTCAGCCGGTTTTGTGTCCTCTGCGGTACCACGTAAAAGGGATGCCGCTGCTGCCTCACGGTTTCTGGAGTTATGCAGCGCTGCATCGCCCCCTCAGCTTCTTCTGTTGCGGCCTCCAAATCTGATGGGACCATGGAGCTGGCCCTGTCACAACTTATTCATATAACAAAAAGCAGGTATGTTGCTATGCATTACTGCCACTGCATATGGTCAAACTGGTGCCTGACAATCATCCAAGAATATTGATATTACAGATGCGTTGTTGATGGTTATTTTCTGATTCTGGTTTGAAAAACCCGTCCACGGGAAGAGTGTATCCCTGACAAATGCACATCCCCAGGACATAGCTATGTAAATTTGGGAATGCAAAAATATATTTCAGTACCCATTTAAATATGAATATGAAATAGAATATGAACAGTACATAAATATGTTAATTAACGATTTACGGTAAAATGTACACGTATGATGTTGAGTCTTTGCGTCAAATCGAGCATTAATCCAGCACATTGTTAATCATCAAGCATTCAGCACACATGGCAACTTTAGTCGCATAAACATTATGTAATACTATGCTTACATTATTTGCTGATCTTCCATTGTCTCTATGTAAAGATGAGCGACTGTCTCGAACAACAGATCCCAGTAATAGCAACTTAACTTTCTTATGTTCGGTTTCATTATAGTGAATCTTATCAATTCTCTGTGGATATTCAACACATTGTGGCCTTCAAATTTTAGTATGGGGGAGTCAAGGACAAATAACAAAGACCCTTTATTGGGCCTGCCAAAGAAAGGTTTCGTTTTCGGGAACAAATGCCACAAAAATTAACAATAGTTTTTTCTACTTTCAATTGCAAGCTGTGCAGTGAAACTAATGAAATATTTCAACTATTCCACATAACAAAATATTGGGCCTCATGTCGAGTCCGGCGGGTTGCCGCCAGACTCGGAATGAATTACCGGCACCTGACTTCCCGGTGCCATCGGGCTATTCCAAGTCCGGCAACTGGGAAGTCAGGTGCCGGCAATTTCGTTAATCCCCAATCCCATAGAGTCCTGTTGGACTCTATGGGAATGGGGACACGGGAGCACCGGCACCGTTAACCATGGTGGAGGTGCTCCCATGACAAGCCTGCCTACCATAGTCACTGCGCCCGGCAGGGTCAGACCCGTCGGGCGCAGTGGCTCTGGCAGGCAGACTTGTAGTTTGCCAGTCCGGAAACAGCAGTGCAGGTAGGCTTACCAGTACCGTTGTTTCCGGACCGGCAAACTTATAATGGGGCCCATTTACTTCAATTTTAACGGTCTCAAGGCAGCCTGTCCCACTGCATTTTAGGCTCCTTCAATACATGCGGCTATGCGCATGGCCAAACTCAGCCTTTCATCCTTCTGAGGTCGATAAATGAGCACCACACCGTGGGTGATAATAAGCAGCGCTCAGGTACCTAGGGGTTTGTGGCGCTATATAAATGCCAAATTATTATTATTATTATTATTATTATTATGAGACGTGTGGAACATGGACACCACACATTGCTGTGTTCTTATGCCCACAAACAGTCATGTAGCTGGTCTGATAGCACACCAACTAGAGCGCTCGCTTTGACATCTGTGCAGAGCCTGCTGATGCAGGTTCGAATCCCGGCAGGGCCAAGCTTAGCCTTTCATCCTTCCGAGGTCGATAAATGAGCACCACACACCGTGGGTAATAATAAGCAGCGCTCAGATGTTTGAGGGTTCGTAGCGCTATATAAATGCTAAATTATTATTATTATGTGCCTGGGCATGTATGTACTGGTTGTTATAGATGCCCAGAAGTTAGGCCATCCTGCAGCAGTGGGGATGGGATGCAGATCTGTCTTCCCATATGGTTCAGATTAGGCTAGGTGCTGTTTGCATTACTGTCGAAAGAATTTTTACAAACATGTGCCAATCTTTGCTCAATGTAAAGTCAAGAAACCCAATCACAACAAAACCTAACATTGTCGAGCCTGTAAAAATCCAAGCCATCTCCTCACTTTTCAAAAAACAGAATTTGAATACACACCATGAACCCAATACGACTTCTGAAATTCTGTCCATCGGTCAAATCATTTCACCCTTGGTAGTCTGCCATCTATTGCAACATTACTGAATGCACCTACTTCCCAACACCTGCTATTCGCTACCCACCTTCAGTGCAGATCAAAAACACACAAACTCATTTCACAAATCATCTCGGACATAGAGAGGTGGTTACAGCGCAACATACAGATGCATGGATATTGATGGATGAAAAGCGGTGGGTTAATATTTAGAGACGGCACAGGGAGATCGGGAAGGGAGGCAAAGGGGCGATTGCCCACCAGGCTAGTCGGACGGTTGCTCCCAGGGCCCTAGGCTCAAAGTGCAAAAAAAACAACAACAAAAAGAAAAACCTTAAATTTCCAGCCTGCCTAGAATGAGCCGAGTTTTGAAAGGCTTGCAGGCTTCTCTGTAGATCTAGTCAAGTAATCATCTTGATTTCAGCAATGTTACAGGCACGCCTGGTTGGCCTCCACATGGGGGCCTCGACAGTAAGATGGAAATTAGCATAGGCCACAGGCACATGCTCATAGTGCACATCAGCAAAGTATGCATTTAAATGACATATTCTGTCACCCAGGATGTCAATGTTGGCTAACATTGTAGTCCATAAACCTTTGGGCTATTGCAATTCGCACCCACTTACCAAGAATCCTATTTGCCAAGGAAGTTAGACTCCGTATTTTATAAGGGTTTTCCTTGCTTTGATTCTATATGACTGCTTCGAGCACTTGTGAGTTTATTACAAAAAGGAGTTTAATAGTACCATGAATAATAACCATGAATTTTAAAAGTGTGGTAGTTTGTGGTACTCACTTTTGGGCACAGTTGGATATTACTTATTAGTAGAATAATACCATTACTGGTCATGTTTCATGCACATAATAGTCAATAATATCCCTTTTAAGCATTTCCTGTGAAAGGCCGTTAGAATGTGGGCATCTGAGAGGCCATCATTTTCACCCCTTTCCATGGCCCTTTCTTAAAACTTTAACACCGTGATTCATGGAATTATTTGCACGTAAAACGCACAGTTGCGCGCCATTCTTCCCGAAAATCCCCATACCTTAAACAGGGATTTTCGGGCAGAAAGGTGCGCAAATGTTAGTTTTACGTGCAAATAATTCCATGAATCAAGATGTATGTGTATTGAAGGAAAGCGCCTCTGCTTCCTTGAAAACTCAAATACACATTATAGGTCACTTTTCCTCCTCCATCACGATATACCAGGATAACACCCTTCGTAGCTCCCTCTGCTTCCATGAATTGAAATATGCAGCAACCTTTACAAGAGAGTGCAACATGTCAGCACAATAAATGCCGAGTCCACTCAGCGTCTGTCGCTGTGTAGTCCAGGTGCAGACCCCGTAGCTACAATTACCATTAAGTATTCAACCACAACTTCTTGTTGTGCCTTGAAGAGGATGAATGGCAAATAAATGTGATCTACCATGTACATGTGAACCAGGGTAATGGAAGGGGGTGAGTTACAAGCAATTAGTCAATGAGTAAGATGGAGTGTTGCTCCGCTCTTACCAGCCGTGTGTGGACTGCGTCGGAGGATTATTTCCTGGATTGCCTAGATCGCCCGTCTGTGAGAGGAAGCATTACGTCCTGTGAAACTCGGACATTTGTGCTCACGCAACCTTAAGGACTTGTTACCAAGCTTCCTGATTGGAAGGAACCCCAACCACGCCCCCTGCAATGCCTCGTTCTCGAACTTAATCCAGGTGCACGCGCATCCTGGAAGTGCATTTGAAAGTGCACCGACTGTTAGACTGGTCGTGCTGGCCGTGATGCTCTGCTCTTACCAGCTGTGTGTGGTCTGCGTCAGAGGATTGTGCCTGGATTGCCTGGAACGCTCGTCTGTGAGAGGAAGCATTACGTCCTGTGAAACTTGTACGTTTGTGCTCCCGCAACCTCAAGGACTTGTTACAAAGTAATTGTGTGGGATTGTGTGGGAATTGTGTTGGGGCTTAGGGTAATGGTTGTGGTTGCAGCTACGTTGTATAGCCGTGGATACTATCTGAATGGGGTTTCCTTCTCTTTTGCTTTAGGCTTCCTGATTGGAAGGAACCCCAACCACGCCCCCTGCCAAGCCTCATTCTCGAACTTAATGAGGATGCGCATGCTTCCTGGAAGTGCCTTTGAAAGTGCACCGACTGTTAGACTGTTCGACGGGGCAGGGGCTGGGATGTTACTGACAGAAATGTAGTTTTTATTATAGCCACCTTGACCTCATCTATAGGTCGCTACCGGCTGAAAAGAAGCCCCTCCTCCCGTAGGTAAGGTTAACTGACGGCGAAGGGGTGGTCCCTTCTTTGAGTTTTTGTGTGGGTATTCATGATCCAGTGTTGTGCCTAGTAAACATGGTGAACAGCCTTCGTAGCGGCCGTAAACTCTAAGAGTCTCTGCCCGTCCTACGAGCAGTTCTAGCATCGATGCCCACCAATGTTTCTGGTGGGTTATCGAGCGTATGAGGTGCCTAATAAAGTTGGGACCTCAATGTGTGATGAAGTGCCATCTGCTGTTTGCACACAATCCTTATATTCGATCGATGCTGCAGAAAGTGTTCCAGTGTGCTGTCCCGAGAAAGGTAATGGTGGGGAGGGGGCCCTTAAGGCCCATGCTCAGGCAAAAACATTTAAGCTGACAGAAATGAACAGAATTGATGATATGAGGGGTCCTGGTCCACCGAGTGTTATAGATGTACCACTTGAGCATGCAAAGTTATTAAGCACTATGGGAATTGTGTCGACCAGACCCAAGATCACTGATGTCTCTATGATTGCCCCTGTGATTGAGGCAGAGTTGGGAAAACGTATGAGGTATTCCCTTGGCCCCTCTACCCCGGTGACCAAAAGTAGGTATGGGATTGAAAATGTACACATGTTTAGTAAAACTACTGAGAATATTGCCCCCAGGGGGGAGAGGGAGGATGCTGTAGGTACCTATAAGGTTGACTATTAAATCGAAGACTTCTGTAACATAAAATCCAGTTCACCTACCGATGTAAAACCTAACCCCATTCCGTTGGGGGCGCTATCACTGTCCGAGCAGGAGATGGCGATGTTCGCCTCTTCGCAAAACCCCGAAGTGAGGCCATTTGAATTGGGTCAGCCTATAGAACAGCACATTTCGGATTCAGAAGTCCTGCGTACGGAGTTCCCGATGATGACGAGAATCCTACATTTGTTGGACAAGGGCCACGAACAGACCCACTGTGAAATTTCAGTCTTGAAGGGGGTACTTGTGGAGCTGTTATCCAAATGAGTCGGATTGAAGGCTTCCTATTTGCCTGTGATGCTGTGGCTGCATTAGCCACGGGACAAAATAAACCAAAGGTAGCCATGGTAGATCTGGCAACGCAAACACCAGCCGATCCGAGGATGGTCGGTAATGTCATTACCGACATCAAGTTCTTTGCTGCACTTGCTGCCACCAACAGCCCGAAGGGGGAGACCAAGTGTAACCTGCCGCTGATGGAGTTGAATCAGGCGGTGACAGCTAATGCTTTGGCTATACAGCAAATCCTCAAGGGGCACAGAGTCACTCCAGTCTTAGAGCATGGTGATGATGCCGTGCCGGGGATAGTGGAACAGGTGGGTGAGAAGGTTCAGCATACAAGACAGGAACTCATGGATAGCCTGTCTGCACTCACTAACTTAATAAACCTAGAGGATGATTTACAGGTTAATCTTGGGCAAATTACCTCAGAGATACCTATTCTTGAGCAAGAACCATGCCCTAATGTTGTGCTAACTAGAAAGCAAAGATAATTGGCAGCCAGGGCACAAAAAAGAAAGTTTCACCAAGCTAAGAATCTTAGTGCCGCTACAAAAAAAGTCAAGAATGATTTTCTAAAACTGAACATGAAGTCTACCCTTCCCAGTAAAGTTGGTGGTAATTTATCTAATGAAGAAGAGGTCATTGACCTACAACAACTCAATCAATAATCGAAGGCACTACTGAATCTTGGTGTCTTGAATGCTGAACACCTGACTCACCCGTGTAAGGCAAACACTGATAATAAAAACACCAACAATGATGTGGGACAACCAAGGGCAACGGATAACATAAGCAAGGGGTCGGCAAAAGATGAGCCCTTGGATCTATGTAGACACAAACAAATGGATCTTCTAAATGTTTATCCTGCATTGCATATCAAAAAAGCGTTGAACAAGATTAAAGTATTGGGTGGAGTAAAACCTACTAATTTGTTGCATGAGGGCAAGGGAAAATTGGTGGGGAGCTTTAGTCCAGCAAAGACTTCTGTGCCGACTTTGAAAGGGTCCAACCAGGCTCAACCCTGCCCCGAATCGCTTCAAGTTGACACAAAGGTTGGAATCTGCAATATACCAACAGGACCCGAGGGAGGTGTGAATGTAGAATGCCGTTTGATGCTTTCCCAAAGGTACCCCCCAAGTAGGCGGGAGTAATTGGTGGCCCCCAATGGGTGGAGGGCCGCAATGAAACTGGATTAGATGAGGGCTTGGTCCTTACCACTGATATACCGTCGATCTTGGGATGGGAATGTAAGGTATCTACTAAAGGGACAATGAGTCTCAATCGATCGGCTATACTTAAGGCCTTTCAGGCCATACCCTCTTTGAGAATGATCCGAACTGATGACATCGATTGGGTGCACCTATCCGCAAATAACAATACCAGGATGGTATGTGGGTATCACTTGCCCATCATCATGAAATTGATCTGGGCTCAAAGATGGGATTTTTGATTGATTGATTTGACTCCATCTATTTTCCATACGGAAGAGCAAGCCTTTATGGAAAAGCCACCTCCAAGGCCTGAGGTGCCAATGGGTCGGTTACTGGGTAACAAGCCATCTCAACTCAGTGAGGAGCTGTTTAGGCAATTTATGACTTTTGCCGCAGCTGTTTCTGGTTCAAGGGGGGGGGGTAACTCTGGACCTCAGTCGCAGGCACTCACTCCAGTTGATGACAACTAGAGTGATGGTCCAGGGGGTGACACTGATGTCGTGGAATGCAGGGGGTGACACTGATGTCGTGGAATGTGTGCAGCTTGAAGAACATTCAGTTATGGGCCACACAACTCGATGAGGAGTCACGCCCAGTGGTCATTTTAATCCAAGAGACCATGCACTTGGGGCAATATGAAGTTGATGGCTATGAAATGTATGTTCAGCCAGCAAATAGAGGAGTATAAGGGCGCTTCTCAGGTGGATTGGCAATATTGATTGATAAATCCCACAGAATTTCCTCCGAATTAGTGTTTTCTGATTACTCCATTTTAGCAGTTAATCTAAGCTTTCCAGGTGATAACACGGGGGGATATTGGTTATTTGTTTATATTAGAATAAAGTGGTTACAGCGTATACTGAAGTCTCTGAACAGTTTGACAAGATCCTTGAAGATGCTTTCTCAGGCAACCCTGGCACCAGGGTTATTGTGGGGGGTGACTTCAATTCCACCTGCATTGAGGTGGGTGGTGATAGTGGTTGCTACCCCCGCTCTTCCGGTGCCTTCTCGAGACGTAACGGGAAGAGGTGGGTCAACTACTTGTTGGCATGGGATATTCAATTAGTGCCGCCTAATGCAGGATTGCCTGAACACACATGGCCACGTGGGATGTACCAATCGTTTATTGACTATTTTTTTGTTTCTACTGCACTTCTGGGAGAAGTGGACAGGATGTCAATTTGTGATCTCTCCCTTGGTGACCATCTGGCTTTGAAATTATCCATGAAGGAGCCTTGAGGCTGATTGTCCCTGACCGTCCTTCCATTTCTTTGAGATGGGACTTTAAATTATGCCGTAGGATGGTGTTTAGTTTAAAGGACGAGCCCATGATTATTTTTCCAGCTGAAATTAACCAAGTATAGCGTAATAGGATGAAGATGCTAAAAATTGAACTGTTGCTTGCTGATAACCAGAGAATGTTTTATTATATACTAAAAAACGATACTAGACTGGTGTGGTCCATGCTGAGAGCCATTGTAGGATCAGGGGAACCACTGAAGGAAGCTGCAGTGGCTGCTCCAACTTGGGTAAAATGTTTTCAAAACAAATATGCTCTTCCTATGCGGTTTGCTAGTGCTCAAGCTAGGAATTTTGAGAAGCTGATTTTGAGAACTTCTCTGTGGTCGGCCGATGATATTACTCGGGCCATAGCGAAGATCAAGAGCTCTAGGGCACCGGGCCCTGATGGCACTCCACCTTGTCTAATTAAAACCGACCCAGTATTATGAGCCAAGATCTTACAGAATAAGTATGATAGTATCCGCCAGTTAGTT
Source organism: Ambystoma mexicanum (assembly GCF_040938575.1). NCBI lineage: Eukaryota > Metazoa > Chordata > Amphibia > Caudata > Ambystomatidae > Ambystoma > Ambystoma mexicanum. The sequence continues at coordinate 549,522,761 of NC_090938.1, read as the reverse complement.
GTCATCCCGGCTTCCTGGTGCTCTGCAATCATTGTACCCATTCATAAAAAAGGCAGCTTAGATGACCCGAATAACTTGCTCTGATGGACCCTTCGGCCAAAATCTTTACATACCTACTTTTAGAGATAATCCAGCATTATATTGTGCAACTTGATTTGCTGCCGCATTTCCAAGTAGGATTCCGTAAGTATTTGGGGTGCTTGTTAAATATGACCATTATGGCCCATTTGTACGATCAAACCAAATGCTCAAACACTGGCACAATTTATATGGCAGGGTTGACCTTACAGCCACGTTCGACACTGTCATTAGATCCGTGTTATGGGAGAAGATGATTGCTCTCGGTTTTCTGATCCATCTGGTGGCTATGATTGCTCTTCTCCACCAAAACACTAACTATAGAAATAGGTTGATCAAGGATGGGGCTGTGACAGATGCAATAACCACTGAGATAGGGCTCAAGCAGGGATGCAATCTGGCCGCTACTCTTTTTAATCTATACTTCGCGGATTTGGAGTCAGCCTGGTGTGATGCTGTTATATATCCGGTCAAGTTGGGCCGGTTGGTATTGAACTAGTTAGGCTTTGCAGATGATCTGTTGTTTATGGATCGCACCCCTTTCGGCCTCCAGGCGAAACTTTCATTATTTCATTGTTATGACTTTAAGAACAACCTACAAGTCAATCCAGTGAAATCTTTCATCATTATATTTGCAGATGGCAAGAAACAAACATCTACATTTTCCTGGTCCCTGAATGAGGTTGTAATACCTAAGGCATTATCGATCAGGTATCTGGACTATCAGCATTCATCTAATTATTCTGTGGCTATGTGGAAGGAAGTTCTCAATGGAAAATTGAAGTCGTTGACCTCCCAAATGAAGATCATGTATCACCGCCACAGTACATTTTCACTGTTGCCCAGTATTCAGTTCTACCTTTTAAAAGTGAAACCGATTTTTTTGTATGCACTTGACATCTGCACATCTGAGATGGAAGATTTCCTGGACTGTGACCAGGGCAGATTGTGGAAACAGCTACTTGGATTGGCGCAGTCAATTCCAAACATGTTGATTTGTCATGAACTTGGTCTTCTCCCCCTGTCTGTTAAATGGCACTGGGGCATGCTGAATGGTTATGTCAAAATGTTTGTGCCACCCAAACAGTCTTTATACGAAGATCTGGCTGGCTGATAAAGGAGGGACGTCCGCCGTCCATTCTGAGATTTAAAACCAAAATGGAGAAAATATTAGAGGACACAATGGGGGTCATTACGACCCTGGCGGTAGGGGGTTAACCGCACCGGTAGAGCTGCCGACGCCGTTAACCCCCTACCGCCTCATTACGAGGTAAAACCAGGCGTCCTTAGCGTGTCCCGCGAGCGGACCAGCATGCTAACAACGGGCCCGTCATTAACAGGCACGTTGTTAGCATGCTCCCCATTTTCATTGAGCCCAATGGGGGCTCGAATGGGAATGGGGATGCACAGGGTCTAGGTTCCCTGAATGGGGAAATACCGGGCCCTCCAAGGTCGGAATGGCCCGGTATTTCCCCATTCAGGGAACCCGGTACCCGGTATGGGGGTAGCCATGCCGCTACCTCCATACTCGGAATGACCCCCAATGATTGCAAAAGATGACTTAGTGGCCGGTCTTCCAGCATGTAAAAGGAAATTCCAGTCCTACTATTGGTGTGTCATGTTGGATTAAATATGTAAGAGTAAAACCTACTGTGAATACGCTAAATTTAGAAGAAAATGGGGTGATCGTGCACACTATCTAGAAATCTTTCTGTGCAATAAAGCAAGAAAAGCCTATCTCCGTTTCAAACTAAACCAATTTATGACTAATGAAAAAGTCAATACTGGGATCATAAAGTGGGATCATAAAGTGGTTGATATGTCGTCTGGTAGATGTCGCTTTTGTAGTCACTACAATGAGTTGGAAACCCTGAAACATCTGACAATTGACTGCACATTTTTTGAACTATAGAGAGGAGTGATCTTTGGCTAATTTTTGCTTACATCATCCAGCATGTGGAGAGAGAGCTTGTGGGAACGATGCATGAGGGGGAATAGCCAACAGTTGTTGCTTGGACTAACAAAGCTTGTAGACATCCTGGAGGAAGCACTGTCCCATAAAACAAAAAAAGATAAGGAGGCGACTTGATAGTCTATCAATTATGGGAGATTTATAGGCAATTGTAAATTCTAGCCATGAGGCTTAGGCCCAGTTTATATTGATGTGCAATATGGAGGCCAATTGGATGGTTAATGTGTTATGTGTTGGGAATTTTGACCTTATCATTATATGAATTTCCACATAAGAGGCACAGGCCTACCCTAAAGCTGATTTGTAACATGGAGGATAATTGTATTTTCTAAAAGTTTCTGTTGTTTTGAACTGAGCGATTTTATTGTAATATGAATTGAAAGGTATGAATTGTGTTGCTTTGAATTTATTAAATGTTTTGTAAAGGTTTATTTTAAACCATAAACAATATTTAAAAAGAATATGGGCAAAAGAAAGGGGTTGTGTACCAGGTTACAGAAGGGAATTGAGTAGAGAGTAAAGGGATGGCGCAAAAGGGTGACAGGTATGAAAGTTCATTGTAAGGAAGCAGAGGATCAAGAGGCATCAGGGATGTTGTGCAATGGAAGAACGCCATAGGGTGATGTGTATGGAAAATAGGGTAAATGAGACAGAGATATAAATCATGACAGGTAGGTTATTAGATTGAGTGACCGTTGCAAAAGATCTATTCCTGACTTGCAAGTGTGATGAATCCAATGGAGTCATCAGAGATCCCCTTGCGGTGACCTCCTCCTATGTGGCCAGGGAATGGCAGCCGTTACCGTTACCTAATCCTGACCCTCTGGGTGGCTATATGAGGGAGGATCACATAGAGGAGACAACTAGAGGGGGGATGTCATGACTTCATTGGATGAGACATGGTATCCCCCATTTGCCCATGAGAAAGACCCCATTTTACCCAATACCCTAGACCTATTGCTATGCAGCTGTTCCCCACCTTAGGGAAAATAGAGAAACCTTTTCCCAACATCCTTTAGACCAAACTCCCATCCATGATCTGAAAAGTAAAATCTCCAAGAAATACTTTTTCAGTTCTAATTCCTCTTCATATAGAACTGATCTTTCATATGAAATCATTGAGAGAGGTTCGCCAAGTACTGTGCATCAGTTGATATGAGTGGACTCCAATTCCCACAACCCCTGAAGTACTGAGACGAGGAAGATGAAGAAAACAATACAGAGCAACAGGAGCCTCAAGCTCAATGAGCGTGCTAGTTGCTTTGAGAAGGCAACTATGTACGGGACATTTAAAAATTTAAACAAAACTGTGAGAAGAAGCTCAGGAGGCTCAGGAGAAGACGTTGCATCTCCCTTGGAGGCGTGTGGAAGCTGGAGGCACGAGTCGGTGTGGCGGAGCCAAGGGGCTCGCCAGCAAAGAGGGAAAGGATCATTGCGAGAGGAAGCAGGGCCGGAGAAACACCAGGAATCACGAGATGATTCCTGGGTGTTCGGCAGCTGGAGGAAGCAGCCTTACCCTCACCGAAACCTGAAGGCGAGCAGGCGTGCAGGAGCGGAGCCACGGGAGATGGTGGAGAGACGTCAAGGCAGTCTGGAGTGGAAGTTAAGTGGCAGAGCTGAGCCACGTAAGCACGAGCGGGACCGAAGACGCCAGACAAAGCCATCGAGGCTGCCCAAACGAATGGGACGTTTCTGCAACTGCACGAAAAACACAATTTAAACTATGTAATGCCACAGAAACAGAAACGATAACAAGATTTTTGTAAGACAAAAAGGCAGAATATAAATACAACCCCTAACGATACATGAATGCATGGAATATGTGAGAAAGCTGAGGGCGTTCTCACATCTATTCCCCTTGGGTCCTCTTCTCAGGTGGCCAGGGAAAGGCCTTTGCTTTTGGATCCTGACCCTGGGGGTGGAGAAGCGAGGGAGGATCACCTGAGTAGAGTCTCCTTGGGGATTGGGGACGAGATGTCCTCAGGTGTGAAATGGTATTCAATCTTTCCCTTTTATGAAGAACCCTGTACTCCAGAGACAGTTATGGGGTATTGCTATCCCTATATCACTGACCAAGAAGACATCAGGAGATATTATCCTACTAGGAGCACCAGAAAGAGGGTGAAGAAGAGAGGAGTTAAGGTTGAGGAGGGCGAGACATGGTATCCTTCTTCCCCTATTGAAGACCAACCTAACCCTCCCCTGGCCTTTATAGGCTATTGTAAATCCTCTCCCCTTCTGCCCCCACCCTTTACCTCTGACAGTACTGGGACGAGGATGAGGCGGCTAGGAGTGATCAACACTAAAACCTAATTTCACCACTCGAGTACTGGGATGAAAAAGAGGACTGTAGAGTGCTTTAAAAGTCAGGCATGTCCCTTTAATTATGGTCAGGAAAATCCACACCTGCAACCTGTTAAGTGGTTGCATGTGTATAAAGAGACCAAAGGAGCAACAGAGAGAGCAACAGGGAGGCTTGTGTGGGAGAGACCAGCAGGCGACCCGTATTGTGAGGAGGCAGCCATGGTGGGACCTGAGAGGAAGCCAGGACGCCAGCCAATTTCCCAGAGGAAATGTGGGACTCAGGGTGAGCTGGGCTGTGAAGCCGTCACAGGTGTGGGGGCCTCCATTTTGGAGAGAGAGCAGCTGGAGCTGCGAGCGAGGAAGAAACAAGAAAGGATGCCGTCCACGTCGGTCCCTAAACAGCGGAGTCACCGGCGTGTGGAGGACAGCATCTGGGGTGTGAGCGGGACTCACAGAGGCCGGCCCGCCGACCTGAGAGGCAGAAGAGAAGAAGCGGAATGCAGAGGACCGATGAGTGTTAGGGAAAGTCACTCAACACTGGGGCGCTGCAAGAGGGCTACGCATAAGCAATCAAGTGCTGTATGAGTTATATTGAATACTAAGTGAATGAAAACTTGAAACAAAGCTGAATTACGTATATTGAATACCAAATTGAATTAAACCTTGAAACAAAGCTGAATTATGTATATTCAATACCGAACTGAATGAAAACTTGAAACCAAGCTAAAGTATGCTTATTGAATACGGAACTGAATAGAACTTTATGGGCAAAGCTTATAGTGGATGAAAGCCAAAAGGGAAAGTGCCCATTTGAAAGCAACTTACGCAAAAGAGTGCAAGTGTGAAAGAATGCAACAGAAATGTGGGGCATGAAAAAGATCACCACAAAGTGAACTTTATGAATGGATATAGTGCGGTAAGGCCAAAGACTGGCAAGAAGTGTGTGACATGTTATGGCAAAGCCAAGAGGCTAACCAGGAGAAGCCAGTAAAGTGTGAAACTGCACACAGAGCCAAGAGACTGTAATGAAGGCATGGTATCAACAGTAATACAGACACAAGTGACCACAGTTCAAGGGTGTTTATTGAACTTCAACAAGGGTGTGATAAACGTCTATCTAAGCCTAAATCTACAGATGGGAGCGAGCTAGGACCATCAAATAATAATAATGCAGTCCTAGTGGAGTTTCGTCAAAATAAAAGGGCCTATACTAAAAACCTACTGCCTACCCTTACCGCTAAATGTAACTAGTGTGGGGTAGTGTACATGAAAAAGAACAAAGTGTTCACAAAATGATATGCCAGGATGTTCAGGCCTTTGGCCTCCCTTCCCCACATTTTCAGCATGGGACAAGGCGGTTCACTCCAGCAAAGCACACTCTCTGTCTTCTTCGGCAAAAGGATCCAGTTCCATTACCAGCATCAGGGCCTTCTGTGCCCAAGTCCTTTTAATTATCAAGTGTCTCTTGATTCAGAGGGCCTGATGTACAAAAATAAAAACACAAAGTTTCTTTCCTCTTATAAGTATTCAATTTGGGCGATTCATCCTGGATCCCCCTCAGTCGGGCTCAGATCTCTTTTTATATGACGGTCGTTATTGTAGATCACCCTCTCCCAGGCTCAGATCCCCCTTTTTACAATGTTCACAGAATATTCTTTCTCGGGTGACTCACGGTTGACCCGGGATCCCCCTCAGCCTGGCTCAGATCCTTCCTCTTATATAATTAGTCTCCCTCAGCCGTGCTCGGACCAATTTCAATTTGCATTACAGTATCAAAGACTTTTGAATGTGCACAGGGTTTAGCTTGACCCGTTACGGGACCACATCAATATCAAATTCCCGTCTCACAGTTGCCAACCAGTTGGATACCTAGTGTAGTTAAGGTGTGCCAGGGAATGGAAGCGCTTGAGCAAGTAAATCACGTGCACACTGCTTGGTATTGTACCACAACTAGCTGCTGCACTATGGTGAAACAAGTAGGCACCTCAAAACCTACTATACATGAAAGAAAAACAGTAATTGTTTCACCAAATAAATGTGCTGCTAGCACCACAAAGTAGAGAGCTTGCAATGATAAAATTAAGATTAGTAAATGAAGCAAAACCCTCAAGAAAGTCACTAATACAATTTGCAACGTTATCTTTCATAATTTAATCATGTCCATGTTCAAGAGTCAGAGTTATATGCCAACACGTGTTTCGACCTCCACAGGTCTTTTTCAAGGCAAAGCTCTGCTCACAAAAAATGTAATGAGCAAACAAGTTAATACATTTGGACACAATCCACATTCCAGAACCCAAAACAAGGACAAGGCAGGAGATTACAGAACAAGGAAAACAAAATAACAAGAAAAAGTACATTTAAATAAAAGCAAAAGCAAAAAGATATACACGGAAGAAAAACATAAGATATACATTACCAAGACCATATTGATGTATAAAATAAACAGGAACATGTCACCACCGGTACATGGAGAATAGGAGAAAGTAACAAATGAAGACTTATACACCAAAAGAAATTTCAAACCAAAATGGCATAACATCAGTATAATTGTCTTGTGTTGAGAGTCGTGAAGATATAGGAGACCTCTGTCCCCAAGTGCCGCACAGGGAGAATCACTAAATCACTCCCTGTGCAACCTTTGCGGCCACAGGTGGAGATAATCCGAAGCCGGAACCGAAGTACTAGGAACCCCAAGGCAGCTGTGGAAAAAGGCAATGATTAGATACCAAGCAGTCAGGACACTACATACAAGAATCCGAATACAGTCAGAGTCTTACCGGGGATCTGATGAACGGGATGGAAAACCCGAATGGGAGGATGGTTCCGGGACTCACGTAGGCAAAAGACCCACCCTGCGGGATAGGTCTAGATGTACCTCGCCAGTCTCCACCTGGAGAGTGTTATTGAAGAGGGCCCCAGGTAATCAGGTGGCAGCCACCAATCGAAGAGTGAGATTCCCTGTGTAGAGGTGCAATCAGGGAGGCCCAACAGAGATCCGTTGCAGACGAAGGTCTGAAGCCAGGAAGAGCAGTCTACACCAAAGGGATAAACAAGAACGAGATCCAGAGGAAGTCCGTAGTTCAGTCCGGGGTCAGGAGCCGTGATGAGCAGAAAAGCCGATGTAGCCAAATCCAAACGTGATCCACAAGAAGTCCAGTAAACATAAGCCAAGTCCAAGGAAGCCAGGTAAGCAATACAGGAAAGAAAGTCAAACAGAGTACTCCTGGTAAACCAGCTGTAAAGCGTAGGATACCGGCACTGCACTGCTTAAATATCGTCCACTTCCTGGTCACATGATGTCAACCGGAGTCACGTGACCGCGAAACCGGGGCACGTGACCGTTTCCTCGGGTCACGTGATCGGGCCACAACAGCACGAGCGAGTGTGTTACGGCTCGAGCGGTGGCCTAATCTCCAAGGCAACTGCCAATGGAGAAACGGCCGCAATCGTGACTGCAGGGTGTATGGCGTTTGTTTGGCCAGCGCGCGAGCCAATCGGGGTTGCCTACGTGAGCCCCGGGAGACAGGTGAATGGGAGGGGTAGGACACTGGACTGGGTATCGAGACAAGGTCGTAGGAACTACCCGAGGACATGACAGAGCCCCCCCTCAAAGGCCCACGACCCAGTGGGCAGGAAGGATGTTCCCTATGAAACCGGGAGATCAATCGAGGGGCATGGACATCCGAGGCGGGGACCCAGGTGCGTTCCTCCGGACCATAACCCAACCAGTCAACAAGGTACTGCAGGCGACCCCGAAGGAAACGGGACACCAATATGCCCGAGACCTCGAAAACATCAGGTGCATCCAGGGACACGGGGGCAGGAGAAGGGCGAAGACGCGTCGAGGATGGGCAGGGCTTGAGGAGGGAGGTGTGAAACACAGGATGTACCCGCCAAGAGGAGGGGAGAACCAGGCGATAGGCCACCGGGTTGATGACATGGGAAACAACATAAGGACCCACAAAACGGGGCATGAGTTTGCGGCAGCCCTTCAAGTGGAGATGACGGGAGGACAGCCAAACCCGGGAACCAACGGGATACAACGGGGCCATGGTACGCCTAGCGTCTGCGGAGGCCTTCATGGATGACTGTGCCTCCTGCAGATGAACGAGGACCTGGGTATGGAGGGCTGACATGTCTCGAACGCAGGCTACTGCTGCAGGGTTCTCGGTGGGAGAAAAGTCGGGGATAGGGAGGACCCTGGGATGCTGGCCATACATGGCGTAAAATGGAGAAAGACCCGTGGAGGAGTGAGTAGCGTTGTTGTAGGCGAACTCAGCGTAATGTATGTTCTGGAACCAGGTTGATTGTTGTTGTAGCATCAAACAACGCAGATATTGCTCCATGGACTGATTTGTTCTCTCGGTCTGGCCATCGGTTTCCGGGTGATAAGCGGAGGAGAACCGGGCATCGATACCTAGAAGAGCGGTCAATGCACGCCAAAAACGGGACGTGAACTCAGAGCCTCGATCGGACACCAGGACAGAGGGAAGGCCGTAGCGGCAGAAAACGTTGTCAAAGAATAACTTGGCCAAGGCAGGGGCAGACGGGATACCATGACAAGGGATGAATTGAGCCATCTTGGTGAAGACATCGACCACTACCCATATGGTGTCGTAACCCTGGATCTTGGGTAAATCGGTTACGAAATCCATGCTCAGGGTGTGCCAGGGTTTTGGTGGCACGGGTAAGGGTCGCAGTAGCCCCAATGGACGACCCCTACGATGTTTGCCCTGAGCACAGACTGAGCATGTGTTGACGTAACAGCCCACGTCGTGCCTCATGGACGGCCACCAACACCATCGTTTCAGGAGATCCAAGGTGCGGGCCTGGCCCGGGTGACCATTGATCGGGGCGTCATGGGACCACTCTAGGGCTAGGTTTCTGGTGTCAGTGGTAGGGAGTACTAGACGGTCCTGTACATATGGCAAACCGTTGTGATAGGTGGGATCCCATTCTGACAGCTGATCGGGGTGCCTTTGAACCCAAGAACGAATGTCTTCTAGTAGTGCCAGAGGGGGTGTGCATGTACAGACAACATGTCCCCTGGGTATGAGTGTGTCGGGAAACACCGGTAACGAAACCCCCCCAGGGGAGCGAGACAAAGCGTCCGCCTTGCTATGTTCTGTACCAGAGCGGTGCTTAATCTGAAAGTCGAAAGCGGCGAAGAACAGATGCCACCTGACCTGTCTACTGTTTACACATTTCAAGGCTGCCAGGTCTTGCAGGTTCCTGTGATCTGTGTATACCGTAACCTTATGTTTGGCCCCCAACAGGTGGTGACGCCAAGTTCGGAAGGCGTCCATTACCGCCAGTAGCTCTTTTTCGGTTACAGTATAGTGGGACTCTGCGGGGCTGAACTTACGCGAATGGAAGGCCACAGGATGCAACCGCCCTGTAGTGGAACAAACCTGTGACAGAATCGCCCCCAACGCAAAGGAAGAGGCATCGGCCTCAACGACGTATGGTTGTTCGGGATCGGGGTGTTGGAGCACCGGGGCAGTGGTAAAAGCGTTCTTCAACGCCTCGAAGGCCTGCTGGTGTATCTCCTGCCATTCGAAAGGAACAAGAGGACTGGTAATGGACGTAAGAGGCGACACGAGAGAAGAGAACCCAGAGATAAAGCGCCGATAGAAATTGGCGAAACCCAAGAAAGATTGCAAAGCCTTTAGGGTCTTTGGTGTTGGCCAATCGAGGATAGCTCGAACCTTGGCATGATTCATGGCCAGACCACCAGGCGTGATGTTAAACCCCAGAAACTCCACGTTAGACACATGGAACAGACATTTTTCGGGTTTGATAAACAATGAGTGTTCTTGCAGTCGGGACAATACTTCTCGTACGTGTTGTATGTGTTCTTCCAGGGTGTGAGAGAAGACGAGAATGTCATCAAGATACACCACCACAAACGTGTCTAATATGTCCGAGAAGATGTCGTTCATGAAATGTTGGAAGGTGGCAGGGGCGTTACACAGGCCGAAGGGCATGACCGTATATTCATAAAGGCCATACCGCGTACAGAAGGCGGTCTTCCATTCGTCACCCTTTCGGATGCGGACGAGGTTATATGCCCCCCGCAAATCCAGCTTGGTATAAATGGAGGCGTGGGTTAACCGATCCAGGAGGGGAGAGATGAGTGGAATCGGATAACGGTTCTTCACCGTGACGGCGTTAAGCCGACGGTAATCCACACAGGGACGAAGGTCGCCTTCTTTTTTGGGCACGAAAAATATGGGACTGGCTGCAGCCGACTTGGAAGGACGAATGTGACCCAAACGCAGCGCCTTATCAATGTACTCCTTAAGAGTCAGGTCTTCCGATAGGGACAAAGAATAGATGCGGCCTGAAGGTACCAAGGCCCCAGGCACAAGGTCGATCGGACAGTCATAGGAGCGGTGAGGAGGGAGTACTTCAGAGGAGCCCTGATCGAATAACAAAGTGTAATCCTGATAAGCCACAGGGATGGGAGCGGTGACTAAACCCACTATGTGTGAGGCAGGAGGAATGTCGTCGCCCAGTATCGTGAGATGGGCGACAGCACCGAGTGCTAATGCTGGTGTGTCTGTTTCACTGTCCACGGGGAGGTAGTAGTTCTGACAGAGTTCAGATTCGAAATGGACGTGTCCCGTACCCCAATCTATATGCGGGTTATGTTCTCGTAACCAGGGGATGCCTACTATGACGCCGAACTGAGGCGTGGATATTAGATCAAAATGGAGGGTTTCTCTATGGACTGACAGGATAGTGAGGACGAGGGGGGTGGTCTGTTGCTTAATGGGACCCGAAGCGAGTTCCGTCCCATCAACTGCTTGAACCGGTTCGGGTCGGGGTTTATTGATCAGGGGTAGGTTCAATGTCCGAGCCAGAGCAATATCAATATAGTTCCCGGAGGCCCCGGAATCGATAATGATCCGCACGGGGTGGATAATCCCAGGGGCAGGTTGTATGGTGGCATCTACCTGAATGGGCCTAATCTGACCAAATGATGGAACGATTTTCGGGGAAGGGCATGGGGAGCTCGATCCTACCCCGTATCTAGGATCGAGCTGGATGAAAAACCTGCTTCTTGGGTCTGGGTCTCCGGGGACACTCCTTCACAAAATGCCCCCCTAAGCCGCAATAAAAGCAGGCATTCTCAGCCCTTCTGCGCTCCCTCTCTCTCGAGGTGATGGGACTCCTAACACCTCCTATTTGCATCGGCTCACTGGTGGCTTCAGAGGACGACGACGGAATAGCAGAGCTGGCCGTTTGGGAAAACCCGGCCTCAGCCCTGCGTTCGGAGCGTCGTGCGTCTACTTGGAGAGCCAGGTCCACCAGGGCCGGGAACTGGACTGGCAGAGACGGTACCATAGCCAAGGCGTCTTTCATAGGACTGCTTAGTCCTCTATAGAATACCACCGATCTCTTACTTTCAGGCCAGGAGGTCTCTGCTGCCAGTTGGTTAAATCTTGTGATGTATTCAATAAGAGAGCCCTTCCCCTGGGACAGGTCCAGTAGTTCTAGATCATGGGATTGTGCTTTATACCTGGTGTCGAACACTCGGGACATTTCCAATACTAGCTGATCGAAATCATAGAGGGCAGGATGGTTGGTTTCTAACAGCGGGTTTGCCCAAGCAGCAGCCGTGCCGGCTAGGTGAGAGAGAGTGAATGCCGCCTTGGTGGTAGGATCCGGAAAAACAAGGGGTCGACACAAGAAGTGAACTTACACTGGTTAAGGAAAGTCCTAAACCTTCTTGGGTCCCCATGGAACTTTTCTGGGGCAGCCAAAGGAAAGGGTGAAGGCAAAACCACCGGAACAGGAGCCGAGGGAGTCGGGATTGGGTGTACAAGGGGTATCGATGCTGGAGGGGCGTCTCCGAGCTCCGGGTCCAAGGGTAAGGGGTGTTGGGTGCTTTGTAACAGGTCAAGACGCTGATGGACCGCGGTATTAGCCGCCACCATATCGGCTCGTAGTAACGTGATTGCTTGGATGACAGCAGCCAGGGGGTCTTCGGCGGCACCCTCCATATCTTGCACGACAAGGCTTCACAGTCTGTCTTGTGTTGAGAGTCGTGAAGATATAGGAGACCTCTGTCCCCAAGTGCCGCACAGGGAGAATCACTAAATCACTCCCTGTGCAACCTTTGCGGCCACAGGTGGAGATAATCCGAAGCCGGAACCGAAGTACTAGGAACCCCAAGGCAGCTGTGGAAAAAGGCAATGATTAGATACCAAGCAGTCAGGACACTACATACAAGAATCCGAATACAGTCAGAGTCTTACCGGGGATCTGATGAACGGGATGGAAAACCTGAATGGGAGGATGGTTCCGGGACTCACGTAGGCAAAAGACCCACCCTGCGGGATAGGTCTAGATGTACCTCACCAGTCTCCACCTGGAGAGTGTTATTGAAGAGGGCCCCAGGTAATCAGGTGGCAGCCACCAATTGAAGAGTGAGATTCCCCGTGTAGAGGTGCAATCAGGGAGGCCCAACAGAGATCCGTTGCAGACGAAGGTCTGAAGCCAGGAAGAGCAGTCTACACCAAAGGGATAAACAAGAACGAGATCCAGAGGAAGTCCGTAGTTCAGTCCGGGGTCAGGAGCCGTGATGAGCAGAAAAGCCGATGTAGCCAAATCCAAACGTGATCCACAAGAAGACAAGTAAACATAAGCCAAGTCCAAGGAAGCCAGGTAAGCAATACAGGAAAGAAAGTCAAACAGAGTACTCCTGGTAAACCAGCTGTGAAGCGTAGGATACCGGCACTGCACTGCTTAAATATCGTCCACTTCCTGGTCACATGATGTCAACCGGAGTCACGTGACCGCGAAACCGGGGCACGTGACCGTTTCCTCGGGTCACGTGATCGGGCCACAACAGCACGAGCGAGTGTGTTACGGCTCGAGCGGTGGCCTAATCTCCAAGGCAACTGCCAATGGAGAAACGGCCGCAATCGTGACTGCAGGGTGTATGGCGTTTGTTTGGCCAGCGCGCGAGCCAATCGGGGTTGCCTACGTGAGCCCCGGGAGACAGGTGAATGGGAGGGGTAGGACACTGGACTGGGTATCGAGACAAGGTCGTAGGAACTACCCGAGGACATGACAATAATTACTACAAAAAATGTCAAGTGGAATATAATCTAACCAATTTGAATCACATGTGTCATCAACAAAAGCCCAGTGACAAACACTGCCATGCCCGCCACCGCGCCCGCAAGTGAATAGAGAGAGGCACACTGTGTAGAATGTGAATGAAAGCCTTGTTAATACTCATGTCAAGCACCAGATTTAGCAGTTGCTTCTATCATAATGACATGCAGTGTCCCAATATATTTCAAAAGGGGTTAATTACCCAAGTTGCAATTCTAGCCAAAAAATGTATACGTTTCTAAAAGGACTCGGACCTGACCGCACTCGTGAGTCAGACGACCTAAATAAAATGAGAGGTGATATATCACAGAAACTTTAAGTGGGTGACAGAGAAAGAAAGTCTATCCTTTATTGTGGTTGCGATGAGGTGTTATGCGAATTTATTTCTTTCATCGCTAGCTCTATTTGCTTTGCCATTGCCACTGCCCAATTCGTCTTCTCTCCTGAGATTAGTCTATCACACCACTCGTCGGGCTTCAAGATCCAGGCGTTGTCTAGCAGAGGGCGAAGGTAAGCTATTCTGTTTTCTCTGGTCATTGGACAGTTAATCACAAGGTGCTTGACAGATTCAATCGTATCCAGGTTTTTGCAGAGGCGGCAGGACTTTGTGGTCTTAGGGTCACGAATGGCCATAATCTCCCGCATAGGGAGTAAGTTCAATCTTGCTTTCAATAGAAGGTTTCTCAGTTTTTTATCTGGGAATCTTTGACAGTAGTTTAATGGCATCTTTAATTTGTTGAAGGTGGGCGGTAGGGTGGCTAAACGTTTGTTTTTAGTTGCCTTTTCCACTGTGGTGATCCAATCCCACTCTTCCATTTTGCGTTTGACACGATCCGGATTTTCCTTCAGGTCTTGTTCGGAGCAGGCTATTTGGGCTAGGTCATTTTCTCTTCTCTCTGCCCAGTTGGATAAGGCAGAGCATTTCCCTTTTTCCTTTTCTTTCCTCAGAATTTCATATATTCGCAGGGAGTCAGACATGATGATTTTTCTAAATAGCCTCATCGCGCTTTGATTCACCATGGATGTCAGTGAAACTAGACCCAATTCACGCCTAATTGCTGGCATGGAGGTCGATTTGGGTAAACCCAGGACTGTTTTCCATACATAACCCTCCAGTTTGGGCCATAGCTTATGTGGTAAACACAGCGATGACTCGGCACCATATAGTATTGATGGAAACACCTTTGTTTTATAGAAGGTTATGGCTGGGATAAGTGAGAATTTGCCGTATTTTCTATCCACTGCTCTTACTTGGGCGGTTAACCGCTTTGTTTTCTCCCATAGTTGAAGTTGCCAGGCCATGTCCACTCCAGAACAATCCATCAATACCCCTAGGTATTTGATGGTTTTTACGATTTCGATTTCAGTGTTCTCCAGAAACCATGTCTGCTGTTTTGTTCTTTTTTTGCTTTTTTCGAAGACCAAAATCTTGGTTTTTGACTCATTGATCTCTAGGTTATTTTCTCTCATATACTTTGCCAGATTAGTAAGTTTGCGCTGAAGACCAACTGGGGTTTGGTCAATCAGTATGACGTCATCAGCGTACAACAGGCAAGGGATCTCCGTATTTCCTATTTTTGAGGGAAATGTTCTAATTTTGCTTTCTGACTGGCCATAATCTCCCAAAAATGCAATAAACAGGGCAGGGGCCAGTGGACAGCCCTGTTTGACGCCTCTATAAACTTCAATCTCTTCAGATAATGTACCCTGCTGATTCAGTTTGACCTTGATTTTTGTCTTCTCGTGGAGGGCTTTTATTGGCTCCAACACCTCTTCCGGGCATTTCCAGTGGTGTAGTTTTGACCATAACTTGTTACGATCAATCTTATGGAAGGCCTTCGATAGGTCCACGAAAGCCAAAAAAATCCTGGGCGCCCCATCCTTGACCTTAGCTTTCAGGATGTTGAGGATTAGGATGTTTATTGATGTGCTCCCGTTTTTTTGGAAACCTGTTTGTAGGAAGTCCCTCGACGGGCTGTTTTGTTCCCATGATTTAAAATGGGTCAATAGCAGCGTCGCAAAGATCTTGCCTATAATGTCCAAAAGAGCGATGGGTCTATAGCTTACTGGCTCATTTCGGGCTCCCTTTTTGTAAATAGGGACGATGATCGCAGTTCGCCATGTTTCAGGGATCATCTTTTTTCTGCCACACTCCTGAAAGATTTTGCTAATCAATTCTGACCATTTTTTCGGGTACCGCTTAAGGTCCATATTAGTAAGGCCATCCGGACCTGGGGCTCTTGATGTTTTTAGTTTGTTAATTGATGCTTCTTTTTCACTGGAGTTAGATACATCGATCCAGGATGAATTCGACCGATTTATCTCCGTGTACACTTCGCCGTCTGGTCTCTTGAATTCTCGGGTCGGATAAGCAATCCAGCTGGATTCGGCCACCGCGTTTGTCTGCGCTGAGCCTGGAGTGTTTGTCACTTCTTTTATAAGGCCCCAAAATTCACTGGAATTTTTTGTCTGTCGTTTGTACATCATAAACTCTGCATCTAATTGAAGTTGGGAAGCTCTCTGCTGTTTTAGCCAATTTTTGTACCCTTTTGTTTCTTGCTTCCATTTCTCCCAATCGGCGGAGGCATTTGTTTTTTTCGCTATTCTTTTTCGTTTGCGCACCTCTTTTCTTTTGTCAACCAGTGCTTTGTTAAATGCATGTCTTCCAGTCCCGAGTATCTTGGTGGACTTTTTAGCCTGGATCTCGTAGGCCAATAACAAGGGTAAATAGTTTGGTCGTTCATCACGGTTTAATTCCTGCAATTTATCAACCTTTTCGACCCAACCTTGCTTGATTTTAGCGATGTCTGCTTCGCTTATCTTAAGCCTTGTTCTTTGAGAGTTTAAGTCGAGCGTTGTTCCATATGTTTCTTTAGACGGTTTACTGCCTTGCCAAACACAAGTAAACAGGTTATGATCACTGTGTTCTGTTTTTATTACTTTAAAGCTTGTGATACCTGCTGTAAGGCCGTCAGAAATAAAAATGTAATCAAGGGTCGCGTTTGCAGAGTTTCGTTCCCATGTTGGGAGATTTACTTGTAAGGGGAAGAGATTAGCAACGTTTTGGATGTTTCTTGCTTTAATAACTTGGTTCAAGGCTTTCCCTCGTTCGTAAGCTGCTTCTCTTGATCTGTTCCTTTTTTCATTACCCAAACCAGTGGGCCTTAGGACACTGCATTTTGCGTTAAAGTCACCTCATATTATGATATCGATCGAGTCAAAGTTCTCATACAATTTATCGATGGTGCCCCTCATGTTGTCACAGAATGTTTTAATAGACATCCGTTGAGGGTTCCAGTAACAATTTATAATTGCTACATTTTTTGTAGAGCTGATTTCATTTTTGTCGCTTATCTGTTTCCACGAGGTCAACACCACCAATACTTCGTATGCCTCCTTCCATTTAATTGGCGCCGATAACCCTTGGCCCGTTTTAATCGCCACCAACAGGCCAGACGATGGTCTGCCTAGTAAGCCTTTCACTGCCGCTGAAATTTCAACTGTGTAGCCGTCCAATACAGGTTTATTCATCAGCCATGTCTCTTGGAGACATATCATATTGTAAAACCCCAGGTTTACCTCACCGACCTTTGTCAAGTGGGCATGCCCTCTTGTGTTCCACGAGCACAGAGTAAAGGTCTCAATTTCAGGCCGTTCCTCATCGTAGCAGAGTGTAAAATCGCCAACGTTGAACGACCCAGGTCGTTGCTATTTTCTGTTGTTTTTATTCCATTTTTGAGTGAACCATTTCCAGGGGCCTGATTCCTGGTTTACAGATTTTACACCATTTCTGAGGTCTAGAGAGCTGTTTTCATCGTCTCTCCTCCTTGCTTCATTGCCTACTTCACTCTGTTGCTCTGATATTCTTCCTCGAGGCGGACTACCTTCAGAACGACTATAAACCCTGTCCCGCTGATCACTTCTGTAACGTTGCCAGATTTCGTCACGAGTGTCGTGATATCTCTTTCATGTGGTTTTCTTTATCTCCTTGTCCCAGTGGTGGTCATGGTAGGGCCCTCGTAGTCCATCCTTCTCTACCGCCTCTTGTCTGCGGTTTTGGCAATACAGGTCTCCTGTCCTTGATTTATAGTGCACTGATCTAACGGCGATATCAGCCTTTTTCTTGCTCGGAAATATTAACTCTGTCGGCTTTGTAATCTCAGTCAGGGTGAAGCCCAATGACTTTAATTCTTCGTACGCCAGTTGGTCAATCCGCTCTGTTTCTCCTGCTTTAATGTGAACATAGGCTTTGGCCCTTTTCTCTCTGTGGTATGGTTCTACTAACACCACATCTGCTGGTCTGATTTTGTATAAAGATTTCGTTTTGTTCATAATCTTCATGACTGTGGGTCTGTTCAAAATCAGGTGGCCGCTCTCTGACTCTCTTTGCTCAAGCTTGAACACTCTTAGTACGTCTTTATTCGTTTTATGATCTCCTCTTTCTCGCCTTTGGGCTCTTAATTTCACTGGGCTGCTTTTTTCATTGAGTCCTATAGGCTTGGTACTTGCCTTTTCTGAAGCTGTTTTAGGTCTCTCTTTAGGGGCGACGACTCCTCGGTTTTGCTGCGGTGTCGCCGTGGCCTCTTTATTTCCATTTTCCCTTTCGACCCCTCTGTTGTCTCCGTTTTGGTCCTTTTGATGTAAATCTAGTCCGACAGTTTTCTCTATCTGCTCTATGTCTCTGCTTTTCTCTGTTTGCTCGTTTTCTTCATAGATCGACATGTTCATTAAGTCAGACTTTAGCATAAATTCTTCTGCCGTTTGCTGTGATTTGGGAGAGGTCCCCTTCTTTATGCATCTTTGTTGGATGTTTAAATGTACCTTTTCTTGCAGGTTTGCCTTTGTTTTTTTGCTGTTTATTAGGACTCGGGACTGATTTTCGTCTTTAGGTGGACTTCTTAAATCGACTGTCTGGTGTTGGTTTTCGTCAAGCCTTTTGGATGTGGATTTGTTGATGAAAGCTGGCTCTTCCACGTTAACAGCGTTTGAGTGGTATTTCCTATCAGTTTAGGCTGCGGCTGTGATAACTGGATTTGTGGTTTTTGGCTATTTAGTTGAGCCCTCTGCTCCTTGTTTATTTGTTCCATAATTTCTATCTTTTTCTCAAGTTTACTGATTTTACTTTCCCAATTGCGATGAGGAGAGGTAGCACGATTTTCTATGGCTGTGATATAGCTTTCAACGTGAGACATTTTATTCATCATGTTGGATAAAATAGCGGTGTTGTCTTTCACCTCTTCTTTGATCGCCTCATATAATTTGCAAAATGGGGCCAGCACAATAGTCATAGCCGACATGATAGCAATGATGTCTGGTTTTTTACTCGGCGAGTCCTTTTGCATTGCTGCCGCTATATCACTTAATCGTCTCTTTTTCGGAGATGCCAGGATTTGTTCTTTTCTTCGTGTAGTTGCCTGGAGGTCATTATATGAGGAGTCTCGTCGAGGGCTATGGCCGTTTTCATTTAGCATGGTTTGATTACTTCGTCCCTTGTTCGCTAAAACCTGGTCCCAAAGGGTTTTAGACGAATCCCTTACCTCTGAGACTAGTTTATTTTGGGAGACCAGCGACAGGTGTGGTCTGGTCCAAGCCACCCGCTGCTCCCCATCAACTGCTTGGTTTTTCTCTGGGTTTGAATCGCTAATGATCTGCCCTTCTACTTCCTTAACCACCTCCGATCCCTTGCTCGGGTTTTCTGTTTGGCTTTTCGTCTCTTGAATTACTTTCTTTGGATAGGAAGTAGGTTGGCTAATTGAAGAGGCCGTCAGTTTTTCCCTCGCGCCTTGATTCGTATTCTCAGCTGTTATATTGTTTCTTAATAGCTCTTCCGTGTCTTTTAGACTTTGTACTTTTGCTTTTTCATTTTGCTGCTCCTGTCTCTGGATATCATTTGCGTCGACAACAGATTTGCTCACTTTAAGAGCTTGTGGGAGGTCCCCTACTGCTTCCAACATGTCTGCGTCCGATACTTCTTCTTCTGTTAGAATTTTTCTTTTTTGATGTTGAGTGAAAAAGGCCTTCAAGAAGTTTTGGTTTGGGGAGATGGAAGGCCCCTTTAGTTGCGCGTCTCTTCTAGTTCGTACTTTTTTGCTCATTTGTTCTGGCGTCTCTGATACGAACTTTGATCTTTTGTGACCAGTTTTTTTGCTTTCTTGGAGTACCCTCTTTCTTCCTATTTTTAAGAAGGTGTGGTCGGTTGAGCTTTTAGTTCCCCCTTTTTCCAAGATTTCTGAATTTGATGCGACCTTTGATTTCTTTATCAGGTCAGCCGATTCTGTAGTTTTAGTATCTGAGTCCACTTCGATCGCTGCCTCGTCGTATCTTATCCGTTCTTCTGCATCTGTAGTTAAGTCCGTATCTAGGTCTGAGTCCGTTTCGCTGCTGCTCGTCTCCGAGCAGCGCTTTCGTTCATTTGATCGTCTTTTAGGATGTTTACTTTCTTTTTTTGTTTGTTTAAAAGTGGGTGACACACTACTAGGATTTCCGTGGATCAATGCCGTTACCTGAGTGACCTTGTAGCTGCCATCTAGGCCTTCCTTTTGTGGTACATTGAGCGGGGGTTGTTGGGGATTTTGGGATTCCCCCTTCGCTCCTTCTCCACTCTCAGAATTTATGTCAGCGAACTGTGTACTCATATTTGCATGTGGGGCACCACCCGGTTTATGGCTTGGTTCGCGGGTGCACGCCCGCAGGTTTTCATTTTCCTTTACCATTTGCAGCTCCTTCGTGTCAGTTGTCTCCCTTTGACCCGCCACTCCATGGCTCTTGGTGGCCCACATGCCGGGCGTCCCCTTGTCACCCGTCGCGTTTTCCCACCTCACCTCACCTTACCAGCGGCCTCCAGATGCACCCTAGCGGTGTCCCCTGGACTCACGGAAGAGGTAGGGATGGCGGTCCTAGGATCCAGGAGGTCTACTCTCCCTGAGGGCTCAGCTAGGGACTGGGCTTCCAAAGGTGTAAATGCGTCAGCATCGACATCTCGTTTACTTTGTGTTTTCTTAGGTTCGGGGTGAGGGACGGCACCCTGATAGAAGTACATACAGGTGGAGTCGTGGCACTATGCTTGCTCGACCCTTGATTTGACCTCTCCGGCCGAGCATTGGGAGCACCTTCAGAAAAAGTTTCAATCGTAGGGGGAGGTGAAGGTGAAGTGGGGGAGTTTAAGATGACAGATTCACTCACCGTTCCCTCTGAAGGCAGATGCTTTTGGATCGCTGTCAGGTTTTCCACCCGCTCCGTGCTCATTTGCACGGCGCCAATTCTTGCCGGTTTCACGGCCGATTCGGATTTAGTTCTTAATTTCTTTCCCATGGGGGGTGACCACGCGTGGAAAACTGGATGTGGTCTCACGTCAGGCTCCATCCTGCTACGACTCCGCGTAAGCAGCGGACTGCAGCAGACTGCTCCCAACTCAGCTCGCAACTCCGCTCCGCTCCGCGGTGTTTTTGGTGCTGTTAACCACTTCCTGAACACAATGATGTGGTCAGAACACAAGACTGCAGCAGACTGCTCCCAACTCAGCTCGCAACTCCGCTCCGCTCCGCGGTGTTTTTGGTGCTGTTAACCACTTCCTGAACACAATGATGTGGTCAGAACACAAGACTGCAGCAGACTGCTCCCAAATCAGCTCTTATTTTCCAAGGTTCATGAAAGTAACGGTCTGAAAAGGTCAAGGGCACTTCCCTCCTTGAAACCCTCTCTGGTCTTGAAGTCTTTCTCCTTGTATTCACCACTTAATTGCTAAGGAAAATGATCCTAATGCAAATTGCCATGCACCTAGGATGAGCATACTCGTCCTTAGCACTGAAGAGGTTAAACTGCGATCTTGGAACTGCTGCTTCCTCGTGTGCTTTGCATTGCTCAGAATGAGCTTTTCGTGCTCCGCCTTTTATCCGTGTGAGGAAGTGTGATGGAAGTCAGGTGTGTGTAATGATCAGTAATTGCCTGACCATAAGACATGTCAGGTATACGGCTCTGGTGCTGGTCCGTTTTTGCTCACAGTGAACTGTCTGTGAGAAAGTGTTTGTGTCGGGAAAGGGGGTTGACTTCTTAGATATCCTACCTGGTAGGATGGGGAAACGGTGTTATAGCGAAGGGACACCGCATCTCACCATCCAGTGTCCCACTCCCCGAAGAACCCTCATCCAGGTGATCCACCCGCACTGGTCCACCCCCAGGAACTGGATACAAAAGCAATGGCTGTGTCCTGGCCACCTGGATGACAGATCCCCGGGGACTAGCAGGTGAGACACTTTCAGGTTTCTCACAAGACCGACAAAGAGAAGCTAAGTGAATGTGAAACTGTACACAGGGAGAAGTAGAGTAGAACCTGTGTGGGCTGGAGAGCCTAAGGTTCCTGGTTGCGTGACCTGTGATGGGTGGACCGTGTGGATTGACAACTGTGCCTAAGCCAGATAGCTCTAAATGGTGAAAGTCAAAGACATTGGGCCTCATTACGAGTTTGGAGGCAGCCATGCCCTTAATAAGGGCATGGCTGCCTCCAAACTCGGGTCCGGGTTCCCTGAATGGGGAAATACCGGGCCATTCTGACCTTGGAGGGCCCGGTATTACCCCATTCAGGGAATCCGGACCATCCCCATTCCCATTTGAGCCCCCATAGGGCTCAATGGGAAAGGGGAGCATGCTAACAACGGGCCCGTTAATGATGGGCCCGTTGTAAGCATGATGGGCCGCTCGTGGGACCCGCTAAGGACGTCTGGTAAAACCAGGCGTCCAGAGCGGGTCCCGCGAGCGGAACTCGTGATAGGGTGGTAAGGGGTTAACGGCTCCTCCACCTTTACCGGTGCCGTTAACCCCCGTACCGCCCACCTCGTAATGAGGCCCCTTGTGAAATAAACCAAGAAGGAGCACTGTGAGTGAACTAGTTGAGCCAGAATGAGGGTCAAGTGGGCCTAGATTTGTGTTGAACTTTGAAAGATTAAAACCAGTAAAAGTTGCTACATTGAAATCTTGGGGAAGGGAACCTGAGATTTGATGAACTGAAAATACAATCTTGAGGACGGAGCCTCAATGCCTTTTTTTGTTTGAACTGTGTTACATCGAACCTGGGGAAGGGAACCCTGAGGATTATGCGGATCTATTGTTACTCACCGGCCGGCGAGTTATCCAGGCAAGCGACCAGGAAGGAAGTACTGGATGTTGATTGAAGAGCTCCAGATGGAGCATCCACCCGAGCCTCCTCTCAGTTGAGGGAATAAGCTCTTTTTGGTGATATGACCCTCAGCTGCACTGAATTACAGACTGAGAGACTGATCACCCAAAAGAGCGGGGAGAACACACCGCCACGGACCCAGCTTAAAAGAAAAGGACAATTGATAAATATTTGGAAAAAGCAAAGATCATCAAAAGAGAAAAGCCTCTCAGAAGCAGAAAGTACCTGGGTCACCCACTCCCCTTATCATCGAAAAGGAACAGAAATGGAATTTCCCCTGTAAGTACAGAAAAGAGATTAACTTCTATTTTGAGGATTCGGGTAAGAAATTAATAGATTCAGATAGGAATCAATAAATAAAATGAAGGAAGTCTTACCAGAAGGATTTGGACAGGAGTTGAAATAACCTGGACTAGAACAACGGAGGTACAAAACAATAAACAGGAAGGTTAGTAGGGAAGCTATACCCGGGCGGCACGAGGGGCGCACTAGATACGGGTAGGTGCACACTATTCAGCAAGGCAAAAAAAGAGTTTTGTGTTTAATCAGCAAAGCGTCCTTGCATATACTTGAGGGAGCAAATCCAAAACCTCGGGATGGAGTTGAAATCCACAAAAGAACACTGGAATGGAATAGTACCCAGTACTTGAAGTCAGCTTGGAAGGTGAGGAAAACCAATTGAAGGCGGTGGTAGGTAAATCAGGACAGAAGGAAGGAAATCCAGTAAACAGGCAGCGAGATCCGATACACAAGCAGGCTAATTACGGTACAGAATCAGGAAGAAAGCAATCCGTAGGACAGGCAAAAGTCTGGTACACAGGTAGGCAGAAAACAGTACAGAATCAGGAAACAAGCAAACCGTAGAGCAGGCAAGGATCCGGTACACAGGAAGTCAAAAGTGTTTGAGAACTCTCAGGAATTGGTACACGGGAAGACTGGAAGGCACAGAAGACAGAACTTTGGATGCTGTTTGCAACTTTAATCAGAAGCAGCGTCCTTACCGCTGCAGTGCCTAATATACTCAGGAGGTGGAGCGCCGTAAGCCCGTCAGAGCTCACGTTCCGAATAGTCGGAACTACACGCAAAAGTAGGTTTCCTGGGAGTTGTAGGCAAAGGCTAGGTTGTCGATACCTTTGATGTTGTTGAGCCCAACCTCCAGGGTAACTGCCACCGAGAGAAGTAAGGGGCTGAGAAACGTCGGATATTGTGGCGAAGCGTCATAACTTTGGTAGATACCTTGGTGGTTTGTTTCACCTGGCGTGATGAAGAGGTGCGCGGTCACTCAGACCCTAATGTGTGACATCTATATTGCCTTGAACTTGGGAAAGGTAATCTTGTGGCTTTTTTGTGGAACTTGAACGGAAGGGAACGTCGAGCATTGTGTGGAACTATATTGACTTGAAATTGTTATGGTAATCTTGAGACTGTTTTGTGGAATTTTCTTGAACTTGGGGACCAGGAGCTGAAGAGAAAGCTAAGAGCTGGAAGAAGCTCAGAACTTTGTGTTGATCACTATTTCTTTATAGATTCTTCCAGTTCGTAGCTTCCTTTTCAGTTCCCCTTCCCCAAGTTCAAGAAAGATCCACAAAAGTCTCAAAATGACCTTTCTCACATTCAAGGTAATACAGTTCCATAGAATCCTCAGAGTTCCCTTCCCCAGGTTCCAAGCAACACAGTTAAAAAAGAAAAGGGTCTTGAGACTTCGTTCTCAAGACGATACTTGCAGTTCCTCAAGTCTCAGGTTTCCCTTGCCCAAGACATTAGCTCAATCACTTGTACTTGTTTCAGTCTTTCAAGATGTTTAACACAACGCAAGGTCAGACTGACCCCTTTTCTGGATTGCTTTACCAGTTCACTTGCATTGCGTCTCCTTGGTTAATTTCACAATGTCTTCGGTTCTCAGAGTTTAGGGCTCACTGGTCTAGGCGCAGTTGTCAGACCACACGGTCCACCCACCAGTGTCCCTAGGCTCTTCAGCCCACACTAGTTCTTCTATAACTGCCCCTCTCTTCAAACTTATATGGGGAAGGAACACAGGAATCAAATTGAGGTCTGTTTGGCTAGGGTTTGGAGTACAATCAGAAGATGATTTAAAGGAGGTAATACAAAGAGCTAAGAAATAACAGATAGGATGGGCAGAAAGATAGGACAGTAAATGTAACAAGCTAAGATTGGGGATATGTTGAGGCTTACCCGTTTTCCTCCCGCCTTTGGTAGCAGATGATGTGAGAGCGGGGTATGTGAAATTGAGTGAAGGTACAACATGGAGCAAAAGAAGGATCTCTGTTCAAGATTCTTTAGGAGCGTGGTGGTTGGAAGGTGAATGGACAATGATTGTCTGGAGAAGGGTTGGAGTGCGAGAAAAGGGGAAAGTGGACTATCTGAAAATAATGAACATGGCTGTGGGACAACCTCAGCTATTGCACCAGCCGGTAGAGTGGAGGGGGGAGAAGCGGAGGGTTGGGGACACATTCTCTACTGAAGAGGCGTGTGGGGTGGGTACAGTAGGAATTTCAAGCAGAGACAGGCGCTTACCAGCGAAGTTCAATGATTATGTGTGTTTATTAGGTTTGTGTTGATTCGGTGTTAGACTCTTTCGAATTTCTAATGTGCACGAAAATTAAACCGGGGTGTGGTAGTGTTATTTGTGCGTTATCGTTTCCATGCATAATGTTGTTTATGTATGTACATTTGTTCCTCGTGTCGTTCCTAGCATGAAAAGTTGATGTTTACCATGTCATTGTTCGACCCGAAGTGTTCTGCTGTTCCAATGCTGGCGGTTGTTGTCAGTCTGGAGGAGTTAGCCGTGGGATGCGGTGAATAAAGCTTGTTGGCCACATCAGCAAATCGTCAAGCCTAATCCCCTGAGGGCCCCATCACTAAAACCTAACTAGGACATAATCTTACTAACTCAGATGATTTATTTCATGTTGTCCATATCTGATATTTCATAAAGAAGCTCCTGACTAGTATATTATTCATAAGGCTCCCTGTTTTCTGTTTTTACTGATTTTTACACATAAACAGATGGAAATCAGTCTGTATTTATTTATGTTTGGTTCCCTATGCTGTCAACCATGCATTGTAGGCCAATCACATTGCAGACTGGCAGCACAGAGAGTGTACATTTTGTACGAGAAATCATATTAATTTTCTTTAAATTTCGGACAATATACATTTTAGGTCAGCAGCAATCACAGGAACAACCATTTGTTCTTAGGAGAAAATGAAGCCGGCATGGATGTAGAATAACCCAGTTCCATTTCTGGCCTGTAAGTTTTAATAAATGCATTTTTCCATTTGAATAAATGCAGAAAAATATTGGTTCCAAATGATCTTTTTGAATAAAAAAATAATAAATGTGGATAAATACAGGAAATAATTGCCAAACAATAAATATGGATAAATACAGATGGAAATGGCAGGAAAATAAATACCATTAAACCAGGAGACTTAATTTTTTACTTGGCTCAAGCAGTTATCACCAAAAGGTTACATGTTCGACTAGTGATAACTGTTTAGCTAGTTGCCATTAGGGTTAGCCAAGGCCTCATTACGAGTTCAGAGATGTGGTATAAAAGGGGCAGTCGTTCCATTACTGTTATTTTAACAGCACTGACGAATTCAGAGATTGACCTTAAAGTGGAGGATTTACCTTTCACATCATACTGGAGGAAAATCCTCCACTTTAAAGTTAAAAAGAAAAAACTCTCTGTGGAATTACTGTGGCGGAACTACAGCTCACAGTAATTGTGCCTGCCATAACACCACTTCTGATCCCGTGGTGAGCCCACAGACCAAGCAGCGGTAACAGTAAACGATTCTGGCAGTGGTTCAGCAGACATACCATCAAACTCATAATAGGATCCCAAGTCTTAACCTGAACCTGAATTCTGGGGGACCAAAAGCAACGCTGAGAGATACTGCTGCTTCATGATCAGAAGACATCTCCTGTTTGAGGACATATGTGCTGTAAGTAGAAAAACCAGAGCTCTATAATGACAAAAAAAATATAAGCGATCTAGTGGCAAGTTATGTGCAAAGCAGAACTTCAGATTACAAATGAATCACTGAAGCATGAAACTTATACTTGGGCAGATTCTGCCATGGACAGACTCCACCTACATCCCCCAGTAGCGCACATTGACAAACACTAGGCCCCAGCCACCGAGCAGTACGAAGCAATGATTCCAGTAGACAGATTACTGAGGACTATGCGAAGAGTCGAAGAGTCAGGAATGAAACGCGGACACAAGTTAGATATGGTTTTGGCTAAACCCTTTTATTCAAAAGAAAAGGGGGTGCGGAAATGCCTCGCTGTCCGTGCTCTAGAGGTGTTTCCCAACCCAAAATCAAAAGTAAGAATCTGTCAGTGTCAGAATGTCCAAAAAGAAACCGTCCCATGTACAAAATACTATTCTGATCCTCACATTCTAAAATAAAGAATTCTATGGCGAAAAGGGTAATGCCTTTTGCCTCAAGTGCTTTAGAAATGTTTAAAAAGGACATTTTTTAAACTTTAACAAAAAAAGTCTTTCAACGATAGGGATCCGTGTTCTAGAGGGTGGTTCCCTTCCCCTGAATTTCTCTTCACTTCCTTGAAGATTCCCAATGAACAGTTTTGTGAACTTTTCTTGTCCAACAACAAAACTACTTTTAATACAAAGGTTTCTCAATGATGAGTATCCTTGCTCCAGAGAGTGATTCCCTTCCCCTGGATTCCTTCTGCTTTCTTGGACACAAAGGTTTTTCAAGGACAGAGAGAGACCCTTGTCCAAGGGGGTGGTTCCTTTCCCAGATTTCTCTCCACCTCCTTGGTGCTTTCTCTCCCGCAACTGTTTTCTCTCTGTGTTCCTGCTCCTCGTGGCTTCAGCTGGGCTTGTCTGCTTCTTACGGGACTCAGGTAAGTAAAACGTCACCTCCCTATACCTGTTAATGCCCAGGAGTACTTCTGGCGTTCCTGCAGCATGTCTTCCGCTTGGAGCAGCGTTCCTTCCCTCCGTTCTCAAGTTGGTAGGCTCCACCGAGCTTTTTTCAGCCTGTAATCTTCCCGGTTCGCATAGAGGGGGCAGCTCTCTCCTGCCAGCATCGTATCTTAGCTTCCTGCTTCTGTGGTTTAAATGTCCTGGCCACTTGTGTCCGCTCCCAGCGACTAGAGCGCTGCTTGTGGCTTACTTTGCTCTGCATTACTCCACTCCTCTCCTCGTCCCAGTATTTTGGTGGTTGTGGGAATGGCAGTCCATTCTTGATGAGTTGCATAAAAACCCTGGGTGAATGTTCTTAGTAGTTTTAGATGGCAATTAATTCTTGGAGGATTGGTATGTGGAGTCTGGGAAGATGTTTCCAGCAGTTTTACAAGGCAGGTGATATTTTAAAGGTTGGATTATGGGTTTTGGCAAAAGGTTTTTAATACTCTTCGTAGGTGGATGAGGGAAGGTCTGACAACATGCCATTAAGGCATTGTCAAGGGGAGGTTTATTCTCAGAGGGAAAAAAGGGATGCCAGGTCTCATTCGATGAAGTCATGATATCTCCCCTGACGTTGTCTCCCCCACCATGTGATCCTCCCTCATATAGCCTCGGGTCGGGATCAGGTAGTGGCTGTCATGCCCTGGCCACATCGGAGGGAGTCACTGCAGGGAAAACAGTGATGACTCCATCGGATTCATCACAACTACAATGCAGAGGCCGCTTAAAAAAAACTTGGCCAGTGATTTGTCTCTGACGGGGCTCTGTGCAATCACGCTTACTATCGATGCAGTGGGGTCAGATGAGGGGCAACAGAAGGCTGGCCTCTCATTAGGAAAAGTGGGAGCCGGTGGGGAAGGGTCACACCTTCAATTGGAAGAACGAGCAGTGGTGCACAGAGCTCTGCAGTTGTTCTGGGACCAGGCCCAAGGGGAGCTGATGTATATAAGGATAGACAATATCACAACTACGTCCTGTATCAAAAGGTAGGAAAATCCAAGCTCCTGGTATCTGGAATTCCAGCTGGGGTGATAGGCACAGACCAATCTGCCTAATGCCTTCAAGTAGTTGACATAAGGTGAGTAGACAACTCGGTTTTGGATCTGCTCGGCAGGATGATTTCCCCTTCCAAGGAGTAGACACTCCTCTCCTGGGCCTTTCAATGAATATGCTCTAAGCAGCAGGTGAAAATTCACTTTGAGAGTCCCTCCCTGAACATTTTGCCTCCCAGGAGAACGTGGTTCTACTGTCCTTTTATTCCAGATTCTTGTACAAAATGCATAGGGGGAGGATAGTATGTCTGACATTTCACTCAGGCTTCTCATATACTTCCCTCCTAGTCCCAAATAGCCTGATTGCCGAAGGCTGTTGTAAAGGTGCAGAAGTAACGCTCAAACACAACAGTGGCATGTTTTTTTGAATATAGACTTTTATTGAAAATAAGAGGGTTGGACAAATGCCTCTCTATCCCTAAAGTTAAAAGTGGTTTCCTTGCCTCAAAGGAAACTAATGAAATTGTCAGGAAATTTGAAACTAAAAAGTCTGTCATTGTCGTGTCCCAAACCTGCTACTGTCACTAATACTAACAACCTAAGATATCTGTGCAGGGATGGTCTTCGATTATAATAAAGTGTTTGTTGTGCTTTCAAACCACAGAAAGTTTCCCAGTATCTCTGGTAATAAAGTGATGCAAAATAATGTTCCAAAATACGCAGCTCCAAAGGCTAGGGTTGTGCTCCTTTCCCCTAGACTTATTCTTCTCTTTCTTAAATTGCTGGATATCTCACTAGGACCTGTAGCTTGACTTAACAGTTCCTTTATCCTCGGTGAGCTCTGCTATCAAGCATAGGATTCCTTTTCCTATTCAGTCCTAGTGTCATGGGTCAATATTGAAGATGGACTTTGAGGAACCAGTGGCGAAAAAGAGGCATTAGACATTTTGGACCCTACTCCAAAATGGTGCTGAAACGTGCCTCATTGGAGAACCCTCAACAGCAGACTCATTTATTCCAAAATGGCTGCTGACAAAGGGATTCCGGGAACCCCCGTCTCATAGTTTAAATAGAACACCAACCATCACTGCAGCGCCTTGCTTCATACTTGATTGCAGTGCTCCATGAGTATTCCCGGACTTCTCTCTTTCCTGTTTCAGCTCCGTTCCTTAGCTCTTTTCTTCATCTTTCCTTCTCCATCTGTTCTTCCTTCTCCTCTGTTCAGGGACGTCTGCTTCATCGCCGGATCAACAGATTGCAACTTGTTCACCATTCCCTTTCCCCTCACTCTCTGGCCGGCTTCCCTTGGCCCTCCTCCTACCCCCACCTGTGAGGCTAAGAACCTCGGGGTCATCTTTGACTTCCCCCTTTCCTTCTCCGCCCACATCTCTGAGGTCTCTAAAAAAGTAAAACTTCCTACTGCACCTCCTCATAGGTACTCTGCCTTTCCTCTCCTTCCCCCAGAAGCTCATGGTATCCCAAGCTCTGGTTCTCTCTAGGTTCGACTATTGTAACAGCCTCTTTCTAAATCTACCTGCCTCTACTCTCCGCCCTCTGCAACTAATCCAGAACAGGACTGCGAGACTTACCCTTGGCCTCAAGCCCTGGGATCGTATCTCTCCAGCTCTGAAATCTCTCCATTGGCTCCCAGTGGATGCAAGGATTAAATTCAAACCCCTCTGCATTGTCCACAAGGCTTTCTGGGGCCTGGGTCCAAAATACCTTCAGCTATCCCTCTGCAAATACCTCCCCTCTCGAGCTCTTCGCTCCTCTACCTCTAACTCCCTCAGGGTCAGTCGTTTTTCAAAGAAACGAGTTAGGGGTAGATCTCTGTCTTCGGCTGGGGCCTCCCCCTGGAACAGCCTCCCTGCCACTCTAAAACTTGAGGAGAACCATTTCCGGTTCCGGAAGCACCTCAAGACCTTCCTCTTTTCTTCTGCCTTTGCTCCCCCTCTTCGCTGCTGATCTGTTCTCTCATGGCACTGTGCACCTAGCCACCCTCTTTCCTCCGGGCCCAGGTACCTGCTCACCCTGCCACCCTCCCGCACTGGCTCCTAGCCACCCCTTGCACTGGGGTCTGTATCTGTACCCATACAGCCCCCCCATTTTTTCTTCCTGCACTTATCAGACCTACCCTGTCTGCTGCCTTAAACCTAGCACTTGCAAATTGCTGGCTGCACTACCACTGTTTGTTGCCTTTATTATTAATTTATTTATTATTATTTATCTGTTTCTCCTCTGCTTCGCACTTTCCACTTCTTCCCCTTTCCATTCACTTTTCCCCTCCCCCTCTCCCATGCCCTTGCACGTTCTCAATGTCAATGGGCCTAGTAAGATCGCTGTTTTGTTCTCCCCTGTTCCCCTCCCTTGCCTTGTCGCGCTCTGAAACACTTGTGTACGAGTGCGATAGAAATAAATATCAATATCAATATCAATATCCACGTCTCCCTTTCCTAAGCACAACTCATTCCACAATCATCATTTTCGCTCTGTGATGCTGTCCCCGTTATAACTGTAGCAGCTGCAAAGCAGTCTGGAGAATCTTTGCTTTCCTAGAGCTTTCTTTCAGTTTATGCTCTTTTCAAAGTGAATTAACAAGGTATTTGCCTCTTTGTTCCCCCTTCCATGGGCACGCTTGAGAGCCCTTCCACTACATTTCATTGCAGTGGCACTGGACGCTCATTTGAAAGCTACGTCCTGTTAAAAATTCCTTTCACTGTCTTACTTACTGTCACTGTGGGACCACACCTTAAGGACTCAGCTCCTAACCTATTTCCGGACCATCCTTCTTTCCAGAATCTTCTTCTCAAACACCATGCTGTCGAAGCTGAATACTTTCCACTAATCAGTTTCTATAACCCATTGGGTTTTCTTCCCCAAGAGGGTTTCCCAGTCTCCCCACCTGGCCCCTGTCTCTCACTTCCAGGGATGGAGTACTCCCTACTGTCTTCATTGAGAGGTCTGCACTACGTTTAGGTAAAGGTCCATTCTCTTTGTGGTGTATCTAACAGTGAGCATTGAGATCATAACACCTAGGGTCCTTGACCCTCTTATCCTTAACCTCTCAAGTGTGTGCAAATTCCAGACTCTGAATATTTTTTTTTTATTGAATTTTAGCTGAAGTCAATCAACTTTTTTCAATATATCAAAATACATTTCCTAAATCCATACTAGGTTACAGAAAAAGATTCAAAATTATTTACACGATAATCAAAATTTTTCAGAATACATTTTGTAAATCGAAACTAAGTTACAGAATAAACCAAAAAAATATTAGAGAAGAAAAAAAACAATCTAAGTTAATTGCACAATTAAACTTTGATTATTTACACATATAAAAAAACTGAAATAATGTCAGTAACATCAGATCTTATCCAAAGAGTGTAGAAAATCAGACTACTTCTCTACACACAGACAGTCAGTAGGAGATGTTTACCTCAAACATTATATCTAGGCTACAAATTACCAGAAATTCTTTAACATAGAAATTTTTGTTTTTTAACATTTCATCAAATTCACACTTACGCTTTTAATCATTTAAGGAAAGAGCAGTAAGAAAGTTCACCGAGGTTATGTTTAGGCTCATATTGGCAGAATTAAGTATGCAAGCCCATCTAAGTTCCGACTGTATGTTTGCAACTGTAACCATATGCTTCTCATACAATTTATTTTTCAGGGGAATCGATGCTGTACATTCTATGATAAGATGTTCTAAGGTTTCTTTAAGTGCGGGGTCATTGCAGAATCTACAGAAATTCTCTGTCATAGTGAGTTGTCTATGTTGGGCCAAGACATCTCGCGTGTGCCATAAATTAAATTTCATTCTAACCATTGCCGTACGTATTTGTGGTGAGGGGGCTTTAGACAAATAGGCTTCAATAATCCCCATTTTCTTACCAACATAACATTTGTTATTAAAGTGCTTGTAATACAGACATAATGAGCGAGTATCAATCCAATCTTGGAGGAAGATTTTCTTTTTTGCTCTTACAGGATTCATTATCAGGGTTTCTAGATTAACATCTGCCTCAGCCATAACTTGGTAAACATATTTAATCCATTTCTGGATAAATATATGATTAGATGAAAACATGTAAGACGATAACACAGCAAGAATTGACACTTCATTGGTATTAACAAGACATTTGCGAAGTAAAGCACATAATTGCCAGTGATATTTTGCACTTAAAGATGTGAGACCCAACTCATATCTCAAACATGGGCCAGGAGTGGATTGTGGTACATTTAAAATCGGTCTCCAAAATGTGGCTTCTAATTTATTCAAGCACTCAGTAGTGGTGATAGCACTTGACTACAACCCATATAACAGCACAGGAGATACTTTTTGTTGCCAAAAGTGCAGGGCCAGGTTAATTGTGAATTTGCCATATTTATGGAGAATTAATTTGGTTTGAGATATGGCTGTCGTTGCTTTGTTTTGCAATGTATGTAGATGCAATGCGGCAGAAGAATTGCCTTTGAATGATAAACCTAGATATCTGTAATTAGGGACAACAACCAGTGTCAAATCTTTGACCCTCCATACAATTTTTTTTCTGTGAGTTGATTTAGGAGTATATACTACTATTTGCGATTTATTTACGTTCATTGATAGTTCATTCTCATCAAAGTAAGTAGTAAGTGCAGACAATAACTTTTGCAATCCTATCGGGGTCTTTGAGATGAGAACAAGATCATCAGCATACCATAATGCTTGTATTGCAATTGAATTAATTTTGGGTGAGTCTGATGCTATGGAAAGAAAGATATCTCTAACATCATGGATAAAGAAGTTGAAGAGGGCTGAAGCAAGGATGCAACCTTGATTCAGCCCTCTTGATGTTCTTATTACAACAGACAACAATCCCATGATGGTCAGTAGAACTTGTATAGAGGTAGATGAATGTAGCATAAAAATGATGTCAATCAGACTCTGAGGACATTGTGCTTTGGTCAGTTTTTCAATTGACTTCACTCTTGAGACTGTGTCAAATGCAGCATTTAGATCAATGAATGCAAAGAACAGTGAGGTTTTTGTATTTTGTGCTTGTTCTTTTAGAGCATTAAGTATCATTAAGTTGACTACCGTTCCAAGACCGGCAACAAAGCCTGTCTGATTTCGATCACGACAATTGTTCGACTGTGCCCATTTATTGAAGTCCCTTAGAACTAGGCGATTGAAGATTTTGCCTGGGGAGTCCAAAAGAACAATTGGTTGATAGTTTGAAGGGGTTCCACAATCACCCTTTTTAAAAATCAGAACTATAAGTGAGGTACGCCATGAATCCGGTATTTTCTGTGAGTTGATGATGTGTTGAAAGATATTGTTTAGTTTAGTTTATTATTTATATGGCGCGCCATACCCTGGGGCATCAGGGCGTAAGCAGACAAGGATATGCCCAACTTAGTTACAAGTACATGATAAGTAGGAAAAATACAGACATAAACAATGTTGCAATGGACAGGTATGTACAGGGCGCAAGCAGACAAGGATATGCTCAACATAGTTACAAGTACATGATAAGTAGGAAAAATACAGACATAAACAATGTTGCAATGGGCAGGTATGTACAGGACAGGTAAGGGTTAAGGAATGGAGAGGTAACAGGGTGCATGTTTCCTGCGTAGTCATAAGGTTATAATGTACAGTTATGTACAATGTGACATATCGGTAACCTGGTGCATGTTTCCTGCGTAGTCATGAGGTTATAATATACAATTATGTGCGATGTGACATATCGGGTCATTAGTGTCAGAAAGATATGCTGCGCACGGAGCTTCAAACGCATGGTGATTGAGCTCCAGGATCAGAGAGTGGGTGTCCCGGGAGGTGCATCTAAGGGTTATGCAGGTTAAAGTGGTTAGATGTCATTAGCTCTCAGCCACCTGATTTGGTTCTGTCTGAAATTAGCGAAGGGCTGAGGTCCTCTAATGTCATGGGGGAGGGAGTTCCATAACTGCGCAGCCTTGACTGGGAAACTATGTCCTCCTATAGTGGAGAGTTTGAAGCGCGGAACTTTAAGGCAGTTTGCGTTAGCTGTTCTTGTTGGCCTGGATGAGGTTCATTTACATAACCTGTCCATGAGGTAGGGTGGTGCTTTATTATTGAGGCATTTGTGGGTGAGGGAGGCGATCTTAAGTTGAATTTTATCAAAAGTGGAAAGCCATTTGTGTTCTCTTCTTATAGAGGATATATGCTCCTTTCTATTAATCTTGAGTGCTGCTCTCAAGGCATTTTTCTGGAGGACTTGGATTTTGTGAATGGTCTGTTTATTTGCCCCAATGTAGAGTTGTTGCAATAATCCAATTTGGATAGTATCAGGGCTCTGGCAAGTGTAATGCAGACAGCTGTCTGTGGAGAGAAATTGTTTGCTAGCTCTGATGAGTTTGCATGTGTATGCCATAGCAGAGCCAAGAGAGTTAACTTGTTTGGCAAAGTTCATGGTGGTGTCTAGGTAGAATCTTAGGGTTTTTACTTCTTTAGCTACTTTTATATTGTTCCCATCGATAATGAAGTTGGCATAATCAGGGTTGAGTTTGGATATATAAGTTGGTGTGCCTAGGATGATAAGCTCGGTTTTATCATCGTTCCGGCATAAGCCGTGGGTGGCCATCCATGCCTGAACGATGCTATAGATTCTGTCACTAGAGCTAGATCGTTGGCGTAGACTCCTGAGAGCGGGAGGAGGATCTGGGTATTGTCTGCGTAGTTGGTGTAGGCGATACCCAGATGATCCATTTCGTCAAAGAGGGGCTTTGTGAAGACATTGTAGAGGGTAGGTGACACACAGGATCCTTGTGGTACACCGCAGGTTATAGGGATCGGATCTGCTGAGGCTGATGGAGTGAAGACTCTCATAGTCCGGTTACTCAGAAATGACTTGATCCATGTTATAGCCTCTTTTGAAAAATGGGCTGCAGAGTCCAGGTGGCTACATAAGACTGCATGGTCAACTAAGTCAAATGCCGCTGATAGGTCCAGAAGGAGGAGTAGGGCTGCTTGGCCATTATCTCTACATTTGTCTATTTGGGCCTTAAGATCTATTAGAGCTGTCTCAGTTCCGTGTTGTGGGCGGAATCCAGATTGGCGGGCTCCGAGTAAGTGGTTGGATGCTAAGAAGTTTTGTATTTGCAAGTAGGCCACTTTGTCTAGAATTATTAGAAGAAAGGGCACAGTCGTGATGGGCCTGAGGTTTGTGGGAATGGCCGGGTCGAGGGTTTGTTTCTTTAAGAGTGGTAGTAACCAGGACTCTTTTAGGTTGTTCGGTACTGTGCCTGTGGTAAAGGAGGAGTTGATGAGTTTGGTTATAAATGGCGATAGTTCTCTCGCAGCATCCTTGATAAGTTGTGCTGGGCATTGATCACCTTTACAGTTTGACGGTTGAAGTCCCAGAATTACCTTTTCTACCTCAATGGTTGATACCTTTGAGAAGCAAAATCGGGCTTTTTGATTAGGCTGTGGTGGTGGTACTAAGCTCTGAGGGATGTGGGGCGTTAGAGATGCCTTCTTGATAGCAATTTTAGTTTTTAAATTAGCGACTTTATTTGTTAATGCAAGTTGTATACTAGAGCACCAATTTTTATCCTTGATGCAGTTTTCTTGAGGCACACTGGGAGTTTCCAATTCTTTCAGAATGCTGAACAATTCTCTGACGCTAGAGAACTTAGTATGGTTGCCCAATGTTTGGGATTCTGTTTTAGCATATAGTTGGTGATACCATCCGGTCCAGCCGCCCGTGATGATGATGACTTCAGTATAAGTTCTTCTATTATGGGCTCCGAACATTCCAAGGTCCAGGATGATGCTGATTGGCTTTTATAAAGAAATGAATCAAAAGATATGTCGGCATATAGGGCCGTAAAGTGTGTTATTGTGATGCTGGAAATGCATCGGAGGGACAGGGCCTCCGTATCCTTGTCCTTTACTGCTTTTTATTGTGTGTTCTGTCGTGTTTTCCGCGCAGGAGTCCATGTGAGACTCCTGGTGGCGCAGCTCTCTCTCTTTTGGTTTGGTGAACGGACCTGTGGGATACCCTTATGGCACCCATGGGTGGGGGGTACAACCCTGTGCCCCTAGTGTATGTTTTTGGGCACCTGTGGGTGGCCCGCAGAGCAGGGTATGGGCTGGTGGCAGCTCCATGCTGAATTTGACAGGTGCGCAGAGTATCCTCCATTTTGGGATACACCGGCCCTGCCATTGGGATCAGTTGATTCCGGATGGAAAACAAAATGGCCCCTGCGGCTGCTTGCTTTCTATTACCCATTACCTTGTTTTCCCAAAGTCCTGGGAAGCCCTGACTCTGTCCC
Organism: Ambystoma mexicanum; assembly: GCF_040938575.1. NCBI lineage: Eukaryota > Metazoa > Chordata > Amphibia > Caudata > Ambystomatidae > Ambystoma > Ambystoma mexicanum. The sequence continues at coordinate 549,485,837 of NC_090938.1, read as the reverse complement.
TTCCCCCTGACTGGCTGTTGGATGGAAGTGCCATATATGGTGTTGTTGTGAAGGCCCGGCCAGACTAGCTGGAGCCTTCCCGGTGATGTATGTTGTGGGTACCTCCTGTGGGTGGGACCCGGGTGAATAGAGTGTGTGACGAATATGCATTCTGTGTTGTGGATGTCTAGTATCTGGTGGTTGACACAATGACTGAGACAGCCTTGCCCGAAAACGGTATGAATGCAGCTTGGAGTGTTGAATGGCTCGGTACATAACTTGTTGTGAGTGTCTGGAGAGAAGTGAATGGCCTGAATACCTCGTGTGTCTGATTGGCTGCCTGCCTGCATGAATGCCCTTAGTCGTGATTGGATGCTTGAGTGTGACCCAGCGGAATGAATGGGCGATCAACAGTATATCTGGGGACCTCTCACTGCTAGGAATCGTGTTCAGAAGCTGAAGTCCACTATGACGAGTAACTGGAGTAACTGAAGCTTGACCTTGAAGCCCTGCTGGACGAGAAGAATTGCTGTTGCTCTCCTTCACAATCTGAAAGCTGCTGTATCTCCAAGGACTGACCCAGAGAGGCCCTGGTAAGGCGCCCTCTTCCCGAGCTACGAGGGACCATCGTGCACAGCTGATCTTTGCCAACGCTCCCTGGTAGACAGACCTTCGACAGGCTGCCGACCCGAGACGGGGACTGCCGCGGAATCTCAAAGAGAAGTACTCGGACTGTTGTCCGCCACTGTCGACGACCGCCGTCGCCGACCGGAGCCGCTGTGCTCCCGTTTGCCTAAGAACTTCATTTGATCATCGGACGCTCTTGTCTGCATCGTCGCCCGCTTTATCCTGCTGGAGAAGGCCCGACCGTCAACGCGCCGAGCAGCATCCGCCGGTGGGTTTTTCCGCCACCTAAGGACCACAGAGACGCCAACGACTCGACACCCTTGCTGGGCCACAGTTCTTCATCATCTCTTTGCGGTCCCGAACTATCATCACCGAGGTGCCCCGTATGCCTCTTCCTTACAGGACGCCAACGCTCCGTCGTCGACGATCACCGCTAGGAACGAAGCTGCCACTTCCCTGCCGTAGTTCCACCTGTTCACCGTCGGACGTTCGATGACCCGTGACTCCTGCTTTAAAGGGAGGGCACTCAAGAAGGGCCGTCGATTCCCTGACATCGGACGCTGAGTTCCTCGACGCCTCTCGACGATCCGTGGCTCCTGCTTTAAAGGGAGTCACTCAAGAAGGATTGGTCGAAGCATCTTCGGAGAACTCTACTCCACCAGGTACATTGGGGGGGTAAAACCTTAATAGGAGGAAATAAGGCTACTGAACAATATATGGACTGGGCTTGTGCTACATATCTTTATTTTACAGGTTGCCCAGGTAGGGGGATATCCACACAGAACTGTGTCTAGGTAACGGGGCCAGCATTCTGCCTATTGTTTCAACCATCTTACGTACCTTCCTATCTCTATTGCTGGTGCCCTCGTTATTGATCTGTGTGACATTTTAACTGTACAGTTGATGCACTTTAATGAGATTCGATGACATTGGTGGTACCACTTTAGAATTGTATATATTTACCATTGTTGATTTCCGAGTACAAAGTGCGTTATTGTGATCGTGTACAAACCTTTGAATATTAATTATATAAAGACTGTGTTTTCAGTAATACAGTGTGTGGACATTCCTTTGTGGGGATTCGGGGACTGCACTGTACTTAGGAACCAGCCTGCATCACCTCCTGAGAAGCTAGGCCTTGATTGCTCGTCCATTGCTACCTTATAGAGAATCTTGGCTGGGGTCCTCTGTGCCTCTCCTCTACCATATAGAGAGAGGAAGTACAGACACCCCCTACCAGCCTTTACAGTTATCCACTGACTCTCGGAAACTCCATTTAATTGAGACTGGGATTGATTGTGATTTGAGTTTGCATTTAGTAATTGCCACATTTGCGAAGCATTTTATTGGATGTTGCCACTAGGAAAGCTTCACCGTCTTGCTGAACAATTTACCTTTATGAGATCTAGACCAGGTTCTGAAAAGAGATTTAATAGCTTTGCGTGCTTTAATCCTCTCAATCAATGGAAGATGTTTAGTAGTTCTCAGTTCTCTTCTATATGCTTTCTTTGCCTGTTGCATATGAGGGTCAAATGCATGATTATGTTTGGTCCTGGTGAGTATGTATAGATTTTTGTACAATGACAATGCATCTACATAGGATTGTGGTTGATCTGATCTATACTGCGCATTCAATGTCTCGTTTAGCGATAGCAAGTTCTTTGGAGTCCACTTGAAGCGAGATTTAGTGTTGTTAATGATTAGAGTTTGGGACATCCATTGGCATTCTTGTTGAACATCAGAGCTATTCCTAGGCCAAATTAACATCAACATATGGTGATCACTCGCAGATTGCGTTATTATTTTATAACTTGATAACTTGTTGACAACATATATTGGGCCTCAGATAGAAATATATAATCAATGGTACTTGTCGAGGATCCTCTCTGCCAGGTAGGTCACTTGCGATGGTATATCACCTGGTAGTGAGCCATTGGCCATTCGCATGCCGACATGATTCATGAAGCTGTTCCATTAATTAATTTCTTGTGTTTTCTTCCCACTGGTTGTTTTAATGCAATCGAGATTGAGATCTACCACTAGGATAATTGATGTAATTTCGTTTGTATTTGCAATCAATTCAAATAACACAGACAAGTCTTTAAAGAAGAGACTATCTGATATCGCTGCAGGATTTCTATATATGTTAACTAAGGCCAGGTCTTGAGAATCACCTGAGATTTTAACAAGTTGGATGTAATTATTTGGACATGCCCATGGATGTAATTTTAGACCGGAACTGGATTTAACAGCTACTAAAAAGCCCGACTCTGAATACTTCACAAATCTTGTTTTACTTCCCTCCTAAGCAAGTGTTTTCTCTTGTAAGGTATCTTTTCTTCTCTCAGGGTCCCAGACCCTCTTTGCTTTAAATGTTGGTATCACATATGGGTGCGGGTCCCAGATTTGCAATGTTGTGTTGTATCCACTTGGTTCACTCTCCTGCTAAGTACAACACTCTCTCTAATTTGCTTCAAGGTCGCAGACCCTCTCCTTCATCAGGGTCCCAGACCCTCTTGATTTTGGGTGCGGGTCCCAGACTTGCACGGTTATGTTGTATCCATTTGGTTCACTCTCTGCCTATTATACAAATGTCTCTCATTTGCTTCAGGGTCCCAGACCCTCTTGTCCCTTTGACTTTCAAGGCGGTGCAAGTCACAGACTCGTAATGTTCCTTAAGGGTCCTAGACCCACTTACACTTTGGAGTCCCAGACCACCTTCTTACTCCTTGACTTTCAAAGATTTCTTCTCTTACTTCACCCGCTTACTTCCCAGCACCTCTAGCACCCCCCCAGACACCCGGCGTACCTGTTTCCTTCCTTTTTACAGGAATCAGCAGTTACTGGTCAGCTGAGTCCCATCTGCAAGGCTATGGCAACGTTCGGGTTTCCACCAGGGTCTGCAATGGCTCGACAATGTTCCTGCACAGCTCCTGCTGTTCCTCTTCAGAGGACAGCTCTCTCTCTGGTTCCCCCAGTGAGGGATCCTCCAGCTTCCCTTAGTTTCTTAAACACTGCTGATGCCGAAGAGTTCCCCCTCTTTCTGGGAGGCACAATGGTCCTTTGGGTTCCTCCAGCCTCCCTCAGTTCCCCACAGGCTGTTGGGTTCAAGGGTCTCCCCCTCCCCCTCTGGATGGAACAGCGGTCCACAGCGTCTTCTCTTGTAACACCGGATTCCTGCTCCTTGCTCCTCCAGGAAGGACTTCTCTCACACTTCCTGAGTCTGTCTTCCCTTTTTATACTGGCTCTGGTCAAGAGGACTTGGGGAAACTCTAGACTGCTGAATGTGGTTCTTACAAGTAATCCTCATGCCTCCACACTTCTCCCTCATCACAGTACTGATCTTATGACTCCCTTGTGAGTCATTGGGGATCTTCTTTGTCATAGTGCTGGGAAAGGGATCTTCACCTAGGTAACTCATATTCTTCCCTGTCACAGTACTTTCTAGGGGAATGGTAGGGTGACTACAACTTATGAGCCTATTAAGGAAGGGGTTGGTAATTGGGTCATAGAAAGGGGGTCTAGGGTCTCTTAATTGGCGGGATACTGCGTTCTCTGGGGAGGGTCATCCCTAATACCATAAGGGGCTTCCTCTCCCCTGAGACCCTCCCGCGGTGCACCACCCCAGGGGGATTATTGTTCTGTGGACACACCACCCTGGCCCCATGGAAAAGTTCTCCCCGTAGGGAAAAAGGGACAACATACTCAGATTCAGCACATACCTTTCCCATTAAGACGCTGATCTCTTTGATGTTCAAGGGAAAATGGTCTAAGAAGTCGTCCAGCGCCTTATCTCAATGTCTTCTTCTTCAAAACAGGAAGATGGGGTTTCTCCTACCTTTGGGTTAGATGGATCTATCAAACAGGGAGGTCGACCCTTTTTCTGCACATATCTCTGCATGACCTCTAATGAGTTTACCATGTTAAGTTTTATTCTCATATATTTATGTACTATCCAATTGTGAGGATACTCTGGTGTATAAACTGTACGTTTGCTGTATTCCTCCATAATAAACGTATGACTAAATGAATAATTAGTCAGATTAGTCAAGGATTGTTCAGTATGTAATGAATATGCAGATGTTTTAGTAAATATTTTGTATTGAGCAAAAGAGATGCTGGTGGGTGCAATAGTTAAGCGAGTACACAATAGTCGAGCCTCATTTATGACCAAATGTAAGCAGGTACTGCTAAGTGCACAGAGCCTCCTAAATGTGGACATATAGGCCACATGCAATAGAGTGTGTGGAGTGGAATTAACTAGTTTCCCTATAAAGTTTGCATAGTTTTAGTAAACTGCTAATATTATGCAATTGGAGCTCTTTATACAAATTTTCAATGGATGTGTTTTAGGACAATTTGTGATGATTTTGAGGCAATCTAATTTCCTAATTTTTGTCTCAAGTCTACAGTCCCAAATTTCTGCACCATATATGAGCGGATTTTCACCTTGTACAGTTTAAAGATTGAATTAAGGGAGAAGCCCCCGTGCAATCTAGCAAAATTCGTAATGACAGAAGTTTTGCCTCTGTTTTGTTCCAATGGGGTAACCAGGTGAGTATGTTGTCAATGGTGACACCCAGGCAATACATTTGGCACACAGTATATATAGTTTTTAATCCTATATTCCATGATAGCTTAATCTTAGACTAAAGATAATAATCTTAAATTTGCATTATTCCTAAACCTATTTTGATCAGGTTATAAACTCAATTTATTGAGCGAGGACTGTGATCTTTTTGGAGTAGTGTCCAAAATGGCACGGTTGTCTGTGTAACCAAGCCAATGTACACAAGTGCTAGGAACCTACCTCTGGCGGCTCCGGTTTTGTTGCAAAGGCGAGTGACACATTTGATGCATGGCCGCGTTCGTTTTGGGATGCACCAGGCAGCTTCTGGGTCGCTGCACAGGTCGTTCCATGCCAGAGCCTGGTGCCTGTACCTAAGATTGAGGCCCGGAGAACATACATACGCACGTACACTGGTGAACCTCCATTGACCCGAAAGCTCCTGAAGGACTGTCGGGTCAAGTAAATAAAACACAGACAGCCTGTGTAGCGGCATCTGATAAAATAAACATTTATGGGACTTCACGCTGTGCTGTTTTCCTGCCCTTCTTCTATGTTAAGTATCATGACCTTCTCCTATGCCAAAAGTAAGTTTATAACCTAAAGCAGGGACTGTTAGAACTGTATATGAGTTCTCATAGAGAGTTCCCTGCCCTACTGTCCCACAACACCTTCTTTATTCTGTATACAATCATGTTTCTTTAAAGATAGAGATCCACACTACATTTATGTAAGTACCTCACTTGGAGACTGGGAAAGTGTACCCAGAGAAGTGTGATTATCTATATAGTAACACCTGCCTTTTATTATAGGTCACAACAGTCAACGCCTGATGCCTATGAAGTACGGCTTCTCACTGTTGATAGTTGTGGACTGCACAAGATACTAGATATCCAAAAGTGCTCTTTAGAACCTCAGATATCCTGTTTTTTTACCCTATTCACAACACTCTGTTGTGGAGAATTGAGGCAGATCCGGAATATCAGGTGCTGACAGATAGATTGGAACTTGATTACCGCCTCAGGGTGTCATGGAAAAAGCCATGATGCAAATGGCTATGGCATTACAGGCCATGCAAGCCGAAAAGGCCTGTTATCATCAGGATAACATGGCGTTGGCTGTGCAAGTAAGTGCACTGCAGCAAATGGTCCATAAGAAGATCAAGGCGCCTCTAGCATTACTGGGCTAAGAAAATCAACAAGCCCAGAAAACACGGAAACCAGCATCCTTTCAATATAAACATGGGTCCAATCCTAGTGGAGGACAAAATGATGAGAAAGACTCCTTACCTATTGATATTGGGGTCAGAGCTAACATCCCAGCACCACCAATGCCTTTAAAATACATGGGACATCCAAAAGTGTTCCAAAAATTAATGATGCATTGTATGTTACATTTCATGAACAGACACCAGGATTATAGATCCAGTAAGGACAAAGTCACATTCATCCTAATGAATTTAGACAAACCTTCTCTTACATGGGCTACTCCGTGAATCATCAACTAAGATCTTATCCTTAATGATTATGATGCCTTCCTCTGTGCCTTAAGAAAGATGTTCGAGAGACCAAATGACAAAGGGTT